>NC_132983.1:6209500-6915000 GCF_047496725.1 Anoplolepis gracilipes
TCCTGACAATCGAAGACGGCATCTTCGAGGTCAAGTCGACGGCCGGCGACACCCATCTTGGCGGTGAGGACTTCGACAATCGCATGGTCAATCACTTCGTGCAGGAGTTCAAGCGCAAGTACAAGAAGGATCTGACATCGAACAAGCGCGCTCTGCGTCGTTTGCGCACGGCCTGCGAGCGAGCAAAGCGTACCCTGTCATCGTCCACGCAAGCCAGCATCGAGATCGACTCGTTGTACGAGGGTATCGACTTCTACACCTCCATCACCCGAGCTCGCTTCGAGGAGCTCTGCGCCGATCTCTTCCGCGGCACTCTTGAACCCGTTGAGAAGTCCCTGCGCGATGCCAAGATGGACAAGGCTCAGATCCACGACATTGTCCTCGTCGGCGGTTCCACGCGTATCCCCAAGATCCAGAAGCTCTTGCAGGACTTCTTCAACGGCAAAGAGCTCAACAAATCCATCAATCCCGATGAGGCTGTGGCGTACGGTGCGGCTGTTCAGGCTGCCATTCTGCACGGAGATAAGTCCGAGGAGGTTCAGGACCTACTTCTGCTCGATGTCACTCCACTCTCTCTGGGTATCGAGACCGCTGGCGGTGTCATGACCGCGCTCATCAAGAGAAACACCACCATCCCGACGAAGCAGACTCAAACCTTCACGACCTACGCTGATAATCAGCCGGGCGTGTTGATTCAAGTATACGAGGGCGAGCGTGCCATGACCAAGGACAACAATCTGCTGGGCAAATTCGAGCTAAGCGGTATCCCACCAGCACCGCGGGGAGTTCCCCAGATCGAGGTTACCTTCGACATCGACGCCAACGGCATCCTCAACGTCTCCGCCGTGGACAAGTCCACCGGCAAGGAGAACAAGATCACCATCACCAACGACAAGGGCCGGCTGAGCAAGGAGGACATTGAGAGGATGGTTAACGAGGCGGAGAAATACCGTAGCGAGGATGAGAAGCAGAAAGAAACCATCGCTGCCAAGAACGGCCTGGAATCCTATTGCTTCAACATGAAGAGCACGGTTGAGGACGAGAAGCTGAAGGACAAGATCAGCGCGTCGGACAAGCAGACGATCCTTGACAAGTGCAACGAAATCATCAAGTGGCTGGACGCGAACCAACTCGCCGACAAGGAGGAGTACGAGCACAAGCAGAAGGAGCTCGAGGGCATCTGCAACCCGATCGTCACCAAGCTCTACCAGGGCGCCGGCGGTATGCCTGGTGGTATGCCCGGTGGTATGCCAGGAGGTATGCCCGGCGGCTTCCCCGGAGCCGGCGGTGCGGCACCAGGTGGTGCTCCCGGCGGCGGCGCGTCCGGACCCACCATCGAGGAGGTCGATTAAATCAACTAAGTCGACCGTCTGTTACCTTCTCGACTTGCTACTGCCCATCATTTTACCGCGTTATTTAATTAAGCGCGAATTAAACGAATAAACGAACATAGAACAATTATACACAGCCGCGGTCCTCGCTCTTGATCATTCCGTTTGTACATGTTTGTACGTTCCTTTAGCGTCTTCTTTTTTTTTTTTTTTTTTAATTAAAGTTTCTTTTGTACTCTCTTCGAAGTATCTACTTATTTATTTTATTTGCGTACTGTGTACTTATGATTTAATTTCGATAAAAATCTGCGTTCATAATCTATGTTCCACACTTCGTAAATATATAGAGCGATTCCCCCCAAAAAACGCATTTTTCTTTTATCCCGATAATCAACACTTAGGAAAACACGAGAATTTGATATGTAATTTAAAATAATTTACAATAATAACTGCACTTTAATATTTGTGAATCGCTACTTCTTTACTTTGTAATAGCAATGTTGGATGAAAAGTAGAACAAATACTTGATAAAAAAAAATAAAGACTCTTTAACTCAACATATATATTTTTATTTTCTAAACATACTTTCTGAGAATAAGAAAAGAAAAATGTTAAAAGATAAAATTTAATAATTATTGTAAGTTATTTTATTCGCTTGTGTTATTGTTTTATATTTGAAACGAGCATACAATTAAATCTTGAAGAGAAGGAAAATCTGTACAAATCATTCAAGTACCAACGGCATAAAATTGAAGTAAAATTTTATTCGTAAGTGAGAACCCTCTACAGAAAATAATTGTTCTTTATACCGTAAATAATTGCAATAATTTTCAGTACAGAAATAAAGACATTCAACACGTATGTCGGATAATAATAAGTAGTACACAAAAGATGATAACAAAATTAAAAATTTTCTACAATCGATCCAATGAAGTTACCAATTATTATTATTATTATTATTATATAGCAAGAAATTAGCACGCAAAAAATAATATACGATCGTACAACTAATTACAAAGAATAGCCAGATGTCATGCCAGTCGTTAACAATACAGTTCCTTTATTCTTCTTCTTCTTTTTCTTTTTGCCGGCTACATCCTTTGTTTCTGAAACCGATAACAATTCAGCGATTAAAAAAAGAAATTTAGTCGAATCTGTATTATATGTAATTATATTATTCTAATAATTTATTAATTAATTTTTTCAATCAAAATAGCACGACTTACGTTCAGGGCCGTAGCATCTTTTTTCATCTTCATTGGACGAAGAAGTACCTGTTGTACCAGCATACGTTTTCGATTTTACAGACTTATCATGTGTTGCTAGTTTCGAGGATACTTCTTCTTCGTCCTTGCTGGATGACGTTGTACCAGCGTTCCTTTCCCATACAGACGGCCAAGCATTGGCAGATTTGTTCTTTGTAGGCATTGTTGATGACTTTTTCGTTATATCGGCAAATGTCCGAGTCTGCCCGTGCGATGAATGATCCGTTTCTTGTTTCGGAATTTCATCGAACGTGCTCAAGGGTGGACTGCTAGCGATACTGGAAGTCGCTGATTCTGAGAGCGATAGTACATGCTCGCTGTGTGACAAAGCAAGATGAATGAAATGACATTTCTCTACGTCACTAGACCATTTACAATTTGCGTAGATACAAAGCTTTGAAATAAAATAACGTTGACGTGTAAGCGAAAAGTGTTACTGAAAGACGATATTAATAAAGATGAGATTATTGCGCTCACTTGGAAAATTGTAGTTCCGCTTGCAATTGAGGAAAATGTTGATAAGATTCGATGTCTATTTTGGGCGTTGGATAGATGCCAATTAGTCTATTCTCGACTTCTATTATTCTTTTCTCCCTCTTCTTTTCTTCGCGTTCCTTCTGTTCTCTATTTTTCTGTCTCAAATTCAATTTTTCTGGCGACATAAAAATATCAATATAATAACAATAAGATAATATATTTGGAGAAGTAAATTATATAACAGAAGACGAGAATACCGTTGAAATTGCGAAGAACTTCCTCCGATACGAATGGTGGTTTTAAATCAATCTCAACCGATTCGAATAGACAAGTAAGCGGTAAGTTGCAAAGATATGGTAATTTGTCTCTCAAGGTTTCTGTACAGATGCTCGTCTGCTTTTCGAGAAGCTTACCCGTTATAACAGGTGGGCAATACTCCAGACTACCATATTGCTCTTTCAACATGTTCACATTCAACCAATCAAGATACATGTGCTGTCCATCCTCAGCTAGAAATTAGTTAATAAATGTATTAATTATTATTTTTATCTGTTAAATATTAAGTATTATATAATTTGTTAAAGTTTATAAAGTATAATATGTATAATATGTAATATATACAATATTATATGTAACATATATAAGCTATATAATATATAGTATAATATATAATATATATTATATTTATATTTTAATTAAAATTTTATTATATAATTTATTCATTATTCTTTTATTATATAATTTACTTATTGTATATATTTTATAAATATATCTAAAGTACACATAATAAATAAATTATATAATAAAATTTTATTTAAAAATAAAATAAATTATATAATTAAAGAATAATGAATAAATTATATAAGAATCCATGTGAATATGTACCTTGATAAAAGTATAAAAATTTGAAAGGATTTGAAACAGACTGGTTATCACTAGAAACGCTATCTGTTGAAGATTGTTTTACTAAAGATGTAGCATCCTCTTTGCAACATGTATTGGCATTCGTTTCATTTCCTCGTGGTGTTTCTTCAGTAATGTCTCTTTCCATGGTTGAAGCATCTTTAGACTCTGTATCCTTGTATTGCAAATAAATATTTTTCATTATTCCATATATATACATATATGATATAATTATGTACAGGGTCGTGTCAATGTTACCTTGCATAACTTTTCCTTCCTTTTCGACAATTCGCTGAGTGCTTGCTCGATGTCAAAAGCCATATCTGGATTATTCCCAAGTTCAAATTCTAATTCAGAACGCTCGCGCTCTATGATGTCCATAATCTGACGACAAAGTCATTATCATTCGCATTTCATTCTTGCATTTGGGAGCATAATATATTGAAAGTATTTATAAACCTACGTCTTTTACGCTTGCGATAAGAAGTTTCGAATATATCTGATTAGCAGCACTTTTTGAAACGGATAAAAATGTTGTTGGTGGATGAATCATAGATTCCACAGGTGTTGCAAATAGCGATTTCTTTTCGCATCGCATTAAACGTAATTTAACCGTGTCACCCAAATTGTACGTATTTCGCGTAATCTCGACCACACTGAAAGATAGATATATATAAATATATATATGTGTAAGAAAAAAAATATACACTCGTTCAAAACTTAGGAAGCAGTTCTTTAGTTAAACAAAAAAATCTTTTTTTAATATATTTTCAAAAAAATCGCCTGTAGTAAAAATTGGATATTTTGCCTACTTTGTAAAAAAAAAAAAAAAAAAAAAAAAAAACCCGGCTTTTCTAATCACATTTCTCAGAAATTAATAATTAATTAATAGTTGACAATTCCTAACTGTTTCCTACTTTGAAACAGTAGTATACATGTATGCATGCGTGTACATCTAATAAATAAATATTTTCGAAAACATCTCAATATGTATTATAACACACGATAATGATTCTATACAATTACCTCTTTAAATCATTTTTATGAAGATATTCATAGCAAATGGGACATTTGTAATTGCCTGTTTCTTGACAGTAACGTAAGTAACGAAGAATGCAGGGCCAGCAATAGACATGGCCACAGCGAGTCATTTTGCCCGCGATTGGTGGGTGTAAACAAATAGGGCAAGAGATATTTTCCGAATTATGTAATTTCTGGAAACAGAAAAACCAATTTAAATTAGACTTAATTAATATTTATCAATAATATTTGTATAAACATTTTTCAATAAATTTGGTACTATAACAAGATTAGTATTGAGTTGATGGTAGAACTTACAATTTGCTCAATCAATTTCCATTCTACAAGAACATCAGGGCTGGTCAAATATAAGGAATAATCTCCGCTCGCAGTCACAACAAACTGACAGCTACCAATGTAAAGATATGTGCAGAAAGATAATGTATATATATTAAAATGTACAATTTTTAGAATTTTCATATAATTTGTACATGTTTTATCTGATATATGTATATAAATAATATATGTTAATATAATAATACTAATGTTAATACTCGATTTCTAGTTCTCAAGTCCAATACATATGTAATTTGCTTTGAAAAAAAATTCAGAAAATAAATAACCGAATTTTTTGAAATTTTCTGTCTAGAAAGGTTCATATGATCCTAATTTTCGATATTATCACATGAGATTTTCTTGTTTGCGTAGATAAGCTAATAGATTCATTAATTTCAACATTTATCTCTGAATATTCAGGTTTTATTTAAATAATTATTGAAATAATTTGTTAATATATCTGTGATTTCAAATGGATATTCAAATAAATATTCTGTTCAAATAATATTCTGTTTTGAAAGGATTATTACCTAGCTTGTATAAATTGTTCTTTGTTGTATTTATGCCGTTGTACTGGTGGAAGCAATCTATCATTGTTGCAACTATGTCTTCCTACATCCCTGCTTTGTGCATCTCGCGTTATATTTCGTGCGTAGTGAAAATTCAGCAAATAATTGCCATTCCTTTTTCTTCTTTGGACCAATACTGAGTCATACTCAGGTAACTTGTCTTCCACTACCTGTGGATGTACATTAAACTTAAATTTCTAGCTTGAATCAAGTCGACCTAAGCCAGTATACATATTATTTCTATAAATATATTCATATATAAAATATATGAAATCTGACTAAATTTAAAAAAAAGATATAAGTATATTCAACCTTGGAATTCTTCTCTGCACTGCCATGATGTTGTCTTTTAGGTCTCTGTCTCTTAACAAAATCTTTTGCTTTCTGTACATTGTACTTTGCTGGTTGTTCATGTTTAGTAAAATTACCGGCGCCAATAGGTTCTCTTTTGCGCAATGTCCCCAGGTAGAGCTTGTTGTTATCAGCTAAAAAAAAAATATATATATATATATATATTTTGTCCGTCCCGCGCGATGACCTTGATAGGTGGACGTACCATGGTTCCCTCTCGCATCAGTGGTAGCCCCCTCGGCGGGGGACGCGGTGAGTTTCGTCTTTACATCCATTTGTGAATCGAATATAGTCAGTCTGGTGACTCGCCTCGTCGCAGCTGCGGTCTCCTCCGTCTCCTCTCCTCGGAGAAATGATACTTCTTCGCACGGCCGTCATCTTCTTCAATAAGCCATGTTTCGTCAGTGCCAAAGTGATAAAAAGTGTCTCGATGTGCCGACGTGCCGACAGGTCTCGATGCGAGGGCTGCGAACGCGAAGGGGGATGAAAGCGACGCGAGCGTGTCGGTGAGCGTGATGCTCGTCTTCCAGGGAGCAGTCGGCCTCCCCTTTCGTCGTGGACGATCTTCCTGGCCCTTAACCTTAACGACGGGTCACGATCCAAATGGCGAAACCCAACCATCTGCGGAAACGGAAGTGTGTATAAGTATATTCGATACTCGCGTGATTCACGTGGTACCCCATATATTCCGCGGGAATCGTTTGAATCTGCTAAGAATTGTTCCCGACTCGAACGATTCTCTAATTTTTCATAATTTAATGAAATTCTCTCAGTAAAAATTAATTTTCTCAATAAAAATCAAATTTTCTTATTGCTAACAATATTTAATTATTACAAAATTAATAATGTGTATATTACTATAATAATATTAATATTAATATTATATTATTATATATTAATTTTTTATTATATAATTATATATTATATATATATATATATATATATATATATATTAAATATAAATTATATTATGTATTAATATTATATATATATATATATATATATATATATATATAATATTACAACATTAATTAATTAATTAATTAATTATACTAAAAGTATTAATTATTTAATTTTACTTTACTGAGAAAATTAGTAAACAAATATTTTACTAAAAAAAGTAATTTACTGATTAACTGAAATTAATTAATTAATTAATTCTTTCAATAAAATTCTCTCGCAATATCTTGTCTCATTAGATAAATTTTAGAGTTGGAAAATATGTAAATATAAGCATAATATACTTTTTGATTATCAATAAAAAAGAATGAATTTTTAGGTGTAATTCTTAATGAATTTTACAATGCAAATGTTATTTGTTCCAATTTTCTTCCAATTTTTTCTAATACAATTTAAAAGTATCAATTTTTCATCTATGTATACACGTTTTGTGCGGTAATAAGTAATAAATGAACAAATTGGTGACTTCTAAATTTTATATATTCATTCACTACAGTTGTAATTTGAATAATCCAGTAATTTAAATAACGAGTACTTTACGAGCACGTTCGGGGAGATACTATTAGCGCTAACAGTGTCGTTCTGTCTTTGTTACTCATTAAAAGTTGAACAAAGATAGAACGATGCTGTTAGCGCTAATAGCGTCTCCCCAAACGCGCCCTACGTTGAATGGAATTGGTGATCTCAGTGGGCGGTGACAGCGGATGCGCAAACAAACCTGCGCAGCTGACTCGAGAAAACAAAGGATTGTTCCTACTTTGGGTTATTCCCTGTTCCTATTGCCTGCACACTGCGCGACAATAAAGTTTGATTTATGCGGACCGTAACTGGTAACTTATACAATTGACCAATCCCAATTAAATAGCTAGGGGAATTGTTAGATTTCTTCTTTTAAACTGAACTAGTTTAGAGTTTATCTTTCTTCTTTTACCGCAGAAGAAAAAAGACAAACTTCGAATCAGTGCGGCTAAAATGAAACAGACCTCTTTGTACATACGTTCTTTTTCGCTCAACTGGTTACACTAGTTCAGAGCTTATCTTTTTCTTCCTGCAGTCGAAGGAGAAAGATAAACTTTGAATTATATAGTGCAGTCAATTCAACTAACGATAGAACAGACCTCTCGTCGGCCAGCGTACGTATATTTTTACGACGGGGGGACAGGGAATTTAATTTTTCTCGTTGACAGTTGACAGCTCCGCAGCCGAAGCTTCGCATTTTCACCGCACGGGGTCTCCACGATCCAATTGATCGTTGATCGTCACCGTATGTGCTGTTCGCGACGCGGCATTGCATCGCACCCATCTCGCGTGTGCATACGCTTGCGCGCGTTATAATAATCGCGTCCAGTACGTGTTTTCGAGAGAGAGAGAGTGACGTAGTGCGTGAGTGTATCGTGCGCGTATCGACGAGCCACCGGTGACAGTCGGCCAGCGACTCGCGACTAATTCCGAGCACGCCCGACGCTAACGTCACTCCCCAGCCTCTCAGTTGTCGCGAGACGACGCGAGAAGGACGACGCACCGTCCGTTTGTCTTTCTTTTTTTTTTTTTTTTTTTTTTTTTATTCTACACCTGTAGAAAAACGCAGGTTGCGTTTTCCAGAATCGATCTCCGGGAACAGTGCCTAGATATGCGTTCGCTCGGCGTGGCAGCGCGAGAAGCGGCGGATCAAGCGTGCGAGCATTGGTGAGGAGCGGTACCGGTGGTAGTGGAATTTTCAAGGAGAAACCCAACGTCCCGCCATCCCTGGACATCCAACGATAGGTAATATAAAATATATGCGTAGTAAAATACTCGTGGATGAAGGTGACGGGAGATTGGCGCACGCGTTCCCAGCACCTCTCGCTTTGTCCGCGACAGCGGACTCGAGCGGTGTGACGTTACGTGACGTGAGGTGACGTGATGCGTATCGGACGGACCTGTTGATATCGTGCCTTCTTATCGTGTGCGACACCGACGGGCATGCCCGTGCCTGACTCGAATTGCGATCGCAACAGCGATATCGCCGACTGTTAGGTTGCTCTCCTCTGCCTTTTCTACTTATTTCTCAGCTTCGCGTCACGTCACATCTCGCACGATTGATTACTGTTACGCGCTATTATTTATTTCGAGAAACTTCAATCGGGCTCTCCAAAAATCACACCAGCATTCCTGCGTATTACCTGCAATTAACCCTTCGAGTCACGAATTTTTCTAATTGTCGGTATTTTATAAAATTCTAGACGGCGGAAAATTTCTAAAACTTTTCTTTTTTTTTTTTTTTTCAAAATTTTACTTCCGCTATATTAAATTTCTTTTCCTTTAGATTCAGATTCTGCGATCTAAAAAACCTTCAGAGAAAAAAATTTAAAAAAGAATAAAGACTGTTACTTTTAATTTGCAACAGAAAATATTGTTTTATATATATATTTTTTATCAAGAAAAGGAGGATTTAATAAAAACAACACGGTGGAAAATTCTAAAAAAATTGTGAAAAATACTTTAGAGTGTACTAAGATTATAAAAAAATTGTCATATTTATTGTCATAATGGATTAGTAGAAAATGCATATTTTCGTAAAAAAGTACTAATTTTCACTGTTTACATATGGTATTTTTGCAATTAACAATTAATGACTGTTTATATTTTTTTTACACTTATTGATGTTCTAGAGACTTTGTAGAAAGAAAAAATCCGGTATTTCTTGATAAAAAAGTAGTTACAACAATAAAAAACTACGAAAAAAAGGTCGGTCTCTGGGTGACCTGCTGTCACTCAAAGGGTTAAGCGTTTTAGGTTTGCTTCATTTCAAACAAAATATTTATCATTTACTTATAACATATGATTTAATAAATATGTTATTTAATATATATATATACGTAAGTCATTGTTTTTGTAAATAGAATATTTGTAACCTTGAGGGGATCGATAAACTTATTTATAATTACATCAATAATATATATATAACGGTATATAACTATAAATAATTCTCTCTATATGTATATGTGTGTGTATATTTATATCTATATATATATATATAAATTATGAAATAATTTAAATTATTTCATAATAATTATAACAACTCGATAATTTTCTCTCGAGGCAAAGCTTATCAGAGGATGTAAATTTCAATCGAATCTTTAAGCAATAAAATATATCGCTTTGTCTTAATATAAATAAGCAGAGAAAAGAGACCGTGAGAAAAAGACAGGAGCGATCGATCAAACATACTCGAAAATATAACATCGCTGTCTTAAGCACACTAAGAGAAACATAAATATATGTATATAAGAATCGGTTAATTCGATACAAAAATTTTATCATTTTACGGGAGAGGAAGTAAAAGTAATGTAATTGCTGTATTTTTTTTTAATATTTACTCGCACACACATGTGTATATATACAGTAAACTAGTATGCGAATTTTTTAAACGCCCCTTATAACGCTCCCGATTATTGCCGCCTTTCACTCGCAGTGTTTCTTACGCTATCGGTACAGGATTTCCGAATTTTACACCGAATTTTCATCTATAAATTTATTTGTACAATAAGAAGTGTAAGAAATATGAACGTTTTATTATTATATATAAAAACGCGCGCTGCATATTTGCTTATCAACTTCATTAGACAGCTTTTTACGATTGACATTCAAGTTAGAATACATATATGTATCGTTTTAGAGATAAATGAGGACATTTGAAAATTGCAAATATCGACAACTATGTTAAAAGTTTCAACAAGAAAATATTGTACTTATTACTATACATATTAATTTTCATTTGCAGTACTCTAATATTTTTTTTTTTTTATTGACAATTCTTACCCATTAAGTTAGTGATTTTTTACCATTTAATTGCAGATTCTATAATTTTATTTTTCAAAGACATTTTTGTAGCGAAAATAAATCCCTCATCTCATTAAGCTGTATAAATAATTTAAAATGTTTTTCAGATTTTTTAAAAGAATTTTTTCTTTATATAATTTTTCTTTACTAAAATATACAAATATATAACATTTTATTCTATTAAATTAATGTTTGATTATCACTGCTTTTCATAATATTTTTATCTGCTACCAATTTTTCATAATACTTTTATAGTTTCCATAGTACATAGTACTTTTATCTGATGTCAATTTTTATAGTACATAGTCTTTATCAATTAATATACAAATATGTAAAATTGTATTCTATTAAATTAATGCTCGATTATCACTACTTTTCATAGTACATAATATTTTTATCAATTAATATACAAATATATAACACTTTATTCTATTAAATTAATGTTCCATCATCATTATTTTTCATAGTGCACAGTATTTTTATTTGATACCAATTTTCATAGTACATTACATAGTATCTTTATCAATTAATATACAAATATATAAAATTTTATTCTATTAACCCTTTGAGCCACGAATTTTTCTAATTGTCATTATTTTATAAAATTTGGTATATAAGGGTTTTTTGGGTCGCTGATTACGAATCCGTTGTCAGATTTCCAAAATTCAAGATGACGGATCCAATATGGCAGACGAAATTTTACTTCCGCCGTATTGGATCCCTATATTAAATTTTGGAAATTAAATTTCTTTTCCTTTAGATTCAGATTCTGCGATCTAAAAAAATCTTCAGAGAAAACATTTAAAAAAGAATACGACTGTTACTTTTAATTTAGAACAGAAAATATTGTTTTTTTATATATTTTTTATCAAAAAAAAAAGGATTTAACAAAAACAACACGGTGGAAAATTTTAAAAAAATTCTGAAAAATACTTTAGAGGGTACTAAGATTATAAAAAAATTGCCGTATTTATTGTCATAATAGATTAGTAGAAAATCGAGGGGTTGGTCACTGAGGTAATTTTTGTACAAGAGCTAGGTAATTCAGCGGCAATCCCAGCAAAATTTTGGGTAAACTAAAGTTATTTTTGATAAATCTAAATAATCTTTAGCGTTAAAATAATTTAAAGTAAAATTTCTTTTTAATTTGAAATACTATTAGGTAATCCGAGATATAATTTAAGGATAATTTTTGTACATTATAACTGTTAGTGACCAACCCCTCGTAGAAAATGCATTTTTTCGTAAAAAAAAATACTAATTCTGACTGTTTGTTTATATTTTTGCAATTAACAATCAATGGCTGTTCATATTTTTTTACACTTATCGATGTTCTAGAGACTCTGTAGAAACAAAAAATCTGGTATTTGTTGATAAAAAAGTAAAACATTAAAAACCTACGAAAAGAGGTGGGTCTCTGGGTGACCCGCTGTGACTCAAAGGGTTAAATTAATGTTTGATTATCGCTGCTTTTCATAGTACACGGTATTTTTATCTGATACCAATGGCTTCGTCGAGAAGATTGTTCCGGTTGATCGTTTGGATTTGTCGCTCGCAGTGACATGTGCCTCGGCAGAGATTTAGGCACTTGGAGGTATTCGAGATATAATGACAATGCAATGACATACTCGCGACCTTCGTGCTCCCGTGGTTTCCCTCGCCAGTACCGTAGGAAAGATTTATGAAACCATCAGAATCAGCGCGCTTGCATTCTTCTCTAATTGTAAGAAATTTACGCAAATCAAAATATACAGAATATAAACGATTGATAGAGACGGCATTTCCACCGGCGATGGCAATTGTGTATAGAAAGTATGAATGAGAGTAGAAAGTATCCATGGCGTTATACCGTTAAAATCTGATGCTGCGAACGCGAAAGCGCGACGATGAATTCAGAAAAAAAAAAAACCACTCGTATTTTTGAGAGACTCGGTTGCTGATAAAATCTATTTTTATATATTCACAGTATCTTAGCATTTCAGCGAAATCGAGTTTTAATACAAGAGCATAATTTTTCTGCGAATTTGTCAATTTTTTAAATATTGTGACAAGGAAGCCATGTAAATTTAAATTCCGCAAAAAATCATTTTGTTACATATATTTAAATTTTATGTATATAATCTGGGGAACAATTTTCATTATTAAAGAAAAATTTAATAACGTGGGGAAATGGGTGATAAAAAGAGTAGCAGATTATAATTCTGAAATATTCTTTATTCACGCGCGCGAGTAATTAAACGAAAATCAACAAATATTTATAATACGAATATTTATTATACAGGGTGCGCTAATCATCGTGTATAGGAGATCAAAAGAATCTGTCGAGCGAGAGAAAGTGCGCGATGTATAAATTGCACCCACTCCTGTATAATTTGCCGTTTTAATTCACAACGCGTGTTTCGTGACGTGGACATTCGGACAGACGATTAATTAGGAAGGGGGAGAGGGAAGAGAGCGATGCGTGCTCTTTTGCTACAGGAATGTGCATTACGGAATATACACGAGGGACAAGATACCTAGACACAAAGCAGGAAACGGCCGCTTAAGTGCAATAAACAAGCTGTTAGGATATACATTGTCTGCGATGTGTATATTAACGCGATAGTGCAACAGTGGTAACACAATTAAATGCGCGATAATAATAGTCGTTGCCTGAAGATTCAGAGTTTTGGTCGTACTGCTTGGGAAACGGAGTTATCCATGAGTCAGCTGGTCCTTTTTTTTTTCACCGCAAAAAGAAAACAAAATTATATATATACATATTTTTTTATATACATGTTATATATATATATATATATATATATATATATTTTTTTTTTTTTTAAAAAAAGAACTTTTTTCCTCAAAGGCTATAGCCGGATAAGCATAAAGTGCCCCTGATTTTAAATAATACTTGGCCTGTCATTTGCTCATTGTAAAAGAAAATTTTCCTCAAAATTTCAGCTCCTTAACTTTATTATTTGCCGAGTTATCGAGAAAAATGTCATTTTTAGTTTTTATTTCTTTTTTCTGTAAATATTCGAGATGATCGCGTATCGATTTTTTTCTGAACACTTATCAATGTAAGACACAAAAAAATATTCTTTCATTAATCTCGAATGAAAACTCGACTTTTAAAAAAAGAATGAAATTAAGAAATGGCTTTTTTAACATGTTTCTTTCGGGGTTCAATCATCAAACTTTTATAAAATACTCTTTTTATAGGTCTCAATACTCTCAAATTTTTTCAATTTTTTCGAGTTGATGCAACATGGTGAAAAAAAATAAAAATCTTCTTTTTATTATTATTTTTTGATAATAGGATGGAAAATTATTTATTTTTCTTGTGATCTCTTCGCTATAATTATAATAGTAATGATAAGAGTAATAATGATAATTGTAATAGTTATAATTACACTACAAAATAGAAATATTTTTTATGCAAAAACAATTTTCAAAAATTACAACTTTTACATAAACTTTAAAATTTTTTTTGCATAAAAAATATTTCTATCCTGCAGTATAATTATAACTGTTACAATTATTATAATTACTACTATAATTATTACAAGAAAATAAATAATTTTACGTTTTATTACTGAAAAATAATAAAAAGATTTTCCATTTTTCTCATCATGTTGCACCAACTCGAAAAAATTGAAAAAATTTGAGAACATTGAGAGCTATAAAAAGAGTATTTTATAAAAGTTTGATGATTGAACCTCGAAAGGAACATGTTAAAAAAGCCATTTCTTAATTTCATTCTTTTTTAAAAAATCGAGCTTTTATTCGAGAATTAATGGAAAAAAATATTTTTTTTGTGTCTTTCGTTGATAAGTATTCAGAAAAAAATCGATATGGAATCATCTCAAATATTTACAGAAAGAAAAAATAAAAACTGAAAATGATGTTTTTCTCGATAACTTAAGAAATAATAAAGTTAGGGAGCTGAAATTTTGAGGAACATTTTTTTTTACACTGAGGACATGACAGGCCAAATGTTATTTCAAAACTCGTCCGGGCCACTTTTAGTATCCTATAGCCTTTGATCTCTTTGGTAAAATTTTCTTAATAAATGCTAAAATTCGTAATTTAATTTCCGTTTAACTATTAATTTTGCCATCAGCTATTCGATTGTCGAATTTAATATCTAGCAAGTATTAAAATAAGCGTGAAAGAGAGGATAAATCTTTTAAAGGTATATTAAAAAGAAACTAAAGGTATATTAATATTAAAGATATGCTAATAATGACGTGATAAAACCATTATTGATATTAGGTATCAAACGCATGATTTCGCAACGAATAATTCTAAAACGATTAAATATTATTGACAAAGAGCCAAAGAAAAGAAAGAGACGAAAACACTTTTGAAAATTATTATATGTCGTAACAATACCTCCTTGATAAAATTTGTCAAAACATTTTTTAATTCTTAGTCGAATTATAAAAATTACATTGAAAAAGAATCAACATCATACATTCAAGTAAACTGCAAAAATTATTGATTCAGCTTTGAATATTTTTTGCAGAAAATTGATTGTAAAATATCAGATTTTTACTATTTAATTTATTATTTATTTATTTATTTTACGACTTATTTGTTTTCATTTTTTTTATAATTACATTATAATAATATTTTGGAAACGATTGCGACTCGAAGGAAGTTAATACGCGAGCACACATTTAATCAGCTAAAAATACGGAACTTAAATATATATGTTCGAATAAATCGAGGAAATGGTTAATTCGATTCATCCTGCATCGTCATCCGATTCGCTCGCCGTTACTTAAACTTTCTGATTGTAAATCGAGACGAGCGCGATGACATTCGTGGCGATTCGCGTTATTATATCATTATACGAACGAGCATGTGCTCACCCTTTCGAATACTCCTGTAAGGCAGGTATTATATTCCCATTGACTGTTCCTCGCGTCTCCTACCGGTTTTTCGAAGGATAAAATCAGGTATTACTCGTCCGAGACGGACCGTTCATCGATCGCGAATGAATGCATTGCTGGGTATAACTGGGTAAAACTTTATACAAAAGAACGACTTTGATGTAAAATAATTTTATAGTAGAAGAAGAAATAATTTCTTACGTTTTTTTAAATATTTTTTTAACATCTCTCACGGTATATTTGAGGGAATCATCATTTATTAATAATTTAATATGTATTTATAATAATAATACTATAAAAATAATTATATAATTATTATCAATAATATAATCTAATATAGTTTGTTGGTTATTTAATCCTTGCTTTTCCGTTTGCATATCAAATCATAATTGATTAACTTAAATACAATGAAATAATAAATGATGTAATAAATTAGATAAATACAATGACAGTGACATTACTTTACTTTAAATTTAATCTCAAATCTGAAATCCATAGAGCTACTAACTGAGGAGAAAATAGATATAAAATTAATGAAATAGATCCGAGTAATAAAATCAAATTGAATAAATTAAATAAATAAATGAAATCTAAATAGACTAAGATAACATATAATCTAATATAACATTATTGGAAAAGATAATTACAGAAAGTCACTTAATTGCCAAATATGATAAATAGAATACATTTTCTTTACAAATACATTAAATAAATTATTAATTAATTAAATAAATAATAATATTTGCGGCAATTTATATTCAAATATATTATACTCAAAAATTCTTAAATTCTATAATTTAACATTACTTTTGATTTTATCGCATTATCATGTAATACTATTCTTGAATATTCGAGTACTGCTATAAATGAGATCGAAACGAGGTCAGCGATTTATGCGATTTTTTTCAGATCGAAATGTAAATCTTTCATGCGAATATTTCCTCAATGTTATGTCGCGAGCTTTCCGGTGCACCGGGACTGGCTAAGGACGATGAGCAACATAACGAGCACGATACGCACAACAATTACACGCACCACCGAATTCGATGGTGCCGGTATAGAGCATTTGATATCTAACAATGCTCTCCTCAATCTTTCTTTAATATAATATTACATGACCTCGAAAACATCGAAGCGCGCCTAAAGTTTGTTGACGCTCTTCAAGAATCGCAAAGAGTTTAGAAAATTTTTTATACGATACTGTTCGATATTTATACGTACTCTTAGAAGCCAAAATTGATCAGAGTTCCATCTTGTGAATTTTAATTTTAACATCAGAGCATATAATTAATGCTAATATCGGAGTACAATTAATATTAATTACGTGTTCTGGTATTATAGTTCAGAAATTTATTTCAAAAATGAAATTGATCAGTTTGGCTGCTGGGAGAGTCATATATGATACTATTTCGCAAAATAATTTATAATTAAAATTTGAGGCGAGAAAGTGTGACGTGCAAATTAAAAAAAAATTTTTACAAATAGTTAGAATTTTCAATGTTTTTTTCATAATTCAATGATATATTGAATTATCAATATTTGGCACACACACGCACATATATATATATATATATATATATATTGATATTTTTTGTTAGGACTTATTTAAAAACTTGATTATTTATTTGTTTTTTTCAAAATTTTGTTTTAAAGCTAAATATTAAAATAAGTACAAATACAAAAAAATGCAGTTATTCCTGCATGAAGTTTAATGATAACACGCGAATAAAGTTTTACACATTTCTAATAGTTTTCAAATCGATTACATCTTGGAAAAAGTATTCTTGTCTCATAGAAGAAAGATATTATTTAAATTTTTAGTAAAAAATATCTGGAACTTACTCTGTGTTTACGAGCATGTATACATTCTGGCGCCAGAATCTTGAAAGAAGTACAAGTTGAGCACATTTGGAGCAATTTAAGTACGCCCTAAAATGCGCTTAACTTTATGGGTTAAGGCTTTCCTTGTTCCTAGTGTGTGCATCACACAGAAAGATTTGGGAACCACTGAAACAGTGTGTACCTCACGTGCGAGCGTAATAGTAGTAGGGATCGGAGAGGGGAGGGTGAGAGTGAGGAAGAGTGAGAGAGAGGGAGGGAGGGAAGGCGAGAGCAGGTAGAAGCGTGTACTACTCGATAGTAGTACACACGGCGATCCGTGTGTGCGTATCCAGAGAAATTCGTCGTAATATGTACAGTTGAAAATTGCGGCGTAGAAGAGCGGAAACGAGATGAAACGGGACCGCGGAGTGCGTCCGATCGGCGAAAGAATTTCAAACACACTATATAAACGAACGAGGAGTAGTGTCGCTACAATTCGCGTGTCGTCTCAACGATCTTAATCACACCTAGTGGGGACAAGTGACCAAAATGGCAAAAACCACAAATTTCACCGGTATCAGGTATATATTTATCTCTCTCGCTCCTCCTCTCATTTCATCAATCCTCAACTTGGCGATCAAAATAACACGAATACATATTCACGAAAAAACGGCCCTAACGGCCGGTGAGACCTCAAAGGCGGGGAGGATATCGTGCGTAGCAAGGGAAGTCCCCTCTTTTCCCCGTCGTCCCCCCCCTCCCTCCCTCCCTCTTCACGGGGCCCGACAGAGTTACCTCGTCGGTTTGTCAGTCGCTTTGCCGTACGCACGGTGGTCGTCGTCACGCGTGGAATTCAACGAGCAGCGTCGTTGGGTGTGGCGGATCGAGTGTTGGATTGTTGTACGTACGTACGCGACGGTGCCGAAAAAACGGTGTGTTGGGGGAAGTTCGCTTCCCTCCCTCCCCCCTCCCTCCCTCCCGTTTCCTCGAATTGGACGAGATAGAAAAGCGACGGAACCGCCCTCGAGACAAATTCCGACCCTCCCGAGATTAGTGTCTTCTACGCGTAGAAGAAAAGTGGAAAACCAATGGAGGGAGAAAATATTTGTTAAGACAAAAGAGGGAGCGCGGGCTCTTCAAACAATCAGTTTGTTGTGAATCACTCGCAGAGAGTGTGAGGCTCGTTCTCTGTTCTGATGTTTGAGGGAGCTCGGAATTTGCCGGAGTGCCATTGTTCTTCAAGGAACTTTGAATTCTTGAGGGCTTTATGAGAGATAATTGCACAGTGTTTGATAAAAAATTTTAATTTTTGCTAGAGAAAAGGTTAATAGACACGTAGATTAATCAACATCAAGTCCCGATTATTCCCTTTTTTTTATAAAAATAATCTAAAGATAAAGTCTGAATTTTTCCTCCTTGAAAGCGTTTCTTATTCAAAGTTACTTTCAAACGCAATATTTTTTTATCTAAATTATATAAATGTTTCTTCATTCAGTAGTAAAATATTTTACATTAGAATTTAACAGGGAAAATGTTGATTTTTTTTTTTGTTTTTTGTAATTTAATGATGAGAGTTACGTCCAACTTTGTGAATCGTTCGTTCCGTTCCCAGAAAATACAGTGGCAGAATTGACTTTGCGGTTCGACGACGTGTTCTTTGATGTGACATGAAAAGAACATTTCTTCGAAGACTCTGAAAGAATGACGGTATCCGAAGAGTGAGTACAATATCAAAATGGAGTAAAAATTCGAAGCGACACGAAAGTAAACGAAAATATAGTATTTATGGGATGATCATATTTTTTCCTACGTTTCTTAAAGCTGATAAGAAAAAGGATTGCAATATTTGCAACTTTGTAAAATATTTATGTCACTACATTTATATTTGTTTTTTTTTTTTTTTTTTTTTTTTTTTTACATTTATATTTTATTAAATTTATACTTAAATTTGTTTTACAAAATTTTAACGAGAAACGTAGCGTGTGAAACATTTCTGAAACATCTCAACCATACTTTATAAGTGCAAGATATTGGGATACATTTGGAGGACAAACTTTAGGTATGCAGGACAGGTCCCTTTGAAAAAAAAAAAAAAACGACACGTCCTGAAGAAGCGGTTTAATCACCATGAATTGGCGCCGACACGTACATAGAAAAATTTCGAAAGAAAAGATTGTTTCGTTTAAATAGGCCTTCATGTTCAGAGGCGTTTCCATTCAATGTCCAGTGTTTACCGAAGTTTCTCCGAGACGCGGGAGACCTGATGAATGCTTGGTCTCTTCGTCTCTTATGGCATATAATAGTAAAGAACGTAGTAGCGTAGGGCGGTAGAGGTGGGGAAGGGGAGAGAGAAAGAGAAGCTACGCTTGTAGTAAAACGTGTTGTATAGACAGGTGCAGAAGTAGTGTTTCGTGCTATTAAACTTCACCACCAAGTCTTCTTTGTGACACTTAGGCTTAAAAGCGTATGCTTTCCGCTCGACTAATACAGCTCAATAAAAAATTACTTTTTTCGAATACACAAGAACCAGTCATTTTTTTTTCTTTCATGCTGAATATATTTTTTTGAGTTGCTGAAAGCGAATCTGATGTCAAAATTTACAGATTCAAAATGTATATATACATTTTTGCAAAAATCTAAACCTCTTCAAATTTTTTTATTCTGACGATTACATTTATTGATTTTAATTTTAATTAATGTCTATTTAATTTACGTTTATGCATATATATTTAATTTTAATTTTTCTTCTATTTTGACATATATACTAATTTTCTCATTAATTTTTTGGGATGAAATTTCAGCGACCAAAAAATCTTCAAATTTGAATAAACATAATTGAAAACTACTTAATATACAGATCCTTTTAATCATGAATATCTAATTAACTGTCGATGCAACACATTTTTTGAAGGTTGAAAATCCACATACTTAATTCTGATTGCAATGAAACTTCTTTATACGTCACACATACCATAATGTGATAAATATAATTTGAAAAATACATTAAAATATATATTAAATATGTTAAAATAGCTCTTTCTTGCAATTTAAACTGCAAATTTTCTAAAAGTGTGATGTGATGGAGCAATTTGGGAGCGAGAATCATATTCGGCATAAAAGAAACTATAAAAAAGAATTCTTTTTTTCCAACTGTATAATTAATTGACACATCTCGACTGCTGTAAAAAATAGGGACAAAATGATTATTAAGATAAATTACTTTGAGATCCCGAAATTTGAAAATTCAGACAAAAATGCGGCTGAATTCTTAAGCAACTTCTTAGTGTAGGTATATTTTCCAAAAAAAAAAAAAAAAAAAAAACAAAGAGACTGCATGAGTCGTGCATCTATCCTCGTGAATGCATGAGTATATTAATGTACTCGATTGTACTACGTCGGGGCCGAGGCGAGACGCGTTACGTGCTTTGAATGCGTGATGAGGTTGACACTCCTCGGAGGAGATTGGCACTCGCGAGCGAGAAAGTTCGTATCACGATTCCATTGACGATGCGTGGATCGCGTAATGCGAAATAAATCGCGATTTAAATTTAATTACGCAGTATGCGTGCGGGTTATTGTATAAATTTTGTCGCAGAGACCCCTCGATTGCACCATATCCTCGCCGTCTTCTATCTACTTGCGATGCTCGCAAGTTTGCAAGGCAAACGAGTGACGCGCGCCTCATATTTTAGCGTATGAGTCATCGCGGTTTTACTTATCTTCAGCGAGGTTACCTGCAACGATATCGCAGCCGGTGATCGTGCGATTAGACCTTAATGGATGAGAGGTGGCCTAGAATTCCGCGATTCCATCATTTTCTCATTCCAAGAGCGCGTTAACTCCCATCGATCTACATCTTCCAATTTAATCCTCAAACTGAACACGTGGCTCTTTCGTGTCCGTGCCATTTTTAATCCATTGTTTAACAAAAAATATTTATAAAATCTCGAGGTTGGAAACTGATCCAAAAAAAAAAAAAGATTTGTGTCAAAAGGGACTTATAACTGAAAGGACAATTTAAACAGTTCATTCGGTGCAAAGTGCGCTGGCGAATCTAAATCTGAAGCGGACACAAAAAAACGTGTTCAATAAGGAGTTTGCATGATTTTGAAAAACAATTGCATTTTATAATTTATATACATATAATTTTAAATGTAATTATTTTTTTTTGTAATTTTTTAATGCAAATTAAAGGAGAAAATCAATAGTAAAAATTACATTATTTGAAATTGTCAAATACGATCTGGAAACGACCGAGTCCTCCCGAACGCGATGTGACGTCACAGTGCAATATCTGCATTCGGGGAGACGCTAATAGCGCTAAATAGCGTGAAATAGCGTCCCCCCAAACCTAATCAATATATACAGTGACAACACACTATTTTTATTTATTAAAATATCCAGTTATTGTGAAAATGGGCAAAGGTAACATGTACAAAACCTCTTTTGTATCTCTATGTAAAAGTACAATAATTAAAACAGCCAATAAATTGTTTTTCTTTGTACCTCGAGATCAAGAATGACCGAATATCGCAATACAGAATACAGAAAACAAACGTTTGAAATTATTGCACTGTGACGTCACGCACTCCGACCAATCAAAATCGTTTTCTCACAATTTAAATTTTATTAAATTTTAATTTAATTTTTTAATACCTTCCTATTGATTAAAATTTAAAATTTTCTTATAAATAAATTTATAATAATATATATTTAAATTACATATATAAAAAAATGTATTTTTTTTTTTTTTTTAATGCAAACTTCCTATTTAGCTTGTAATCCCATTTTACTCCTAAACACGGTTATTGCATTTTTTTTCAATATTTACCTATAAAGGTAAATTTTCTTCACGAGCCGCTGAAACCGATTGTTTGAGCGATCACGTGATCAAAAAAAATGAATTGATATTTTTATTTTTAGTCACGTGAGCCTTTTTGTCGGTCAAACAATCGGTTTTAACGGTTCGTGAAAATTAACCTCGAGATAAATATAAAAAAAAGGCCAGAGTTAGGTTATTATCTAATCTTGCTTTGCACGTGACGTTGGAAAATTCAAGTTAAAATATGCGACGAGATTGTTAAGATTTTTATTTTAGATTTTATAATTGGATTATAATTCATACTACTTATAATAAGTATTTTTTAAAAAGGTATAATATACGTAAGATAAAAATTAACTTGTGCATCGGGAGGTTAAAATACAACGAATCCTTAAAAGAAATGCCTGAACGCGCTTTTAAGGTTTTAAGATTGAGAAGGAGGGGTATGACAGGAATGCTTGGCACGTGACTGCCTGTCGAGGATCGTTCGGAGGAAACTTCGAGGCAGATTTCGTTTAGCTATACGATTTAAGTTAATTAACACACACACATTGCATGTGTTGGCTTACTTGACAACCTGATTAATAAACCACATTTGATTTTTTTTTAGCTAATTAAGTTATTAATTAATTCAAGTTAAACAAAAACCTTTTTTTTAAATTAGTTTTTAGTTTAACTGAGTGAAATTTGATTAACTTTAATCTGGAGATTAGCTGTCAAATTCAACACTTGTCAAATTTCGGAAGCTGTAATGTACACCTTTTCTCGAACACCCTATATAGTTTGTAGTATTCAAGGAGGAGTCGTTCCTAGATGCATCGCATGCATCGGACACTCGTGTTGCATAGCCAGAATCATAACAGACAACGTGATAGGGTGGCCTGGCGTACCGAACAGACGCCTCGTACTTTATTTCTGCCGTGATAATTTATCTCGACGAGGTATATTACAACGCCGGACAAGTTAGGGACGGCTTTAGGATTCATTTCTAAAGGGGCGAAAAACAAAATCAACAAGTATCTTGCGTGTTTTTCGGAAAATATAAGTTCAATTAAATTCTACATTGTTTTTTCTTGAAAATTCAAATTTATTTTTTACAGGCAAAACTTTATGGCGTTGTTCGATTATTGGATTGAAGATATGTTTGTTGATCTTTAAAAAAAAAAAAAAAAAGCGGAATTTCTGTGAATTTATGTCCTCAGAAAATCGTACACACCACACACACTGACTCATACACTAGTTTCTGCAGCTGTGCTTGTTACCTGCAATTATATGAACCTTGTGCATCGTGTTTTTCAGGATGGCAGCGGATTTGGCGAACAAGAGGGCAGAGCGAGAGGCTCTCAGGGGAGTCATACAACAGTGGAATGCCAATCGTTTGGACCTGTTTGAACTTTCGGAACCCAATGAGGTGAGTATTGCAAGAGCTCTCTGCAAATACCTTAATTTTTAATTCAACAATAGATATTATTATTCATGTGACTTATTTCATTTGTATTCTAATCTCTTTTTTTTTTTTTTTTTTTTTTTTTTTGACAGGATTTGGTGTTTCATGGCGTAATGAGATTCTACTTTCAAGACAGTGGCCAGAAGGTCGCTACCAAATGCATCAGAGTTGCCTCGGATGCGACCGTCCCGGTAGTAATAGAAACGCTCATAGAAAAGTTTCGTCCTGATATGAGAATGTTGTCCGTCCCGGAATATGCTCTTTACGAGATTCACGAGAATGGAGGTGGGTTAAATCAAATTGCAATCTACATTACATAATAAAAGACAAAATTTAGCTATGACTAAAACTATATGTTTAACAAGAAGGTAATATTAAATAAGTATGAATTTATTAATTGTTTTAATTCAGCTAATAATATATAATTGTATGAAATTAAGGCATAAATTATACTATATAAAGTGTGTGTATTTAAATATAATTAATTTTTAAAAATTAAATTTCTTATATTAATATTACACACAAGTTTTTCTGTCAACTATTTTTTAAATTATACATATTTAAGTTTTAAATCATGTTTGTGAATATATAAATTTAATGTTTAAAAAAATTTTTTTTTTTTTTTTTTTTTGTGAGAAAATTGAGCTTTAATTTCAATCTTTTATTATGTATTTAATAGTTTTACTTTGTATTAATATTATACATATAATGAAACTTTTTCTTGATTTCCAGAAGATCGTAAGCTTGGATTGGAAGAGAAGCCGTTGCTGGTTCAACTAAATTGGCACATAGATGATCGCGAGGGTCGCTTCTTGCTGAAAAGAATCGACGACACGTCGAGTGCACAGGGCGTCGCTTTTTCTTCAGCCGAGGCTTTCAGCTTTCGAAGGAAGCTGAGCAAGCGGGAGAAAAAGCAGATCAAGAAGCAAGAGAAGCTCAGTCGGCTGAAGAGCTTGGAGCAAGACGAAAACGCTGCGCCTGGCGATCAGAACGGCGTCGCGGAAAAGCTCTATATGGGTTAGCAACCATTATTTTTATATGTTCCTTTTGTTTGTGTCGAACCATTAAACATAAACTAAAAAAGCCTTTGGAGAACGCGACTGAAAGAGATTGCTCTCTAAAATCTGTCTGCAGTTAATTTTCTTCATCATGTCCTCTAGTGTAATATTTTTTATCTCCTCTAAGCATAAATGCAAGGTCTGAAAATAGTTTGATACGTCAGGCACAATTATTTTAGTTCAATCGTCGATGATTGTTTAGTGTGATCAGCGCGAGAGCTAAATCAAGATATTTTCTTACACAACTAATAAGAATGTTTTTTTCTTTCGATACTAACGATGATGTTATCGCTTGCAGAACTACCCGAGACCAGTTTCACGAGGAGCATCTCGAATCCAGAAGCGGTGATGAGACGCCGTCGCCAACAAAAGCTTGAGAGGAAGCTCCAGCTCTTTCTCAATAAAGACGGCGGACCCGACACTGGCGGTACATTAAAAATTTATGGCGAAGCGTTGTGCAACGCCGTGCCATACAAAACATTGCTGTTGAGCGTGCGAGACTCTGCCGCTCAAGTTGTGCGAGAAATGTTAGTTAAATACAGCCTAGAAAAAGAGGACCCGCAGTTGTATTGCCTCGTGCAGGTTAGCATATACATGAGATCGTCGTTTATTCACGAACTATTGTTAGAACGTTACTATACATATTTATATAAAATAATTTATAAAATTTGGTAACTGTATTATAAGACGAGAGAAGAAAATAATTCTGATAACAAAGAGACAAAAATAGAAAGATTATGATAATAAAATAATAAACATATTAACGAGATTTGAAGTTTAAAATAGGAACGTTGGTTGTCTTAAATAATATTCATATATTTTGTTTAATTATAATTAGATGATAAAATGGCCTATTTTTGCAATAAGATATGATAAGAAAATTCGTCGAAGGCATTAAAATGTTTTTTAATATGCTAGATATAAATACTGCTGTTGGCATAAGATTAAATATTTTAAAATATTTATATAATATATATTTTTTATATCAGAACATGGTGAATCTGCTAGTTGAAAATTTTATCAGATTTAGTAATATGTATAAGTATTAGATATTTATTGTTAAAAGCGTTAAAATTATTATTTTATTTATGATGTAGGTTAATAATGCGAATGTGGGTGGCAACGCGCATCAGGAGTACATATTGGACGACGACGAGTGTCCCCTGGCGATAGTAATGAATCATCCGTCATACACGCCAGGTAAGAATTTATGAAAATGTTTTGGATTTAATAACTAGCCATGATTCTCGTAAGCATTTTATTTGTATATTATTATTTCAATATATAATATACAATATATAATAGGAAAAAAAGCACTTATGATTTTAAAGTGTTTAATCTAAATTTGCGTTCTTTACATTTAATTAGTTGAGGCTATATATTGAAATTTATATTTAGAAAAAAAAGTTATTTTACATTAAATTTTTTGTCTTTCAATCTTCCATCGAGAGTTTAATATTGAATTAATATTGCCACGGTAATTTAATATAAGGTCTGTCAACAATGATAGCTTGTAATCTCTGCTTATTTTTATATTATGAGATTTTCTGGAACCATGGTACAGTTTTAATTATTCAATATATGATACATTATATAAAGTGACAGTAAAGGAAAGAAATAACTTGTCGTAAACTTTAGTTTTGTTTTGTACATGATAGAAATCTTTAACTTATTTGTCCATAGTTTATTTACACAGAATTTTAATTTAAATTAAACAAAATTTATTAAAATTATTTTATTAATCTCAAAGATTAAATAAAAAAAAAATTACATAAAATGTGAATATAAATTTTGAAATATTTCTATTATATATAAGACTAATAAAAAACTCAAAATTATTAAGCGTGAATTATAAAAATAATAAAATTAAATTAAATATAAATCCTAAAAATAATCATCTGTAATTTTTAAAAAACTTAACATTATAATACAAAAAAAATAATAATAAATAATGAAAATGATAAAAAAAATAATACAATCAGACAAAAACGGAGGAAGAAAGAATCTATAAAGAAAAGAGATGGTAAGATAAAAAAAAAAAAAAAAAAAAAAAAAAAAAAAAAGAGGAATAATTCAATGAAATGGATTGACGTCAGAACTTATGAGAAAAGAATAAAAGTTTGACTAGAAAGGAGAAGATAAAGGGAGGCGACATCAAAGAAAGAATTATATTTATACGATTGTGCTCTGCACGCACATAACAGAAGCTTAATATCAGCTGGGCGAAATTCGACGAAAAAAAGGAGCAAAGGAAGAGCGAGAGAGAGAAAGAGAGAAGAAGGAGCCGACGCGACGAAGGGGTGGAGAAACAGCCGATGCCAACATCGCCTCAGTTGGCTCATTGTCGTCGGTACCGATGCCAGTGCGCGGGCGCCGTCGTCGCCGCCGCCTCGTCGTTCTCTTTGCCCCCATTTCAACGTCATCATTCGTGGCGGACAATAATTGCCCGCGATCTCGATAATTGCCAGTGATTTTTTTTTCTTTGGTCAAAAACCTGTCCCGACGATCTCGCGAAGAAATTAGAATTGTTCCATCAACGCAAACACCTCACTTAAAAAAAAAAAAAAAAAAAGATGTGAAAGTTCAACGCCGAAGGCGTGCATGTTGCCTTCCGTATACATTGATTTATATACATATATGTATATATATTAATTGTGCGTACGACCAGATTTGGTTTGTTTAAAAAATGCTTTCACGTCGAGCTCCAAGTCGTTTAATCATCACGAGAAGACTCGACGAAAGGGTATTCATTTACCTACGCATCTGGTGATCCATACATATGTATATATGCGTGTGTGTATGTGTGTGCTTATTCTTTGCAACAATTTGCAATAAATACGACGGAGAGTATTAATAGCCCAGCGACGAACTCGGCTGACTTATTGTGGTCGTCGGGAAAAAATTTACAACGCTTCATAAAATTGGATCCACCCACGCGCGCGGCTGTAATTGCCCGGTGATCATAAGAAGAAGAAGAAGTAAACAGCCGTCACGCAATTACACGCATATAATGCGAGGGGTCCGAGGCGTGGCGTTACCGAATCCGATTAGCCCGTCGACGTATCAAAGACGGTTTACAGCAGTGAAAGCGAGTCCACCCACGCACGGGATAGTCGTAACACTCGGCGCTAATCCAAACCAAGGTGTAAATAGCTGTTACAATTGTTGCAAATACAACGCGAAACATCGGCATCGCCGTATCTGGCCGATCGACATATCAAGGGGAGTTGATGAATCAAGGTGGATTCACTCTACGCAATCTCGTAACTCTCCGCAAACGCAAAGAATGACCTACTAATCTTATTCAATTGAACCAACATACTCGGTAATTTGATGCAATCCAACTTATTGCATCTATTACTTAAGATGATCTAATTGTAAGGAATTGTAGAGGAAGAGGATCGTAACAATAGGAGTATTATATCGCCTCTCGTAATTCTTTCGTAAAGGGCAAAACCCACTATATCGATTACATGAATAAGTTACAATATAACAGACAGTATAAAAGATTGCTGTGTGTGTGTGTGTGTGTGTGTATGTGTGATGACCTAGTATTATTGAGATATCATAAAAAAGTGGAAAGATTGTACAGCTGGTCTTTTTTGACCAGCAATTGTCAATTGACAAAGTCTATTTAATCAAAAACGACCGATCCAGCATTACTGATGATTATTGTACCTCTCTATGGGATTTTGAAGCAACAATCTCACGGTGATCATTAATCACCGCCGCTACAGATTATCTTTGTGATTTACTATGTGGACCAGACTCGTGCGACCTTTATTCAACTATATCTTTAAATGTCATATAAATCTAGAAAAATAAGCAAGAGGCTGATTCAAGGACATCGTCGACTGTGATCGATGATATACTATTGACTTATCAACGTCGCACACCACAGTAGACAATTTCTTTATCCGAGATCGTCAATACGATAGTTCCTTTCATAAGTCGCACGACCCACAAATATATTGCAATTTATTTGCGAGAGCTGTGTCGTTATCTGAAGCAAGATCTTGATACGACTATCAGCGCGATATTGTACCTATGAACGCATCTTCCCCAAGCGTGCTGTCATCAGTATCAAGAGATTTTTGTCCGAAATAAATTTATTGTTCTTCCAGTTGTGTCATTATTAAAAATAAAAGAAGAGAAGAAGCGTGTTCTTATTTTTATATTTAACGGTCTGGGTAATGTCATCACCGGGATATAAATCAAACATCATCGATGAGGATGGGATGGGAGTAAGTTTGGGTTTAATCACCATTTCAAGCTCGTCAGTGTTGTTAGGAGCAGTTGATGCTCAAGTGATTTGATTATATACCTCAACGCTCCATCGACTTCACAACTAGTTGATAAGGTTCGCTTAACCAGCTTGCGAGGGACCAGCAAGTTTCCAAGTTTCACGGAACAACGAAGGAAAGCAACAACGAAGGGGACCAATATATTTCAAGCAGCGGAAGCAATAATCGACCAAGGGACCACGAAGTTTAATAAATAAACCGGTCGACATGATGGATTGGGGAATACGACGTAAGCTCTTATTAAAGCTGACAGAATCATGCATGACGCATATATAAAGCTCAACTTTCTTTTTTAAGTGTGATGTCATCATATGTTATATATCGACCCAATTTAAAAAAAAAAAAAGATTTATCGAGGTGCATTATTTGGATAATTCGTTCGTACTGTAAATACCGAAGACAATTATTTATATATTTTCTCCTCATTTGACTTCTTTAAGATATGTCCTCTCGTAATATATACCTGTTTTTATTGCTTCTTACATTGAATAAGAGATTAATTATAGAATATAGAATTTCTCGATAATTGTCAAGGCTTGCCTTTTGTCTTGTTTTGCATGCATCTCTTGCATCGTATAAAAAAAAAAAAATATGCTCTTAAAGGCGATATTATGAATATTTCGTGTAAAAATTTTATTATATCCAAAGAGAGAGATAATTGCGTTAAATAAATCATATGGAAATTAATTTGACAAAAATGTCGAATGTATCGTTCAATATCGTCAAATATTTCCTCGATATAAAATTATACATATATTTATATAGTTTATAAAAAATATGAGATAATTTTAAAAGGGACAAGATTATAAGACTATAATCGAAAAAAAAAAGTAGAATATTCCTCTGCGCCTCTCCCCCTCCCCCACCTTCTCTCGCGATCTCGTGTCGTATTCGGAATAGTGATGGGCGATTTTTTAATCGATCTTGAATTGAAGTAGCTGAAGTCGATTTACTAAAAAAAAATCGGACCAAATGAATCGATTTCGTCAAAATCGATCTAAAAAATCAAAACTATATAACAAAAACTAAAAAGTCATAATTTTGTAAGATGGATTATATTTGCATAACTATAGTAAATTATGTTTTACTTTAAAATAATTTGATTTATCAAATTATTTGACATTAGTTTCGGAGATACTCCATAATATTTAAAAAAAGAATAAAAATATTTTAAAACATTTTTTTTTTTTTTTTTTTTTTTTTTTTTTTAATATATTTATTCAATTTTCCATTCGTGCGCAGATTGAAGAACGCCACTTCTGGCAGATCGAAATTCGATTTTCTACAAAAAGAATCGATTCGTATAAGAATCGAACAGTAAAGAATCCATTTAACTTTTTGAGTCACGAATTTTTTTCTAATTGTCAATATTTTATAAAATTTGGTATATAAGGGTTTTTGGGGTCGCTGATTACGAATCCGTTGTCAGATTTTCAAAATTCAAGATGACGGATCCAATATGCCAGATGAGATTTTCAAAATTTTACTTTCGCCCTATTGAATCCCTATATTAAATTTTGGAAATTAAAATTTTTTTCCTTTAGATTCAGATTCTGCGATTTAAAAAACCTTCAGAGAAAAAATTTAAAAGGAGTACAACTGTTACTTTTAACTTAGAACAGAAAATATTGGTTTTTATATATTTTTTATCAAAAAAAGGAGGATTTAACAAAAACAACACGGTGGAAAATTCTAAAAAAATTGTGAAAAATACTTTAGAGTGTACTAAGATTATAAAAAAATTGCCGTATTTATTGTCATAATAGATTAGTAGAAAATGCATTTTTTCGTTAAAAAAAAGTACTAATGTTGACTGTTTATATATGGTATTTTTGCAATTAACAATTAATGACTGTTCATATTTTTTTACACTTATTGATGTTCTAGAGAACTCTGTAGAAAGAAAAAATCCGGTATTTGTTGATAAAAAAGTAGTTAAAACATTAAAAAAGGTGGGTCTCTGTGACTCAAAGGGTTAAAAAAAATCGATTTTCTGAAAATCGAATCGAGATCACCCATCACTAAATTCGGAAGCGGGGTAAGGTTGAAGGAAGGGTCAAGGGGGGGATGGAGGGGATCGCAGCAGCGGCGATGATCTTCCGCGACCTTTCGCGCGCCTCGCGCACGCATCGCGAGATGACGTAGCGTGTACGTACGTATTTTACGTATATGTCACATATACGTATATACGTATTACATTGTAGACTCTCGGCTGGAATTGGGTGTGCGCGGAAAAAATCAATAAAACTACCGGAACGACCTGCGTTATACGCCGACCTACATTCGAGTAGCTACTAGCGTGCCACCTCTTTTCTTTCTCGAAAGATACCTCCGGTAGTTTCTCCTTTCCGGCAATAAAATCGCGTGCGCCGATTCCCTCCCCTCCCCCACCCTCCCCATAATTTTTCCCCCGTCCCTCTAACCCTTCCGCTGGAGCGGCGAAGCGAAATTTCGCGGCTTCCCGATTGCGAGATTGCGATTATGATGATGAGTAAAGTCGAAGACTGCAATATAATTAGAAAGAATTTTAATTGAATTATATTATACTTTCACTTCTGGAGAGTGTCTTATATTAATATATACGTAAATGAATATTATTATATAATTATTTGTAAAAAATTTATTATTTAATATATAAATTATATATAATAATTATACAAAAAATAATTTTTATATATATAAAAATTCATTTTTTATATATACATATTTAATACATTTATGAAATAATTATTGGATAATGTTACAAAAATATTAATAAATATTGAATAAATATAAAGATTAAAAAATATAAATTGCATACATTTGAATGAATATTGATTGAAAAATCTCATCTTTCTCAGATCTTTCGATAAATCTTACTAATTACTTCTGTACAGGACGAAACTGTTTTATAGTTCTTACGTCGATCCCAGGCTGTTATTTGATAACATCCATGGGATGATTAATTTCGAAATACATTATATATGCATATATTATATTTATTGATCAAATATTGATTTGAAGAATCATCATTAAAAATTCAATTTTTCTCATCATTTATAAAAAAAAAATAATAATAATATAGTATTGTAAATTCTGTAGCTTAAATTGCGCGATTTTATTATTCAAGATAAAACGAAAATTTCTAGTATCAAAAAAAATGACAAGGCATCGATAAATGTGATACGAATATAAAATCTAAAAAGAAAAAAAATTTCCAAAGTTATTCAAATAAGGGTTTACATTTGTTGCCCGTTTGTCGATGAAAACATTACAACTCTTACACGATTATACGAGATCCAATAATCGTAAAAAAAAAAAAAAAAAAAAGGAAGAAGAAAACCAATATCTCGCGCGGTGTAACGCGTCTCTTTGTCTCTATTTTCGATTAAAAATTAACTGTTGCATGAATCCATCTCTCTCGCGAAAAGCCAATAAATAATTTCACGACGAATATAAACGGATAGGTACTGCAATACTATAGTTCCGTATATATATATAGCGCGAGGGACACTCGTCAACACGCTTGCGCCGATCTCACGTGCTCTCTAGCGTATTGTAGTTCCTATATACATATCCTGGGTACAACATACGTTACACGGGACGAAAGTAACAAGAGGGACAACACACGCCTTAGTGTTGTTTTAACGGGCGAGCCGCGTGCAGTCTTGTCTCGAGCGCGTCACGAACCTTCAAAGATTTCATTAGCGTTATCGTTATTCGTCTCGTTATATCTACGTTAATCGAGTGGCACTGCAATTGTCTTGGCCGCGATGTTCGATGTCGTGATAATATCGATAAAAGCGAAAGTGCGCGATTTATCGGTTCATCCTCGTTGAAATATTCCACGATATCATAAGAGTTGTACGGCTAAGAGAAATTTATTATTAATTTACATATATATATATATTTATAAATTATAATTAATTATTCAATTCTTAGCATACTTGAAATTCTTATCGCTTAATTAATTAATTTGCTTTTTCATTTTTATCTCTCACTCGCGCTGCACGTGTTGCTTTCTATTTGATTAAAATTTACATTTGTAGGTTTTTTCTTTTTATTAATAAAATACAATTTTTTCAATTATTTTGGATGTAATAATTTTTGCGCGAAAGGATTTATTGAGATCGAAATTAATTGATTTAATAAGGATAAGAATCATGTTGCTTTTAAAGATTCTATTGTAATTGTTTTTAGATATATAAATTCGAATAAAGTTTCAATATGAATTCAGAATTATTGACTCTGAGCCATTGATCAATTTATTGCGAACTTATTAGTCTACTACGATCGATACGATATAATATTAAGTACATTTTAATATATAGTGCTTGTCTGATCAATTTGGATCAATCGACTGAAATTTTTCTTTATAAAAAAAATTATTGTACCTATAAACTCATCAAGATTGTGTCGCGTGCGATTTTCAATATATCGGGAGTAATCTCCGTTTGTTTGTTTATTTTTTATAAGTTTATAACATCGATAAGAATAGAAACCGGTCGATTTTTATACATAGCTGTATGTACTAGAAAAAAAAAAAAACAGCAAACATATATATTTATCTTCTTATTACGATTGACCTATTAAATTTATTAAACGATCATTTTTGCTTATCGTTTTATAATGTGACTTTAATTCTGACCATTACCAACCTTTCTTTATACGTATTTTTATTCAGGTGTATAAAGCATTTCCTGGTCATTTTTCAATATTTTGTTAGAAGCAGTTTATACGTTTTTATACGTTGACTATTAATTTTTAAAATCACGAAAATATATCCCTGTCGAACAGAACATGTTACTTGTCGCAAACATGTTTGTGTATTTGTGTTATTATCCGCGAGCGAATCGTTGATCTCGAAGTGTCGTTGGACTTCATAGATATGATCGGGCTTTGGTCGTTCAAGCCACGCCGAAGCGGCAAAGTGGAGGTGATGTTGGGTGAGTGTTTTCGGCAGAGATTTGAATTTTTTCTTTTTTTTTTTTTTTTTTTTTTTTTGAATAATTTTTTAATCTACATGCATCGCTGGCGAATCCAAAATGATTCAAAGTTTACGAAAAAGCTGTCAAACATATCAGGCCTGGCTCAGGCCCCAAACTGTCAAACATGACCTGTCAAACATGACCTGTCAAATATGACCTGTCAAACATGACCTGTCAAATATGACCTGTCAAACATGACCTGTCAAACATGACCTGTCAAATATGACCTGTCAAACATGACCTGTCAAATATGACCTGTCAAACATGACCTGTCAAACATATCAGGCCTCACCCAAACCCCAAAAAATCGTCTGAGGTCCCTTAATGGGTTACTGTGCGAACGTATCACCCACCCTAAACTGAAAATAAAGAAAACGACGTCGTTTGCAAAAGCAAGGACGAGGGAAACTCGCTGATGAAAACGACGACTGGGTGCAATGACTGTGCGGCTCGCTGACCCGAGAAGCCGAGAGTCGGCTTCTCCCTTTCCGTCCTCTTCCGTGAGAAGTTACCGTGCTCCGAAAGCACACACACACACACATGTGCGTGTTGTGCGTAAGGGGAACGGTAATATACTTAAACGCGAGAAAAATGCGTGATCGCTATCTCGAGTCCATCATACTAATTCGACGATTTACCGCGAAGCTTCTCATGCGCGATTATTACATATTATGTATGCCACGCATCTCTGAATTTAACGATCAAGCGCCCCCCTCCTCCCCCCCTCTTTTCGCTTCCCACGCGTCGTTTCCACACCTGATGAAAGCTACAATGCATTTAGGTGTACATATATATATATATATATATCTGTCATTGTCTTATTTATTTTTCGCAAAAGCGCTGTACTTATTTATTTGAGTTTTAAAACAAGTGACGACCTCTCCCCCCCCCCCCTATTTTTGTATGCAAGAAGTTAATCATTACTTCCATGAACGGGCTATTGTAAATGTACCTACGCTCTAGAATGTTTATATTGACCTTTTTTATTGTTTACGTATTTTATATACTGAATTATAACTCATAATTGTGTGTCTTTATAGTTTATTATTTATGTAGATGAAATGTATATAGAATTTTTGCTTGCGCGATAACGTCGTTTAATTAAAGTGCACGTATACTTTTATTGCAGGTTCCATTATGTTTCATGTGAGGAGGAGACCCGCGGATTACATGCCGCGGAAACGTAAAAAGAAACCTGCCGGCAAATGGAACGAGCTGGATCATAGGTAGTGCAAGAAACACAAAGCTTTCTCCCACAACGGATTATTTCACAAATTTAATAGCGTTCGTGAAAATTATTACAATTAGTCGTCAAAATTCGAGATGGTCACTGTATTCGATACGGCGTCCCTAAAAAAAGAAAAGAGATCTGGAATTTTCAAGAATTTCCTTTCAACCTGGAAAAATCAGGGATTTTCTTACGAATTTTCTTTTATTAAAAATTCTCGGGGAATTTTTGAAAAATTTTCTCTCTGATAATTTTGCTTATAAGTAGTTGACAAGCCAAGTGACTTGTGTATTTAAAGTATATTAAAAATATATATGTATCTATCTCCGTTTATTCAATGTTTTAATATTGAATGCGCGATAAAAAATAATAAATATTAGAAAATGCATGCAATAAAAAAATTTATTTTAGAAGATTGAAAAAAAGGATTTTTTTTTTTTTTTATAAATATTCTCTTTCTGAAATTTTGAACAAAATGAATGTTCAGCGAAAATTTCTTTACAAGATTGAATAGACACTCTGTCGTATCAAGTCTTCAAAGGCTATAGCCGAAAAAATTGAAAAAATTTGAGAACATTGAGAGCTGTAAAAAGAGTATTTTATAAAAGTTTGATGATTGAACCTCGAAAGGAACATGTTAAAAAAGCCATTTCTTAATTTCATTCTTTTTTTAAAAATCGAGCTTTTATTCGAGATTAATGAAAAAAATACTTTTTTTGTGTCTTTCGTTGATAAGTATTCAGAAAAAAATCAATATGGAATTATTTCAAATATTTACAGTAAAGAAAAATAAAAACTGAAAATGATGTTTTTCTCGCTAACTTAAGAAATAATAAAGTTAGAGAGCTGAAATTTTGAGGAACATTTTTTTTTACACTGAGGACATGACAGGCCAAATGTTATTTCAAAAAAATTCGTCGGGGCCACTTTTAGTACGCTTATCCGGCTATATCCTTTCCTCGACTATAAATATCTTGACTATGAATGACTATGACTATCTTGACAATTATAGAGCTCTTAATCCTTGCAGGTACGAGGACGAGAGGTTGCCGTTCCTGCTGGAGCTTAACCCCGACGGCAGCGATATCCCGAACGGGGCCGGTGCGCGACACCGGTTGCAGCCAAATGTCACAGAGGTGGGCTCGGAGAGGCCGATCGGGCCGCAGGCGGTGCAGGCGCAGACGTTGACGCTGTCAGGACCAACGGTGATGCCTAGGCATTGCGTGATAGCCTTCACCGAGAACATCGTCACTCTCACCCCATGCTCCAGGGACGCGCACACATACGTCAATAATCAGAGGATACAGCAGACCACCATACTGCAGGTGTGTGTTGCCTGTTTCTTGTGATCTTGGAATATGGCTCGCGCGTATTTTTTGTATTATATTTATTTATTTATTTGTACCTAATTGTTGATTAATTCAATGTAAATAGTACTAAATGTATAAAACGTTCAAATTTAGATTTCGAGTTGTGTTGATCGACGAGAAGTAATTTAATCGCAATCATTTAACGTCGTGTACATTTTTCCAGAATGGAGCTATCATCAAATTTGGCAGACTGCATACTTTTCGATTCATCGATCCGGCGCCGGAGGAGCGCATTAGACAGAGACACGATTCCAACAAGCAGACTGACTACGCTTATGATCGGTAAATTTGAAATTCTAATTCTTAAATCGTTAACTGTAATTAGGTGAAAATAAATGTGAATGCACGAATGTTTTGCTGCATTCGTTGTACAATTTGGCCATTACGCAATTATTTTTAATTGCATCTTATATGCACACACGTTAGCTCGTCATTATAATAATCAATTATCACGTAATTGCTATATCGATGGATTTTATGTACCTTATAACGTACATATACACAGTATGGAGCACTTTTAATAAATCATATATTTGTAAATAAAAAGAAAGCACGGCATAAGTCTAATAATATTATATAAAAATGTTGTGTTGATGTTATATTAAAAATATTAAAATATGATTTTATAATTAAAGGAATTAAAAAAAATATCAACACTGATAAATTCACACTTATTCGTATTTTTATTAAAGGTCCTTCATACTTGTAACTTAGAAAACTGTGAGACTTATTTCCCGATAAATTTTTATCACATTTTTTCTTTTCGCACTTTTTCTTTCATCGATGTTTATTTTGCTCGATTTTTGCTTCTCGATGTTTTTGCTTTTCCCATCGCAAATCCTTGCTTCGCGCGCACGTCTTACGGTAGACGCTCGCCGGACGCGACCAGTCAGGACGTAAGCTCGGAAAAGTTTAACCCGGGATCCGGGACGCTGAACGGCGGCGGTCAGACTCCGAGAGAGAGCCAGATCCAAGAGAGCGCGGCTCCGTCGAGCCCGTCCAAGTCTGCCGCAGTCGCAGCACGTAGTCCTCGTAGTCCCACGCACCCGCCAGAGCCCACGCACAATTACGAGACCACGTTCGATCTAGATGGAAACGTGGAGACCGCCAGTCTGAGCAGCAGTAGAGATGGCAACAGGTAGCGAAACGCAAATCTACGGCGAATTTACGACGCTTTGTGACTTTAATTTAAAAAAATATATATAAATATATATACTTAGGAAATCGTGTTGAGTCACTTTAATGCGAAGATTAAATTATTCTTATTAAGTTGTGATTAAAGTCTGTGTTAGAAGCAAACTGTGTATGTAATGTGTACAAAAATTAATTTTTGTTTTTTTTAGAAGTTAATTAAATTTAATTCTCTTATTATATGTATTATTTAATGTTAGAGTAATGTGTTATAAAGTGTATGCTCTTTTTATTAATGTTTTTCACACACAATTATTTATTACATATATATATATATATATATGTATAACTGTTGACAATTTTCACAATTATTTTTAAATATTCGTATAATTATTATAATATATTTATAGTTTAAAACAAAAATAATATTACACAAGTATTTTTGTCGAATATTAAGTATTTATTTGTGAAAAGGACGAAGAGAAGACTGGAAAATTCGAATCCAAGCAGGAGAATTAATTAATTTATTTCAATTTTATTGACAGGCTTTCGCAGTACGATCGACAGCCACGAGGCACGGATCCGATTCTGCCAGCTGTCTTGGAATTCCTCGAAGAGACAGAAGAGACATTCCTTCACGCTGTCATCACCGATGTGGAGCCCTCGGCGCCGCAGTTCAAGCTGGCGCCCACTTACACTCTCTACCTGAGCGCGAGGTATCGTGCCAGCACGCACTACAGACCGGAATTGCAACCTACGGAGAGAGCGCACCGACTCACCGTCATGCTGGCGAACGTCGCTACCATGATTCAACGCGTTATCCAGGTATATTTCAACTTCAAGAAATAATAAATAATTTTCTTTCCTGTTTGCAACAAAAGAATCCACTGAAAAGCATATTAATAGTTACTTACATCCGAAAAGGCACGATCCCACCAGTAGGTGGCACCTAGTAGATGTGTAATATACATAAACAGTAGAGTTTACAAAGAAGATTGTATATTTTCCAGGAACGTTACATGGACACCTCGTCTTTGGCCTTTTGGTTAGCAAATGGCTCGGAGCTGCTGCACATGCTGAAGAGCGACCGGCATGTAGGCGCGTTTTCCACGCGAGCGCAGGACATCCTGGCGGACGCGGTGCACACAGCTTTCGGCTCGCTGGTGCGTTGCGTCACCCTGGAGCTAACTCCGGCGATGACGCAGTTCATGGCGGACGCGGACGAGCCGGCGAAGGAGGCCGGGGTGCTGCAGATCTTCTCGAACACGATGGCGCTGCTGCGACGATGCCGGGTGAACGCCGCGTTGACGATACAATTGTTCAGCCACCTGTTTCACGCGATCAACGCTACGGCCTTCAACACACTCGTCTCTAACGGCAATCTCTGCGTCAGGTGGTTCGGACGCAGACTTAAAGCCAGGCTGAACGCCTTGGAGACTTGGGCCGAGAGGCAGGGACTGGAACTTGCCAGTCAGTGCCACTTGGCGACAATTATGCAGGCGACTCATCTTCTACAGGCTCCCAAATACAATGCCGAGGAACTGGCCACGCTGAGCTCAACTTGTTTCAAACTGAATTCTCTTCAGGTCAGAGCGTTGCTACAAAAGTATCAGCCGGCTGCGGATGAGCCTAGGTTACCTGCCGAATTGATTGAGAACGTTGTGAGAGTAAGTACACTTGGGGATACTATAATTTTGATCTTTGTTATTGATTATTAAATCGCTGTTATACATAATCTTTTTGTCATAGGTGGCAGAGAGTGTCGCAGATACACTTGCGCGTGCAGACGGTCGTGAAATAAGACTGGAAGAGGAACCTGTCCTAGGATTGGCGTTACTACTTCCTGAGGATGGTTATAGTTGCGAAGTAATAAGAGGTGTTCCACCAGGACTAGCGGAATTTCTAGCACCTTTGCAACGAGACGGTTTATGTCGCATGGCGGCCCAACCCACCAGCAGTGGCTATTGGACCATTTACATGATAGAACATCACAACAATGTAAGCTTTTATTAATTTTAAATAAAGTATACGCAGCTTTCAGAGCAAAACTTTATTAACAAGCAATTATAGTCTTTATAAAAGAAAAAAAAATGTCCTATCTTTATGTATATTAAATTTTCTTAATTTAAATAAAATCTGCTCTTTTTCTATTTTTATAGTCTACATAAATTTTTGTATAGTCTTAATAAAAGGAGCTTTGTTTTTGTAGTTTTATTTTATAGTCTATGAAAAGTGTCTCAATAAAAAAAATTGTCCCATCTTTATATATATTAAATTTTCTTAATTTAAATAACAACTTTTTTTGTATTTTGCAGTTGCGTAGCCCCAGCGCGATGAGTAACAGATCCGGCGGTTACACCAGTCACATCAATCAAAATCAAGCTCAACCAGAAATACATGTCATTAAACTGCACAAGAGTACCAATGGCATGGGTTTGAGCATTGTTGCAGCGAAAGTACGTATTCTCGATCCCGTGTGTGTTTGTTTGCATATATCTATGTATTATAATTATATATAATTACATAATGTTTTAAAATTATACAGGGCGCAGGACAGGACCGATTAGGTATCTACATCAAAAGCGTTGTTGCTGGTGGTGCGGCTGACGCTGTAAGTAATTGTTATTTAAAAAAGCTTTGCTCAACATACATACAATATTCTGTATTTAAAATAATTAATATTAAAATATGCATTAAAAATGCACATATACTTGATAATACTGTTATGACAAATTTTATTACACGCTTTTAAATTTTTTATTATGTCTAGTGAATTAGATTAAATGATTAAATAAAAGAACTCGTAAAGCCAGGATAAAATATAAATACATTTTCAACACACAAGATTAAATTAAGAATTAATTGTGTAATCTGGAACATTTCATATTTAAACTTTTGACACAACAACGAATTATTTACATTTCATTAAGTTTATTTTTATACATCTATTTTTTTTAGGATGGTAGATTAACGGCAGGCGATCAATTGCTCAAAGTGGATGGACAAAGTCTGGTTGGGATTACCCAAGAAAAGTACGGCAGATTTAATCTGAAAAAAATATAATAAATCCTTTTAATCTCGTTATATTTCTCATTAAAATTTCACAGGGCTGCCGAGTATCTTGTGCGAACCGGCCCGATCGTGACATTGGAAGTCGCGAAACAAGGCGCTATTTATCACGGACTCGCAACATTGTTATCTCAACCTTCCCCTGTGATGACAAGAGGTAAGTGGAAAAAAGATGAATAGATTGATAACACTGTTTTATTTGGAATGCTAATTTAATCTTTGGAATATATAAGAAAGGAATAATTAAAATCTTATTATCTGTTTCTATATCTGATCGATGTGTTTCAATCGATAAAGTTCGTGTAAAGAAAGGGACTATAGCCATATACACATTATTTATAGTGTAGTACCTTACAAAATATTAATTCAAATTTTCGACCTAGTTTCTTCATAAATAATTTATTTGTGTATTGATAATAGAGAATTTTAAGAAAGCTATCGCGTGAGAAACTTGTATTAAAACGAAACTGACTTACGATGCAGTTACAAGGATCTATTGTAAATGGAATGAAAATTTAAAGTTAAAATAAATTGTTGTCTCTAACGAGATCACGCAAACCTTCGCTTCGAGCACACGTGTCGACAGGATTCTATTTTCTACATAATATTGCCCTGGCGAGCGTTTCCTAATCCGAATAACTTCTCCGTCAGAGTAACCGCCTTCCGCTTGGCTTCGCTCGAAAAGAGCCCGCTTTACTAACGCTTGACTAACCACTTGTTTCGTGCAGCGCATAAGACCCGGCCGAGGTCCGAGCTCTTAGATCCGGCGATAGGAGCGACGGAGACGGCTGTTGGTGGTCAGCCAGCCACCTCACACTCGATGGGCGACTTATTGTCCTTTCCGCAGCAGACGGCATACTCTCAGGATTCTATTCAACCAGGTGCGATTCCGTCTCGACGTATTATCGAGGCGTCCGTTTATCCTAATCGGATCGATCAAGGTTTTCCACGAGTCGATGATTTCGACGAGTACCGCTATATGCGACAAAATCCGTCGTATTCCCTCCTCCATCAGAGAGGTGCGTATCCTATCGACGAGAGAGAACGCGTCCCACGTCCTTCCACCCCCATCATCTCCCCCGCGCGTCTACCGCGAACGTCTCGTATGCCCTGTCCTCTGATCTCCATCACGAGCGACAACGAGATATCGTCCATCATATATCAGAACGAGAGTGATGCGAGTGATGATAAGATCGTAGAGGAGGAAGAGGGTAATACGGAACCAGGCGAGGCCGCGACGAGTAGTTTGAACTATTCTCCGAACGCTTTGAATCCGTTCGAAAGAATCACCACTCCACCAAGAGAGTACGCGGAGACTGCGAATGACTATGAGCATCCACTGGCTTTCGATGAGAATGTCTTCGACGCTATACCCTATATCGATCAAAACGATGACGGTAATCTCGCAGAATGTAGAGACCACGTAGAGTCTAGTGACGAGCGCTGTAATAAAATTGATCGCAACTCTAATCTTGGAGATTTTCAGAAGCGTATAAAAGTAGAACCCAAGTTAAAGGACCCTTTGTATCTTCGAAATGCGAATACTAACATGAGACGTGCGTTAAACGTCGACGAACGTTGCGAGGACAAGCTGTTGGATGATGTTTCCAATTCTGAAGATTGCGCGGACGAGTCCAGTTCCACGATTAATGACGATTGCATCTCGAGCAGAGTCGATGGAGATGCCGAGAGTGGAATTTCCACCCCCAAGATGTACACCGTAATGCCAGAGTTGCATCTCGATCTGAGCGGACTGAACAGCGACGTGTCCAGCGACGAATCCAAGACGGAAAAGTGCTGGAAGTCGCCGGAAGAGGTGCGTCTAGGATCCGGCAGAGTCGCGGCGTTGGCGAAACACTTCTCGAAACTCGGCGACGCCGGTTTGATCAAGTTCAAGTCTACCAAATTAACCGATTCCCGTCAGTTTGTGTCGGAACCGAACATCACACTATCGGAAAAGGACAGTGAACGACATTTGCCGCGATCTCTGCCGATTGTGCAGAAGGAATACAAATCGGATTCAAACCTGACAAGAGACTCGGCGAACAAGAACTCTCGAGTTTGCTCAGTCGGGAGACGTGTCATTTTGGTTGATGTTGAAACTGATAGAAATAATCTTGCGATCGAGGAATCTCATCATCGTGGAATCAAGCGAGTCACCATCACCAGGATTCCTTTGACGGATGATAACAAGGATCAAATCGCGATTGATACTAAAGGAGGATCGGACTTGGCCTCGATAGAGAACACGAGTAACGATTGCAAAGACCAAGTGATCACCAAGAAGGATGCGACTCTTGCTGTGACCGATAATGATAAATCTCAGGTTCTCGTTGATACTGAAAATACGTCGATTAATATCAAAGATAGCGATTCCAAGCTCTCTTTAGAACAGCAACGAGTCATCGCGGAACAACTCGAACATTTTTCAAATCTGGATAACACCGATGCCCCTTTGTTTATACCGGAGCGAAGTGTGATACAAGTTCCTCCCGCTACCTCGAAGAGTGAAGACAACATAACGTCCGCTCTCGGTGGTTCGAATCAATCAGTGACGTCTCACGAGAAGTTATCATCGTTGATCGATGATAGCTCTCGAAGAATGAAGCAAACTTCTGACTCTTCATCGTCTTCTTCTCCGCCTTCCCCCTCATCTTCCATTGTACTGTCGCTCTCGAATGTTGCCGGGAATCCTCCGTTCTCGGAAAACATTGGAACGCAAGCTCGTCAGTTTTGCAGGAAACGTCCCAAATCTTGTCTGCTCATCGATATCTGTCATTCTTCCGCTAAGATTTATTCCAATTCCTCGGAAAGTCATACAAGCGCTTATTCGGGGGATAACAAACTGAACATCCTGCGAGTGCGAATCGCCAGATCCCTCTGTAACAGCGAGAATAATCTGATTGGCGCTGCAACTTGCGAGAAAGAGCAGAATCTTCTCGGCGGATCCGCTAAATTGACCCGCAGCTGTGAGAGTATCCCAAACAGCAGGTTCCCATCTGATTCAGCCAATCGACTCTCCGAAGCTTTTAATAAAAATACCAATTTATCTCGTGCATCCTGCAATAGATCAGGCTCTAAGGAAAAGACTCGATGGTACCGTCCACGTTCTCTCGAAGAGCTGAAACCAAAGAGGGGCTGGAGAAAGCAGAACAACTCGACGGACTCTATTCCAATTCGGACCGCTAAAGCTCAAATTAAATTCGGCAAAATCTTCGGCGATAAATCAGATTGCGAGAACGGAGAGGAGACGCGACGGAACCGCCATCTGTCGCTCGAAGAATTAAGATCGAAGAGACAGAACGATCGCAGGAAATCGAGCGAAATCCCTCAAGTAATACAGAGGTCCGATTGGACGCTGAGGAAGAGATTTCGCGAAAAGCTCCGCACCAGCTGCGATCGGTTGAGAAGGAACTCCGCGCTTGAATTGTCTCGTGGAAATAGCGAGACGAGGGATGAGAAACGACGAGGATCGGGAGTCGGAGAAAGGGAATGTCGGAGCGAATTGGACATTTCGCGACCAAAGTCCAATTCGGAGAGGGACGGTTGGAGCTTTCGTGAGATCAGCTCAACGCGTAAGCCACCATCACCACCACCACCACCACCACTACCCTGTGTGTTTATGCATTCAGTGTATGCATTTAGCAGAATTTTTCCTTTGTTCGAGCACTCTCTCTTGTTTGAACGAAATGAATGGACTCGACATTTCCAGATCAATATCGCACGATTAGAAAACAAACTGTAGAAAAAAAATTTTTTTTTTTATACAGGGTGTTAGAAAAAATCTGGAAACGGCGAAATATCTCGAAAACGAAACATCTCTGAGAAAAATGTTTCCAACCAAAGTTGTAGGGTTTCGAGGGGGCCATAAGGTGGTACCATTGGTTTGACCTTGAATTTTTATTTCAAGGTCATGTAAAGGTCACGTCGATTTTTTTAAATGGAACATCCTATATATTATTGCAACCAATTTTTGGTTCGAAACATTTTTCTCAGAGACGTTTCGTTTTCGAAATATTTGACCGTTTCCAGACTTTTCTAACACCCTATTATGTTTCTTTATAAAGGCGTCCCTCCCCTCTTCCCTCCCTTCCAATAAAAATGTAATCATTCTCGCATCTTATTATTTTACGGCACATAACGGTTGACAGCGATAAAATGAAAAACAAAAAACTGATCAAATTATTTTTATGAGAGAAATTGTACAATCAAATGACACATGGAAATTTTATGGGAAATTTTGATGGGACAACGATTTCACGTTACTACGTTTCATTTTAGGAATGTACCGTATACATAATATGTTTTAAAATAATGATAAAATTTTTCAAACAATGCAATTCTCGTTTTATTAAGAAAAAAATAATAAAAACTTGTAATAAAATTTTTTTAATCTTAAACTTTTAATAAAATCTATATCTAACTCTCTACAAAATTAACATTCTCAAGAAAGTAATTTGATGAGTTTTTTTTTTATATAAATGCCTCAATTAATGTATATAATTTACGTTAAATTTTATATAATATTTAGCTTTGCTTCATGCAAAAGTGGAACCAAGTGTTATTTTATAATTTAAAAAATAAATTTTTATTTTAAAATGATTTGCTGAATGATAAGCGGATATAATATATCAATACAATTTTTATATATTTTTGCACTTTAGATTTTTAGAGTTTATTGTTTTTAGAGTAGCGATACATAATTTTTTTTACGCATGTAATGTGAATGTGTTAGAAAAATTATGGATTGCGACAAAAATGAACAGAGTTGAGTTTTTTTTCAAGTATTATATGTACATTTATTCTTATTTTTAATTCACTTGATTGCACTGAACAAACTAGTTATACAATTGCAAACATGCATGCAATGTAATATATATACAATGTTTATAAATATTATTTAATATTTATTATGTATATACAAGGTGGCTTTTTTCTACAAAATTTAATATAAATCTAATATCTTCTACTAATCGAATCAATGAAAAACTACATAAGTGTCATTCTTGTATATTGCTCAATTATGTCGACATTTAATAACATAATTAGAATTATTTCGTCTGAATATATATGATTTTCGAGAAAGCAGCTTTTAATATATGGAGACCATCTTATATAAAATGATAATATGATACAAACTTCTTGAATGTAGCTTAACATGTCATGGTCATAAGTATAGTCTTGCACTTATTTTTAGCCATATGATATTAACAGGATTGGGAAGTAATATTACTTGTAATCCTCTTATATAACATACGTCTGTAAAAGCAACTTCGATGACGTAACGAATTCAATAGTTATTTTTAGCGATACCTTTCAAACTTATGCGATATAATTTTCTCTGAAAATTATAGAAGCATAGAAAAATAGATACAAGTATAGAAAGAGAGCATTAAATTCTTTTAAAAATTAATAAACAATTTTTAGCGACTTTTATTTTAGATTCGTAATTCTTGTAAAATAACTGTTTGCATATTAGAAGCAAATTTCATTTGTAAATTAATAGTAGAATTTATTATATTTACAAGTCTACAAAAAGAATAAAAAGTTTGGAAAACATTTTTTATTTACATATATTTAAATTTTTGTTTACATGTTTTTATTTCACAAAATTGGAAAATTTTAAGAAAAAAAGCTTTTAGAAATAAAAAAAAAAATTTCTCTAATATTATAAGGTTCAAAATTATTATTAAAATTGTATATTAAACCAGACATAAAAATTATATTACTTTAATATGTAATATTAATTATTTATTATTTAAAAATATTAATTTCAGTGTATTTAACTTACAATAGTAATAATATTTTTTTTTAAATAATGAAGTTGTATTATAACGATTCGTTGGTTTTAGAACAAAGTTGCTTTTTACAATCGGTAACTTTTATAAAGTAACTTTCCCAACCCTGACATTTTGCTGCTTTCAAAGTGTCGGTTGCCAATCGTCGAGCGCTTTGGCCCGAAAGAGAAAAGAGCGTTGTTCTATTCTCGAAAAATGTTGCTTCTCGCGTATGTGCATGAGTTGTGTCAATTTAATCTATCGCGTTCACGGCACTTTTGTGCGTTCACCGATGCATTAACTCAAAGCTGTCTCTCTTTGTGTTTTACCCGCTTTACCCGGGCTACCTGCAGGTCCACGTCGCATGAGCGAGCGGGATCTACCGTCCCGGCTTGGACACGACGCTACTCCCCAGCAAATCCACAGCAGCAAGTCTGTACCGGCGTTGCATAGTAAGTAAAAGCGTGCTTTACATGTGTCAATCACTCAGCTTTTCACTGTGCTAGACACTCGATTAAATGTAAGTTAGGGAAGGGAGGGATACTTATACATTTTTTTTTTTTTTAAATATACAGATGTTTGGGAAAAAAGAGTATTCATCGATGAATTTTGAATTTATCTAGATATGGGTAACGAGGTCAAGCAGCAACACGAGGTATTTAACCCGGGATACAGCAGAGCCTCCTCAAGCAATAGCGTTACACCACCCGTTCAACCACCTTCCATGGCGACCATTACCAGCGCAACTTCTTTGCGTTCCAGGTTATTGTTACATCTTCGTATTTAATAGGGAGTTTGCATTAAAAAAAAAAATACATTTTTTTATATATGTCATTTAAATAAATATTATTATAAATTTATTTGTAAGAAAATTTTAAATTTTAATCAATAGAAAGGTATTAAAAAATTAAATTAAAATTTAAATTGTGAGAAAACGATTTTGATTGGTTGGAGCGCGTGACGTCACAGCGCAATAGTTTCAAACGTTTGTTTTCTGTATTCTGTATTGCGATATTCGGTCATTCTTGATCTCGAGGTACAAAGAAAAACAATTTATTGGGTGTTTTAATTGTTGTACTTTTACATAGAGGTACAAAACAGGTTTTGTACGTGTTACCTTTTCCCATTTTCACAAAAACTGGATATTTTAATAAATAAAAATAGTGTGTTGTCACTGTATATATTGGTTGGGTTTGAGGAGACGCTATTTCACGCTATTTAGCGCTATTAGCGTCTCCCCGAATGCAGATATTGCACTGTGACGTCACATCGCGTTCGGGAGAACTCGGTCGTTTCCGGATCGTATTACATTAATTATTTTATTATACACTATAATTTAATATATTTTTAATAAATTTTAATATATATTTTTAACACATTTTTATATATATTTTTAAATATATTTTCAACAAATTTTTATGTACAATTTTATTCTAAAAAGTTCTAAAACAATTTTTAATAATTGCGAAAATCAATTTTCTAATATGTATCTATCAAAATCTAAGCTTAATTCATGTAATGCATTTTTCTTTTATTCTGTTAAAATCTAATTTGAATGGATTGAAAATATTATAAATTTCTAAATAGTTTAATTTAATAATGAAATAAATTTTAATGAAATTGTGAAAATTAGTAATAATGTAATGTATTTGTAAGGATAATGTACATTTTGTTGTACTCGTAGGTCAAGTCATAATTTACACGATCCCATGAGAATCGGGACTTTACCACCCAGTGGATTGGTTAGCAGGCAGCAATCGTCTCCCAATTTAAATCCGCATACGAATACAAATGTACCGTCAAATATGCAAAATGCAGAAGCGGAGAGATTTTACCAAAATCTGAGTATTTATCGAAATCAAGACTCGACGATGAAGCAACAAATTAGTCCACAACAGTTGGAAGACAGGTACAGAATATAGTCGAATTTCTCTCTATTCTTAATTATATTTTATTTTTTCATTTTTTCCGTTTTTTTGCCGTTTAAACAAATTTTTTCCCTTTTTCCCAAAATTATGTGTTCAATTAATTTAAAGAAAAATCTCGTATTTTTCACAGAAACTCTCAGCACATTCAAAAGACTTCCCTGAGAGGTTCGCAAAACTCCCTGAATCGGCCACCCGGAAGTGCGCTGGAAGCGAGCGGCGTTCACATGCGAGACCGTCCGACTTCCGCTTACGTCACTCAGCCGCAAGGCCAGCAACAGCACCAGAGCTACTCGGTGATGGGTAATCAGCAACTGCATCAGCAGCAACCCCCACCACCGCGTTCCCAGTCCTCGCGCGACATAATTCGTCAGGAAGCAAAGATGCAGGAGATGCAGGAAGAGGTTCGTCGGCGCGAGCTGCGAGGCGGAGGCCCGCCCATGCTCAATCAACATAGACCGCCGGTAGCGATGTACAACATGGCATCACGAGTAGCCGCTGCGCCTCCCCCTGTTCAGCAGGCTCCGAATAATACCCTGATGAATGTTCGCTCGCCGAGAACACCGCTCGGATCCACGTCGAGCCTGGGCACGAATCCTGGCTACATCGCTGCGAGACAAAACGCGCCTGGTTATAGTTATTCGGATACCCAGTACAACAGTACGCAGTACAACCAATACCCCAATCGGTATCCGGTATCTGCTGGTGGTCAATATGGCGGTCCGATGATGCCCAAGCCGAAGAACGAGGCGCCAATCGTTCGCGGTCACCATCCGATGCCCAATGAAAATCCGTTGCTCGGCACTCGAGACTCTAACAGTCAGGAGGCGAGGTCATACGCCGAACAAAACCGACATTTTGTCAGTTCCCAGAACAGTTCGATCTATCCGAATGGCAGTCTGGAGCAGCGCGTCGATCAGTATACGAATGACGGTGTCGTCAATCGAGCCCAGAACGGGGAGGGTCATTCTTTGACGTCGTCGGAAGTCCTGCCGTCGAGACCGGCTCTGCCGTCTGATAACACATTTAACGAGAGTCCGCCGCCACCGCCGCCGAACACCTCGACGCACCCTCTGTACAAACAAGCCGACACAAGGTGTGTAATGTGTCTTGACCTATCGTATAGTCATTATAATAAATTCAGTTCCTAAATAACAGAAGGGAATTTCTCTTTTTAGGTACACCGCGAGCATGCAAGATCCACCACGGGGTAGTTACTATCCTGCGGGAGGAATCAACGCCATGCAGCAACCGCGTCAGTATCAGTACAGTGCAACCAATCCTTGGCAGCGAGAAGAAAGGGAAAAGGTAAATTAATAGCGACACAAATAAATTGATAGTAAAGAAAGCAGTAGTAATAATAAATACACAGAGTTTGAATTTTCAGTTTTTTTACTTTGAAATTTACATGCTGGTTATCCTTTTTAGGAACAAGCCCGCAGAAGAGAAGCCGCCCGACAATGGCGAGATCAGCAAATCGCCGAGCTAAGCGCGTTGACGCATCGAACGCAGCAGCAGGAAGAGCAGCTACGAGCGCTCCAATTGGAGAGAGACTTCCAAAAACGAGCGGAAGAGGTCGCCAATCAAGATGACGATGAAGAAAGCAACGATCTGGACAACGAAAGTGTGCAACGGGTTCAAGGCTTGCTAAGAATGGCGGCTAGTCAGGAAAAGACTGTCCAAGGGACTCAGCAGTTGCCAATCTTATCGAGAACGAACACAGGAAATCAGTCTTTAAGAGGTGGTCTACCTCTCCAGCCTATTGGTAGCCAATCTATCGTCAGCGGCCACTCTCATATTCTGCCCAATCAAGCTGCCCAATCTCAGAACGTCGGGATGAGTAGTCTCGGTCAAGAGAACAGCGGCTTGAACATGCAACCGAGCCAGCAGCAAACGACGACGGGTCAGAGCGAGGAGCATGTGTCATCACCCAACTATGGCACTCCCCTTTCCAGCCACTTCGGTTCCGGTCAGAAGCCGTATTCCATGTCGCATTCCACGGACGACAGGGAATTACAACGGAGGATGGACGAGGTAAAACGAAAACAGGCTGAATTCGAGGAGAGTCAGAAGAAACAGGAGGAACTGCAGCACCAGCAGCAGCAAACATATCAGCAGAGCCAGCACCCAAGAAGCCAGCTGCATCCGGGCATGCTACGCTTAGACAACTTGATCATCAACGGACCCAGCGTGTCTATGCGTTAGTAAATTAAATATGAAGCTATGCCTCTGAGGCGTCTATGGATCGTGAGGGCACTTTGTCCTTGTCTTAGATTATTTATATCATCTGTTAAAAAAATTGGTAGATAAAAATTGAAAATATCATTTATCTCTCTTCATTTTAGCCTCGCAAAACAGCGTCAATGATGCACCTCCGCCACCGGAACGAGGCTCCAGTTACGCTGTTATGTCTCAGCAAAGTGCTCTCAGGTCAAACGGCTCGACCGCATCTAATCTACCTCCAACCTCTCAGCAGCCAGCATCGATGAAAAGGGTCTCTTTTCATGATTCGAATGCAAATAGCGAGTCTATGCTGCGCAATATGTCCTCCGGAACATCGAATCCACCGTCGATGTCAATGGACATTATTAGAGAGGATCCCAATGTAAGTGTTTTATATATATATATATATATATAAAACATCAATTTTTTGTCATTGAATTAATATCTGCAGAGATTGATTTCACGTGTTTTTTCGTTGAAACAATATTTCAGTGCCATACACAAATTATATATTGCAAATCATATATGTATACTTTATTAATCTTCTCGAAAGAAGTAAAAAATAGCCATCCAAAAATCCATAAAATTATATATTTTTTAATTATTATATTTTAGTATATTTTTAAATACATTTTATGTTACTTGAAGTCAAATACATTTTGTACACCACGGTCTGCATTTTAGATAAGCAAATTTAATTCCTCAAAGAGTTAACTTCTCCATCGTTAATTCACATTTATTATAAATATGAATATTCTGTCGAAATGCATACGATGGCAGATATACATATAAGCAAGTAAGATATAACTTACAAAACAGATATATCGTTGCTATCTGTCATTATTAAATGTTTAATGATGCATGGACTGTCAGTCATAGCGATTACCGTCTAGTGAGATTACGTATCTCTTATTCGAGTGTATTGTGCGCTCTGTGTATTCATTACTAGATGTTTTATTCATCATATCATCTATGCTACATGACCGATGCTAATTTCTGTAACCATTGCTTTACGCGATTACATTATTCTGGTTGCTCTAAAAAATTGCGTTACTTGTCTTGGCAAGAAATTTAATCCTTATTATCATGCATTTCCTATTATTACCTTTGTATATTAATTATCAAAATAATTCAGCTTCTATTCAATTCGATAATGTAATAATTCAAATTTTGTTAACGTCCTATTATTTATAATATTTTTAATTATAATTATAATTGAAATCATTAATTAAAATTATAGTTATATTAGAATTAAAAATTAATTATAATTATAATTGAAATTATTAATTATAATTATAGTTATATAATTATAATTAAAAATTAATTACAATTATAATTTTAATTTTAATTATAAGCTTATTAAATTAATTGTAAAATATATGCTTTAAATTATTAAATAGATAATTTATCGATCTTTGATGCCTTAGATTACATTCTTGCCAAGAGATACAACTGCAAATGCAAATTACGCGTGGATATTGCTATATATATATATATATATATATATATATATATATATATGTGTATTTATTCTATTTCCAATTTTCTCGAAATTAATACATTTACAATCTGTTGGATTATGCTTTTAGAATTTTATCAACGACGCGGAGAATCTATTGGCATCTCCCAAAACGCCGGAAGGATCCGGAACTTCATTTACTGGTGCCACTCCTGGAGTAATCGGGGCTCAAGAGGTGTATAAGTAAGTTTGTTCAATAAATTATATTTAAATATGATATAAATTATTATTTATGCGATATAAAAGAGTCCTAAAATCTTGAACAAATAAATAATTCTTTTTCGCTTGTCCAGGGACCCGAGGCAAAAACGACTGGCGGAAAAGCAGAAACAGCAGCAGCAGAATTCGCAAATCGGGGCGGTGCCGGAGAAGCTTAGTTTCAAGGAGAAGATGAAGATGTTCGCGATGGAGACCGGCGAGGACGGCACGCCACGTGACAAGGTGAAGATATCGCGGGCTCAGCGCGAGATCGACAACATCAGCAGCCCGCTCAATTCCAGCAGCAACAACAACAACAACAATAATAACAATAATAACAATAATAACAATACCACCAGCGGCAATAATAACACCAACAACAATAGGACCTAAAGTAAAATTGCAAATTCTCTTATCTTCAGACTTTAGCAAGCAGAAATGTAGGATGGTATTAAGTATTCGAAGTATCTGGGATGGACTTGGAAGGAAAAGTCACGCATATTGTGAAAGATAAAATGGAAAATAGTGATAATTCCTCTACAAAGTATATCTGAATTATCGCGAAAATGACTGAGTTTATTTGACCGAGAGAATTATTTCGGAAAAAAAAATAAAATAAAATCTACATTTGCATTTTATCTACTGACATGTGACTATTAAATTACTGAATATCCGCCTTACACTCGTTTCCTTTCGAACATCCTAGATACTTTGTCGTGTGTTTTCTGCCGGGTAAAGAAAGAAAGAAAGAAAGAGAGAGAGAGAGAGAGAGAGAAATATACAAAGAAGTAGATGTAGCTGTATTTTCACACGCGATATGTTAATTAGTTTTATTACTACATACGAATGAAGGGGTGACACAAATGAGTTCAGGATGAGCCCGATTAGCCGGCGATTCTCCACAGTAGCGTCAAAGTACAAACGAAATTTTGTATAGCTCTTTGACCAAAAAAAAAAAAACAAAAAAAACGTGTGTTCTGTCAAGAAGGACCATTAATAACATATAACGATATAATGTTGCGGTTGCGACGAGGAGGAGCGACTATATTTCTCGTCTGATATTCCTGATTACTTCCGGACCAACATAATCTTATGATAAAGTAATTGATGTCTGTCGAAACTAGCGTAGAGGACAAGCTCGCGAGTACTGAACAAGTTTCTTATCGAGAGGCGCGAATCATTTCGCGAGTGTACATAAGAAAGAGATAAATAGTAGGCCGGGCAACAATAATATATATATATATATATATATATATATATATATATACATATATATTATTGTACGCGTTAATTTTATATTTATCTTTCTCGGCAGCAGAAGGTAGTTTAAGATATATATTTAAATTATACGATTTAAACACTCTTACGCCATTATGCACTTAAAAAAAAAGTACGACAAAGTAGTGAAGGTAGCTAGAAAATAGAAAAAAAAGGAAGAAGAGGACGTGCATGAGTACGTGTGTGTATGTGCGTATGTGTTGTGTGTGTGTGAGAGAGAGAGAGAGAGAGAGAGAAGAGTGCGAATAGTTGAAAAGATTTATATTTATATGACGCGCATTTCACAAGCACTAGCGTAGCTCTATTTTATGTAGAGCTTTGAATGAAAAGTTCTATTCTTCATAGAATTTGAAAGCTCTAGAATCTTGATAGTCTCTGTTTCTTAGAATTCGACTAAAGATTCCACTTTTGTAGAATGAATAAGATGTTTCGTGGAAAAGAGATAAATTGATGATTCAATTTATGATGGGAGACTTTTATTTTAAAATGCTAAAGATCTTGATGTATTATATATCGATTAATAATAATCGATAATTTTCTTCTTTCATTAATAGAGTACTTAGGAGAAGGAATTATTTTTGTTTCTTAAAATCTCTCTCCTTTTACAAGATTTCTCATCGACGTGTAGAGTGAATCGTTTAATATATTCACGGTGTATTTATTATTTTCACTAATCTTTTCTTAAACAGATAAATGTGTTTCCTTTCTGATTTAAATTATACATGTTCGTAGATGATAAATAAATATAGGATTGCCGTACAAGATTTATGTTTTAACGGTATAATTGATAGACATTATAATTAATACATATGTTTATTGCATATAAGAATGCCATTGCAGCATAAATTATTATTATTATTATTATTTTTGGAAAAGTTCAAAATTTTTTAATTTTTTTAAATTAATTTTTTAACACATTATTTACTGTTGAGGGCAATCTATAAATCATGCAAATTTGTCCTCACATGTGTATATCGTAAAATATATATTATAAATATGATTCCCATGATTATTTTTCACTTATACTTTACGAGATTAAGAGATATTAGCTTAAATATGATTATATTGATCAATGGAAAATTGAGATCTTAAATGACTCACTCTATGCAATCTTTCTATTATATATAGTCTTCTCGACGTCAGAGGATAATCAAAATGTCATCGCTGAATGTGAAATCTGCGCGTAAAACCTTTAATTCTAAGAATTTTTTTTGAATTTTTTTAAAAATCTTAGACTCTTTCGCACTTGGAGAGTATATTTGCGGATGATGATACGCAGTATTCCAAAAAGAGCTTAGTGATCTAATGCGAAGAACAAAGCGTAGCAATATTAGAATCTAAGGATCAACTTATATGTAGAGTAAATTCTGTACAAATGAAAAATGAGTGGAGAGCGTTAGCCGATTTTTTTTTTCGCAATAGAAATCGAAAACGGAGGCCGACGCTTAAGAAGATACTCGTTCACGTTCCACTCAGTGAATTCGTTGAAAAATTATGCAACAGTTTATTGCATTCCTCGCCGTCCAATCTGTGTGTTATCACACGGAGTAAAAGAAGAAAAAAAATTAAATATCATAGAGGCTTTTTTTTTTGACAGTATTCTACGAAACTTGGAGTATTATTTGCAAAAAGAATGATTCATCTTTATCGCGACTTCACGAATATTATAATGAAGCTTATCTTCCAGAAGAGATGCACAGAATAATGCAATATATGATATGAACACAAATATCGCTTCCAAGGGAAATCATTCACATTTCTGTTCTCATATATTATTTCACGAGTTGAATTTGCTGGTAAAAAAAAAAAAAAAAAAAAAAAAACGAGGAATCGCGATATCAGTATCATGATGATGATTTTTTTTTTTTTTTTTTTCCTAAAAAATAATGGCTCTAACGCCATTAAATAAAATATCTATTTTTTTCGCAGAAGAATTCCAATTGATGCTTCATTTATATTTTGTTATACACTTTATGGCGTCTCTGTCGAGATCTATTGTTCCGGCCTTTACATCCATTCCTCCACTTAGGAACGATAGTGATAATACTAAGCAGCTTATCATTATATTCTGCGAGACAAATGATTTTTTTTTGCTCGCGATCACAACGAATGTCCGTTTTTAATTAGCTAATTTAATAAAGCTAATTAACGTGAGGTTCCATCGTCCGTAGTCTTAGATCTTTTGAATTTTAATTAGCCATATCGAGGGGTGACTCGACATATTAATAGGGATTAATTACTATTGACAGAAGAGTATTCACGTCAAATTCGTTAATCAAATATTAGTAAAGAATGAGAGAGAGAGAGAGAGAGAGAGAGAGAGAGAGAGAGAGAGACAATGATTGAAGGGTCCCTTCTTGTTGTGTATAGCGCGAGCGTATATATATTATATATTTGCACTATATATTTTGTAAAACTGTTTTCATCTTCTCTTGTAGGAAAAAACAGAGAGAGAGAGAGAGAGAGAAAGAAAGAAAGAAAGAAAGAGAGAGAGAGAGAGAGAGAGAGAAAGAGCGACGACATATCGATCGATCGCCGAGAGACAACTTTACCGCAAAAAATGTTATAATATTAATACTATATTTTACTTATAGTACTGACTGTCTAATTTCGCAAAGTACAGTATATTTTTTAATTATTGTATCATGTAATGTTATTAGCGAAATATGATATACGACGGAAAATATATGTCAGATGTACTCAACGCTCTCAGTGTTTTCTTTCTTTTCTCATATATTTATTTACAAATAATTATATAAAACAATTTTATACCTGGAAAAAATCTAAGAATTGAATTTATTGAGATTTTATTGAGATTCTTAAAAATATTCTCTCTTTGATAATTTTGTTCACATATTTGTAAATAATCAGCAAACTAAATAAATTATGCATTTTTAATATATCAAACATATACCCTATGCAAAAAAATTAAAGGGCAAATTCCATATAAAATAAAGGTCAATTTTCAAGTAGTTGCAACTTCCTTAAAAATAATCGAAATAAGATCAATAAAAAAGCGTTTCGAAGCTTGAAGGTTCTAGTTTTAGAATCTTTAAATAAATTTTTATTCTTTCTATTCATTACAAAATTACATTATAAGAACACGACATCCGTCAATTGAACAAATGCAGAGAGAAGCGTGAGAGACGCCACGGCCCGGTTTTACGTGATTCCTGAAAGCGATACGCCTTCTGTGGACATAAAAACGTGGACATTGAACTACATAGCCAATCTACGAATGTTCTCAATGGATAACACATAATGCGCACAGTTTTGGTTGCGATTCGTGCCATGTCCACAAAATTTATTAACACAATTTTGCTTATTCACTTTCACCTAAAAATAATTTGTTATTTCTCCACACTAGCAATAATTTACTTTTAATATCAAATAACCATGTAAATATTGTCAATATTCTAATTTTGCCAATAATATCTTGATTTTTGGTAATTCTTTTTCTTTTATTAAACGCTATTTTTACATTCTACATTTTACAAATTAAAACTTATTTTATATGAAAAAAAAATTTTCTTTCAACAATTTAATAATTTAGAGTATTATATTGTTCTACAAATACAATAATAAATTATTAGATATCGATAGATTCAATTAAATAAAATAAAAATCAAATATATCTATACGTATATATACAAAATATTTTAATTAGAGAAAAATGTTAACTTTTTACTTATTTGAGTAAAAATTGTCCGAATTATATCGTGTTCGCTGTCATAATCGTAAAAATTTCATTAATTTTCATTACATATTATTTTAAAAAAGATAAAATAAAAAATAAAAGTTTTAATTTTTACTTGACAAGCATTTTAATTTATATAGCTAAAGCATTAGAGCTAAAAGAAGGTCCCCGCTAAATATTTAATCGTATAAATTCTTGTATTACTAATAAAAAAATTGATGCGAGACACTTTCTGTAACAACTAATCGTGATTTGAAAAAAAAGGAAAATTATTTATCAAAATTAATTAACCTAGATCATTGTTGCAACAGTCTCTTATGTAACTATATATATATATATATGATATATAAATACATATTTATAATATAATTTTATTTTATTTAATTACTGTAATTCTATTCATAAGTTGACTCATTTAATTCATCATCTACTTGCCGCTTTGAATTTACAATTTTAAGAGCAGGACGTTTGATATATTAATTTCGAGAAAAGAAACTTTATTAACTTTATTAACTTTATTACTGTTAATTAATGCCGATTATCCAAGTGGCATACTTGTACGCGATTAGTAATATTTAATTCTAAACTTTGTAATATTTTAGTTTAGAATATACTCATATTTTTGTGCGATCGATATCAATATCAATGAGCGAATGTCGCGGGGTTGTGCGCGCTTCGGTGGGCGGAAGGCCCCGGACCGATCGATCTATGTCGGCGCGTATCGATTCGAGTATGGATCCGCCGCGGGTGGATCGTGATTGGCGGCTTCTCGCGGGGCGCGGTTTCGTCGGCTCGTTCGGGTGGCCGACAAGATGGCCGGGAACGAAAAGGACCGCTTTGCACGAGGCTCGTAAAGCGCTTGGATATGATTAAAAAATGGGCGCTCTGCGCCTCTGCCCATTGTCCGGCGGGTGTTGGCCGGGTAAGGAAGCCAGTATTTGATCACGTACTTTTCTAGCCAGTTGGACCTACCTTTGTTGCTCCTGGCCATATTTATTCTGACTCGATTTTTAGCCAGAGATCAAAGAAGAAAAATAATTCTTTCCTATTGCCGATTAAATATTATCGCCGGCAAATAAGACGACCTATATTTGTTTAGGATCGTACGATATTATAATCGTTTTCTAAACGCGTTGTACGTCACTCAGTCGTTTAAAGTCGCAAAAAAGATAATATAATCATGCATATACCGAAAAAATTATATTCTCGAAATATATACTTTTATAAATTCTTCTTATAGATATATTCTTAATAAACGAGAATATCTTCTTCTTTACATATTAATACTTTTTTTGACATATCTTATATACATATACAAACTAAGTAAAACTATGTATATATGTATATATATATATATGTATATATATATATATATATATATATATATATATATTTAACTTGTCAAAGATTTAATAAATAGCCAATGTCAACAATTTATAAAATTGTTTTTTTTTGTAATTATTGAAATTAATGATCTCAAATATTAAATAATATAATGGTAAATAAATATCCATTTTAGTATACATTCTTGCATGTTAAGAATATCTAAAATTACTCTACTCTGTAGAAGATTTCTCCCTTAAACTAATATTAAGAAGATTCTTTTGATATCTATTTTAAAAGAAGATATTATAAGTAAAGTACTCTTAAGATGAGAATATAATTTTTTCGATGCATATAAAATATATTAGCATGTATATTAGGTACCCCTCTGTCGGCAGGTCATTAACATCTGTATCTTTAAAATTGTTTCATAAAACTCATATTACAAATATATAATTGAAATAAATATTTTATGTATATTTCATTCATCATTTTCATCATTACATTTTATAATACGTGTCTTGCATAAAATTGGAATAAATATTACATATTCTGATTCCTAAAATATTTTTCCTTTTCTTTCAATTTATATGTATAACTTTTCTATTTTAACAAAATTTTCTATTAAAAAAAAATATATAAAAAATATAAAATTTTATCTTACATATAATAAAGATACAAAAGAAATTTTTCTATGATTTAAAATTGACTCAGAACTCACTAGAATACGTTATTCTGCCGTCCGAGGGTTAAAGCAACGGATTTATCTACAATCTACATCTCTGTCTACCAGAATCTCTACATAAATTCGTTGCTTTAAAATATAATAAAAGCTTTTTGTCACTCACCGACACTGATGCGCAACAGCGGAGTTGTCGATACTGAAGCTATGTTATCTGTAACATATAAGATAAAATCCAAATTAAAGCAGCGATTTTAAATAATTAATATTAAAGAATTTATTATTATACTTAATAAATTTATATTCGACGCGTACAATAATAAGCAGATATATATAAATATGGAATAACTTTGTAAATTAAAAAAACTTTTCTTTTTAAATAAAAACTTTTATAAGATTTATACAAAAATCTTTATCTCTGAATTTCTTTTCATTAAATCATTCAACTAAAAGAATCGAATTATTCCGTATAAGGCATTTATTAATTAATATACAAATAATATTTACCCTGGGGTTGCTCCGCCGATGCAAGATGCCTCCCCTAGGCCTCCTCTTCCTCTCAGATTGTAAGGGACGTCAGGAACTATTATTTTATACGCGCGATATACTTTTTTTAATTTGTTGAAACGGCACAAAAATAAAATCGCGCAATATTTTAAACCGTACGAAAGTAAAAACGCGCGATAGTTTGGACGGCACTTCCGCACTTTTACGCGCGATACTTTGACGGCACTCCCGAATTTCGGAAGATCGAAAATCCTATTTCATCACGCACAAGAATCATACTTGAAGTGGACAAGTCGGGCGCGATCAAACTCCGAGCAAGAGTTAAGTCCGAATCGGAAGAGGACGGAAGATCGAGGGAATCGATCGCGAATAAGGTACGCTCGATTCTCGTTCGTGCAACACGGCATCTCAGACCGACTCAAACTCATTAGGTACGATTTCGGATGAGCATATGTGTCTATCATACAGACAGTCCACATGATACGTCATAGGGCTGGTAGACGGTACAAGAAAAAGGGCCCATCAACGATTTATTCCAACAATCGACCGACCTCTAGTCAATTAGGACCGAAACCCATTGCCGAAGCACAGACCGTGCTCTCAACAACCGATTATCAATGTCAAAAACAATAGCGCGCTATATGTCACCAAGGTCGAATGTTATTATTTTATTTCGAAATCATTTTAGACGTATTTTAACACGTTAAGATTTATCGTAATATTATTACATATTATTCGTATTATTATTACGTATTATCGTCGCGAGAAACGTGTACGACGCGCTCGACCTCGAGGTGACCGAACGCGAGGCGCTTGTGCCGGCGCCGGCGCCGGCGCCGACATCGGAGTAAAAACACGTGCGCACACTAGGCCCGCCGGAGTAAGAATGAATGACTCATGGCTGTCACTAGTCACGTACGCCGTACGCGCCGGGCTCCCTTCCCTTACTATGGAATGCGTGACGTCAAAGACAAGGTCGAATATGCTCATTCTCTCTCTCTCTCTCTTTCTCCTCGCGCCAGACAATAACAAATACGCACTATACTACGATATAATTTAACGCGTTAAAATATGTACAATCAAATGATTCTAAAATACATATAAAATTCCTTAACTAAAATGATATTATTATTTGATTTAATGCGATATATTTAAAATACATGAAACACGATTATGAAATGTGTAAAATACTTCAACGAAAGCAATCTTATGACTTACTGTATGACTATTATAATTGCACGATTTATTTATTATATTTGTAAGAAATTATATCAATGATGTGTGTGAACAATTATTTGTAAAAGCGATAGAAATTTATATTATACACACATATATTTATAGACGTATAATAATTAAATATAAATTAATAATGAAAAATATGTACAAATTTACTGCCTGTACTTATTACATTTACTAAATATGTATAACGTTCTGTATTTATAGAAATTTGTCATATTATATTAAATAAATGTTCTCTCTTTCATCATAACTATTTAATTATTCATTTATATATATTACGTATGTTTGTTTTTTTTTCTATCAGAAAAAGAAAAAGAAAGAGAGAAAAGAACAGATATTCTATCACTAAAAATTAATGTATTAAATACAATTTATTAATATTTTAATATTTGTTTATTATAAAAAAGTTTTTTATTAGATGTGCCTGTTTCTATTATAGCTTATACTATTTAATTTATTCGATTAAAATATAAATTTTTATTAATAAAATATTTCACATAAATATCGGCAATGTACTTCACGAGCAATAATGTATCTTAAAACGCTCGAAAATTCGCTTCTGAATGATTAAGAAAACATGATTCGCAAAGAAGGTATCGCTAAAATCCGCGGGAAGAACGATACCTTCTTTGCGAAATATGTTTTCCTAATCATTCAGAAGCGAATTTTCGAGCGTTTTAAGATACATTACTACTCGTGAACTATGTTGCCGATATTTATGTAAAATATTTTATTAATAAAAATTGAACTTTCGAGGATATTAAAAGACACATATTATTAATCGCGTATGAGTATATCAATTGCATAATCGGCATTAATTAACAGCAATTAATAAAGTTTTCTCTTTTCCCGAAATTAGTACATCAACGGATTCTGTGGTTAAAATTGTAATAAACCAAATAGGTGAATTAACGTGTCAAACTGTTGAATAAAATTATAATAATTAAATAAAATTAAATTAAATTAAATTATATAAATAATATGTATTTATATATATTCTAGTATAAATATATATAAAATATAACTTTTCAATCATTCAGTAAAATCATTTAATTTTGTGTATATATATATATATATATATATATATATATATATATATATATATATATATATTACTCCACTATATGTATAATATACTAAAGTGAAAAAGGCTACGCGCTATTAATAATATGTAATAAAACATACTAATATAAATCCATATTGTTTCATATTTTGAGATCCACACAATTGTGGATCTGACACGGACAAACCAAATAGGTGTATTAAACGTGTTAAACTGATGAATAATATTATAATAATTAAATAAAATAAAATTATTAATATGCATTTAAATATATATATATATATATATATATATATATATATATATATATATATATATATATTTATATGTATATATATAAAGTTACTATAGAAGAATATAATATGTTTCATATTTAAACAAATGTAGAAATATGTTTCTTATATACATATTTAGCATTAACAATTATATATATAACATTAAAAATTGAGAAAACACAACGATAAATTATATTCTCTCTTAATCTCTCTCTCTCTCTCTCTCTCTCTCTCTCTCTCTCTTTCTTTTTTCAAAAACAACCAATTTATTTTATAATATTTAATCTTATAAATCCTTGTATTATTAATGAAAAAGTTGATGCAAGACACTGTCTGTAAAAACTAATCGTGATTTGAAAAGAAAAGAAATATTACTTATCAAAATTAATTACTCGATATCATTGTTGCAAGAGACTCTTATATAATATATGAATACATAATTATAATATAATTTTATTTTATTTATTTACTGTAATTTTATACATCTGTTGATTCGTTTAATTCATCTATTTGAGATCTCTTTCAAAAATAATGACAAGAGGTCGAATTCGACCTCTGTGTGTTCGCTTGTCATTATTTTTGAAAGAGATCTTAGTTTGCTTTCTGACGTGTGCTTGTGATGTGTAATAGACAACCATGAAATAATTACTGCTCATCATTTGAATAGACTTGATAACGACTTGATAACCTAAACCAAAGGTCGAAACGTTGTCGCAGTAATGATAAGCTTGTTTAACACCGAATAACTGAATAAATGCTTAATTATGCCAGTTTGGTCGCCTAACGATTGCATCTCTTGAATTATTTCATCGCTGGCGATATCATCCACATTTTAATTTAAGTAATTAATAAAGTTTCATTTCCCGGATTTAATATATCAAACGTTCTGCTATTAAAATTGTCAGTTCAAAGCGACGTATTAACAAAAAAACTCAATTACTCTTCAAAAATAACGATTATATAACCATTTTGATTGAAAGTATTAATTATTTTAATGGAATTAAACTCACTTAATTTTAAAGATTTTAGTATAATGTTCAATTCCCTTCTTCTTCTATCTTTCTGCTTTCTTTCTCTCTGTCTTACATAAAGCATCCTTTTATCCTCTCTCTCTCTATCATTTCTCTTATTTTTGACTATTCTTCGTCTCCTTTCTAGTTGTAAATATTAATAATAATATTAATTGCTTATTATATTCTTTCTCAGTCTTCCTTCCATTACATCATTATAAATTATATATTAAATATAAGTATAATATAATGGGGAAAGTTATATATTCATATCTGTGTACTTTATATGTATATATTTACCTTTCCTTATCCCTCTCGTCTTTTTTATTCTTTTTCTCTCTTTTCACTTTCTTTCTTTTTCTTTAATATCTTTTTCTATTTGTTTCTCCTTTTTCTCGGTATTTATATCGCAGCAATTTAATCATATAATTTACTTTATTTAATTAATGTCTAAAGCGGCTGTTTGACTGTCAAACTGTCAAACAGCCGCTAACAATACGAAGCATGCACCGCAATAATCATTGAAAAGAACCACAATCAGTGCCACGGTAAAACGGCATCAATACACTTGGAAATATTCGAGAAGACTTCGAGACTTGCGAGAATACCGTAACATGCCTTTTTTAATAAAAAGAAAAGATTTGATTCTATATAGTCTTTGAATATTTATTGCAATGTCATTTTATTATAATGACGTCTGTATATTATTTTATTTTATTTTTTTCGTTGTGGGAATTCTATCTATCTGCTCTCCAAATTTTTGACGCGTCATCGATAAATCAATTTTACTTCGATATATTGCAATAATGTACTCTGCCCTACTAAAGCATTTAGAATTATGTTCTATTATTTTCTGCATCATTGCTTTTAATAAATAGTGAATTAATTTGTCCTATTCCTCTTTCTTCTTCCTTTAACCCTCCATTTTCTACACACTTATTTTGAGGAGTGACAGTGGAATGTTAGGAGGAAGAAAGAGAGGAATAGAAAGAATATTTAAAATAATGCTAATTTCTTTTATTCTAGTTTTGTTCTATATAGTCTTTGAATATTTATTACAATGTCATTTTATTATAATGATATCTGATATAGTGGAGTAATATATGTATATACATATAAACACAAAATTAAATGATTCTATTTAATGATTGAAAAGTTATATTTTATATATATTTATATTAGAATATATATATAAATACATATTATTTATATAATTTAATTTAATTTTATTTTATTTTATTATTATAATTTTATTCAACAGTTTTATTCACCTTTTTGGTTTATTACAATTTTAACAACAGAATCCGTTTGATATACTAATTTCGGGAAAAGAGAAAACTTTATTAATTGCTGCTAATTAACGCCAATTATGCAGTTGGTATACTTGTGCGCGATTAGTAATATGTGTCATCTAACATTCTCGAAAGTTCGTCTTTTTGACTTTTATTAATAAAACAATATGTATAAAGATCGGTAATGCTGTCCACGATCAGTTAACTGCGGAATCGACAGTATTTTTATATATCAATATGTACATAAAAAGTCTTGAAACATAATCGGTTCATTAATAAGATTTTTAAATATAGTGCACGGCGAAATATAAAAAATGTCTTTAACATTTAAGTAATAAGATATATTGCAAAAATATTGCGATTGTTCGCGTGACATAATGCGAAAATCATAAATTTCTCCTCCAGACGATCATACAATATAAATGTGAAATAATTGATTATTACTGCTAATGAATAAAACTCTTTTCAACTCTTAAAACTCGATTTTTTAACAAGGTAAAAGAAATGCAGTTCACAAGTAATAACACATCTTTTAATGTTTCATTTCTTATTAAAAAAATATATTTCGTAAAAAGGTATGCTGCAGTAGTTATTATGCACATTGAACAATAATAATATGCCGTCAAATATTTTAGAAAATTCCTCTCTGAATTATTAGAAAATATTTTGCGAGGAGAGATCGTGAAATAATTCAGTTCAAGCGGTACGCTCGGAAATTTTTATTCTGAGTTACTAGGAGAATATATTTCGCAAAGAAGGTATCGCTCTTGCCGCCGACCTTGCCTGTAGCGATACCTTCTTTGCGAAATATGTTTTCCTAATCATTCAGAAGCGAATTTTCGAGCGTTTTAAGATACATTACTGCTCGTGAAGTACGTTGCCGAAATCTACGTAAAATATTTTATTAATAAAAATTGACCTTTCGAGGATATTAGAAGACACATATTATTAATCGCGTATGAGTCAGTTGCATAATCGGCATTAATTAACAGCAATTAATAAAGCTTTTTTTCGACATTAATATATCAAACGTCCCGTTATTAAAATTTTAAATTGAAAGCGACCAATAGGTGAATTAAATGAGTCAACTAATGAATAGAATTAAAATAATTAAATAAAATAAAATTATATTATAATCATGTATTCATATATTATATAAGAGTCTCTTGCAACAATGATTTCGGTTAATTAATTTTGACAGGTAATTTTCTTTTTCTTTTCAAATCATGATTACAGTTGTTACAGAAAGTGTCTCGCATCAACTTTTGTATTAATAATACAAGAAATTATAAGATTAAATATTATAAAATAAATTGCTTGTTTCTAAAAAAGAAAGAGAGATAAAGAGAGAGAGAGAGAGAGAGAGAGAGAGAGAGAGAGAGAGAGAGAAAGAGAGAGAGAGAGAGAGAATATAATTCATCGTTGTGTTTCCTCAATTTCTAATGTTATATTTATATGTAACAATTATTTGTTAATGAGAAATATATGAGAAACATATCTCTACATTTGTTTAAATATAAACCATATAATCCCACATATTATATCATCTCTCATATTTTAATCTCAAGAATCTTAATCCATTAAAATTATTTTTAAACTAGTAAAATGCAAAATGGAAGTTTGATTAAAATGATACACCTCATAATTCAAATAATTTTTATTGTATCGCAAAAATTACGATAACTTTAAATTATGTTTTCAATAAGACGTATAACTGATCGTGAACAGCATTTCCTATCTTTATATATATTGTTTTATTAATAAAAGTCAAAAAGACGAACTTTCGAGCATATTAAAAGATGGATTAGATTCTTGTGATTAAAATATGAAAGATGATATAATATGTTGGATTATATATTTCGTATTTAAATAAATGTAGAAATATGTTTCCCATATATTTCACATTAACAAATAATTGTTATATATAAATATAACATTAGAAATTGAGAAAACACAACGATGAATTATATTCTCTCTCTCTCTCTCTCTCTCTCTCTCTCTCTCTCTCTCTTTTTTAGAAACAAGCAATTTATTTTATAATATTTAATCTTATAATTTCTTGTATTATTAATAAAAAAAGTTGATGCACTTGAGACACTTTCTGTAATAACTAATCGTGATTCGAAAAGAAAAGGAAAACTACTTATCAAAATTAATTACTCGAGATCATTGTTGCAAGAGACTCATATATAAGTATATTTATAATATAATTTTATTTTATTTAATTACTGTAATTTTATACATCTATTGACTCGTTTAATTCATCTATTTGTCGCTTTAAATTTACAATTTTAATAGTAGGACGTTTGATATATTAATTTCGGGAAATGAAACTTTATTATTACTGTTAATTAATGCCGATTATGCAATTGACATACTCATACGCGATTAATAATATGTCTTTTAATATCCTCAAAAGTTTAGTTTTTATTAATAAAATATTTTACATAAATATCGGCAACATAGTTCACGAGCAGTAATGTATCTTAAAACGCTCGAAAATTCGCTTCTGAATGATTAGGAAAACATATTTCGCAAAGAAGGTATCGTTCTTCCCGCGGATTTTAGCGATACCTTCTTTGCGAATCATGTTTTCTTAATCATTCAGAAGCGAATTTTCGAGCGTTTTAAGATACATTATTGCTCGTGAAGTACATTGCCGATATTTATGTGAAATATTTTATTAATAAAAATTTATATTTTAATCGAATAAATTAAATAGTATAAGCTATAATAGAAACAGGCACATCTAATAAAAAACTTTTTTATAATAAACAAATATTAAAATATTAATAAATTGTATTTAATACATTAATTTTTAGTAATAGAATATCTGTTCTTTTCTCTCTTTCTTTTTCTTTTTCTGATAGAAAAAAAACAAACATACGTAATATATATAAATGAAGAATTAAATAGTTATGATGAAAGAGAGAACATTTATTTAATATAATATGACAAATTTCTATAATTACAGAAAGTTATACATATTTAGTAAATGTAATAAGTACAGGCAGTAAATTTGTACATATTTTTCATTATTAATTTATATTTAATTATTATACGTCTATAAATATATGTGTGTATAATATAAATTTCTATCGCTTTTACAAATAATTGTTCACACACATCATTGATATAATTTCTTACAAATATAATAAATAAATCGTGCAATTATAATAGTCATACAGTAAGTCATAAGATTGCTTTCGTTGAAGTATTTTACACATTTCATAATCGTGTTTCATGTATTTTAAATATATCGCATTAAATCGAATAATAATATCATTTTAGTTAAGGAATTTTATATGTATTTTAGAATCATTTGATTGTACATATTTTAACGCGTTAAATTATATCGTAGTATAGTGAGTATTTGTTATTGTCTGGCGCGAGGAGAAAGAGAGAGAGAGAGAGAAGGAGCATATTCGACCTTGTCTTTGACGTCACGCATTCCATAGTAAGGGAAGGGAGCCCGGCGCGTACGGCGTACGTGACTAGTGACAGCCATGAGTCATTCATTCTTACTCCGGCGGGCCTAGTGTGCGCACGTGTTTTTACTCCGATGTCGGCGCCGGCGCCGGCGCCGGCACAAGCGCCTCGCGTTCGGTCACCTCGAGGTCGAGCGCGTCGTACACGTTTCTCGCGACGATAATACGTAATAATAATACGAATAATATGTAATAATATTACGATAAATCTAATCTAAATAACGTGTTAAAATACGTCTAAAATGATTTCGAAATAAAATAATAACATTCGACTTTGGTGACATATAGCGCGCTATTGTTTTTGACATTGATAATCGGTTGTTGAGAGCACGGTCTGTGCTTCGGCAATGGGTTTCGGTCCTAATTGACTAGAGGTCGGTCGATTGTTGGAATCAATCGTTGATGGACCCTTTTTCTTGTACCGTCTATCAGCCCTATGACGTATCGTGTGGACTGTCTGTATGATAGACACATATGCTCATCCGAAATCGTGCCTAATGAGTTTGAGTCGGTCTGAGATGCCGTGTTGCACGAACGAGAATTGAGCGTACCCCATTCGCGATCGATTCCCTCGATCTTCCGTCCTCTTCCGATTCGGACTTAACTCTTGCTCGGAGTTTGATCGCGCCCGACTTATTTACTTCAAGTATGATTCTCGTGCGTGATGAAATAGGATTTTCGATCTTCCGAAATTCGGGAGTGCCGTCAAAGTATCGCGCGTAAAAGTGCGGAAGTGTCGTCCAAACTATCGCGCGTTTTTACTTTCGTACGGTTTAAAATATTGCGCGATTTTATTTTTGTGCCGTTTCAACAAATTAAGAAAAGTATATCGCGCGTATAAAATAATAGTTCCTGACGTCCCTTACAATCTGAGAGGAAGAGGAGGCCTAGGGGAGGCATCCTGCATCGGCGGAGCAACCCCAGGGTAAATATTATTTGTATATTAATTAATAAATGCCTTATACGGAATAATTTGATTCTTTTAGTTGAATGATTTAATCAAAAGAAATTCAGAGATAAAGATTTTTGTATAAATCTTATAAAAGTTTTTATTTAAAAAGAAAAGTTTTTTTAATATTTACAAAGTTATTTCATATTTATATATATATCTGCTTTTTATTGTACGCGTCGAAAATAAATTTATTAAGTATAATAATAAATTCTTTAATATTAATTATTTAAAATCGCTGCTATAATTTGGATTTTATCTTATATGTTACAGAAACATAGCTTCAGTATCGACAACTCCGCTGTTGCGCATCAGTGTCGGTGAGTGACAAAAAGCTTTTATTATATTTTAAAGCAACGAATTTATGTAGAGATTCTGGTAGACAGAGATGTAGATTGTAGATAAATCCGTTGCTTTAACCCTCGGACGGCAGAATAACGTATTCTAGTGAGTTCTGAGTCAATTTTAAATCATAGAAAAATTTCTTTTGTATCTTTATTATATGTAAGATAAAATTTTATATTTTTTATATATTTTTTTTTAATAGAAAATTTTGTTAAAATAGAAAAGTTATACATATAAATTGAAAGAAAAGGAAAAATATTTTAGGAATCAGAATATGTAATATTTATTCCAATTTTATGCAAGACACGTATTATAAAATGTAATGATGAAAATGATGAATGAAATATACATAAAATATTTATTTCAATTATATATTTGTAATATGAGTTTTATGAAACAATTTTAAAGATACAGATGTTAATGACCTGCCGACAGAGGGGTACCTAATATACATGCTAATATATTTTATATGCATCGAAAAAATTATATTCTCATCTTAAGAGTACTTTACTTATAATATCTTCTTTTAAAATAGATATCAAAAGAATCTTCTTAATATTAGTTTAAGGGAGAAATCTTCTACAGAGTAGAGTAATTTTAGATATTCTTAACATGTAAGAATGTATACTAAAATGGATATATATTTACCATTATATTATTTAATATTTGAGATCATTAATTTCAATAATTACAAAAAAAACAATTTTATAAATTGTTGACATTGGCTATTTATTAAAACTTTGACAAGTTAAATATATATATATATATATATATATATATATATATATATATATATACATAGTTTTACTTAATTTATATATATATAAGATATGTCAAAAAAAGTATTAATATGTAAAGAAGAAGATATTCTCGTTTATTAAGAATATATCTATAAGGAGAGTTTATAAAAGTATATATTTCGAGAATATAATTTTTTCGGTATATGCATGATTATATTATCTTTTTTGCGACTTTAAACGACTGAATGACGTACAACGCGTTTAGAAAACGATTATAATATCGTACGATCCTAAACAAATATAGGTCGTCTTATTTGCCGGCGATAATATTTAATCGGCAATAGGAAGGAATTATTTTTCTTCTTTGATCTCTGGCTAAAAATCGAGTCAGAATAAATATGGCCAGGAGCAACAAAGGTAGGTCCAACTGGCTAGAAAAGTACGTGATCAAATACTGGCTTCCTTACCCGGCCAATACCCGCCGGGCAGAGGCGCAGAGCGCCCATTTTTTAATCATATCCAAGCGCTTTACGAGCCTCGTGCAAAGCGGTCCTTTCCGTTCCCGGCCATCTTGTCGGCCACCCGAACGAGCCGACGAAACCGCGCCCCGCGAGAAGCCGCCAATCACGATCCACCCGCGGCGGATCCATACTCGAATCGATACGCGCCGGCATAGATCGATCGGTCGGGGCCTTCCGCCCACCGAAGCGCGCACAACCCCGCGACATTCGCTCATTGATATTGATATCGATCGCACAAAAATATGAGTATATTCTAAAGTAAAATATTACAAAGTTTAGAATTAAATATTACTAATCGCGTACAAGTATGCCAATTGGATAATCGGCAGTAATTAACAGTAATAAAGTTAATAAAGTTAATAAAGTTTCTTTTTTCGAAATTAATATATCAAACGTCCTGCTCTTAAAATTGTAAATTCAAAGCGGCAAGTAGATGATGAATTAAATGAGTCAACTTATGAATAGAATTTCAGTAATTAAATAAAATAAAATTATATTATAAATATGTATTTATATATCATATATATATATATAGTTACATAAGAGACTCTTGCAACAATGATCTAGGTTAATTAATTTTGATAAATAATTTTCCTTTTTTTTCAAATCACGATTAGTTGTTACAGAAAGTGTCTCGCATCAATTTTTTTATTAGTAATACAAGAATTTATACGATTAAATATTTAGCGTGGACCTTCTTTTAGCTCTAATGCTTTAGCTATATAAATTAAAATGCTTGTCAAGTAAAAATTAAAACTTTTATTTTTTATTTTATCTTTTTTAAAATAATATGTAATGAAAATTAATGAAATTTTTACGATTATGACAGCGAACACGATATAATTCGGACAATTTTTACTTAAATAAGTAAAAAGTTAACATTTTTCTCTAATTAAAATATTTTGTATATATACGTATAGATATATCTGATTTTTATTTTATTTAATTGAATCTATCGATATCTAATAATTTATTATTGTATTTGTAGAACAATATAATACTCTAAATTATTAAATTGTTGAAAGAAAATTTTTATTTTCATATAAAATAAGTTTTAATTTGTAAAATGTAGAATGTAAAAATAGCGTTTAATAAAAGAAAAAGAATTACCAAAAATCAAGATATTATTAGCAAAATTAAAATATTGACAATATTTACATGGTTATTTGATATTTAAAGTAAATTATTGCCAGTGTGGAGAAATAAGAAATTATTTTTAGGTAAAAGTGAATAAGCAAAATTGGGTTAATAAATTTTGTGGACATAGCACGGATCGCAACCAAAACTATACACATTATGTGTTATCCATTGAGAACTTCGTAGACATTGGCTATGTAGTTCATTGTCCACGTTTTTATGTCCACAGAGGGCGTATCGCTTTCAGGAATCACGTAAAACCGGGCCGTGGCGTCTCTCACGCTTCTCTCTGACAAATGTTTCAAAAGTTTGTTCAAGAATACCGAATTAAAAAAAAATCCTACTACGATCTTCTTAATTGGTTGTTAATGAGCACCATTTCAGCTTTAATTTCTTTTTTAGTGATAAAAAATGAAAAATGTTTTACCTTATAACAATTATTTATAAAAGTATATTTAAAAATTTATTTTAGATAATTGCAGCAAAAAAATTTAAAATATTGTTTTTATCTGTAAAACTTGAAAGATCAGGGAATTTTCAGAGAGTTCGTTTTATAAAATTTGGGTAGATATCCTGATATTCTTGTAAAAAATTATTAAATTTTATATGATAAAAAATATTTATTTCACTTTATATACTCTACATATAATATATTTTCGCTTGCTATAAAAATATCGCGACAACATATCGAGAGATAGGATAGAACTTGCGCAAAAAGTGTTTCTGCAAAGAGATAATTTTATTAACATTCATCATTATAAAACGCGTTGGCTTGCAATACATTTAATTCATTTATTAAGGCTATGCCCTGCGTTTCAACAATAGCGAGTACATTAACGTCGTTTCATCTTTAATTTTTGTTGTTTTTATTTATAATCGACTAATATAGGGATAAATGATTAAAAAGTTGTATTAGAAATTCAAGCTTGCTTTAAAGCTAATCAAATGTCAATGAAATTCATATTAAAAACATTTTTAGATATTTTAAAATAGATTTACAATATAAAATAAATAATATATAAGATTTTTCATACATCTGCCTCTTCTTGTAATTTATACATTTTGATAAAGTTTACTATAATTTTACAAACAGTTAAGCATGATTGATTTTATCACTGCGAATTAATGTATATAAATTATTAATATATACATATATACAAAATATCTCTTTTAAATTCATCATAGCTTTTATATTCATGTGATGACTCATGATTTAATTAATTTTAAATAAACTTTTCGGAAATTTTGTGTATAAATTTTTTTATCAAAGTACTTAAATTTTTTGAAAATCAAAAACTAATGTCCTTCGATAAGACTACGCTTTATCGAAAAGAATAAAAGTTAATTTACACATTCTATAATAAAACGTAAATCTTCAAAATTTTATTTTATATATTAATATTATATATATATATATATATATATTTTTTAAAAATTATAATTAAAATGATTAAAAAATTATAATTTATTAAATTATTTTCTAATATCTATTTTCTATTTTGTAATAATCTAATAATGAATGAATATAATTTAATAAATTATAATTTGTTAATAATATCCATAAATAATTATTTCAAAATTATTTTATATATATAATAATATATAAATGAAACGACGTTTCAGTATCTATTGTCAACAGGTGAGCTTTTGCACATGCATTTAAATTTATTCTATCTCGTCGCACATCTCCCTTCCTCCCCATTCGCTCCATTCACATCTCTTTTCTCTTTATTGTATTTTTATGATTTGCATGCGTCGAATAGAAAAATCAAAAGCGGCGAACAACATTTTTTTTCGACCCCGTCGATCCTTCCGATGTAATTTGATTTGAACCTTTTTTTTAGATTAATGAAAGCCTCTCGTAGCTATTATATTTATCACATCGATATTCAACCCTGTGCGCTATTATATTAAAATATTATCATCGACATTGCGGATGAACGTCGTTTCGTATCGTATGAGCTCAGGCGACAATTTCACATTAAATTTTATAAAGCGTGATTAGACTAATCGATCAAATAAGTCGTCTCCCACTTGATACGTGCGATTGATTAGACCTCTGAACGATTTGATCGTTTTATTTAACACGTGTCGCAAAATCCTATAGAAGCAAAGATCTAACACTGTAAGGGGGATGAAATATGTATATCTTCTTTTCCTTTACATAATTTACACATTTTACATTCTATTTCCCGTATTTAAAAAAGCGCGTTGCTAATCGACTATATACGCGTGGAAAAAATAATTTTCCTTCTCTACAACAATTTCTCTATTTGTGGAAAATAATTCTTATATATCTCTCATATATATATATATAATATATAATATATATAACAATCTACTTTCTAGCAAATCGGGGGCCAACAGGGTCGAATTACAAAAACTGCTGTAAATTTACTACACATCTCGCAATAATAATTCGCGTACCTGAGATTGTAAATAAATCTCTCGCCGTACGCGGAGAACAATTATATGTATATATACATTACGCAAAAAAAGGCCAATTTTCAGTATAGTTGCAACTTTTTTAAAAATAATCGGAATAAGATCAATAAAAAAGCGCTTCTAATTTTTCAAAAGTTTGTCCAAGAATACCGAATTGAAAAAAAATCCTAGCACAATTTCATTAATTGGTTGTTAATGAGCACCATTAAATCAAGTAAAAATTGCACTTTTATCTTTGTTCATTCGACGGACGTCGCTTTCTTACAATGTAATTTTGTAACGAATAGAAAAAATTGAAATTTATTTAAAAATTCTAAAACTAGAAACTTCAAGCTTTGAAATGCATTTTTATTTATCTTATTCCGATTATTTTTAAGGAAATTGCATCTACTTGAAAACTGGCCTTTTTATATGGAAGATAGTGACCCTTTAATTTTTTTGCGTAGTGTATATTATATATATTATATATATCTTACGCAGGTGTTGTATATCTTATTTATTAGAGCGCTAAAATCGCTGCAACAACATTCGAAGCGACTACAAATGTCTGTCAATCGACTCGATTTAAAGATTTTTCACCCTTTGTTCGTCCTTTACCGTTCTATATATATATATATATTTTTTTTTTAAAGAATCGAGAGATAAAAGAAAATTGATCTCTCGTATTTTAAGAGACAAATTATCATTGAATAGAGAAACGCAATTATATTCAGCTAGTCGTCTCTAATATATGTATATATGTTAATGATTATCAATTTGGCAGACTTTAGACGTAGTTACGTTTTTTTTTTTTTTACTTTAAAGCGATAATTGTTTCGTTTTGACATAATTTTTGTCGCCTTCAAACGAGAATATCATTCTCAAGCATTATATTTAAATTTATTGATTTAAATTTGCATAGAGTAGATAATTAAAGACTTTATCAATTTTTATCTCAGAATGTGATTTTAGTTCCTTTTCCTTCGAGATTCCATTAAAATCAAGTAAGAACCAAATCTATATTCACATTTATAATGTTTAAAATAGAGTACAGACTTAAAGTATATAGTTTCTGCCTTTACTTTGCTTGCTAATTTTCATAATAAATTGAAATCGTATAAACTTTATACTTCTCTTTCTGTTCTCTGTCTCTTAATTTTATCCAAGTTTCATATTCAGACTCTATTCGACTAGGATTAACATTTGAAAAATTCTTCTGAGCAGCTTAGTAAAGATTGTAATGATGATACGTCCTGATTGCAGTCTCGCTCGCGAGATTTTTCCTTCTTTTTTAGTTCGACCTTCTTGCCAGACAAGTTCCTGGAGAACACAGGCACACACACACACACATTAGTCCTTCGTCGCTCGATAGGAACGTGTTTGTTTAATACTAAAAACGCTAAGAAATTCAACGCTTGTCTTGCGCACAAAACATTGATTTCCAGTATAACAGGACGGAAAAGTATGTGCAAAGTATTACATCTTACGTTTCCTTGCGATTCGTCTCATGCACTTTAGGCTTTTCTTTCATACGATTACTATATCTTACAATACGAGTCCCTTAAATAAGTGTGATAGCTCTAAAACCGATGTATATACAAAATAGGCGTGTTTTTTTTTGGTGTTTTTTTTCTTGAGACGATTTTTTTTTAGCTTTCGTCCTGCACGTATGATTCATGGAACGAATAGTCAGCGCGCGCGAATAAACTATAAGAATCTCAAAACAAGAATACAGTCGCATTTTTCATTTCTATTTTCTCCAAATTGGAAATAGATATAGCGATTCTAAATTTGAGCTTCTTGTATCTATTACAAACAGTGACGCAACTGTTTAAAAAAAAAACTAATCCCGCCAAAAACACACAAATTAATCAAGGAATTAATTAGAAACTTTAATTAGAGAGGGAGTTACGAATTTTAATAGATATCGCTTATATGATCCAATATCAGAAGATTTAGTGATGAAAAATGTGAATAATATTAAAAAATAGAAGTTACATATTTTTGTTACGTGTTTCACTAATTAAATTGTATCAAATAAAAAAAAGAAAAAAATATGTAAATCTCAAATTTAAACACAGAAATAAATCAAATGTAATTTGTATATTTTAAAATTTAAATTTGTGGCCTTTTTTCTTTTTTTTTTTTTTTAAATAATTTTTATAAATTTTTTTTATCAACATTATATACTCAATACTTTAACCTTATTATTTTAATTCAAACGAATTTTGATTGTATAATCGCTTTTCTCGAGATATCTATCTTCATTTATTCAAATTTATACTTTCGTGCGGGAAGGTCAGTAAACGAATGAACAGTTACGCCACTATCAATAATCACAGATCATCGCAGATTGTATCTCTGCTTGATCTAATCGTATTGTACGTACTACCAGCTACCAAGACAAAGCTCGGTGTACTCTTTGATTATCACTGCTTTTGCAAGCGGTAGTTGAGGGCAGTAAAACCTGATGACCGATATTTCTGTGGAAAAAAAACTTCTCTCTAAATTCCATTGGACTTTCATTACAACAAAAATAGCATCGCGTCTTTAATCATTTCGATAAAGTTATTATAAAAAAAACTCTATTATACAAATGGATGTGTTACATTTTATAATCGATTTATATTCTTATCGCAATTATATGCCAATTGTGCATTATCAGAAAGATAAGTACATTGCCAATTATATTGTGCGACTGGATGCATTTTATATTTAGTTTTAATCTTCGTGATATTCAAATATTTATTTAAATATTATATACATATGTATATATAATATTATATATTATTATATAATATTAAATATATATTGTAATATTATAAATATATATAATTTTTGAATAATTATATTTGAATATTATATTATATAATATTCAAAGAAATAAATATATATACAATATAAAAAAATATATATATTTATATTAATTTATTCAAATATTACTTTTGACACAGAGATTTTCACACGTTTCTGAATAATGAATAAATAAAGAATATCAATAAAATTAATATTAATAAAAATATAAATCTAATCGAAATAAATCTTTTAGAAACTTAGAAAAAATTGTCTTGAAACGAAAGAGCCTCTATATCTTCGGTCTCCCCCTTGTAACTTGTTCAACCTTGAACTCGTTAGCGAGAGAAATATCGGTCATCGTGTTTCGCGTGTCCGAAAGTCTTTGACTCGCGACAAGCACGCGATAAGTCGACGATAAGGATCCTGCCCTCATCAGGGTCCGGCCCATCGCGTGCAGATACAGAGAAGGCATTTCGCACGTTGGCCGTATTGGTATTATTGGCCAGAGCTGACGGACATGGTGTCGCTGCCGGTGGACGCGGTGTCCGACAACGGGAGCGGCGCCGCCGACGATCTCAGGAGCTCGTAATTGCCCCGCGGTATCCGTGGCACCGCATGCGGCGACATCATCGCAGCGTTCATGTTCTCTGGTAACGGCGGTAGCACGTTCTTCTGAAACTGGCCGGAGACGTTGCCCACCGGCTCGTAGTTCGCTACCACGATTATCTTGCCGCTTCTGCTGTGTGCCTTCCCGACCCCGAAGTAACGACTGTTCGCCCATATCAGCTGGGTGAAGTGACCTAGGAAGTGATAATGCTCTTTTATTTATTTGTATTTTTATTTTATTTTTTATCAAGTATTCATAAGTACTTTAAATACTTTGTATTTATTAATTTCTATCATTAGTAATTCATTACCCTAACAGCACACTCTTATAAACATATTTTGAACATGTGTGCTAATATAGGGTACTAACTATTAGTGATTATTATGTACTTACAAAAGTATTTATGAATACAAAGCATTCTTAATTTTTGTATTTATAAATACTTTGTATTCATAAATACTTTTGTTCATAAGTACATAAGAATTACTAATTGTTATAGTAATGAATTATTAATAATAGAAATTTTAAAAATACAAAATATTTAAAATATTTATGAATACTTGTATTGTATTTATAAACACTTTTGTAAAATTATTCATAAATACAAAGTATTCATAAATACTCTTTTGTAATCTTAGATTGAACAGATCATAAAGAATTTCAGCAAATGAGATTTGAGAAAAATATTTACAAAATGTTACTATAAATATTTATTTTTTTACTTACTATATAAATATTATGTAAAATATTTAATCTAGGTATATATTTAAATAATATGTCAAATACAGTTTTTTATGACTTTTTTCTCAAAATGTATGTACAAAAATATGTATATGATATTAAAAAAAAAATAAATAAATGCCTGGAACATCTCGAGCTCTTTACCTGCATTCACATTGGCGTGGAGGACATCTGGTTCCTTAAGAAAGTCGTACTGCCTCACGGCCGAGTACCAGTAGGACGCGACCTCCTGTCCTGTGATATCGCCGGGTACGCCGCCACCGGGGCGGCAATAAAGATTGTGACCCACGTTGCGATCGTTTCTGTAGTAGAACGTATTCGTATGCGCCAGATGATTTGCCCACGACTGAGCGTACTCGCACAACTGCAAACAATACACATATATGTATATATGTATGTATGCGATGACATAGTTTAAGAAAAGATATAATAATTTTTTTTCGAACGAAAACAAGAATTATTGTTAATCATTTTTCGCAGGCTTTTTTGACGCGCTCTAATTTTTAATTTATAATAAATTTTATTAATTTCTATTAATAAATTATTTATTAAATTTAAACAATTTATCGAGAAATTACAATTTGTGACGAGTTGGTGTGAGACAAGTTTGATTAGAATCACAAAATTAAGTACATATATTATTTTTAGCCATCAAAAGATCTATACTTCTTTTAAATAGCTAAAACTTCGAGACTCGGATTTCAGTATTTAATAAAAGCATAGTCAAGTGTCTTAAAATACGAGAGTCTAAATAAATCGAAAAGTAGAATATTTTTAACATCGTATAAAATTTTTATTTAAATAAAATTTGTAAGCCAAGTAATGTTTTTTCGTTAAAAACATGTATCCTTTTAATAACAAAATTAAGATGAAAAATTGCAAAGATTTTTAAACAGAATAATAATGTTTTAAAATTAAAAATATTTTTTAATTTGTCATTTTTATTCATTTTCGGTAATTTTCCTTAAATTTTTATTTTTTCCTCAAGTTATTACAAGAAAAAAACGAAATTATAAAAATTCAACCTTCCTAGTATTTTGCAAAAAATAAATTTCGAGTTTCTTAAATCGCTGAATACGAATTAAAAATGACGGCATTAATATGGATATTGAAATTTAAAAAATGTTCAGTTTTTTAAATTATATATTCATGTAAAAATTTATATATATTTTGAACGTGTTAATTTTGATATTAGATTATCAATAAATTTAAATTGGAACAAATATGATGGAAAGCTATATTTGGTAGATTCTTCGACGATCTAATTCCGCAATAGATCCCATTTTTAACTCTGAATATTTTATTAATCATCGAAATAAATTCTTTTTAAAAATTGATAAAAGCCCCAACATACTAATTTTATGAATGCAATAAAAAGACTTTTCAATACATCACATATCGTAGTTATAATTTGACAAAATATATATACTAGAATAATATTTCTTTCTTACACAATAAAACAGAATAATATTTTAAAAATATTTTTTAATTTGTCATTTTTTATTCATTTTCAGAAATCTTCCTTGAATCGCTCCTTGAGTCGCTGAATACGAATTAAAAATGGCGGAATTAATATAGATGTTGAAATTTAAAAAAATGTCCAGTTTTTTTTCTTTCTTTTATAAGATTCTTAAGAGTAAATTTTTCAAAATTATGACGGAACAATTTAAAAAAAAAATAAAGTGTTAAAAAACTATAGAAAGTGTGATCGATCTCGTTTATATATATATATTTTTTATAATTTTATAATTTTTAATTTTTATAATTTATAATTCTTTAAATATATTTTTATTATATATATAATATATATATATATATATATATATATATATATATTTTTTTTTTTTTTTAGAACTATATAGTCGTTGTGTTTGAAAAAACGTAGATAGCGTTTTCTCTTATCATTTTTTTTTTTTTTTACCTGCGGCGACATGGTTAACGGGGGTGCGTTGTGCCGTTGCCGATAAACGTTGTGCCAGCAAAGGCACTCGGTGATAAATTCGCTGTCGCGCCAGTCGGTCTCCAAGTCACTCCTATCGTGCGTGATACTCATCGGCCGGTTGCTGAGTATCTGCAAGAAAATTTCCAAGATGTAAGATATCTGTGAGAGGCTGTCCGATAACTTTTACCCTGATCTACGCGATACGCCGCACGCGATATCGCCTATTTATTCACCCCTCTGTATCTCGTATATTTAAGAGGTTGTAGAAATCGAAAAGTAGAATATTTTTTAACAAGGTGCGAAATTTTTGTCCAAACCAATAGATAACTAATTGATAGAAATTCATATAAATATTAAAATAGTATTAAAATATATATAAATTAATAATAATAATTAATACAAATAATATAATATTGCATAATATAATATAATATAATATATAATAAATTTTTATTGAACCCTTATACATTATCAAATTCTTAAGTTTGCATATTGAAGTTTAAAATTTATTGTTTCTAGATTTGTTTTGGCCTCTTAGATCGTCGAATCCTTGGACTCTCTGGAGTGTTTTCGTCAAAAAATCCTGAGACTGTCTTTCAACTTTGATTTCTGAATTCTTCAATTTATTATAAATCTTTTTCATTTGCTTTCATTTCCTCTGATCTTTGGATGCGACAAGATCTAGCCTTTTCTTTTGCTAAAACTTAAAGAATCTTTTACAAAGAAAAAGGATCAAATCTCAACAGCCTTACTCTTCTCAAATAATTTCATATGAATAGCTAAAAGGTGTTTGAAAATTCGCCAAATTAAAAATTCGATTAACGCAACGGTGTGATCTCCCGACAGGATAGCATACATAGGAACCGGGGTACCAGTGGGCCGCTCCTGAATCTAAAGTATCGACCCAAGTATTTTGCGCGCGTGCTCCTTCGCACTTTTGATTTCGTATTCCATTTCGAAAACAGTCGCATCACAACGAGCATGCCAAGGACACAACGGAAATTATATTCCGCGAACTTGAGACGGCGTATCCGACGTAGCGCGTTCGTGGTAGTTGCTTGATGTTTCACCCTCGAGTTCGTAAAGAGATGCGATCAGCTGTCTCCACCAATTTTACTCCGCTATTGTTTTTTTTAATACAAAGAGTCAGATTATTTAACAACAAAGCATGACAGTATATCTAGATTGAAGATATGTGTGTTTTCAAAAATGTCTATTAAAAAAAGAAAATGATTTTTAATCCCTTTGAAGATTTAATAATTTTAAGATCATTTTGAATTTAATGTAAAAAAATATGAAATAAAGAATTATTTTAAAAATATCAAAATTATTTTTAAATCATTTTAATTAAGCAAACTAGTTCTAATCTTTTTTCATACAGAAATATAGTTTTACTTTAAGAAATAAAATATTATACTTATATATACTCAAAGAAAAAAAAATAAATTTGTCTAGTTAAATTATATTATTTATTAAATTGTTTTTTTAATACAAAATAATATCCTTCTTAATTGTCACGATTTTTGGATGATTTTGGCGCCTACCTTCTTCAGAAGTTTCGGCCGATTGTCTAGCTGTTGTTGAGTTTGTTCGTAATTTAATGAAGACGACTTAGGTACAACCGGATCGACGATTCGGTCTGCCTTGTACAATTTGCTTTGTTCTACTCTCTTCCTGAGGTTCTCCAAGGCCGTCGCCTCCTCGCGCTTCCTGGAGGGCGGCCAGTTTTCGCTCGAGGTGTGGATCATGCTGATTCCGGCACATGGTGAATCCTGACGAGCGCAATATATTTACATTATATATTTGTGGATTAATTCAAATGTATTTTTTATAGATTTATCATAATTTAATTTCTTTTTTAATAATATTTTAATTCTTTTTTTTATCATAATATATAAAGTTATTCGATTTTAAATTTTTCGAGAGCTCTTTTGCTCCAAAAATGTGAGAGAGATATAATTTAAAAGATTTTTATGCCTTTATAATATATAATTTTATTATAATTACAAAAATATTATTAAAAAATAAAAACAATATATTAAGAAATATAGCAAATTAATTGAATATATTAATAATTAACAATTAAAAACTATTGTAATGTTAAAAATGAGGAAAGAGGAGTGCAGTTGGGTTTTCTGTTCAAACTTCTGAATTGTATGATCATAAATGATCAGTATATATGTATATCAAAGAATCTTTATGAATTAATTGTATTTGCAATAGAATAAGTTTTTGCATAAATTAACATAAAGTCATATATTATTGTTGCGAAAAATATAATATTAATAAAATTGATAAAATCATTAAATTAGCATTTATGTAACATTATGTAATACGCATTATTTCAAATACATAATAAACCGTTAAAAAAAAACATATATGATAGATACATGACAGATCGTATGATTCTTCTGCGACGAGGAATTATTAAATTATATAACAAAAAGAGAGATGATTAAAATAATTGAGAATCTCTTTCCCAAGAGAGATGATTTTCCGATTCTCAAAATAAGATTCGCGAATCCGATGAACGTCGTGTGTGACAATTTTGCGTCTTGAAATCCCATATCCTTTCCCGAATAAGATTCAGACGCAGATCTGATATCCGATCCTCCACGTCGAGGACCGACCTTGAGGTGATTGCTGTTGGAAAAACTGAAGTCCAAATGCGCGGCCTGGCTGAGCAATCGTTTGCTCGCGGGGCATCGGTTGCGATTGATCATCTCCTTCTGCATCGCGTACTCGATGAAGTAGCTCTCGTACTCGCTGGCCGCACCGCCGTTGCTGTCACGTTGCGGCAGCAGCTCGGTCATCTCCTCCGCAGTGCCGTACGCGCGGTTCACCTCGCGCAGCTCCATCGTGGAGCTCTCCACCCAGGAGCCTCGCACCCACGAGACCGCCCGCGAGATCCGCGCTCGGGCCAGACCGAGCGCATACTGACTGCATTATCCGGATTCCGGATCCGGCCAGCCTTACGATACCGTACAATGCGGACATCGTACGTTTGCGCGCCAACTCGGCCCTCCTCTCCTCTCGCGATGGAAACTGGACGATGAAGAGTGCGTGTCGCGATGAAAAAGTGAAAATAATTAAAGAGAACCTATCCTATGTAGCGTATCAGTCACGTCCAAAGTTCATAAATCCAATATTGACGCTTTTATTATTGATCCAATATTTAACATTTTCACATTCATGAGTTTGAAAATGTTATAATTGACATTTTTGGCGAAGCACTTTTAGCTTTTTAAAATAAATTAAGAGTTTATATATAAAATAATTATTAATTAACTAATCATAAATTATTAGTTAATCATTAATTTTAAAAATTAATAAATGATTTGTGAATTAGAGATCTAATCTAAATCTAATACTGTCACTTGTATTATTGATCCAATAATCAACATTTTGAGATTCATGAATTTGAAAATATAAAAAATACTTTTAGCCTTTTAAAATTAATTAAGAATTAAATAATGATTAATTAATAAAATTATTAGTTAATCATTAATTTTAAAAATTAATAATTGATTTGTGAGTTAAAGATCTAATCTAAATCTAATACTGATACTTTTATTATTGACTCAATATTCAACATTTTGACTTATGAATTTAAAAATATTATATATGATATCTTATAAAGCACTTTTAATAACCTTTTAAAATAAATTAAAAATTAAATATATTTTGCGAAGCACTTTTAGCTGTTTAAAATAAATTAAGAGTTAAATAATTATTAATTAACTAATCAAATTATTAGTTAATCATTAATTTTAAAAAGTAATCTAATACTGTCACTTTTATTATTGATCCAATAATCAACATTTTGAGATTCATGAATTTGAAAATATCATAATTGATATTTTTTGCAAAGTATTTTTAGCCTTTTAAAATTAATTAAGAATTAAATAATGGTTAATTAATAAAATTATTAGTTAATCATTAATTTTAAAAATTAATAATTGATTTGTGAGTTAAAGATCTAATCTAAATCTAATACTGATACTTTTATTATTGACTCAATATTCAACATTTTGACTTATGAATTTAAAAATTTTATTTATGATATCTTATAAAGCACTTTTAATAACCTTTTAAAATAAATTGAGAATTAAATAATTATTAATTAACTAATAATAAATTATTAGTTAATTAATAATTAACTAATAATAAATTAGTATTTAATAATTAATTTAAAGAATAATTGATTTGTGAATTAAAGATCTAATACTGAAGCTTTTATTATTGAAATTAAAATAAATTAAGGATTAAATAATTATTAATTAACTAATAAATGAATTATTAGTTAATAATTAATTTTAAAATATTAATAATTGATTTGCGAGTTCAAGATTTTCCTTGTAGAATTAAAATTTTTATTTTCATGAATTTTTCAATTATTTTATAAAATTTTCCGTGGTACAGTTGTTACTGTAAAAAAAAAAAAAGAGTTCGATATAAGATATATTTATGCTGATTTTGAGATTAAATTATGTTTTACATAACAAACTTACAAATTAATTATTAATTTTATATTTTAAAAGGTTAAAAAATGTCATATCTATAAATCTTGAAATATGTATTAAATTTATTAATTTTTTATATAACTGATCCGTTCCAGTTCCTCTTTAAATAAATGAGCTTGTATATCGTTGTTCGATAAATCTGCTCAATTGACATTTTTCCACAGTATTTATATTTTCAAATATAGTTAAATAAAAATAAATACAAAAACAAGATTACAGTCATTTCCCACAGGTTTTTGACGTTGGAGATAATTTCAAATTGCTCTGTCACATTATAATTTTAAGAAATTTTCAATTAAAATTGCAAAAAAGGATTATTTTGTCATATTGTGCCTATCATAAGCAATATACTGGAGAAGTTTGATTAATCAAAAGTATATTGTTAGAATTTAGCCTAAAAAAAAATTATGTTGACTATTATGAGATTAATAAGATATTCATGATTAAATATGATCTTTTGGGGAGAAGTTGCAAATTAGATTATCTATATAAAATAGTTTTCAATTATATTTATATTTAAACTTAAGGATTTTTTTAGATCGTTAAGTTTAATATCAAAATTGACAAACTTAAATTAGCAAAACTAATATGGATGAATATATTAAAATTGAAATAAAGTTTTGTAAAAATTTTTTCCTCAATAGATTTCACATTTAACAATAAATATATCATTTATTAATTTGTGATCAATACAAATTTCTTTTGAGAGGACCATTAAAAACCTATGAAATAACTATTCTTATGTTAAAAAAAGAAAAATTAGGTGAAAAAAAGTGAAATTATTTCTAAAGGCACAAATATCAATAAAAGAACTCACAAATCTCTTTCACTGATGGTTATTAAGAAGTTATCAGATTATCTAATTAGACGTGAAGTTGTGAAACGAAATACAAGCTACAGTAATTTTCTAAAAAGTTCGACGAGTAAAAATAGAGTATTATAAAGATAGTGCCTTATTATCTAAAATATATATCCATGAAACTTGTTATAAATTAGATTGCAAAATAAAATCTCACGTATTTATATAGTTTCAGTGTTTATTATACAGAAGTACATCAATCTTGACTGGCATCCACATTTTCAGTTTGAAGACCTTTAAACGTTGCGACAGGTATATATGTGACGAGAGTATAGAGCTTGTTTGCAGAATCCTCGTCATCATTCCTTCTCCTGCTTAATCTCACACGCACTCTGAAGGGAACATTCCTAAAAGATAAATAAATAATATAAAGGGTACTGCAAAAATATTTTTTCATTATTTTATCTTCATACTTTTCTATCAAAAAATCAGTTTTCCCATAAAAAATTTGCATATAAATGAAAAGTTATGTTAAACTCAAAAATTTTATTTATATATCAAATAATCTTCAATAATGAAAAAATTTTAAATGAGTTATAGTTTATAATCAATTATTATTATGAAAAATTATAATTAAATAGTTTATGTATATAAAACTCTTCAATTCAGATCAAGAGTTTGATGATACCTGATGCCCTTGGACCACAGCTGTTTGTTGAGACGTGTGTCTATCCTAACATCAGGTGTTCCCATTTGCTTCTCTGCAAATTTCCTGATCTCCTTGATGGCTCTTGGAGCACGCTTCTTGAATCCAACGCCATGAAGACGCTTGTGAAGGTTCACTGTATACTCACGAGTCACCACCTCATTGATGGCACTTTTTCCCTTCTTCTCAGAAGACTTAGCCATCTTTTTTTACCTGGTTTTAGAACAAAATAAATTATATAGATGAAGAAAATATGTATAGATAATTAAACATATCCATGCAATGATTCTAGAAAAAAAACTTCATGATAAAGGAGAAAAAATTCTTAACAAAGCAAAATAAAAGGCGTAACAATTATTTCGCGATACAACAAATTATTTATGTCAATTTATTAAAATTATTATTTAAAACACACATGTGATATATTATAGTCTCAAATAAAAATGTCATAACGCCAACAAAACAAACGAATTCGTCACGTGTTCAACGTCAATTAACAACGGAAAAAAGTGAGTATAATAATTACTTCAATATCAATTAGCGAGAAGAAGATCTACCGGGTAAGATTTTATAGAATCTAAGTGTTTATGAATAATCTACCGCAAGATGTTTAGGGATTATAATTTAATAATAATCATCGCTACCTCTTGCGCACACAGCCAAACGAGAAAGAGCAGAAGGGAGAGGAGGGAAACCAGGAGAAATTTTCCCTAGAAAGACAGCGACATCTGTCATTGGATGTGAATTATCACACTGATAATTGCGTTCCAAAAATTATTCCTTGAAGTAGAGCGTTCGATTGACCAATCAGAATAGAAGCAACTAAAATTTCTTTGTCCTGATTGGTCAAATTTCAATCATTGATCCAAATTTCAATAGTAGTATATATATATACAGGATGGACCATTTTAATCCATCCAGTCGAATATCTCGAAAACCAAGCCCGGGAGAGAAAAATGTTTCAGACGAAAGTTGTATGGTTTCGAGGGGGCCATAAGGTGGTACCATTGGTTTGACCTTGAAAAGTCATTTGAAGGTCACGTGAAGGTCACTTCAAGTTTTTTAAATGGAACACCCTATATATTTTTACATATTCTTGTAGCTCATCTCGAGAGCTTTCCAAAACACTTATGACAAAGTATTTTTCATTAAGTATTTTTTGAGTTATAAGGCTTCAAAGTTGCAGTATTTTGACATAAAATACAAGATATCTCGTAAAATATTCATTTTTTTATTATCTTATTCTAATACTTTTATGCACAGAATAATGAGACGAATCAATTAGTGTAAAGAAAACACATAATTATGTTAAAGTAAAAATGTGTAACTATTAGTTGCAAATTTAGATTTTTACTTTAACATAATTATGTGTTTTAATTATGCCAATTAATTCGTCTCGTTATTCTGTGCGTAAAAGTATTAGAGTAAGATAATCAAAAAATGAATATTTTATGAGATATCTTGTATTTTATGTCAAAATACTGCAACTTTGAAGCCTTATAACTCAAAAAATACTTAATGAAAAATACTTTGTAATAAGTGTTTTGGAAAGGTCTCGAGATGAGCTACAAGAATATGTAAAAATATATAGGGTATTTTATTTAAAAAACTTGAAAAGACTTTCACGTGACCTTCAAATGATTTTTCAAGGTTAAACCAATGATATCATCTTATGGCCTCCTCGAAACCATACAACTTTCGTCTGAAACATTTTTCTCTCCCGGGCTTGGTTTTCGAGATATTCGACTGGATGGATTAAAATGGTCCACCCTGTGTATATATATATATATATATATATATATATATATATATATATATATATATATATATATATAGAGAGAGAGAGAGAGTGTCCCATTTGAAATGCTGTCCTATTTTAAAATTGTGATAATAAATTGTACAACTTTATATATATATGTATATATATAGTAACTATTTAATTAATATAGTAATTATTTAATAATATATATTATAGGTTCTAATTATTATCTTAATTTTTAATTATGACAATTCAAATGAGACACTCTGTATACATAATAATATGTATAAAGATAAATATACATGTAGAATATACATTAAGATGTATATAATTGAAGAAGAATTAAAAATAAACAAAGAAAATACCTTTCTCCTCTCAATATGGAAAAAAAGATATTCTCTGAACTAGTGTAGTCAGTTCGGTAATAAAGAACAGACCTTTAGTATGTCTATAGTAAAAGCCAATCATCTCCTGTATTATGTTTCATTTTCGGAAAACTAAAGCCGGAAACACAAAAAAAATTTAAGCCGTAAAGCGCGTATCAGACTATCCATTAAAAATTGAGATTAAAGATTGAAGATTGAAATATGACCAATCAAGACAAAGTAATTTTAGTTCCTTTTATTCTGATTAGTCAAATTCTAATCTTTAATTTTCAATTCGTAGTGTGATATGGGTTTAAGACTTAAAAAGTAACAATGGCTGCGTTCAGCAGAGAAAGCAAATCAGATTTAGATCTTCGTTGGATCTAAGTGCAGAAACCAATCACAATAAAAAATCACTAAGCGCTCGCTGATTTGCTATTTCTGCTGAACGCGCCCAATTTCAACCATACAGAATTTTCAGCGCTGTTGACGTTTTATAATGGCTGCTTAAGGTCTCGGCCGTGATTGGTCCATTCGCTTATGCTTTAAGTCTTAAGGTGCCTTTTCATGCTGACGCTCGACGCTCATTTTTGGCGTCAAAACAGATTACGTGATCAAAATTGACGAATTGGTATTTGTATTTTTGGTCACGTGATGTCTTTTGACGCAGAAAATGAGCGTCGAGCGTCAGCATGAAAAGGCACCTTTATGGTTTAAGTTTTTTTGTGTGTTCCGGCCTAAGAATCTAATTGGCCATCGTGTAAAGGAAATCTTTGTTCCGATTTGCCAATCAAACACTATTTCCTCTAGGAATGCTTTCAGAAATTTTATCCATGTAAAAAGATACTGTTAAATTGACCAATCAGGATAAAGAAATCTTTACTTTTTTTACTTTGATTGGTCAATTAAACATTATTCTACCTCACAAGTGAGATTTCTGAAAAGACTCCAGAAGGAACACACATAAACACAATGCCATATGATTGGCTGTCAAATGGAAATATTTTCGGGACTATAAAAATTCCCTAGTCAACAGCCAATCGTATGACATCTACCTGTAGTTTCTTGCTGTAAAGCTCTTTCTGAATGAGTTTTCGAACGCAATCCTCGATCGAGTCTTCGAGATTGCGATAGGTGATAGCTTCGAGAACGCTTTCGGTGAATCGAAGTGGGAGAGAGAGAGAAAGAGAGAGAGAGAGAGGAGAGGGAGAGAGATACATCTCATCACACATTAACCTGCGATGTCGAGTTGATCGTTTATGATTCCTGAGTTTTTGATTGACGCTCGGAGCTCCTTTTTATTAAAAAAAAAGAAAAGAAAAAACGGACCAGAGCGCTAAATATGGCCAGCAAAGTATGGCACACAGAATTATGGAAGTCATGGGATAAACACGGAAGAAACGATTTGTAAGTGGTGTTGTTGGCGCGTCGCCTGGTCGACGCGATCGACACGAGTGCATTGCTGGTGTTGTTCGCGAAAAACACACTTATCTACTCCTGTTAAATCGCTCTCTACTGAAGACTTAATCTTGTCAATTCACGCATGTTTGCAGCCTCAAGCTAATCAAGCACAAATTTAAGGAAGGCAACGTACCAGGTAATGCATTTTTCGGGCAACCTTCGTTAAAAACACTTAAGCACGCACACCATTGTTGCCTCTTCGGAGTAAACATTAAATACGCTTCCTACCTCATCCCTAAACGTATATGTTATCTTGTTTCAAAATTTTATATATTTTTGAAATTTTCTGATAATATTAGCAGCTCTCTCTTTCTTTTTTTATTTCACTCTTTATGAGTATTTTATATATTTTGAATTGAAATGTATATGAGGACAATTCTTTGAAAATATCTATAATCTTGATGCAAATTTGTTTTTTTATTCTCTTTATATATTTTTAATTTTTTTTAATTTTATATATATATATATATATATATATATATAAAATATATATTGTATAATAATTTTTTCTTATAATATAATAAATATATAAAATATATATTATATATATATAATAATTTCAATTTTATATATATATATATATATATAAAATTGAAATTATGCAATATATATTATATATTTATTGTACAATAAAATTATTACATATAAATATATAAATTATAAAATATATACTATATAATAATTTTATACATCATAGTTCTAGAATAATACAATGATAAATTTTTTTAATACAAAATTTGCAAAGAGAAAATGGATAAAGAATGAATTAAGATAAGACGTACATAATATGCTTGTTTTAAATTTTTATCATAATTTTTTCTTTGTCTAATCTTCTTTTTATATCACTATTTTTCCATATATGCATTAGATTCAGATATTGTACCTGATTTTATATATAATTGCATCCTTGATAAAAAGAATGTTATCTTTCTTATTATAGAATGGAAGCGCGGATTATACGAATTAATATCGAATGGAACCCATGGGAATGTAAAAAAGGACAGTGTAGTACAGACATTAGGTGAACTTACGGTATGACAAAAGTTCTTTTTACTTAATCTTAAGCTTTATAAAAAATTATCAAAATGAAACAGTAAGATGAAATTGTAATAATATTAACTTGTAAAATTTATTTGTAGAATTTTGATGGTGCAATACCATCTGCAATAGTAGATATATTCACTTTAATCGATGCGGAAGCACATAATGAAGAAAGGAACAATTTTTATTATATTGTGAAAGAAACTGAAAAGGTATGTATATATTTTTATATCTTCTTAATTTAAAAATACCATAAAATTATTGAAAAGTAAAAAATATCATAAAAGATATATATATATATACCACAGTTTTTAAAATAGGATTATTTTTTTAACAAAAAGTTCTGATATACTACCTCAACTTCTTCTGTTTCCTTTGTTTTTCACAGTTTTTGACTGATAGAATATTGAAAGAACGTTTAGAGATTGAAACTTTGCAAGATGTAGGAACGTTAAAAAACAAAAATTTTCAAACAAAGTTTATAAAAGTGAAGACAAAATTATAGTGAGTATTATAAAAGAAATTCGGTATAAAATTATTTTTGTGGCATAGACGAGAATTAAAAGTGATTTCATCCTTCATCTTTTTGCAGTTATAAGCAGAGAAAGTTTAATTTATTTCGTGAAGAGAGCGAGGGTTACTCCAAGCTCATTGTAGAATTAAATCAAGAATGTCCAGGCAATGATGTAGCCTCGACACTGGAAATTGTTAAGTCTCTTATCGGTATGAATTATCCTTCAATTCTTTGGTCACATAAAATTAATCGCTGTTTTTTCAAAAATTGCTGTATTACAAAAAATTGCAAGAGAACTTAATCGAAAGATGTGATTGTCTCCTTCCAGGCTATTTTAACCTTGATCCCAATAGAGTACTCGACATCGTGCTAGAAACTTTTGAAAACCGACCGGAAGACGATGCTCTATTTATTCCCTTAATACGCTCGTACATGAGTGATCAACAGGTACTTTGCGAGGTGTTAGGGTTCAAGTACTGCTCCACCGTCAACGCCACGCCATTCTCGCTGCAGAAAGTCACCGCGCTTATGCTGCAGCATAGCGTGATTAAATTGGACGACATATTACCTTGGCTGGTGCCAGACGACAAGACTATTATATCAGATCACGAACAGGCGATGAAGCAGGCCAAGGAATATGTGCGAAAATTAAGCGTGATCTCAACAAAGGACAAGGAGGACGTTGTGGAAGAGAAGGACAATGCACAAGTAGCACGCAAAGAAATTTTTTTTTATTAATTTCTCATTGTTTCACAATTTTGAGTTTAGCTGATTATTATTTAATGAAGAGAGTTTTCCAAGAGTTCTCTAAAAGTTTCTTTACACAAAATTTAATTATTAATGTACTAATTTCTCTATAATTAAACTTTTTTTCAAAATTGCAAATCTATGAAAAACCTAATTTGAAGTCAGAATCTTGAGTTTTAGTTTAATTTAAATTAAAATATGTGATTCTATTTTAAAACTGATAAAAATTAAGTTTCATATACATTTTTATATTACAAATATTCACAGATAATAAGTTTCAACTTTTCAATTAACGATTTGCTAAACTAAATTTGTTAACCAATGATTTATCTGTTAATTATTAACTAATGTTTTGTAAAAATTATATTTTTTTAAAATCAATTATGTGTTTAATTAATAATTTACATAATTTCTTTTTCATTTTAAAGGACAAGTATGTGAACAATCAAAAATTTGCATTATGCCAAGCCCTTCTGGAAATCGGAGCTTGGGAAGTGGCACAAAGCTTATTCAATCGTTTGCCAGACTACTGTTTCACAGATCAACGTCCCATAGCTTTAGCGTTGTGCAAAATGATTCAAGCTCTTATTGAACCAGTGTATAGGAAGTAAGTTATTACTATTTTTTTCTTATATACATATTTTTTAAGACAATTTGTAGAAAGAATATAGTTGAGCGTAAAAACTCCACGCTATGCTAATAATTATGTAATAATTATATAAAATTATATGAAATTATATAAATTATATTTTATAAAATTTTATTATACATTATATTATTATTATATTATATAAAATTAATTTTATTTTATATATAATTATAATTTATTTTCTAATTATATAAGATTATTATATAAAATAATTATTATATAAAATAATATCGCTTTTAACGATAGCTACTTTACTCATGCTCTATTAGACTTTTTTTCTGCCGAGTCACGAGATTTCCAAATTCTTTCAGGCATTGCATCGTTTCCCCGAAATTGCCAGGTCGCAAAGTGCCACCCTTGAAGAGCGCTCTCGCACCGCCCCTGATACACAATCTGGAGGACATTCACGAGCACCTGTTGCCGATGTTGATCGTGCTCGGACCGAATCTACACCACGATCCCATTCTAATGTACAAAGTGATGAGGCTGTGTCATACCGCCATCAAGCACTGCTCGCTCGATGCGGGCAAGCAGCCCGTGAACAAAAATTGCAATTTGTATTACGACGTATTGACGATCCTCGACGTCGCGCTGCTACCCTCGCTCTCCTTTATGGACTGCAACTGTTGCGTCGCCGAGGAACTCTGGAATATTCTCAAGTATTATCCCTATCAGAATCGCTACTGTCTCTACGCGCGCTGGAAGAACGACACCCCGTTGCAGCACGCGGCACTGCTGCGGAAACGGGCGGACGCCCAGAAGAAGATCAAGTCAATTATGAAGCGTGTGAGCAAGGAGACGATTAAACCAGTCGGCCGATCGATAGGCAAACTCACGCATTCCTCGCCGGGTGTACTGTTCGATTACGTTCTCATACAGATTCAATTGTACGACAACCTTATAGGTACGTATATAGTCTTGGTGAAAATTATTCTCAGAATTTCTCTCACAAAAACTTTCAAATTTTCTGTAAAAATTTTAAAACTTTTTTAGAACATTTTCAGATTTTCTATACGAAAATTTATACACTTTTCAGAAAAGGAGTCTGAAAATTTATAAATATAAATTTACATTATTTTTTGTAATTTTTCAAATTAGTATCTCTGAAAATATCTGAAATATCTTTACAATCTGAGAAATCCACGATTTATCACCTTTTATTTTTCTGTCTTTGAATACATTTCATTTAGCAATACAAGAATAAAAGAGTCATTTTATCTTTATTTTTCATTGAATATCGAGTCAAGATAGAATGACATGTTAAATCAATACATTTCATTCTATTTTTGTTTTCAATATTCTGGATAGTGATTAGTAGAAAATAAAGATAAAATGACACTTGTGTTAATTTGTATCAAATAATGAAATGTACTCAAAGACAGAGCAAATATAAAAGCTAATAAGTTGTAGATTTTTCAGAAATATTATATTAAATGGAACACATTAAAATTTCATATAAATATTTTCAGTAATGTATATATATATATAATGCAGGATATTTTATATTTTTATCATAAATAAATTTTGTAAAAATATCTCATATATATATAAATGTAAAATATTCTAAGATTTCTTATTTTATAATTTATTTTAAATATTAAAAATTCTGAATAAATTTGATATTATTTTTTAAGAATTCTTCATAAATTTATTATGTATTATGCAAAATTCTAGAAAATTAGGAAATTTTTTTATCAGGAAGGAACCTGATAGAATCATAAATTTTATTAAAAAAGAAAAAACCGACCATAACATATATTATGTATTTGTTTCAGGACCTGTGGTAGATTCCCTAAAATACTTGACAAATATTTCATACGACGTACTAGGATACTGTCTCGTGGAAGCATTAGCGGGTGCGGACCGGGACAGATTTAAACACGACGGCACCAGTATATCCTTATGGTTGCAATCTTTAGCTTCCTTTTGCGGAGCGATATTTAAGAAATATAACATCGAATTAACAGGATTATTACAGTACGTAGCGAATCAACTTAAAGCTCAAAAGAGGTATGTTTTTTCTACATAATTAAAACGCACGCACAAAATATTGTGATAATTCTTTTAATTATTTTAAACCAATTTATCATTACACTCTAAAATCTGGTTCCAGCCTAGATCTGCTGATATTGAAAGAGATAGTACAAAAGATGGCTGGTATCGAGGCAGCCGAAGAAATGACATCTGACCAATTAGATGCCATGGCAGGTGGTGATTTGTTAAAAAATGAGGTAAATCTTGGCACTGTTCTAATACATATAATATTGCATGCAAAATGATTTTGATTAATCGTGAAAATATTATCCTGAAGGCCGGTTACTTCAGTCAAGTCCGCAACACGAAAAAATCCTCGCAGCGTTTAAAGGAAGCTCTCGCCGAGCACGATCTCGCCGTCGCCCTATGCTTGTTAATGGCACAGCAGAAACACTGTGTCGTTTACAGAGAGACGGACAAATCTCATCTAAAACTTGTTGGTAAGTAAAATAATGTAAAAATAATAAAAATAATAATAAAAAATTGTTCTATTATTTTTTGCTCTAATAATAAAATAAAAAATTAAAAATAACAAAAATAAATAAATAAATATTTAAAAACTTGTATCATTTTTCTCTCTCTCTCTCTCTCTTTTTCTTAATTATTTTATTTTATTTATATCTTTCACAGGCAAGTTGTATGATCAGTGTCAAGATACATTGGTGCAATTTGGAACGTTTCTGGGTTCGACTATGACGGTGGACGAGTATGTAGAGCGACTGCCTTCGATTCATTCTATGCTCCAGGATAATCACATACACTCGGATGTTGCATTTTTTCTGGCGAGGCCAATGTTTGCACATGCTATAAATGTAAGCGAGTACCATTTTTTTCATTTTTAAATAGATTAAAATAATTATTTTTAAATTTATTCAAAATCTTAAAATTAATAATTTATCTTTTGAAATAATTTTAATATATAAATAATTAATTTTTTAAATAGACTTTTTTTTATAAACTTTTCAATTTACCTTGATTTAATAGTCTCAATCATGGCCCAATAATTGATTAAATAAACTATTTTTCTGAATTTTATTCCAAAAACTAATTAAATGTTGTTTATATTTTATTTGACAATTTAACGTGTATTTTTATGCATTCTATGATCTTGATTTTGAAGATAAAATATGACGCCCTTCGTAAAGCCGATCCAAATTACAAGAAAATGTCCACGGCTATGAAGCAATTGAAATATGCGGAAGCTGCGCAAACTGTTATGGCACCCGTCGCCCAGTCAGTCAGGCCGTTGCATCCTCTGAAAGTATGGGAGGACATATCACCCCAATTCTTAGTCACGTTTTGGTCCCTATCGATGTATGATTTGTACGTGCCAGTGGAAAGCTATCAAAGGGAGATCAGCAAGTTGAAGCAACTCGCGGCACAGACGGCCGATTCCAAAGATATGGTAACAAATTTAGCATCATTACATTGATTACAGTATAATATGTGGCAAAAATATAATTCGTTTTAAACTTGAGAAAAAACTTTCTTATTCTTAATTTAAATTGAGAGTGACACGCTGGTTTTTAGAATATAAGTAAAGGGAAAAAGGAACAGGAAAGGTATACTACTCTTATTGAGAAACTACAGGATGAAAAGAAAAAGCAAGAGGAACATGTTGAAAAAGTTTTTGCGTACCTGAGGTAAAATATCGCTGCATATACAATTTTTATAATATATAATAATATTATCTGATATAAATATATATATATATTCCAGACAGCATACAATATTTATAAAATATATACGAAATATATATTTTATAATAATTATTTAAATATTTTATAAATATTTTACCAAAATATTTCATAAATATTTTTGTAATCTTAGATTGAACTTAGATTAAATAGATTTATCATAAATATCTTGGAAAATATTTGAGAAATATTTATAAAATATTGTTACAAATATTTATTTTTTTACTTATTACAAATATTACATAAAATATTAAATCTCCTTGTTTAATAACATGTCGAATACAGTTTTTATAATTTTTTTCTCCTTAATGTGTATAAAATATTTATATAATATTTAAAAAAATAAATATTAAACATCATATAGATTTATCATCAATATCTTTGCAAATATTTGAGAAATATTTGCAAAGATATTGAGAAATATTTACAAACTATTGTGTTACAAATATATTTATTTTTTTATTTATCATAAATATTAAATAAAATATTTACTCTATTTCTTTAATAATATGTCGAATATAGTTTATGATTTTTTTCCTTTAATATATAAATAAAATATGTATAAAATATTTATATAATTTCAAAAAAATAAATAATGGAAATATTTATAATTATTTATCATACATATCGCGTCCTATATGGATAAATATATTTGTAATAATTGTCTAATAATAATTATTCGATTTTTATTGACCTGTAGACAAGAAAAGGATACATGGTTTTTATCACGAAGCGCCAAGTCTGCGAAGAACGAGACGATAACGCAATTTCTGCAGTTGTGCCTATTTCCGCGGTGTACATTCACAACTGTGGACGCCATGTACTGTGCAAAATTTGTACATACCATCCACTCCCTGAAGACTGCAAATTTTTCGACCCTGCTTTGCTACGATCGTGTAAGTCGCTCCTTTCTAGCATTAATGATTATGATATCTTATTGGCGTGTAAATTATTCTGGAAAATTATTGCATACAATTTCTTTTGAGATATATAATTTTCCAAGACATTGCAACACAAGTTTGTACTTTGTCAAATTTTATTTTATTTTCTTACAATAAATTATTTCCAGCTTTTCTGTGATATTACGTATTCAGTTACTTCGTGCACAGAGAACGAAGCTAATCGATATGGCAGGTTTTTGTGCGCCATGCTGGAGACTGTGATGAGATGGCATTCCGAGAAAGCCATATTTGATAAGGTAAGACTTGAAAAGTTATTTATTATTATTATTTTTTTTTAAAGACAGTTACATTTTTTTATAAATATATAAATATTTTATATATTTATATATAAATATTTAATTATATATATTTATATAAATATTTTAAGATATGTACCTGTCTCCTATTAATTTGAATATATTTTTTTGCCACAGGAATGCAGCAATTATCCCGGATTCGTGACCAAGTTTCGCGTGAGCAATCAATTTTCCGAAGCGAACGATATGGTCGGATTTGAAAATTACAGACACGTGTGTCACAAGTGGCATTACAAAATTACAAAGGTGCAATTTTAGAAATACATAATATCACAAACACGCTTATCTTTCGTACGAAGAAATACTATTTGTTTAATTTAGTTTCTATAATTTAATGTTTCTTTCTTCTTTTCTTTTTAACAGGCTATTGTAGTGTGTCTAGATTCCAAGGATTATGTGCAAATAAGGAATTCTTTGATAATATTGATCAAGATATTGCCACATTTTCCTGTCTTGGCGAAACTCTCTCAGATCCTTGAGCGAAAAGTAGAGAAGGTGAGAGAAGAAGAACGTGGCCAGCGCCAGGACTTGCATGTTCTGGCTACATCGTACAGCGGACAACTGAAGGCTAAAACTCCCAATATGATACGCGAATCGGATTTTCATCATGTGGGCGATAAGGTCATATTCTCGATGAGTAATTTATTTGGCATAGAACATCAAGTATCAGAAATTTATAATTTGTTTTTTTTTATTAGTTTACTGTTTCATATTTTATCTGTAAATCATGTTTTTACTACAGACAATAAAAATGTAAAAAAATTTTTTTTTATATATTCAAAAATGGAAAATTTATAAACTATGTATAAAAAATATTTTCTGAAATTGCTGAAATTATTTTAAAGTGTTTTAAGAAAAATATTGAAAGAAATGTTTTTTTTTCTTTTTAATTTTTAATAGGTTAAATTATTTCTAAGAAATTGTAAAACGGTTTGAGAGAACCAACTGATTATATTTATTTTTACAGACTGGAAAAACAGCAGATACTGCGAATAATGATACAAACGAAAAAGTTAGCAATGGAGTAGCAGCCAAAGAAAATAATGGAGATACTCGGCCAGAAAAGGAAAATAAGGAACAACGAGAAAAACGAAGTTCGTCCAATCAAACGCATCAGTAAGTACAATACATTTAGAATATATGCATAAAAATATATTTACAAAATATATTTATCGGGAAGTTTAATACACACCTCCAATACACACCAATCGTGTATCATTATATAATACATTTATAATATCATGTCTTCTAGAGGGCTTATTTATTTTGCAAATATTTAATATATAGTATATTTATAATATATTTAATTTGTTTTATATATATTTTACAAATATTTAATATATTAAATCTAGTCTCTCAGCCTTGCACACTCTTTGCCTTGATCAATGATTTTATTTATCTCAGTCTCAGAAGAGAAATAAATTATTAAAAAATAGTTGTACATAAAAATATCTCATAAACATTGAAACTGAACATTTTCTAAAATTTAATCATTCACTGTACAGCAATATGAATTCTTTGAATAGTGAAAACTCTGAAAAGTTCAGGAAGAAAGAAGATAGCAAGGACATCTTAGAAGCAAAAGAGAAATATGTCAAGAAAGAAGAAATGAAGGACGATGAGGGATTAGAAAAAAAAGATCGTAAATATTATAATAAGGTAGGTGTATGCATTAATGTAATTTTGCTGTATGCTTTTCATAAAATAAGCCATCAGAAAATTGCAAAATAAAATAGACAATTCAATTCATTTTTAAACTAAAAATGACTACACATTGAACTTTAATATATTGTTATTCATACTTGTGTAAAAAGATATATTTAAAATTTTATGTTTATCATTATATATTTTTTGCCTCGCAATTCAAGATTTAACTTTTTTCCAATTAATTTATAATGTGCAATTAATTTTAATATACATTTTACATTTTTAGGAGGAGCATTATTATAGCAGTGGTATAGATAATTTAGACCGAGATCTTTCCAGTGTGTCAAATAGTAGCGCTAGTTCGGGACCTACGCAAGAAGGTCCTGAGAGAGGTTTGTATTATAATTAATGTAACAATCAAACATACTGAATATATTTATAAATTATTGAAATTATCTATTTATTTAATGTCATTATAAATATTCTTTAAAAATATTTTTAATTGTTTTCGTACATATATATTAACACAATATATTTTAATATAAATTTATACTCAATTTCAGATGTAAAAAGAAGAAAAGTAGAGAGTATCCCGAAGGTGATTATATAATTTATATTATATTATATTATATTACGTTATAATCTCTCCATCTTTCTTTACGCAATATTTGTATTTTATATAGCAGGAAGGGAGACGTACGGAGTCTGTCCTGGATAAAAAAGAACGCTCCAGCAAAGGAAAAACGCGTGATGAACAGAAGGAGCAACGTAGGGAAAAGAAACAAGGACGGAAAAGGGTAATTATTTATATAATTATTTATATAATTATTTTGTACAATCATATCACATATACAAAATTTAAATCAGCATCATATATATAGTATTAAACAAGTTAATAATAATGCAGGATCGAACGGAAGAATCTATGGTAATTACCGAACAAAAGCGGAGAAAAGATGATGAGAGAGGTATGAAACTATTTTTAATATATTTTTATATTAAAAATTACATTATAAATTATATTATAAATTATATTAAAAGCATGCTTTTGTATGCTTTTTATAAATGAGAAAAAACATTTAGAATAAATATATTGATATATTTTTATTTTAATATGCATATATTTTTGTTAGCCAAAGGTACGCATCAGAACGGTGACATTCCCGAACATAGAGAGAAACATCATTACAGTAAGGTCAGTATAATTAATCATCTTTTATAACGCCATAGTAACAGTTAAATTTCTTAGTAATCGAGTATTTATTTTCTATTTTGCAAACCTTAATTTCATCATTTCATTAATTCTTCTATCCTTTCTATGACCAATATTATTCCTGTTACTGTATATTTACAATTAAATTTTTTATTTTTATTTGGAAATTTCTATTATATACAAGGTGAGGAAAAAGTATGAAACCGTGAAAAAGTTCGAAAAATGTTTTACAGAAAAAGCATCTAAGACAAGATCAAAGAAGAATCCAGCCATCTAAGGCAAAATCTATTCATTTTTTTTATTTATTTCATATTTTATATTAAAAAGTAGCATAACAAACTTTAAAATCTCAGGAAATTCTTAATTAAAAGAAGTTGTATTATATTTTGGAAAGCTTTCGAGATAAGCTACAAAAATTTGCAATTAAAAATAGGGTGTTCCATTTAAGAAGGTGACCTTCAAGCAACTGTTTAAGTCAATGACACCATCTTATGTCCTTCTCGAAACCATACAACTTTTGTTTTTCTGAAACATTTTTCTGTAAAGCTTATATTTTTCAGGGTTTCCATACTTTTTCCTCACTCTGTATATATACTCTGATTTGCTGAATGCTAGTTTAAAGTTTGCGTTTTTTTTTTTTTTTTTTTTTTTTTACAACAAAAAACTTAGATTTTTTTTCAGACTTCTCAATTTATTTCTAGATGTACACTATTATTTTAAGTTTAGAAGAGAATATAGTCTTTAAAAGGGATACATAAAATTAAAAGAAATATACAGCTAATAAAAATGAGTTAGGCAACAAAATACTAATGCATTTGCGAGTTTATTCTTCGAGTACATAGAAAAATATATTTTCTCGCAATTCTTTTTTCATATCTCGTGAAATACGCACACTTTTAATTTTATATGTGCACCATTTGATAAAAATAATTACACTTTATGTCCGCATACGATTTCTCATGTCAAATTTTTTTTTTGTAGTGCTTTATAATCAATTAATCTATTTCGTAAAAGAATGAGGAACCAAGTCATTACCTTCTTAACAACTTTCTATTACTTGACTTCTCATAGTTGATAAAGATGTCTACTACAAGTACGTTAAAAGGACGAAACGGACGGCTTTAGAAAAAAAAACAAAAAAAAAACAAGAAAATATAGATGTCAAGTATCCCTGAATGTCGCAAGAAATCATGGTATTCGAGAGATTCATTCAAGAATGTATTTTCAGGAAAAATCTCCATACGCAAAGGATCGCCCTCACGAACGCGAAGGACGCGAAAGCCGTGACAAACAATATCCTTTTCCATACAATGTTAAACGCAGAATTATGTATCAATATTACAAATAATATTTCAATATTTTTTTTTTTTACAATTAAATCATTTTACGACCAGTATTCACATAATTTGATATTTAAACGTGACAACTAATTAAGTGTTAAAATAGAGGCTTATGCACCATGTACATAGAGTGAATCCTACAATTATTGAGTTGCAGATGATTTTATTTTATATTTTTATCACTTTTATATTGGACAGATTTTCAATGTGTCTATAAATATGACATTACTAATAAATATAAGTTTTGCTTTCATTAATTGCACTTTTTTGGTTGGTTGTAGATGATTATAACATTTTTGGCAATAATTTAACACTTAATTAATTAACTTATATAAATGTTTCAAATCTTCTAAGTATATTCTCTTTTTTTTTGTTGTAACTTTAATTTTCATTATCTTCTTTTTTTCGAAAAAAGTCCTTAACTGCTCAATAACTGTATGATTTATCCTGTGCACGAAAAAGCACAAATGCTCGGTATGATCCTTAATTTAGGTGCACCAGAAGAAGTTCAGACCCAAAACGAAGATGATGTACAACAATCGAAGGGAGCTCGACTTAACATTTTTTATGCTATGTTTGATGTTGCATGTAATGAACGTAGATTCGAAATAAAGCAAAAAAAAAAGATAGTGAATAATTTGTATATTAATGTTTTAAAACATCCAATTTTATATAAAATAAAAATTATCTAAATGTCCGAATAATTTTTTGGTACATGTCTCTCATTTCAGTCTTTTTTATTTTCTTCGAGGATGGACGGAGATCACGCAAGTGCATTCACAATACAATATTATCAAACGTGCGCATATACTTAACATATACATATATAATAACGATAAATAAATAAATTAATTAATTTTACACAAATATTTTAGAAGGTTCCTGCTACGAAGAGGAGTTGATGAACTTTGAAAATTGTTTATCGGCTCTCATGCTCTCCTCTTCGAGGCGTTTCAGTCGCATCTTCGCGTCGTGCAGGATATCCTCCATGGAACTGCTCTCGCTGACGTTTGTCGCGTTGACAGTTTGAGTCACGGAAACCGGTATTTTCACGCCGATCGAACGTGCTTCCTCCAGTTGGCGTGCCAACTGCACGCTGCGAAACGTGATCTCCTCTATCTTCGAGCGTTGCTCCTGTACGAGGTTCGTCAATTCCAGCTTCTCCTGTTGCAGAATTCTACACTCGTCCGTTATCGCTCGACCTTCCAGATCGGTTTGCACGTGAATGTCCCTGACGTTGCTCTGCGTTCCCTGGTTTGATGCATTTTGCGGCATCTCTTTCTGCATTTTCACAAGCTCCCGTTGCAGCTTCTTCAAACCGCCTTCGAATTTCTTATAACTATCCCGTTCTCTTTGCAATCTAAAAAACATTCACCCAAGATATAAATTTCACAAATAAATAGCTAATTTATTCGAAATAAAATATAAGAAATTGCAATCGTATATGAAATATTAACATTTATTATATTTGTATATATTATATATATATGTATATATATATATATAATATTTATATTTATTACATTTATTATATTTATAAGTTGGAAAAATAATTTTCTTTTACTTTTATAACTAGTACCTGTTAGCTTCTTGCGTTAAGAAATTTTGTTTCATAGACAGCTCTATCTCCTTCCGCAGGATGCATTGTGCGTTATTGTCTTTCTGTTCGTTCAGCTGCTTTTCTTTCAGTATCAAAGATTGCATTAAATTCTAAATATATAAACAGAAAAAAAATAGTACAGACATTTATATATTACTAGAGATATTTATTATTAAATTTATATATTACTATTAATTTATATATTAATAAATATTTATATATTTATATTTATTATTACTAATAATTATATATTTATATATTACTAATAATTTACATATTATTTTCTACTAAGATCTTTTCTCAAAAAGTTGTCACAATTAATAATCTTTAATAAATTTTAATGAAAAAAACAAATCGATTTTTTGTTAATATTTAAATATTTAACTCTATCTCTGTATTAAAGAAATATGCACGTAATGGAAGGGAAATATTTTACCTGAGCTTCTGCCACTTTTGTATTTAACAAACTAAGCTGATTTTTTATAACGGAGGCCTGCTGCTTTAATTTGCTCTCCTTTGTTTTCAATTCATCATCATACAATTGTTTTTGTTGGATAATTTTCCTTTTCGCTGCACGCATCTTTGTTGCCTCTGCAAAGCTTGCTTCCAAAATTAAATTAGCTTGCGTTTCCTTGTTACACAAGGGATCTTTAACCGAAGACTGAGTGTTGCTCACCAGCGAAGCTATGGAGCTTAGAATAGATAGCAACAGCGGTGCTTCGGTATTCATGTAATTTGATATAATACACTGTCCCTCGGGCCTGTTCGGATCAATGCCCAATGTTTCCAGGGTGTGTACTATGTAATCGCCCTGCAATTTATTGCCACAACTACCTCTGTCATTGTCGTTAGAGGTGCATTGTGGTACACTGTTGTTACAAAAGTTTACCAAGAGCGGTACTTCGCTGGCAAATATTGACAAGGTGAAGGAGTAATTGTGACTAAACAGATACTCTGCTATTAACATGTCGTAAACATACTGTTTCGCTGATTTTGCCTCTCTACTCTTACACAGAGTCAGATCCTTGTGTTTCAAAGCGTTCACCAAGTTTTGGCGCAGGTGTGTCCTGATATTAGATATAATCCCACATTTCTCAAACCTATATAAAAATAATACAAATAAAAAGTAGCATAAAAAGTGATGCAAACAGTTAATGGTACAAATAAATAAATAAATAAAAATAATAAATACAAATAATAAATAAAAATATATATTGTGTTTATACACATCGCACATGTATACATATATTAAATACATAAAAAATTGACTTATAAATTATAATTACAAATTATAATAATGTATCGCAAGGAATTCGACGGCGTTAAAAATAAAAAAACATTATTTTGGAAAATTGCAAAAATGTAAAGATAACCTTGAACTATAATTTTTTCGTTCGCAAAATCAAATATGACATACTGTTTGTACACAGTTTATATGTTTACCATGTATACACGGTGGAGTAATAATCACTATCCATATCGATTAAAAATTAGATGTAACGTGTGATTGTGACAGTTATGTGACAAAAGGAACGTAAACGTACAGGACGCTCAAAATTATTGATATTGTACCCGCCATTTTCAGTCGATAAGTAAGAAAATTAGTTTACCGACTTTTTTCACGCGATTTAACTTACCGATCGTTGGTAATATTTTTGATAAATATATTTTATTATATCTTTGAATAAAATACGATCGTAAAAATAAAATATATATATATATATATATATTATAAGATAATATATTATAAGATAATATTTATCACAGTCAAATTATCTCTGCGTAAACTAAAAATTATATATTTTTTATTTTATCTTTTTAAAAATAATTTTAATTGATTAATAAAATGACATATGTCAAATATAATATATATATATATATATATATATATATATATAAAATAGAAATATATATGTCGTAGGAAAATGCTATCTGGCTGGCCACGTGGCTTTCGCCCGTTTATTTTTATGTTTCAATGCTATTTTCCTAGTCAAATGCTATTTTCCTAAGCAAATGCTATTTGACTGAAGCGCTGTTAGGCAAATATAGTTTATCGATCGAAGTAGTGCTGCATCCATAGACTTAAAAGTATAGACCGAGCGTTGAGGAGTGGGGGTAGATGTGCACGTAGAAAAAGACAGATGTCGTGACCGTGCGTTCTCTCTCACTATGCGCAAGTGCGAGAGAGAACTCCACGGGCTGCATCGATGTATAAGATTGTTATGATCGTGATATGTGAGGTGATAAGTTCATCTGTTCTCTTCAAATTCATCAATTTGAATGTCATGTAAGTACGTTTCTTTTTTTTTTTATTATTACGTACTATAAGTACCGGCAAACAATAGTTATTCTTACTTTGTAATTATTTTGCACGTATCGTTTATTACATGTAAAATATCGAGAACTGGAGATAATAAGGTTATATTACAGTCGTTCTGCGACATGTTTTCTTCAATTTTAAAGCCGTGTAAGTACGTTTTTTTTCTTTTGTTGTTATTTATTCCTCTTCAGTAAACAATAAAGTAATTCTTACTTTGTAATTATGCAGGTATTATTATATGAAATATCGAAAACTGGAAGAGAATAATTATTTAAATAAAGAAATTGCATTTTATGTCAAAACATAAATTACTGCAGCCGCAATAAAAAATCATCTGAAAAGCAAGACAAACGTACTTTGTAAGTATATTAACTATTCGGTAAACATTAGCTAACAATAACAACATCAAATGTTATAATTTACATACAAGACATATGTTACATTGCAAAGTTATTCATTGTTGAGTGATAAATTATAACATTGATTATATGTTACTGTTTACTAGTGTTTACTAGATAGTTATGTTTATGCTGCATTAACTTATCTTGATTAAAAATCTAATCTTTTTCTTATTTATAGACAATATGGTGGATAAAGAAGAATATTACTTGCGGCTGAATGAAAGATATGCCCATAAAACAGTTAAAAAACCATGGAACTTACAAAAAATTAATGAAGTAATTGACATATTAAAAACTTATCAAGAGAAAAAATATCAAAACAACACTAGGAAAATGTCAAGTAACGAGAAATACTATGGCGGAAAATATGATCTCCTGGAAATAGCCGGCATATCAAAAGTTATCTTAAAACAAAAATCTCTGGATGATATTATTTATGTTACGCCAATTGAGGAATTTTTTGATCAAATTGATGAACAACACAAAATAACAGGGCATGGAGGAAGAGATAAAATACTTCATAATTTAAAAAAGAAATGTAATATTCCAAAACTGGCTGTTGAAATATACGGAGAATTGTGCTCGACTTGCAATTTAAAAAAAACACAAAGACATGCTAATTTGGTGGTAAAACCCATAAAATCGAAGGATTTTAATGTCAGTGGACAAGTTGATTTAATTGATTTCCAATCTTGCGCTGATGGGAAATACAAATGGCTCCTAAATTATCAAGACCATTCTACCAAATTTTTGTACTTGCGACCATTGCAGACAAAACAAGCTGCAGAAGTGGCTTTTGAATTACTTAAGATTTTTCTTGAACAAGGCGCTCCAATTATTTTGCGAAGTGATAATGGACGGGAATTTACTGTTGAGGTAATTAAAGAGTTGGTTTTATTATGGCCAGAGTGTAAAATTTTACATGGACGACCCAGGCATCCTCAAAGTCAAGGTTCTGCGGAAAGAGCAAACCAAGATGTCGAACAAATGTTAAGAATTTGGATGGAAGAGCATAAAACTTCTCATTGGTCGATGGGATGTTACTTTGTACAATGGCAGAAAAATACATCACTTCATCGTATTAGTGGAAGATCACCCTATAAAAATTTGTACGGAACAGATCCCAAAGTAGGCTTAAAATCTACAAATCTGCCATCGGATCTTATTGATAAAATATTTACTGAAGAAGATTTAGAAGTCATTAACACAAATTCTACTAATAACGATATAAAAAGTTCACCGAACAATGGCGACAATACAATAGTAGGATTAGTTGGTGTTGATTTAAGAACAAAGAGAACTACTCAAAAACTATCAATAAGTGATATTGGCGAAATTTGTAAGAGAGAGAGAGAAAGAGAGAGAACATTGTACGTCATTGACAATAATTGAGAAATGACGTACGTTACATTTGACTGTTAATGTTTTTCTTTGTTTTTTTTTTTTTTTTATAAATTTTTTAATTTATGTTTATTTTAATTTTAATACACGTTTATTTTAATTTATATTTCTGATTTGTGATCTTATTCCCTATAAATGTAAGTTTTTGTATATCTAAAGAAATAAAAATTTAAAGATTTTTTGTTTTATCAATTAACTTTATATGTTATTTTGTCTCCATAAGCTCATATTGATAATAAATATAGTTGAACCTTTCCACTATACAGGGATGTGTCTCAAAAATCTGGATATACCCAATATCTCATAAACGATGCATTTTAGGAAAAAATGTTTCAGACATTATCGTTGAATGCATCTTTTTAAACCTTACAACTTTTGTCTGACACATTTTTTCCTAATTGAGTGTATCCAGACTTTTGGCACACCCTGTATGTATTTTCGTTTTACAAAAATAATACCTTTATTTCCATTTACTTAGAAACTGTTTAGGCAAATGCTATTTGCCTAGGAAAATAGCATTTGAACGCAAATAAATGGCGAAAGCCATGTGACCAGCCAGATAGCATTTGCCTAGTCAAAAGCTTTATAATCAATTCAAAGGAATGTCAGTTTTTTTTTTTTTTTTTTTTTTTTTTTTTTTTAATAACAAATACATACACAATTTTTTGTATGCAATATTTTATGCAAATATATTGTTTTATTCTGAAAAAGAATTATAAAAATATAATTGCTCCAATTTTGGGATATTGCCGCTAAAGCAGAGTAGCTATAATAATTTGTTATCGAAAGTCGATAAGTTAGATTATAAAATGTTTACCATCGGTAGATTCTATCCCCCCCCACCCCCCGAAAGAGCAGATTACACACACACGGCTGATATTATTTTGTCGGGTTGTCGATCGTTGCGTTACGTTACGTTATGCGTTACGTTACGGAACGCTTTTCCACATGACATGTTTTTGGACGTAAGGAGAAGGGTGTGTTGACTAAGGAGTCGCGCATCTCGTACTTAATGCTCTAAACTTCTGTGCTATCGTGTTGCTACCGTACAATTTTAGTCTCACTTGGATCAAACATATTTGTCAATTAAAGCAATGGCAACTCCAAAAGTCTGGGCAAAAATACAACCCCTGGAGAGTCCTGTTAGTTTACTGGATATCACATCGGAACAGTTGGCCGCGAGTATCCAGGAAAGGTAAACGTCAATTTTCTTCCTCGCTCTCGAGGAATCTGTCATTTGCGTCGTACAAATTTTCATATATAAAAAGTAACTGATATTTTTAATATATTATGAATATATGCGTTTATGGTGAAGAATGTATAATTGCACATTGTTACATATTCTGTTATAAGATTAATGACCTTTAATGAAACGAGTGCGGTGTGTGTGTGATTTTTGTTTTATTATTGTAATAATATTTATTACGTTAAGGTTTTTCAAGATCGAAATCAAAATCATGGAATTGACACATTCGATTTGTGATGATTTGCTGTCTAAAGTTAATTTTGTGTTGCCACACAGAGAGTTTAAAGAATATTTCAACGACGATGACGCGAAGAAAAAGACGGACAAAAATATGGGAGAGACGTACGATGCGAGTGATACCAGCAGTGATGAAGTTATAGCAAATTTGTTGCAAACTCAATTTAATCGGGAGTACGATACGATGTTAAAACGCACAGAACAGAAATTTAATCGCGACGCAAAAGGTAAGTAAACAGAAAAAAAAGAGGAAAGAATATAATTCTCTGGATATGCACACAACGCAGCTATATTTAAAGTTATTTCCCTTATTTTTCAGTGAGTATTTCGTACAGCAATTACCGTAATTCCTCGTACGATACCAAGGATGAAGATAATGCAGACTCTAATGTGGATGACAGTAACAGGGATTTTGATCGCTTTGTCGTAAGTGCAGTGCAATGACACATTTATAAAATATTGTATAGATTAAAAACTTATTTATATATTCTGATGGTTTCTTAACATAACTGACAATTTGCCACATTTATTGCTGAAGAAGGCTCTAAAATATGCTGTACATATTTCTTTTTTTCAGAGCATAGAAAAAGAATATGCTTCGATACCACGTTGCGGTTATAAGAAGATGGGCAAAGATTCTCAGATTGTTACAAAACATGACATGTTAATGTCTTCCAGAATAAATGCTTGTCGGGTTTTACAGTTTCCACCAGGTATCCATACAGGAGATACAGGTGGGTTTGATGTCAAACTGAACAATAAAGTATATAACACCTTACGTGCATACAGTCACGCGCAATGCTCCAGAGAGAGGGCAAAGGTATCGCCAAAATCCAAAAATTCAAAATAGAACGTCGAAAAATCTGACAAATAATTCTTTTCTGAATCCCAGCAGTTTTCTGTACTGTATTAACATGTGTTGGTATCTTATATTTGTTTAAAAACGTGGTAAAGAAAAGTACATAGCGGCAAATTGGTAGAATACTGCATATAAGAGTTGTATCAAATCTGCTACTGTGTCTCATAGTAGTAAACAATATTTTTCAACGAGTGATAAACCGATAAATGTCATTAACAGAGTGTGGAATATCTCATCTGCTCTCATAATTTGTATTTACCTCAACTTACTGTAAATATATACAGAATAATATAACGAAACAATGAACTTGTACATATAATCTAAAGCTAAATGTATGTTATATAAAAATACTTAAAAAAAATATATACCTTGCAATTAGGAAAAACAAAAAATATTTGATAGAAACAGAAATGTATTAAATCTTTCTACATACACATTACACATAACAGCATGAAAAAAAAGCATCTATAAGATATAACAGGCAACAATTGCGTAAAATTGTGAAATGGACAATTTTGTCGTCATTCTATAAATAAATGTGACGATCGGGTGATAACCGATAAGGTCCCACATTTTTTTTTTTTTTATTTCGCGTTCTTGCGTATTTTAAGACAATATATAGCTAATATGAGTATATTGTTGGATATAATACAATCAGTCGGAGAAGTATTTTCTATTATTAAAATATGTAGTGTATAGAAAAACTATTATTTATTTTTATTCTTTCTCGATACTAATTATTTATATTATACATATTTATATCGCGAAACTAATAACGAATGCATCTGCTGTTGGTAAGCTTTTTTTTTTTTTTATTGGCATATATTTCATGAACAAAAAAAAAGGAATAAAAATAAAAAAAAATTTAGTAAAAATTATATATTAGTCGAAATTTGTCCTACTGTTGAAATATGTTTATATGTGTATATGTTGTACGCGTTTAATCAGAAGATATAAAAGAAATAAAATTTGTTGTAAAATTTTCGTTTACAAAATAATGTACAAATGTGCTACAAAAGGTTGTTTGTTTGTTATACAGAAAATTTGCAATATTTAATAGACATTCTTATTTTTTTATATAATTTTTCTTATTATTCGAAATGTATTTTTTGGTGAGTATAGTAGTACACTATAAATGTATCAATTATTAACACAGGTAATTTTAATAAGTTACAATGTAACAAGTATATATTTTTGTTCCTTTTTTATTTTTATAATTTTTGTATATTTCATGACAATCGTACGTAATTGTAATCGTATTTCTTTTCATTCAGTAAGTTATATCTCACATAAAGTACTAGAATGTATCAAATATATATATATACGCGTGTATGTGTATTTTGCGCGCGTGTGTGTGTGTATGTGTATACGTGTATGCTCGCGCATGAGCTCGTATTGTTATTTCTTGGTAAGTGTCTCTTATAACAGTATCATTTTTCCCATGGAATGACACTAAAATTCGAAGAATATTGTATCGAAATAACGATCGTAATTAGTCATCTAGATCGTTAATGTGCAGGACTTCTCTATGAGTTAAGCCGGCATCCAATAGAGTTAGGATGTCTCTACAAGGATAGAGAATTCTTCTGGGATAACTCGTTGTTATTTCAAAACTCGCCGGAGAATCTGATTGACTGAATATCCAATGATAAACGTCCTGAAAGCGAGAGAAAAAGAAAACATATAATTTTATATTTTTATTTTTTATGATAAAAGTCAAAATCTGGCGAGTAATTAAAACAACTTCCAAACAATGTAAACACCAAGTAAATAATTTTTGCAAATGTTTTATCTCGCGTGTCATTATGTAAGTAATATTTTTAACCTATATATTTATACGAATACATAGTTTGTGAATTACCAAAACTGTGTCAGTCATAAGAAATCTTCTTTTCATTGTCCTCTCTCCAAGCTTAATTTGAAGATGACACGCATTAGGATTAGACGGTTCCGGCTCGAGGGGTACTTTACCAATGGTAAGTTCCTTCTCGAGTCGTATACGTTGTATCTCTAGTTCTTGCGCATTTAATTGTTCCTTTTCTTGCGCTTCTTTTTCTTCTCGCGCTCTTCGCTCCTCCTCTCTTCTACGATCTTTCTCTTGATCCGCACGTAACGACTCCTCGTAAGCGCGATCCTGTTGTTGTCGAAGCGATTGCGCCGCGCTACGCTCTGCTCTAAAATATCCATAAAAAAACCAATTTTTAGTTAGTCTCCTAATTTTCATGAATCAATAGGTTTTCAAAAAATGCGAAAGTTTTCTCTTTCCTTTTTTTTTCTTTTCTTTTCTTTTAAGATCTCTATCTTCTATCTAAAATTTTATTTCTATTTACCTCTCCCGACGTGCTTGGATCAAATTAATTTCATTACGCTCTATGATTGTTTGCAAACGCGACGTTAAATCAGCAGAAGATGGTGCACCTTCTAATCTGTATAAAAGAAAAAAAAAAAAAAAAAAAAAAAAGACATTGATATCAATTAAATTGCGAACATTTAGATAGATATGTAAATGTTCATTTTAAAACGCGTATAAACGAATTATCATTACGTACCGACCGACTATTGTCATTCTATTGTCTTTCAGCACGATAAGCGCCAAAAACGGATATGAACCCGATTTCAAAGCTTCCGCGACTTTATAGCCCTCTCCAGATTTTACGTTACATGCCCAGAACAAAGTATGTATGTTTATGTAACGTATCACTTCTGGATCACACAGTGTAATTCTAGAAGGAAGATACATTACATTATTTATGATGTGTACATATGTATGTATGTATCTATGCTGAATAAGTGCTATTTTTATTCAGAAAATAATTTGCTCTTGTAAGATTATACCTGCACCATTGGTCAACTTCTTGTGTCTCGTCCTTATGTAGATATACCAACAAAAATCTTAATTCTTGTTTTGCATCCGAAAGAGCTTGGCTGTACGAGCCTTGATAAAATACTGGGTGAACGTTACTGTAACGTTCCTCGTAGGACCTAATAAAGTTGACTACATCTTCCACTGGATCGGAGGATACTTAAAAGACATTTATTGGTTTCAATTGGAGTATATAAATTGTGAATCAATTTTTATTAATTTGCAGTTATTGGATAAGATTAAATTCAAATAATATATATAAAAAAATTAGAATTGCAAATTTAGATTTGCTTTAAACAAGGATGTCTCGCAAGAATAAGGAAAAAAATACCAAAATAACAAAATAAGTTGTTATGTCTGATATTTACCTGGTCTAACGTTCCTCCTAAATATTGCAAACAAGAGCTGTAAGATACTGCTCACTATGTTGTAACACATGGAAAAAATATAAGATAAGAGACCACCGCCGCCACTGGAACTTCCTGGATAACTAAAATAAATTCTCGAACTACTGTCATCTACAACTTGTGGTGGACGAGCACGTGAATCTTGTGCATACATGGATGGTCTACCTTCATATAAATTTAACTGTTCCTAAAATAGAGTTATACAAATTGAAATTTTGCTTATATACATACATAAAAGGATCTATTAGCACTATATGAATGAAACAATGATGCTTACACTAAGAGAAGGGATATTCTTTAATTACCCTGGATTAGATTTATAAAAATGATATTATAAAAATAAATATTGGGAAATTAGGACACGTAAAAGTGAACCGAGATTTCAAGGCAAACCTGAACAGCAACTTCTAGATTCCAGTTGTGTCTCTGCAAAACGTCTCTGCATACTGATAGATCCTCGATACCGGTGAGATCCTGGAAACGATTATTGTGTCACGTCGTGATATTGTACGAGGATAACTGTTGCGACTTTAAAAGGGCGATAAGAGTACCTGGAATTGCAGTACTTTTTCAGTCTGATCGCCACTGAGCTCCCCTAAAGCGAGATCTGCCATAACGAATTTTTCTTCCTCCGGCGAGTCGTGGAAACGAAAATGTATGGACAATCCGGCGGAAAATTGTGCGCGCAGTTACATCGAACCCATCAGCTGATACAAAGTTCGCATATACGGCGTAGGTTATAATAATGCGAGATCGTAACCATTTGGACACGCGGATATTTGACGGCGAGAGTTTTGAACCTTGAATATTCCTCGATTAAGCGCAGGAGGCCCCCTCACGAAACGTCACGACACAATTCGTTTCATTTTTAAGCTACGCAAACGTTGTTTTCGATATCATGACTTTTCACGGTATAATTTACGATTTCAAGCCTGTCTCTCTTTAATCATTCTTCGTCATATTTTCTGGCCGTCACCGCGACGTCATAAACAAACAAGTTACTTTTCGAGCTACGCCATTGGCGAGGATCGCGTATTTCCCTAGAGTATTCTAAGGGTGATTTCACAATAGTTGACCAATCATATTCGATTATTCTTCTCTAAAGTCAACTGTGATTGGTCAACTCTTCCGACATCCGACCTATGACAGCTATTGTGGAATCACCCTAAAGGCTTGGGAGTTTTCTATTGACCAATCAGGATAAAAGAAATCCTTGTCCTTCTGATCGACCAATCAAATAATCCGAAATATTTTTAACTTTCAAGTTAAGGGTGCGTTCCGATGGAGAAGGAAATAGCGGAACAGAATGATAACGGAAAAGAAACTAGATGGAAGGCTAACCAATCAGAATGATTCCGTTCCGCCTTTTCATGACTAGGTTCCTCATGGCAAAATATTTGACGGAACGGAATTTTTGAAAACAAAAATAAAATTGACACATAACCTCCATTCCTATATTCATAATTTATTAAGTGAATTTATAATTCATCGAGCAAATATGTATTTTATACAAATATGGTAAAGTATTAGGGTGATTCCACAATAGCTGTCGTAAGTCGGATGTCGGAAGAGTTGACCAATTACAGTTGACTTTAGAGAAGAATAATCGAATATGATTGGTCAACTCTACCGACATCCGACTTACAACAGATATTGTGGAATTATCCTAATTATTATTAATTATTATTCTAAACAATATTATTCTAAACAATATTATTATTAATTAACAATATTATAATATAATAATAATAATAACAATTTTCTTCAAATCTCCTTATATCTTTATCCGCATTAGACTGCGACAAATATAATTACAGATTACAGGAATAGCGGGTTATGTATCATTTCCATTAATTTCGTTCTGTTAAATATTTTGCTATGGGGAACCCAGTCATGAAAAAACGAAACGGAATCATTCTGATTGGTTAACCTTCCATCTAGTTTCTTTCCCGTTATTATTCCGTTCCGCTTAAGAAATTTATTCACATAATAATTTATGGTTTTATTTTCTTTCTTTCCTACAAAAAATTATATGTTATAATACATTTATACAATTAAAATGGCCACGTAACGCGGAGCCAAAATGGCGGCTTTTTTCCCCTATGATTGCGGTTACTTTGTAATCTAGTGACTTTATCTCAATTGTTTCAGAGTATTCCACTCTATGTTGCATAAATGAAACACGGCCACGGCGAGTAGGGACCACAGACTTCTATATATAAAGGTGCCTTTTCATGCTGACGCTCGACGCTCATTTTCAGCGTCAAAAGACATCACGTGACCAAAAATAAAAATACCAATTCGTCAATTTTGATCACGTGATCTGTTTTGACGCCAAAAATGAGCGTCGAGAGACAGCATGAAAAGGCACCTCAAGGGCGCGTTCGGGGAGACGCTATTAGCGCTAACAGCGTCGTTCTATCTTTGTTCAACTTTTAATGAGTAACAAAGATAGAATGACGCTGTTAGCGCTAATAGTGTCTCCCCGAACGCGCCCTAAGTCTGTGGTAGGGACTAGGGACTAGGTCAGTTTAGGTTAGATCAGTTCAGGATTATGTTGTACGATGTTGTGTTATTGTACGGATGAGGGGTGTTCGATCGCAAAGTAAGATGATAAAAAATTGGAAAAGCGGGCGATCAGTAATACGAGCTCGACGCACAAGCGACTTCCTGACCGGTGTGTCGGATTCCCTTGGGAGGAAACGCACGTTGTCCTAATAAGAGCGACTTATTCGAAGGTTGTTGAAACAGACGTAGCACGAGACACTTGGAATGGATTATGCAACGGTCGTCGACGAGGCGGTCAAGCAGTTCTACTCGGCGGGCAACAACGAGGCTCATTCGTGGCTTCTGCAGGTGCAAGCCTCCCCCGAGGCCTGGAACCTTGTATGGCAACTTTTGGATCCCTCTAAGGTGCTTCGGTCAACCGCGATTATTCTTCGCAGCCTCTTTCTTTCTATACGAAGCTTCTGATTTATTTTCTCTTGTACATTTTTTTTTTTTTTTAGCAACTTGCTCGTTTCTTTCTTCTTCTCGAGTCTGTAATTCCATACCCCAGGAATGTTACGAGCAGAGTTGGTGATTATCTTTTTGAACGAGAAACTTTCTTCACTGCTTATTATCTTTACAGTCATTTGAAGTACAATTTTTTGCGGCAACAACTTTACACGCAAAGATATCCAAGCAGTGGGATGAAGTGCCTGAAATTCAATATCCAATGTTAAGGGAATGTTTGCTCAATAGTGTGAGAGGACCCAACACGCCTACATTTATCCTTGCAAAGCTTTGTCAAGCGGTAATATATATATATATATTTTTTATAATGATTTAAAAAAAGTATAAGGTTGTAAATAATCAAATAACATTTGCGTATAATCCATGTTATGAATTATCTAACATGTGCTAATTTCAGTTAGCTGCATTCGTGGTCAACGTTTACAGTGCAGAAAACAGAGACAAAAATAAAAGTATAGTCGACGAACTGTTTAGTATTGTATCCTATAATTCCCCATCTGCATTAGAATTGTTACTTCGAGTACTTTTAATACTCCCTGTAGAGGTATGTATATATAAATACATATGAGATTGCACTACTTATTAATTTTTACTCGTTGATAATTGTTTGCGATTATTTGTTTAGTATAAAAAGAAACACGAAGTAAAGAATGCCAAATTACGGGAAGCTGTAGTCCACTTAATCAATAGCTGGTGCCAAACTGCATCACTCCTGCAACAAGTCTTTTCGATGTATAATCCAAGTTCTGAAGGTAACGATAGTACATTGTACACCTTGGGGCTGGAATGCGCTCAATCATGGCTCAAGATTGATCAGTTATCTTTAGAAACTACTGGCCAGATCTATCCTTATTTATTAATTGCGGCAGCCCACTATGCACCTAATAGGTAAACAGTTACATATTAAAAGACCGATAAATCGCATGGATATTGTAAAATTTAATTATTTAATAATAGACAAAATAATTGAAAAAAAAATTTGTGTCACACTAAATAGTTTAATAAAGTGTTTACTCTTTTTATTACAGAGAAGGTGGCGATGATGAAAATATCAGGAACTGGGAAATAGTACAAGATTGTTTAACTATGATTGTGACACGTTGCGAGCTTCACAAGCGGCCTCAGACTTTCTGGGAATGGGCCACTGCTTTGGTATCGATGGCAAAACAACACAATGAAAAATACTTTTGTGAAATACTTACTGCTATCGGCGAGACTCACAGCCGAGCATTCCTCATCGCTCTCGCTCAGAATTCCAACGAGACGCACACGTGGACGGCCATGCACTTGATCGAATTATTATTGGACTGCTCGGAACAAAAAGGTCGTTATCCTACGGAAGAGATGCGTAGCTCTATACCTTTTGGATTTTGGTATGCGTTACAAGATGATCTCTCCACATTGGATCAACCGTTGGATAGCCGAGCTCTAGAAGCGTTAAAGCCTATTTATTTTCGATTGGCCCAGGCATTGTTGCGAAAATCAACGTTACCTGCATCCCCGAGCGAGGGAGGGAACGCGGACGAACGCGAGCTTTTCAGATGTTACAGGCAAGACGTGGTGGACACATTGGATTATTGTTACAAAGTTCTCGGTACCGATCTGTTGGCGCTTCTCGGGCAAAAAATGAGCGTTCAAAATTTAGCGTGGACTGACATCGAGTCTATGTTGCACGCTTTCAAAGCTCTAGCTGAAAGCGTTGGCACTGAGGAATATTTCTACATTCCCGCATTGATAAATTTAATTCTCGATCGTATACCTTACCATATTTATCCTGAGGAGGTATGTATAATTTCTATACGATAGAACAATTAGAATTGTGTCATATTCTTAAAATAAACAAGCAATATTAATGCAATACTGCTCTCTAAATATCTTTGAAATAAATAATATTTCCAGAATTTATAAAAGTTTTATTTTCTTTTATAAGAAATTTTCAAAATAAAACTTGACAAACTTTTTACATTCTTATTGTACTATCATATATCTAATAACAAACGATTCATCTCCAGGTACTAACGTGCGCCTGTTCGACGCTAGGGGCGTATGCTGAATGGATAGGACAGCATCCTGAGCCTTGGCTGAAACAAGTATTGCAGCTCGTTACTCAAGGACTGACCAGAGGTTCTATGACGTCACCTTTTGCAAGTATGGCGTTAAAGGATCTGATCAGGGAATGTGAATCGCATCTTATCCCTTATGCGCCGTCCATCCTTCACACTCTCAGTCAGACATTACCAAGTGTCGACCCCGGCGGTAGAGAAGGTCTGCGACTCATGTATGCTGCTGGAAAATTACTCAATATATTGCCCTCTATGGAAGAGCAATTAATGCATCTTGAAGCGACATTGGGGCTATGCGTGATGAGGATAAAAGAGTTATTGCAGCAGCCGTTATTTACAGCACGAGCCGGTGTGACAAATTATTTGAAGATGATTGCCACGTTCTTTACAACCATCGAAGGCGCGATCGGCAAGGCTGTGTTGGACGGTGTACTACCAGTGTTCAATCAGATTGTCGTGCATCCCGAGTGGAGCCAGGACAACGCTACATTGGAGGCGATGCATATGTGCGCGCAACGATCTCTGTCGGCGTTGAAACAGCCCGAGATAGAGGCACGACCCCTGCTTCCCATTTTATCAACTTCGTATAAGATCTGGCCGCATCCGGCTGCGTTGAATCTATTAAAGCAGCTCGTGCTGCTGTTTAGGAGAGATCCAGACAACATCGTAGGTCCGGTGCTTGCAGAAATGAGCTCGATAACATTGAACGGCGTAAAGGCATGCAGATCGGTGCAGGGCGACTTGTCCGAATGGTCAGATCTAATGGAAGCTTATCTAGACGTACTTACGCAAATCTGTAAGAAGAATGCTAGAATACTGTTGCAGATTCCGGATCAAATACCGGATATGTTGCAGTGCGGTAAGCGCAATCGTGTCTCGATATATTCTTCAAATATTCTTAAAATGATCTTATAACGTAATTATTTCTTTCTACAGGAGTCGCATGTTTAACTCTACCAGAGACAGCCACAGCGAAAGCCGCCGGTCATTTTCTCAGTCACGCAATTATGCAAAGTCCACATCTACAAACGTTTATTCAACCGATCGGGCAGGAACTTGTCTCCGCAATTTTGCATTGTATCGGTAAGCGGACAGATATGTGTAAATATCTCGCGTGTCTGCAAAAGCTATACGGCTCAAAATCACTTTTACTCATTTATTTATTTTTCTCACTTATGTTACAGGTGGAGCAGTGTCTCATAGTAATTTAGATCCGCATGCCGAAGTTTTATTAGCATTGAATAAAACTTGTTCGGAATGGACCGCGCAGTGGTTACGGATCGGACTAGAGAATCAAAAGAATCTTGCTGCCGTAATGTTACAGAAGGAGATCATGACACGTATTTTGACGGAGAGGACAAGAGCGACACGACTTTGCGAAGTATTAAAAGAAATTAGTATTCAATGTCGTCAAAAGAAGGGACTGTGACAATAGAATTTTCAAAATTGATAGATTTTATGACATCGATTTAAGGCAATTGTTATAATTTAAGGTAAGAAAAATAATGTAATATGAAGTTATATAATTTATCTCTTCGTAATAAATACTATATGTATATATATTGTTTCATACAGATTTTACATTGCTTGAATTGTAAGATATTCATTGATTATACAAGTATTAAATAGTGTATCAAGTATAAAAATGTCTTGGTAGTGTCACACGTGATACAAGATAAATCGCGATAAAAAAAAAGTATATTTAATATGATATATATATATATATTATCAAGTGTCCTTGCTTTGTATTATATAATCGCGTTCGTCAACGAGTCGTAACTTTTGAAAATGAAAGAAAAAAAGGAGAAAAGAAGATTGCATTAAGATCGAACGAGATAAAATACTTTAGTGTGAAAAAAATTAGTAAAAGTGTAATGAGAGAGAATACAATCACAAGTCTGTACAGAGAATCTACTACTTAGATAGCCACCTTCAATGAAACAAAAAGAAAAATTATTCCTATATCCTACTTTTTTTATGAGAAAAAATATGCAGTCATAAATGCATTTTTTTTCTTTTATCAAAGCATATCATCTCTATTAACGTACAATGTAAATGAAATAATTTGCACAATGACTCGATAATTCATTTTTCTATGATGACATATTTTGAAAAATATTTTTGCTGGCTTGTGGAGAGAAAATGGAGAAATTTTTTAAATAGTAAAAATTAATTGAAAGAATTGTTACATCTTTCCAATCGTATTATTTTTATCTCGAGTTGATTAAAGCTTACATCTTTCAAAATTGTTGCAGTCGGATTTAACAGAATTGTACGAAGATATTATTATTCAATGTTCATATAATTTTTAACAGGGTTTTGTTTGGATTTTTTTGTACATATCTATAGGATTTTCCACATTGCAGAAGGTAATTTATACACATGCATTTAAAGTAGACAGGAACTGAGGAAAGGAGGAGAAAAATTTTTTGATTGATTTATATTTAAAAATCACTATGAAATGAAAGGAATAGATAAAAAATAATTTAAAACAATATTTGGTCAAGTTGCAAAATAACATATTCAGTAATCAGTTATGATCTTTTCTTTATTTCATAGTAAAATTGAAACATCTTGTTGGAGTTTATTCTATTTAATTTTGATTTGTTCCTTGCTGTTTGTAATATAGAAAAAAGAAACACAGAACAAATATATGTTGCTACTTGTATACTTAATATCACTTTCTCATCGTCTTATGTATGTAACATGCATATACGTATGTTACTATGTAATATTTTCAATCGAAACGCAAATCATGCTGCAATAAAAATTAATATTTCGCTGTCTTTTCTAAATCGCGCGTGACGCATTAAATAATAAATTCATTTATGCACAAACGAATGTTGTTTTACGAATAAATATTTTTAAAAAGAAAAAAGAAAAACAGTATAATTTTTCAATAAAATTAAAAATAGTATAAATTGATCGTTATTTGCGCATGATTTTATACGTGTACACTTCAATAAAATTAAAAAAAAATATATATATTATTACTAAAATCTTCACGATATACTTTTGCTTCAAGTTTTTGTGCATACTATCAAATTTTGTAATTTTTTATAAATAGCTATGTGAAAATACATCTCAATAAATAATTTTCGTGTTCAACTCTTATAAAAAAATTGTACAATCATAGAGTTCTGAAGAAATATTGTACTATAATCAGAATACAATACCAGAACGTAAGAATTCACTAGTACAAATGATACGTAGCAAAATGTAAAAAACTAAATCAACTAATTATTCTCATTTACATTTTTCACGTATGTTACGTATATAAGTTCAGTGTATGTACATTTAATTCGAGAAAGGATCTACAAATTATTACTTGGTGCGATTATGTCTAAGTACGAAAAATGTTCAATGCACCAATGTAAAGTCTTTGTAATAAGAGATAAACTGGCCCGTTGGAAATCTTGAAAAAAAAAAAAAAAAAAAAAAAAAAAAAAAAAAAAAAAAAAAAATAAAAAAAAATAAAAAAAAATAAAAAAAAAAAAAAATGAAAACAAAAAACAAACTGCTCGTTTTTATTATAAAATGTAGAAAACGAACGCGTGGTGGGATTTCAATATATTGTATATACATATATAATTTGTAAAGAGTCATCCTATCTCAAAAGATAGAATAAAGTTTCACTGACGAGGTTCACCACCATTTGATACAGGTGCCGAACCAAATTTCGCGGCGACGCGTGATTTCCTGGGCTTGGACGATTTTCCCGCATTATATTGCGGCTGTTGTGGCGATTGTTGTTGCAGTTCGTTTAACGTCTTTTCTTTGACTTTATTTACAACCTCCTGTTTTTCTTTCTGCATAAGAAATTGATAATTTAATAATCCGGGTGGAAGATTACGATGTGAGATGACGTATTATAACTTTTATTTACAAACCTTGGGTGACGCAGCTTCTTCTTTCTTCTGCTGTTGCTGCTGCACTTTAGGACTCGAATTCTTCTTGACACTTGGATTAGTCTCTTTTACAGCTTGTTTTACACTGGCGTTTCTGCTTTTTTTCTGTGCTTGTAACGGTACGAAAGTGGTACTGTTCTTAATTTCCATCTTCGGTCCGTTCTGAGGACCTCTTTGTTGTGGTTGTTTAGTATGTTGTTGCCTGCCCTGATTATACGACACGGTTTGTCCGAACGCTGGATTTGGCGGCATTTTCTGATTCCATTTCGGGTAGAATATATTAGGTTGCATAAGTAGATTTTGCGGAATCGGTGGCATTTTCGGAGGTCCCATGGGCATTATAGGAGGTCGAATATTTTGGACCCAATTACTTTGTTGATTATTATACCACTGTGGTCGAGGCGTCATTACAACTTTCGCGTCATGTGTCGGTATTTTACTTAAATTTAATGCCTAATAAAATAATAGATTAATTAATACAAAATATACGATTGAAATTAATTTTTTATACGCTTATTATTACCTTATACGCTCGTTTTGCAGCACTTTCTGTGGCTAGCTCATGAGTGACACAAGGATCGCCCTTAAAAACTCTTGCATGATCTATCATAATATGGGCAACAATTAAACCCGTTTTTTCATCGGTGATGTAATTATACTTTGGTATACCAGCTCCGCTATATGAGAAATATTGCAATAATTGTGTGCTATACCAAACTGAATGTGCTCGGTCTTTTTTCTCTTCCGTTCGTCGGGCATGCTAAAAAAGAGCAACACACATTTTATGCAAAATTATTAAATTTTACACATCTAGTTATACATATAGCCGTTTCTTTTTTCTGTATTACAAACAGTAAACAACACACACACTATATATATATATATACATATATATATACATATATATATATATATAAAACACAATAGGACATAGATAGACATACATCAAACATTTGTTGAACCAAAGGTGGAGGATTTAATGTTTGATCTTTTTGCGAAACTGTCGCTTTCTGAAGCGTCATCGCAGGTGTAGAGTGTTTGCTCTGTTGCTTATTTGTTTGCGCATTTACATCAGGAATTTTTAGCATAGCTTTCAAGAATGCGCTAGGATCTTGTGGCTGTTTTTCAGGAAATACAGATAGATCAAACATGTATAACTTTAGAATACGGTAGCGCATAATATCTAACAATATTTACCGATTGCATATTATGATTGCTAAATGGCTTGACCTTCGTTATCATTGGATTCGATTGTATTTTTTCGGGCGGTCCGTTCGGCTTCTACATCGTATAACAAGAATTTATAAGATTCGTTAAACAATTTCGTAAATCTACATCGTTATATTATACCTGTATCTTGTGCAATTCATCCCATAACGCTTGGAACTCAGATGTTTGTTGATTAGGTGGCGCGTTCTGACGGGGATTCTGAGGGAATGCCGCGTAAGGTATACCCGTCTTTGAGCCTGACTCTATTGTGTTTTGTTGTGACATTATACCTAAACGAATATCACGGCTTAATTTTTCGAGCCCTTTCTTAGCAAGTTGCATTTGCGGATACGACTTCGACGACTGATCGCTCTTTTTATTAGGAGAACCTGGAGAATTCGCGATTTGTTCGCGATTTCCGTGCTCGCTTCTTTCGCCAAAGCTGATATTTACGAAGTCCGTGGCTGCTAAACGATAGCCGCGGAATGCAGAGCAACCGCTTAATGTAAACCCACCTATAAATATATAAATTGTTAGACAAAATATACTGTAAAATTTTTTTTTTTTTTTTTCGTTTTTCAGAATATTAGGTGCTTCTCTCACCGATGAAAGGCTCGTCAAATAAAACATCATACATTACATCCGCCGGATTGTTCGCCTTTCGTATTCCTATTATAATACCCTTGTTCCCGAGGGGTACGCTGAAACCGTTTCGAACGCAGCGTATTCTGTCGAACAAACGATTTTGCGAATTCGGATCAGGCGGTACGTTACATAGATGTAATCCCGGCTTGAAGAGCAAATGTGGTTTCACTTGTATAAAGACCGTTTTGATATTTTGAATCTTTAGGTGCTCCTTTACTTCTTGTTCGATCTGTTTCACTAATTCCGCTTCGACGATATCCATGCCACAGGCACGACTTTCTATACCGTTCAATTGTGTTTTCAGCCATGCGACCGTATCTTTCAGCTCGTCCGATCTACGTCATCATGTATTATTATGTAGAGATTTTGGTAATATAAAGTATGAAACGATTAGTGAAAATACACAATGTACCCTTTATCGAATAGCTCCTCTTCTTGGAAAATGTCGTTTGTTACATTTTGAGCCAAACGTTCGAACAAGTTGGGACATTTCATCATATAATTACGAATCAATTCAACTGCTTTTGCACTGTAAAGCCACTGGCTATTCTCCTTTCTAGTATAACCAGGCATCTTTAAAAATTTTAATGTATTAGAGAGAGATAGAGGAAAATGGATCCACAGAATTTTATACATAATTAATGCATTAGTTACATCTATTTAATATTATATTTAATAATATGATTGTACTATCAAATTTGTTTAACAATTTCTCTTACCTCTTCATTCTTTTTATTGAACTTCAAATTCAATCCAACATTATATTTAGCAACTTCTTCTTTCAATGTTTGTATAACATAAATTGTCCCGGTAATTCTACTTAAAAGATGACTACTTATCCCGAGACGTTGCGCAGCAATACTGCCATGCATATAACGAGTCCTCTGTTGGGTATAAGCTTGTTTAACGGCTTCAAATGTTGGCTCCTTTATGGTCTTTATAGAAATTTTGATTCTGCGTGCTTTTGGATCCTTATGTTGCATAACCTTTAAGTTCATAAAATCTTGAATTAAAAATTTTATATGCTTTTTCAATGAATTACACAAGTTCAATTAATTTATAAGATTAGATAATTTTGATAAATTTAACTATAAATTTATTAATAAAATTCTTTCAATAACTATTTTGATTAAAAAAAAAAAAAAAAAAAAAAAAAAAATTGAATGTGATTGTACCTCTCCCATTGCACCGTAATAAGGATGTCCCAACATAAAACAAAAAGTGCCTGGTATAAAAATATCATGCATAGTTTTGTAGACCGGTAGTTTTTTGCTGTAGACAGAAATATCTTTAACCACAGTCTGATAAGCGTAAGCCGTGGGAAAATCGCTCCATTGTTTCGCCATCGTCACTTTTCCCTGACCATCGAAAATGTACTTGTTACCCAAGTATGTACGGACGTAAAGCAACACGTCCGTATCACCTATGTCTATGCCAAGACGCGACATATGTCTAGAACAAATATTATATCATTATCTTTCTATAGCATTCTATTATTAATATTATGTTAAAGAACTTTATCTTACGTTTCTCTGATTAATTTCTTTTGTGTACTCCATTCCGAAGCTAATAAATCCTTTACTTCTTCCTTTTTTAAATTATTATCGCTGTAACCATCTAGGAAATTAATTAAACTGAATTTTATGTTGTTGTCAGCCACCCCAATTACAAAAGCCTCCTTCAAGTGAGGCCATCCAACATACACGCTCTTCCCTAACAGCTCAGACGCCAAGGTCGTTACATTAAGTGCTTCTTTTTTTGGTATTATAGTTAAGATCATATTTTCTCCCATTGATGCCTGTTGGAATACCTTGACCTGAAAAAGATACTTGTGTAGCAAGCTGTTAAGAGTCGAGACAACATTGAAATTCGATAAAAGATCGACATATGTACCTTCGCTTTTTCTAAATACGCTGTATGTTGTAGGTGCCGTAATATAGGAAATCCCGGATAATAGACTTCGAGATTGAAACCCGAGGACAATCCTACGACTAATTGTTCTCGCGGCACAAATATGTCGTCCCGGTTCATTAAAGTTAACTGAGCACAATTGGTAAATTCTGGGAAATACATAGTTGCCTTCTGAACACTTCGGATTTCGTCACTATACGAATATAGACACATCGGTCCATGTTTATTTCTTGCCTCTTCGTCTGGTGTTAATTTCGATAAGTGTGGCTCCATAGCTATCAAAGAATAAGATGAATACAGACTAGAAATTTATGTGTTTATTTTGTATTCGTATTTTAAATATATAGAATTGTATAGATTTTAGTATAGAAATTTCTATACTAAAATCTATACAATTTAAATATCAGTGTGGTTTAGGATAAAAATCAATTTTCAACTCTATTAAATACAGAAAAAGATATTGCTCACCAGCCAACAATAGCTTTTCATCGATGAATGGAATAAGCACAACTGCTTCCCACTCTTGCTTTTTTCCATTTAAATCAGTTTTAAAATCATGCGGATAATAATTTATAATAGGGGAAGACTCTTCCGTCAATAGTGATTGGAATGCCTTTGGTAGTAGATCTTTACTATATGCGGGTAAAACAGCTAATAACTGTTGGAAAGGTAAGAATGGTTCTCCCAACTCAAATTCTAATTTTAAATCCTTAAAGTCTTTTATGTCTGAAATATATGGAGCATAATGATGTGGATAATACCATGACCAGCTACAACAGCCCTCATAATAATAACGTAAATTCCACTGTATCGCTCTCACATAGCCCTCAGCTTGCGAACGTAAAACTTCTCTGAAAGTAATCCATGAAAAAATGTTGAAAGCAAAATTTTGCAAATATTATCTCGTGTAAAATTAAAAAAAAAAAAAAAAAAAAAAGAAAAAAAAGTAAAACTTACGCATCGACATTTTTATATTCCAATTTGTTCATATAATAATCTCTTTTATGTTGTACAAATTCCATGTTATATATATCACTATCAGATTCATCATCCATATCGATTATATAGTCACTATCATCTTCGTCATCATCATCGAAAGGACCTAAGGACTGTAATACAAAGTATTATTATTTATTTATTTCTCAAATCAACGATTTAAAAATATCTAAACAAGTACCATTTCTGCAGTAGATTTAATTAGAGCATCTAAATCTTTATTTTGTATCTTTTGCGGAACTGCGCTCTCGTCATCCTCCGACTTCTTATATACATGACGTTCAGCTTCATTGGGCCGTCTGCCTGTTTTACCTTCAAAAAATTTTAAATCGGCATATTGTTCATTAAATTGTTCCAAGTCTAAACGACTAAGTTTCTCCATAAATTTTTCGAAACGATCCAGTTTTAATGTTCCCGCTTCATTTATATAACCTACAGCAAAATAATATTACTTTTATTCATACAATATAATATAAAGTATATATGTTTTACTAAAGTATCGACAAATTGATTGAACCTTCGAGTGTTGGTAATACTTCCATGTATGCACGGTACAGAATTGGCAGTGCACCATTGGCAATATGTAAATTTGGCAAATGGGGAATAAAATCGTTTCCCACGAGAAAACCCATTAGAACCCAGTCATCGATTATTTTTTCAATGTCAAATGGAAAAGGTAATTTGTCTTTGATTGGCGAAAACTCGTGCTCTATATATTCTCGTAAAAGTGACAAGTGAAGAAGGCAGAACTTTGTCTCCTCAGGAGTCATCTTTACTTTTTGTTTACCAAATTTGACCTCCTCTCTTAAAAGAGAGAAATTTGGCTCGTGAGAACAGAGACCTAACATTATTAAATCAGCATCTAGACCATATAAACAATGCCTGGAATCACAGTTGTAATCTTTGCTTGCTTTCATATATCTTATATAATCCATAATTTTATGCTCTCCTTCTCCTGGAACCTGAAACAGTAATATTCGAGTGATTTACTCTGTTCTATCAAATAATTGTTTTCACCTATACATTGTATCGTTACAAAAAGAGAACAAATTATATTAGTTCTTGAAATATTACAAAGAAAAAGGTACCTCAGACCCGCTGAATAATATTTTACATTTCTTCCAAGCATCATCCATAGAAACTTTATGTTCAACAAAACGTTTGAGCTGTTCGCCAAGTTTAGCCATAAAAAGTGTTCCTGGAGTTATGCAATTTGAGTCAAATCTCTTTTCTTTAGGTATCTCTATACCTTTTGCCTTAGCTTTAGCCTCTTGTATTTCTACATCCTTGGCGGATCTAAATCGTCGGCCTCTCTGCTGATTGATCTTAGCTCGAGGTGCTACACCATCTATCGCCATGAAGAACAACTTTTGTGGACGTATCATGTTGAATAACACTTCTATATAGTGAAATATATTTTTAAAAATATCCTCCTCAGAAATGCGAAAACAAACATCGTCATTGGGATGGGAACACGTATGTATGATACCGTTCATGTCTAAATATAAATAATCAAACTCTGGTATCTGAAAGAAACAGAGAATTATTAACAAGGATTTTTTTCTTTTTTTCAAATAGACCTATCAAGACCTTGTCATATTTATTATAAATCTAACGTATGTTATTTATACGCGACGATCTTATTTCAGAAAAGATAAGCTCTTTGCGCATCATAAAGAAACTATATGGATGGACAAAAAGGCAAGAAGGAAGATGCTCGTTGCTCGAAGATAACATTACACTTTTTCCTTTTTTTCTAAATACCTGATGTTCCTTTATGACCTCGCTGAGGCAGGGGTATCTCTCGCTTATGTATCTAAAGAATTTCGGCACACCCATCTTGAGATCTTGCTTGAAGGACGAGAGTAAAAAACACTCAACTCCGTAGCGTCTGTCAGGCAAACTGCGCGTTTCCTTGTAAAATCTCGTCTTTATCAAAATTAAAAGTTTTGCTCGCGGATGCGCTATATATCAACTTTGCTTCAGCGACAGCTCCGAACAACCCGGGTTTGTTCGTTACACATAGATGGGAAGCCGATCGAAGATCTTGAACTCGCTCTTGGACTAAAATACCATTTTTATTCAATGATGATACGCAATTGGCTGTCGAATAGGGAATTTCTACTTTCGAAAGTTTCTCCAATCTATAACCAATCGTACGGTTCTTCCTAGGCCGCGTTCGGGGAGACGCTAGTGGTACAGTACAGTAGCGCAACTCTCCCGATTTTGTATTGGTCAAAATGGAGTGCGCATGCGTGAGGTAAGGGAGTTGATCCAGTAACGCCATCTAAAACTTCTCTCTCACTCACTCTTCATTATTTCATTCTCTCTCTCTCTCTCTCTCTCTCTCTCTCTTTTTACTCCCGACTGCTGCCAAAACCTAAATATATAAAATAGAAGAAACATAAAAATAAAATATTAAAAAAATTATATATATAGTATAATACTCGTAATATTAAAAAAGACAAAAAAACAAAATTTTAATATTTTATTTTTATGTTTCTTCTATTTTCTTCTATTTTTTTATATTTTCTTCTATTTTTTTATTTTTATATTTACAGACATTAATTATTCGAATATGTTATAATTATTGTAACGATATATATATATATATAATTTTTCATAGACATCTTTTTAATAGCATTTATATATTCGCGCACAATATGCAAATATATGTATATAAGTCTCTCTTTTCTTCCTCCCTCCCTCCTTTCACTCCTCTCTTCTCTTTCCTTTCGCTTCTCTCCTTTTTTCCCTCTTTCTTCCCCCTCTCTCCTCTCCCTCTCTCTCTTTCTCGTTTCTTCTCTTTCTTCTCTCCCCCCTCTCTCCTTTTTTTTCTCTCCTCTCTTTCTTTCTCCCTCTTTGCTCTCTCTCTTTCTCCTCTCCTCTTAATTTATTTATCTACCTCATACACACACACATACAAAGCGCGGACGCGCACATACACGGATAACGCAATAACAACTCAGATAACACAAGCTATTCAAAAAAAAATTCATTTTTATGTCACCAATTTTGAGTCCTTTTTTGAAATACATATCTGGGAAAGTATGATTTACTTAACAGAATTATTGTAAACATTTCGAAAATTTTACAGTTTTTTATGGTTAACATTTAACATTATATAATAACACGTAATTATTTCTTTTGTTGCTTTTTTAATTTTATTAATTTATATATTATAAATTCATAAATTATTATAAGAAAGATGTATATAGATATTTTTATATTTCTAATATAATATAATTAACAGCGTATTATTATTTAATTACTAATAGGTTTCTGTGTATATGTATAAGATGAGAAAAATATAATTTTTGTATTATAGTGCTACATACAGGGTGTCCGGTAATTACCGCCTCATCTCTCTAGGGCAGATAGAGCAGGTCAAACTGAACATAAAAGTCCGCAATAATTATTAAAATATTAATTAAAAACGCTGAGCATATGCTAAGTATACTATATACGGCGTGCGCTCATACGTTGAGCGTTTTTAATTAATATTTAAATAATTATTGCGCAAATGGCAAAATGGTAGAGGACTTTTATGTTCAGTTTGACCTGCTCTATCTGGCCTAGAGAGGTGGGGGCGGTAATTACCGGACACCCTGTATATAAATAATGATTAATTTTTTCAACTTAAATGTTTAAGGCGATCAACTTGACAGCTGGAAAATTTTGTGGAATTTTTCCATATATAAAACCTCTTAAGGACAAAGATTGAAAGCCTCTGAAAGATTCTTCGAGAAATGTCATTGGGATGAAAATTATTATCCTACAAGAAGGTAAACGTATTTCAAAGTATAAAATAAATTAAAAGACGACCTCTTGCTCCATGTTCCCTGGCGTGAGAAATGGCAGTTAAGCATTTTCGAGCGTCACTCATTGTTAAAATATTTTGATTGTGACCACGCAGCATGTCACGTGTTAGCTGTCTTGCAGCTTTCGATTCCGCCTGATACGAGTTCTGCGAGAGCGAGCGAGTGCGGACGAACCAAAGCGATCTCATTACCGTCGTCTCACCGAATAATATTACGCTGCGGCGGCGCAAAGCGTAAGCGTTAGAATTTTTCGGCCACAGGAGAAAGAGGGGAAAAAAAAAGAGGAAAAAAAAAAAGAAACAAGCATCTTGATAAAAGGGAAAACGCGTCATTTGGTGAATTTACGAGGCGATTTTATCGGCACCACCGATCTCTCGCCGTGGAGTTTCTCTCGTCTCGGTACGCGTTTGAATAATTAATCCCTTCTCTCTACGTATATTCACATCAGGGATGCAGCGCGTTACCACCTCGAGATTACGAGCGACCGGTATGCTTAACATAGTCGGTGACGGACAGTGGACCCGACGTTTTTTAAATTGCAAAAGCGGGTCGCACCGACCGGCTATCCTAAATCTTTTGATTTTACATTACTTAGCAGACTCTCACACGTTCGCTTTTTCTATCTCTTAATTTTACTTATGTCTCTCAAACTATGCAGGATGTGATACGACAAAAAATTACTTTTATCAATTTCAAGTGATAATGGAAGCTAATTCTTTATTTAGAAATATAGGTTTTATACACGTATTGCTGATTTTTTCGCACATTAATGTATAAATTCTTGAACAGATTCTTAAGTGCCAATTGATTCTGTTATATTCTTTTTTTTTTTTTTTTTTTATTTTTTAAGAAAAAATTAACAGTGAAAATATTTAATTTTATTTGAAAATAAAAGTATAAAACGCAAAAAGAAGAATATATCTTATATATCTCGTATGAATAAATTATTTGCTCTTGTTACTTATTTTAAATGATTGCATTCGTTTATTTATAAATGTTATCCCCGTATCTAAGATAAAGCAAATAAATAAGAAGCTCAAACAAAAATATCTTATTAATATAGAGATTATAGATAGATTTCTAAATGTCTCAATTAAAATTTATCGCTATTTTTTGTATCTGTTAGAATATTGTTTGTCACGTATAGAATTTATGCATAGTAACAACAATATTCTAGTAACACCTCTAGAAAATTTAGATCTCATTGCCAAATATTAATCATAAATATAATTGTTCTTAACAATAGGCACCACAAAAATTATTTTTGTTTAAATTACACTAATAGTACAGATATAAATTTTGCCTCTGTCATTTAAATTGATTAAGTATTTACTAACACTCAAAAAATGATGTTGCAACTTGAACAAAAAATTTTCTAGATGTAAATGCAATTAACTGAAATAGATAAATGATTAGCAAATACTGTGATACTGCATCATATATTTTGTACTTGATCAATTTAAATGACAGAATTTATATCTGTACTATTAGTGTAATTTAGACTGAAAATTTTATTTGTACAATTATATTTGTGATTAATATTTGGCAATGGGATCTAAATTTTCTATTGCTAAAATATTAATAAGTAAATAAGAAAGAGGCAATAGGAGCGAGGAGATGTGAATCAAATTATAAGTTTTTTATATAGGTAATGTGTCACAGGTATATTAACATTAAGTACATTAGTAACATTCTATAAAAAGACGGAAATTATAATAAAAAAAAAAAAAAAATATTGCTGTTATAAATTCTATATTTTTGGGTAAACCATTCATCTGTTTCAGTGGATTTTTTACACTTAGAAAATTTTTGTCGAAGCTGCAAGATTTTCTTCGACTGTATCATTAATAATTTCGTCATACATATATTTCCTTAATTATCGATTTTTTTTTCGCTCTTCATTTTTTTTTTTGCAGATTTTGTTGATTTTTTTCTATTTTCGGCTGGATACCTATGTTGGCTACACTTTTTCACATTTTTTTACTCATATTTCGCTTCGATAAATAAGGTCGATATTCTTATAATATGATACGTGTAAGATAATGTTCGAAAAACGAAACCGAAGTTTACTATTTCGCTAACTAAGGATTTCGATTAAAAAACACAAAGGGGGAACCGGAAGGAGGAGGAATGGAGAGATGTCCGCGACCTCGTCATCGTCAATGGCGAGAACCGACACACCGAGGAGAAAAAAAAATTAAATATCTTTGGCAAGAGGAAAATGAGAAAAAGAGGAAATATTCATCCATGTTAGAGGGACGCAAAACCAGAAACGTCGGAATACAAATGTGACTCCCCGTGATTCTGTTCACTAGAATCGATATGCTAAGCGAATGGACGGACGTCGGCGAGCTTGAAGCATTGATCGATATACAATCTCGATAAAAGGAGACACCGGTTGGCCGAAGAGGACGATGAAGAAGCGCGGCGGAGGCGAAAGGGGAGGGAAAGAAGAAGAAGACGAAGGGGACTCGCTGCAGTTTTAGATCCGATGATAGGTGGCATCGATATATAAGCTGCTCGTTGACTCGTCGCATCCTCCGCCCGTGGCCGGGCATACATAATCGGATAACCGTTTACGTGACACACGACGACGAAGCCGAGCTCCAGCACCGGGAGTCAATCGCGACGCTTCGGGGAAGAAACACGTAATTCGGCAGACACGACGGAACGGCCGGCGTAGTATAAAATCGCCAGTCAACTTTTTCCAGCGTTTCAATTGTTTCCGAAACTCGTTACATAAAAGTGATTCCATTTTGTTTTTGTTTTTTTTTTTTTTTTTTTTTCTTTTTTTTTTCTTTTACTCCCAGGCTTTTCTTTCCTCGCGTACCCTTTGGATCCATCGCATTCTCCAAATCTACATCGCCGACTCTCCCTGTGGATCCCGTACGTACATGACGTCACATCACACGCTGACAGCGTCTCTGTCACGCACATGTGCGCACTTACATATTTAACTAACTATCTTTCTTTCCCTCCTTCTCTCTCAGTTTCTTATCTTTCAGTCTTGTCCTTGCTCACAGTTCTAGCCCTTTTTTGTCCTGCTGCCAACCAACACGCACGTTGCTCCTGGTCAACAGCTTTCGCCTCCTCTTTCTCTCTTCCACACCCGTCTACTCTTTCTCCTTTTGTTTCTAACCCCCGTCTTCCCATCGTTTCTCGCCATCGTTTTGTTTCGCTCCCGTTTATTTTCCCTGCACACACGAGCGCAGTCAAGAATTGCAAAGTGTACCTGTCGGGATAAGGGAGTCGAGAGAACGACATTGTCCGAGCGTAACATTAGAAGAAGAGACGATGTTGGAATGGTTTATCGGGATTGGTACCATCTTGTGGCTACTGCTCCTCATCTACTTTGCGTATTTCTTCAAATTCAACTGGGTTAACGTGAGTAATAATCTTTTCAAACTGCTGCACGTGCGTGCATTTCCTTCAATGTTAAAAGAAACAGTTTTTAAATTACAACAACAGTGTTGGTCAAATTGATTAGAACTGACAAATTAATATTTGAAGGTCTAATAGTAAATCTAATAAATAAAGAGAAAAGTTTAATTAGCAAATACAGTGTGTTAGCATATCAAATTTAACATGTAAAGCAAAAAAAAAAAAATGTCAATGCAAGCATCACTGTGTTCAGGTTTCTTCTTTTTATTATTAGACCTATATCATTTGAGCCTTGTCTAAATTAATCTTTATTACTTTAAATATTCTTTTCAATTAATATTTGAAATAATCATCTTATACAGGGTAGGCCAAATAACCTATGACAGGCTATTTTCTCCGAAACTATTGGAGATAGAGACTTGAATTTTTTTTACGTTAAATGGAACATGAGGACTGATTATGTGGCGTGTAGAAAAGTTTTTTGGGAGGATTTTTAGGGGGACAAAAAAATGGTACCCCTTATTTTTTAAATGGAACACCCTATATATTTCTGCATATTCTTGTAGCTTATCTCGAGAGCTTTTCGAAACACTACAATCAAATGTTTTTTCATTAAACACTTTTCGAGTTATAAGACTTCAAAGTTGCAGTATTTTGACTTAAAATACAAGGTATCTCGTAAAATATTCATTTTTCGATTATCTTACCCTAATACTTTTATGCACAGAATAATGAGACGAATCAATTGGAATAATTAAAACACATAATTATGTTAAAGTAAAAATGTGTAAAACTTACCAGTCATAAATTTAGATTTTTTCTTAACGATAACTATGTGTTTTTTTTTACGCCAATTGATTCGTCTCATTATTCTGTGCATAAAAGTATTAGGGTAAGATAATCGAGAAATGAATATTTTACCAGATATCTTGTATTTTATGTCAAAATATACGTAATCAGCCCCCGTGTGCCATTGATGTAAAAAAAATCAAGTCTCTATCTCCAAATAGTTTCGGAGAAAATTGCCCGTCACAGGTTATTTGGCCCACCCTGTATACATCAATTTTTAGAAAGATTTTTTTTTAATGATTAAAATCAGACAGCACCGAGTTGTGCAAAAGATAACTAAAAGGTAACATATTTTTTTTCAAAATGTCTTTTAGTGAGACCATATCGGTAGAAAGAGAGCTAAAATAGGACATATGTCCTACTGAAAGTTGTTTTGATGTTGACAACTAAAAGGTGTCTAATATTAGATTTTCTAGAAATTTTTGACATTTTATCTTTCAATTAAAATATTTCTTTTCCTAACCTTTTATCAAAATTTAAGTATTTCTTTTCCTGACAGCTTGAGTGTTTCTTTTTAGTATCTTTTTTCGTTATCTTTTCAAGCTTTTTCACTTTTTATCTTCTTATCATGTTATCAAATATTTAGAAAGGTTTATTAAGTCATATTTATATTTATTTCAAATACATATATATATATATTACATATATGTATTTAAGTTACAAGAAATTTCGACTTTGTGTTTCAAATTGACAATAAAAAATAGACTACTTCCAATTTACCCGGCCAGTGGCAAATAATCTACTTCATGTTTTGTATCTCTTGTCGGGATTGTATCAGAAATTAAATTGATAAAAAAGACATACTTTAAATTTTATATTTAGTAGTATCTGTTCTTTGTAGGCTTTATATGTATATATTTTATGAAAACAAATTAGTTAGTTATCTGAGCGGGCAAACAAGGGAACACGTATATATCCAAAACTGTTAATTTTACTATGTGCATAATTATTCGTAAATTTGTATATTTATGACAGAAACGTGAAAAGTAAAAAGTTTTACGTACGATTTCACGCGATCCTGTTCTAGTCACGTAAATATAGAACTTTCACGTGAACTGTTTCCCCATATATATATAAATTAATATTGTAAATGTTTGAGGAAAATAAATTTTTTTTTGCTCTGTCACAAAATAGACCTAAAATAGACATCTATCTTCTCTTCATCTTTTAGTTTTTTGTGCTGGGTAAAAAGTGAAGGGAGGAAGAGCGTTTTAAAGTTAATTAAATTCTTTTTTCTCGAGTAAATTTAAGAAACTTTTTTTTTTTTAAATTGATGCGACGTTTTTAACAACAGCTTAATTTTTATTATTGAAGGATTTGAGGGATGAAAGAACGCAGACCGGCGGTGTTTATGGGAGAGCCAAAAATCGGAAATTGGGTAAACTGCCACCGGTATTCCCGAACGGATGGTTCGCTTTGCTCGAGAGTTCGCAAATAAAGAAGGGCCAAGTGAAGCACGTGTCCGCCCTTGGCGAGAATTTCGCAGTCTTCAGGTATGTCAAAAGTACGAAAAATCTTTTTCGACAAACATGTCGAAATTTAACCTTCGCTATCCTTTAATTTTTCCTCCTTTTTTATTTTTTCAATGTTATAAATATGTATGCCAATTTTGATTATTTTGACGCGCATTACGCTCTTTCTATTATTTATGAATTTAAATTAGAACAGATTAAGTGCACATATAAGTAGTGATGCCCATTTTACACATTTTCTATATAATAAAAAGGATCGGACAAATTTTTTATATATAGATTTAATTGATTTATATATATATATTACATAATTACAAAAACTTAATTAAAATATGTTACCACACTTTCAATGATTTCTGAAACTGCACAATGTACGTAATTATTATTTTAGACTTACTAATTTATTTACATTAATATCCCTTAATTTGCTAATTTACTTAGTAACACACATATCGAATATATTTTCTTAAAAAAAAAAAAAACACATGTATAATATAAAACAAAAAATATGATATATATATATATATATATATATATATATATATATATATATAGAGAGAGAGAGAGAGAGAGAGAGTTATGTTTAATGCGTAGTGTGTTAAAAAATAAAATCGTAGAATTTTTTATTTTGATGACAGATAAATATTTTCTTCATATATATATAAGTTATATTTCAAGAAGAAAATATTTATCTATCATCAAAATAAAAAAATTCTGCGATTTTATTTTTAGCACATTACACATTAAACATAATTCTCACGATATATGAATATTGTTTAAATTTGCTTTTTATATTTAATATTTCTCCATGATTTCTGAGAAGGATTACGCGATCTCTATACTTGAGAAATTAAAATAATTTGTATATTTATTTACATAACATTTTTGAATTTCTTAAAGAACCGAAAAAGGCGTCGTAAACATTTTAGACGCGTATTGCCCGCATTTAGGAGCAAATATGGCCGAAGGTGGACGTGTTAAAGGGGATTGCTTGGAATGTCCCTTTCATAGCTGGACGTTTCGCGGGGAGGACGGTCGTTGTGATAACATACCTTATTCCGAAAAAGGTAATTAGGATTACTATGCTGATAAAGAGTGGATATTTTTTCTCTCTGAAATTACATCGAGATGTCTGTTTATACGTTTTGAAAGTCTATCCCCGATACAAATATTTGTACTCGTTTAGATGCCCTTTACGATGCGATTTTGTATTCGACATAATTAAAAATTTTCTCTGTTATTGTACTATTAATATTTGGGCAAAATATATTTTTTTCTTAATTTTAAATTTAAATGGTTAATATATATACATATATAATTGCAATGCATACAGTACATCACATGCCTTTATGGTGGTATACATTTACCTGACCATTGAATTCAGATGTAAAGATTGTTTATCGATGCGTTTTAATCTCTTTTATATATTTTCTATTCATATAATGTTTAATCGTTTGCCGCATTTTTTTTTTCCTCTTACATCGCACAGTGCCGGTAATCGCGCGTGCAAAAGTTTGGAAATGTCACGAAGTGAACAACATCATCTTCGTCTGGTATCATGCTGAATCCGCTGAACCAGATTGGCAACCACAACCGAACGCGTACATCTCCAATGGGAAATGGCGCTACCAAGGACGCAATGAGTTCATTATCAACTGTCACATACAGGTTTGTCGCGCTTTCGATTTTCTAACGCGATATAAAACCGCTCCGTCGTCATATACGGCGGAAGATCTTAGAATAAAAGAAAAGAATCCCCATGACGTAACGAAGCAAATATAGATGAAGGATCAACAATGTTAAATATAATTTTTTGACAATGTGTGATAATGTCGTGGAAATTTCGATGTATAACGGTAAACATGCGATAAAATAATAGGTTTAATTTAACAGGCCTATTAAGGCTCCTGAGTAGTCACCGCGGCCATATTGAAATCGTGACGTCACAAGCGAGAAATGATACCCTGATTTATTTTGCGACCGACATGTAAATAAAAACATATTTCAACGAAATAATACTACCAATCTCTTCAGCACACCTGTAACAATAAACGGCTGGAAATCCTTTCTCCTGACAATAATTGTAAATTGAGTCCGAAATGAACTGTTGAAATGCGATTTGGCAGCTGTCAAAAGGAGAGGAAAATGTTACTTTACACAGTTTATCCCTTACACAGTTTGGCAGCTGTCCATTTTCACAAGTTTCATAAATACGTTGCACATGACAACACTAGCAAAAAGCAAATAATTACGACGTATGGCGCAACATAAATTAGGCTGTCATTTCTCGCATTTCTGACATATTTGCCAAAAGAGAGAAAGAGACAGAACTATATGTCGCCACCGTCGACATCGAAGTTTCGCGGCGAGTCTGAGAGAGTCTGTCTTGAGAATACTTACAGATAGATTCGACAGATTTAGCATTGAAGAGTTAGTTTTAATTTATTCTTCTCTTCTATTTCTACCTTCTTCGAAAAATTCATTTCAAATTGACAATAAAGGTATATTTTAGGAGATAGCTGAGAACGGGGCGGACATTGCGCATCTCACCGCAGTGCACGGTCCAATTATGTTCCTTTCCGACAACGCCTCTTCGATAGCCCGGCATTCCTGGACTACCAATATATCGTGGCGACCACATTGTTCATACAATAAGACGGATGATGCGAGTGAGAAAATAAGCACGATAACGAAGGAAACGGAAGTGCGGGTTAAATTAAACGGCGAATTGACCGATTATTCGATCGTCAATAGCGACAAAAAGATTCATTATCATTTTCCAGTGACTAAGAACGAAGAAATCGATCGAAAAGAAAAACATAAAGCCGGCTTGCAATTGCGCCACACTTTGACTCTACTGGAACACTTCTCCTTCCTTGTCCTAGACGTGCACGTCGAACAGATTGGCCCTGGTTATGTCGAGCTACTGCTCAACACGACATTCGGGTCCATGTGCATCGTTCAAACGGTCACGCCGATCGAGCCGATGCTGCAACGAGTGACCCATCAGATCTTTTCGCCGCCACTACTGGCGCCCTACGCCAATCTGGTCTTCCTGGGCGAGTGCGTGATGTTTGAGCGCGATGTGACGATCTGGAATCATAAGAAGTATGAGAAACAGCCGATCTTGGTAAGCGAGGACCGTGCCATCCGGGAATATCGACGCTGGTACTCGCAGTTTTACTCCGCTAACAGTCCTACCTACCAGACAGCCGTTGAAAACCTACAGTGGTAACCAGGCGCAGATTCTTGCAATCGATATTTCGCACTAGCAGAATTTCAAACTCTTCGATGTAACATCGAAAGAAAAATTTTCATCTATGATCCTATCCGAAAATTGTTCATATATACAGTCGGAAACCTCTTATCCTACGACATTTTCGGTCCGGAATCTTCCCCTTAAACCTCTGATCTTACGACAAAAATTTGAGAGTGGAGATATAATATAAGCCTATTTTAGACGATTTATAATCTAATTCGAAGAATTCAAGAAAGAGTTATATTTATAATTATATCTATAATTTTATGTGTAATAGAGAGAGAGAGAGAGAGAGAGAGAGAGAGAGAGAGAGAAAAAACACTCGAAAAATCACAAGAGTACACACGTAAATTTATAAGAATATAAAATTATAAACAGAATTTTACTGCAAATGTATATTTCGTCCAAAATGGTATTTATAAGTAAATTGAGAATTTTTTTCGTATTTTCTTTCCATTCTTTTCTTCTCTGTTGCATTAAATATTATTTTGGTAATGATATTAATTTTCAACGTACAAATTGTCAATTTTCTTTATATCAATATATAATGTTTTAATATCCCAGAGATATACATATTTACTTGGACACTGATTTACTCACTGATTTACTCACTGATGGCATGTTTGACGTATTGAAGCACGTACTTATCTGACAAATGTTAAAAAAAGAGTGAGAACCTTAATTTAGGAAAAAGAATTTTATGGTTGTGCTTTATTCGGTTGTTGACTATGATACAATTTTACATATAAGTAAGTATATTCGATTAAAACTTTATGTAGAGACATATATTTTTTAGCAAGTTAACAAACACACGTGTATCGAGAGAATTATATCTAATGTGTAAAAAATGTGTTAAAAAATAAAATCATGAAATTTTTTATATTGATCACAGATAAATATTTCTTTTTTAAAATGTAACATATACACACACACACACACACACACACATATATATATATATATATATATATATATATATATATATATATAGCATATTTTTAAATTTATATCATACATATACGTATATGTTTTTTTAAGAAAATGTATTCAATATATGTGTGTTACTATAAGTAAATTAACAAATTAGGAGATATCAACACAAATAAATTAGTAAGTCTAAAATAACATTAATTTTTTAAACTATTGATATATTTTTTATTGCTTCATATACAATAATTACCAATTAAATATTTAATGCGTATTTCTGACATATGTACAAACAATTATGACAAGCAATAAGGATTATGAATAAAATCATAAACACAAACTTTTCTTCATCCAATTCTAACACTATTATTATTTTCTCGTTTATGTAAATATAATAATTCGACGCCTGCGTATTCGCACGTCGCACAGCGTAATGTTTACATTTGCATTTTTTTCCGTAGTCGCAATCTCTGTTGTCATTTACGTCGTGACACTCGAGTGAGTAGGCAGACCAAGGCTGACATTCATAGTCTATTCTTACATTTGTGATCGTCTTAAGACGACCTAACATGACACTTAAATGTAAGAATGAATATTGGTTTAAGAGTTTTTCACTGTTTAATTGTATTTATTGAAATATAATTAAATACAATAAGTATTAAACGATTAAAAACGTAATTATTTCTTTAAAAACTCTTATTACATATTCTATAAGAACTATTGTATTATTTCTTTTGAATATTTAAAGTCCGAGCACTAAATTAATACAATTGACAACTCTCTTAAAAGTATCAATAAATGTATAATTGGTAGCAAAATATTCATTATGCAAAAGTTCCATAATTTTGTATCTCGATATCTTTTATCCAGCGTTATTAATAATTGCATATTTATAGCATTAACTTAAGCGTTACGATTAATTAATTAATGCTTATTTCGGTTATTTTTCAAAATAAATGCAAAGTTATAATTGAACAGGTTGATTCAAATTAGCCTGTCCAATTATGATTTGGCATTTATTTTGGACAATAATACGATTAGAAATTATATATGGAATTATATTGTAACGTATATAATTCATAACATAAAAAAATAAAATTTTAAAAAGGTAAAATTCTCTTCTACCCTTTCTTTTAATTTTTATGTACAAATATAGCAATTTTAAAAATAAATGACTAAGAAAATGTGTACACTTAAAGCTGTCGAAAGAAGACCCACAGACCACCTTTCGGTGTTGGCAAGATTGTGTTGGGCTCCATTTTCAAAGGTAGTTGTGTTCTTGGAGAAAGTTCCAGGCTATATTTTCTCAAGATTGCAGCGAAACCCGCCTTCATTTGCAACAGAGCCATTCTCATCCCGACACAGGCTCGTGGACCCTCACTGAAGGGAAGGAAGGTGAATTTCTCGATGCTGTGCTTCCTGTCTGGACTGAATCTTTCAGGATCGAACACTTCAGGATCATTCCAATACCGAGAATCAAGGTGGAGGCCGTCGACGGATATCAAGATCTCCGTTCCAGGTTGAACGCGACAGACAAGCCCATCGGATCCTCTTAGCTCAAATTTCCCCATACATTTCTTTTGCAAGAGTACTCCAGGCATAAGCCTCTGCGACTCATTCAAAACTTGATCCATGTACGTCATCTCCTTCAAGCCTTCGTAAGTTATCACACCATCGTACTTGTCGAGTACAGTCATCACTTCCTTGCGTAATTTCTCCTGCACTTTTGGATGACTGGCTAATTGAAAACCAACGAAGCTCATAACGGTGCTGGAAGTACCGTAGCCGTCGACGAAGTATTAATGCATGAGATGCTAGCGTCTCAAGCTCAAATTTATCGCCTTCAATCCGCTCCAATTCTGCCATTAAATGAAGAAAGTCATTTCTAGGTATTTTCTCTTTTCGCCGCTGTTCCATAACATCGGCGACCAACGTTCTAAAGAAACGATCCACATCTTTCGGAATAAAGCTGGTTTTCAATATTTTATTCAATGACGGGACGAGAACCACGAATATAAACATGATTGAGCTGCGTAGGGAAGGCTCTAAAATCTGCTTGCCGATTTTTCGGAAGGACACATCTGCTTTCTCGTCGTCGAAGCAGAATCCGTCCACGCCGAAGCCAGCGGCCGCCACAACCTGCGTGGTATACCTGGAGCACAAGTCCTTCAACTCTAGTTCCACTTTTCCGACTTTGCTCAACTTATTATCGAGATAATTGTCGAGCATCACGCACACCGATTTCACGCTTTCGAGCAGGATTTTTAATCTCATACTGGAAAATGCATAAGTCAGACGCTTCCTGCCAGTTATCCATTTGTCACCATAAGTGACGAAAGGATGATTCGCCATCAGAGGATCCAACTCAGGATCGATCTGTTGAATGTTCTGATGAAAGCTCGTGAAATTAGTCTGCAGCACTGTTTTTACCAGCTCCGGCTCGAGGACTATCAACGACGGCGTCATGAAGTTGTAGACTCCAACCATACTGCGACCTTGATTATTTTCGTAGATTTTGCGAATACAATCGAATAAAGTTGTTTTCATACAAAGTACCGATAACATATGACCAACTGCCGGCAGGGCTCCATCTGCGCAATAAACTCCACGATTTTGCCAGTACTTGTTTTTTCGTGACAGGTAGAAATAGAAGACTGTTAACGCTGCGAGGATCAAGGATACCAGCACGACGGCCATTTCGCTTCTTGGATGAAAATGATTGATATGTACGGAGCGATGTAGCCTCCAGTACGAACCAACTGCGACTAAATTCCAGAAGGAGCGAATCATCGACGTACACATCGATGTACATATATACGTTGATAGCAAGAATTAGCTAACAAATATATGGAGTGGGATAAATACGTACATACAGATACGTAATCATGAAAAGGCATTCTATCAATTCCCAACAATTACTGAATTAATTTTACAACACATGATGTAAATATTTTTTTACCACTATACAGTATAGAATAAATAAATAAATTATAACTATATTGTTATAGAAAAGAAATTTACATATGTAGACATTTTTTGAAGTAAGTAACTTATGTTAATAAAAAATATCAATTTAAGAGACTGCGTTATTACATTGCGTTACGTAATTCGCTCATACGTGCAGATTATTTGCAGAATCACTGCGTATAATAATACGCGTTTATATTCGTTATGCGATATTCACTTTTATCATTTTATTATTTATATTTTATTGCAATAAATATCTTATCACTCATACCTTTGTGATAAATAATATATGTATATTTCAATTATTATTATAAAAGATTTTTTTCGCCCATTATTAATAGAAAGTTTATTTACTGCAGAAATATCTTACACGTAATTTACTTATATATATATATATATATATATATGTGTGTGTGTGTGTGTGTGTGTGTGTGTGTGTGTGTGTGTGTGTGTGCGCGCGCACGCGCGCGCGCGCGTGTAATAGAAAAAAGATATGTATTCCATGTGCAATTCCATATATCTTTAAAAATGTGATAATACATTAATGTTTTAATACTTTTCAAATTTAATAAAAATTCTAAAACTAATTGTAATATTTTTGCACTGTTTTGCACAGTATAATGGGAGGTATAGTTTTAAACCTACTCACCAATGTCTTCACGAATATGCTCATTGAGATCAACATTTAAAAAATTAAAGTTTATATATATATATATATATATATATATAAATTTTCTTAAGTTTAAAATGCAATTGATAATGTTGGTATCAAATGTGATTTATGATAATACGTATTTATTTGTCACACTTTACGTGTTTTATCATGTATGTATTATAAATATATGTATAAAAGAATGTGTTATTACATCGCGTTACGTAAGTCGCACATACATACAAACAGATGATTATATGCAGAATCATTACGTATAATAATTCGCGTTTATATTAGTTGTGTGGTATTCACTTTTATCATTTTAGTCACACAGTTTTATCATTTTATTATTTTATTATTTTTACCACTTTTCCCATTTTATTCATTTTATTTAAATCAGCCTGTTCAATTATGACTTAGCATTTATTGTGGACAAAATTATTATGACAAATGTGATTAAAAATTATATATGGAATTATATTATAACGTATATATAATTCATAATATAAAAAAAAATTTAAAAACGTAAAATTCTCTACGCGTTTTTTTTTTAATTTTTACGTACAAATGTAGTAATTTAAAAAATAAATGACTTTAAAAAGAAAATTTCTTCATTTAAAGCTGTCGGAAAAAGACCCACACACCACCTTTCGCTGCTGGTAAGACTGATTCAGGGATTAGTTTTAAAGGTATTTGCGTTTTCGAAGAAAGTTCCAGGTTGTATTTTCTCAATATTGCAGCGAAACCGACTTTCATTAGTAATAGAGCCATTCTCATCCCGACACAGGCTCGTGGACCTTCACTGAAAGGAAGAAAAGCGAATTTCTCGATGCTGTGTTTCCTGTCTGGACTGAATCTTTCGGGATCGAACACTTCAGGATTTTTCCAATATCGAGAATCTTTGTGCAGACCTTGGACAGGTATCAAGATCTCCGTTTCAGGTTGTACGCGGCAGACAAGTCCATCGGATCCTCTTAACTCAAATTCTTCCGTACATGATTTAATCATGGATGGTAACACAGGTTGAAGTCTCAACGACTCATTAATAACCTGGTCCATGTACGTCATCTCCTTCAAGCCTTCGTAAGTTATCGCACCATCGTACTTGTCGAGTACCGTCATCACTTCCTTGCGTAATTTCTCCTGCACTTTTGGATGACTGGCTAATTGAAAACCAATGAAACTCATAGCGGTGCTGGAAGTGCCGTAGCTGTCGATGAAGAACGTTATTACATTAGAGGTAAGCATCTCGAGATCAAATTTATCACCTTCAATCCGCTCCAATTTTGCCATCAAATCAAGAAAGTCATTTCTAGGTATTTCCTCTTTTCGTCGTTCTTCCATAAGATCCTTGACCAATGTTCTGAAGAAATTATCGATATCTTTCGGAATAATGCTTATTTTAAGTATTTTATTCAATAGTGGGACGAAAATCACGGATATAAGCATCATCGTGTTCCGTATTGAAGGCTCTAAAATCTTTTTGCCAATTTTTCGAAAGGACACATCTGCTTTCTCCTCGTCGAAGCAAAATCCGTCCACGCCGAAGCCAGCGGCAGCCGCAACTTGCGTAGTATATTTGGAAAACAAGTCCTTCAGCTCTAGTTGCACTTTTCCGGTTTTGCTCAACTTATTATCAAGATAGTCTTCAAGCATTACGCACACTGACTTGACGCTCTCAAGCAGGATTTTCAGTTTCTTGCTAGAAAATGAATAGGTTAAACGCTTTCTGCCGACTAGCCATTTGTCGCCATAAGAGAAGAAAGGATGTTTCGACAGAAGAGGATCCGTATCAGGATCGATTTTTTGTGCGTTCCGGTGAAAGCTCGTAAAATTAGTCTGCAACACTGTCTTTACCAACTCCGGCTCGAGGACCATCAGCGACGGCGACATAAAGTTGTAGAATCCCACCATACTGCGGCCTCGATTATTGTGATAGATCTTGCTACAACACTCGTGGAAATTTATTTTCATACTAATCACCGATAACATATGACCGACTCCCGGCAAGGCTCCATCTGCACAGAATACTCCACGATTTTGCCAGTACTTGTTATTTTGCGCCAGGTAGAAATAAAGAGCTATAAACGCTGCAAGAATCAAAGATATCAGCACGATGGCCATTTCGCTTCTACGAGTGACGGATGACTGAAACAGACGGACTGATGTAACTTTGAGTACGTATCAGCTGCGACTAAACTTTATAGAGAGAAGAGAATTGCTTAAGTGCGCGCACGTGATAACGTAGATAAAGTAATAAGTAAGTGAGGTTGCAGAAATAAAAGTAGATAATTTCATAATAATAAATAAATAATAAAATCATCAAAAAGTTTGTTCTGATAATTTCTAATAATTACTGAATAAATTTTATTACGACATATTGTGTAAATATTTTTTTACACTTGTACAACATTCATATAATAAATAATAACCGTTGATTATAAAGATGAAATTTACATATTAAGATATTTTTGCAGTAACTACTTTTGTTGATAATAAACTGGAAAAATTTTCTATAATAATGATTACAATAAAAGTAAAAAATATAATATACATTCTATATAATACGTATATTATGAAACAATACATTAATGTATACTCTTCAAATTCAATATTCAATACATATTCTAAAATTCAGTAGAAATTTTTATTGTATTGTTTCAGGAACGTATAACGAGAGATACGAATTTTATGAATCTGTTTGCTGAATTCTTTCCAAACATGCTTATCAAAATGAAAATTTGATAAAAGTAATTAAACAGATTTATAAATAATTTATCATATAAATTAATCTTTCTATTAATATACTTATATATTAATAGAGTGGTTTGTCATATATATTAACATATAACAATAAAATAATAAAGGAGGGTATCGGATGATAGATATAAACGCGAATTAGACGGAGTAATTCTGTATATGTTTTACCTACGTAGATACATGCAAATATGACATGACATAACAACATGGTTTTCTATATACATATATAAGATATACAGGATAAAACACGTAAATCGTGACAAATAAATTGTCATAAATTTTATTTGCCGCTAACATTTCGATCGCATTAAATTTTTAATTAAAGCAAATTACAATGATGAGTAACTGAATAAAAATTTTTAGCTTATATGAATTTGCATGTTAATCAATATTTGAGACATTTTTAAAAATATTAAAAATATTGAAAAATTTAAAATATATATATAACTGTAATTTATATATAATTTAAATATTGAACCATGTATATATTTTATACAGAAAGAAAGACCATATTGAAGAATTATCAAATTTTAATTCTTTCAATTTTTTTTTTACTTTTTAATAAAGACACAGCAACTAAAGATGAATGGTACAATATTAAAAATAATTTTATTTTTATATAAATTTTATTTTTACAAGTATATATTTTACTTTTAAATACATAAATCCCAGTTACGATTTCGATATAACTCAAAAGTATAATTAGTATACTTAAAGCCGTTGAAGAAAAACCCACAGACCACCTTTCGGTGTCGGCAAGATGGTCCCAGGAATCATTTTCAAAGGTACTTGCGTCTTTGGGGAAAGCTCCAGGCTGTATTTTCTCAAAATTGCAGCAAGACCTGCCTTCATTTGTATTAATGCCATTCTCATGCCGACACAGATACGCGGACCTTCGCCGAAGGGAAGAAAAACGAATTTCTCGATGCTGTATTTCCTGTCTGGACCGAATCTTTCGGGATCGAATACTTCAGGATCTTTCCAAAAACGAGGATCTTCCTGCAGAGCAAAGACAGGTATGAAAACTTCTGTTCCGGGTTTTACGCGACAAACAAGTCCATCGGATCCTCTTAGTTCACACTCTTCTGTGCATTGCTTGAACAAGATTGGTCCTGCGGGCATGAGCCTCTGTGACTCATTCAGAACCTGATCCATATACGTCATCTCCTTCAAGCCTTCGTAAGTTATCGCACCATCGTACTTGTCGAGTACCGTCATCACTTCCTCGCGTAATTTCTCCTGCACTTTTGGATGACTGGCCAGTTGAAAACCAACGGAGCTCATAACGGTGCTAGAGGTCTCGTAGCCATCGAAAAAAAATGACATGGCAAGAGATGCGAGTAACTCGACATCAAATTTATCGCCTTCAATCCGCTCCAACTCTGTCATTAAATGAAGGAAATCATTTCTGGGTATGCCGTCCTTTCGTCGCTGCTCCATAAGATCTGCCACCAATGTTCTGAAGAAATGATCCACGTGTTTCGGGACAAAGCTCATCTTGACAATTTTATTTAACCACGGAACGAGGAACAAAAGAGCGAACATAATCTTATTGCGCGTGGAAGGCTTGAAGATAGCTTGACCGGTTTTTCGGAAAGATATGTCTTTTTTTTCATCATCGAAGCAGAATCCATCGACGCCGAATGCAGCGGCGGCTACCACTTGTGCGGTATACCTGGAGAACAAGTCCTTCAGCTCCACCTCAATCTTTCCGACTTTGCTCAGCTTGTTATCGACATAGTTGTCAAGTACAGTGCATACCGACTTGACACTCTCAAGCAGAATTTTCAATCGCATACTGGAGAATGCGTAAGTCAAACGCTTTCGCCCGGCGAGCCACTTGTCGCCGGTATTGACGAATGGATTGTGCGATAGGAGAGGATCCAACGCTGGATCCATATCTATGAGATTTTTGGAAAAGCTCGCAAAATTCGTTTGTAGCACCTTCTTTACCAGTTCTGGCTCGAAAACTATCAATGACGGTGATGTGAATTTATAGAATCCAATCATGCTGCGATTCATGTTGTCTCTATAGATTTTGCGAAAGCATTCTGCCAGGGTCATTTGCATGGAAAACACCCGCAACATGTTACCAAATCCCGGTAGAGCTCCATCCGCGCATGGTACGCCATGTTTTTGCCAATATTGATTTTTTTGTGTCAGATAAAAATAAAAGACTATAAGCACTCCGATGATCAAAGATATTAGCACGACAGGCATCTCGTCTTTCTCTGCTTGTAAATGACACTAAATGATACTGAACCGTACAGAGTGATGTAGCCTTGACTACGTGTTAACCACGATTGATTGTTAAAGAGCAGAATTACTGCGAAACGCGCGTACGTTTATCGTGTCGTTTAGTTGATGAACGAGAGAGGCTGCAAAGATAAATAGTATAATAAAAATCACATTGACGATGCAGTTTTTAATCAAGTGAACACTTATTACACGTTTGATAAAGTATCAAACATGTTTTTCGCAATTATAAAAGCAACCTTTAAACTTTTCTTTCTTAGTTAAAGAAAATTATTTTTATTACGAAATTATATGTAACAACATACATATATTTGTTACAAAATTATATATATTATTATAAAAAATTATTGTATTAATAAATTATGCAAAATTTTTGCAGTAATAATAGAAAAATAATTATTATGGAATAGACGTATACGAAGGTAGGAGGGATTATTTTGAAAGAATGTTACACATATTTTTTTTATTCAGATGTATATATTTGTTATTCAGGCGCCATACATATTTTACGTAATACAATTTGCTTTTATTATTAAGATAATAATAATCACGGCGTAAAAAAGTATCTATTGACTTTTTTGTACAGATTGATCTTAACTTTATCTAATAAAAAAACAAGATTGATACACTCTGTTATCGCTATTGCAATAACAACATGAATGCGTAAATTGATAAAATGTGCAATGAAAGAGAATTTACGCGAGAATTTGTTAAATATACAACCAATATATTATTTATGTCTTTAACTTGACATACACAATATAATGTATTATAAAATGTAGGTTTTACTTTGAATAACAGCCAGCATTTGCATTACTGACTGTCAGATATTCGCTTTAACTTCTCATACGATGAGGCAAAGGAAATATCTCAAGATCAATATCAATGAAAGCTAATAATAGTTGTAGAATTATTTCTCTCTCTCTCTCTCTCTCTCTTTCTCTATCTCTCGAATTAACACTTTTTTAATTTAATGCGACTATTAAATAATATATTTTATTAATGCACTGTAATATATGTACACATTTTGTTAATATTATTTTGTTATTGTGGGTCAAATTATAATTTTTTTTTATTATTTTATACATGAAAAGAAGAATTATTTTACGAAAAATTATATAGTTAAAAATTTTGCCACTTGAATCATTGATTAAATTAAGCAGAGTTTGGGCAAACGAATTTTAATATTAATATCAATAGTTATTATTAATAAGGAAAAGAAATAACGGATTTATATTGTATTAAAAACAATTTTAGCAAAACTTTAACAATGATAAATAACATTTTAAATGTACGATATATAACGTTACAAAATTACAAATTGTGTTATACAACATTAAGATTAAACATTGTCATTCAGTTATCTGCAAAATTGATACGCAACTTGCAATTTATTCGCTAACGCGCGCGCGCGCGCGCGCGTGTAGCGAATAAACGAGCTACACTTAGAAGCGAGAAACAGTCGTAGTTAACTTGTCATGGTCGAGTGTTCGAGCATTCAGTATCAGTAGTAGACCTTCTGTATGAAGTAGAAATGGCTATCGCGCTCATATCTTTGATTTTCATAGTATTAGTGACTGTCTATTTTTATTTGACAAAGAACTTCAACTATTGGCAGAAGCGTAAAATACCTTGTCCGAATGGCGCTTTACCTGGAGTTGGTCACTTCTGGGACCTCATCACCATGAAGGTTTCCTTTGGCGAACGTATCCGCCAAATTTACAACGATAATCGGAATCATAGTATGGTAGGAATCTACAACTTTAGGTCACCTGCGCTGATAGTTCTTGAACCAGACCTAGTGAAAACGGTGATGCAAACCAAATTTGCAAGTTTCCACGAGAACGGCTTCAAGGTCGAGGCTGACTTGGATCCTCTTCTGGCAAACAACCCATTTTTTAACTATGGCGAAAAATGGATAACTGGCAGGAAGCGTTTGACTTATGCATTCTCCAGCATGCGACTGAAGATTCTGCTCGAGAGCGTCAAGCAAGTATGCGAGCAGTTTGAGAATTTCCTGGATAGAAAATTAAGCAAAGTCGGAAAGATCGAATTACAGCTGAAAGATCTGTTTGCCAGATTCACCGCGCAAGTTGTGTCCGGTGCTGGCTTTGGCGTGGACGGATTGTCCTTCGACGAGGAAAAAGAAACTGAATCCTTCTACACGATGGGCAAGTCCTTCCTCGAACCGACCGGTGTGAACAATTTTGTCCTTCTACTTGTTTTATTTATACCTGCGCTAAATAAAATTTTTAGATTGCCTTTCTTACCAAAGAGAGCCGATCGTTTCTTTAGAACGATAATCTCTAAAGTTATGGAACAAAGAAGAACAGAAGAGAAACCCAGAAATGACTTTCTTCAGTTAATGGCTGATTTGGAACGAGTGGAAGGTAATAAGATTGATATGAATGTTCTTACCTCTCACGCAGTGTCGTTTTTCGTTGACGGTTACGAGACCTCCAGTGCAACTTTGAGCTTTATTGGTTTTCATTTAGCTGCTCATCCGGATGTACAGACAAAATTACGCGAAGAAGTGATATCTGTGCTCAACAAGCATGACGGCGTGATTACTTACGAAGCTTTGAAAGAAATGACATACATGGATCAAGTCATATGCGAATCACAGAGATTATTTCCTATAGTGGGATTTCTGAACAAGATTTGTACAGAAGAGACCGAACTCAGGGGATCCGATGGACTCACCTGTCACATTCAACCCGGAACGCAAATTCTGATACCCATTCGCGGCTTGCAAGAAGATCCTCGGTATTGGGAACGTCCCGAAATATTCGATCCCGACAGATTCGGCCCAGACAAGAAAAACAACATCGATAGATTCACTTTTCTTCCCTTTGGCGAGGGTCCGCGAATGTGCGTTGGGATGAGAATGGCCCTACTACAAATGAAAGCGTGTCTGGCTACACTTCTAAAGAAATATAGTCTTGAACTATCCCCGAAAACTCGTCTACCTTTGAAAATGATACCTTCCTTTTTGACTGCGGCAGAGGGTGGCCTTTGGGCCTATATCCGACCGATTGAATAGAATTTTATTTTTAATTTGTAGCTTTAATAAATATATCTTTTATTATTTTTTCTTATTCTTTTTTATAAATTGAATTTGAAAATTAAACTTATGTAAATATTTTATATATAGCTTTTCTACACGCATTAGTTGATATCAAAAAATTGTTATAAAATATATATTATTTTTTTTTGTTTTTATTATTTTTATTGACATTATATATCATATTATTATAATATAAAAAAAGAGAGAAATTTAATATTTTTAAATTAATATTTATCATTGTCGATATAAAATTTGTGATTCCACGATGTTATTAATCATATATTATACACAATAATATTACGAGTTTACAATGTATAATTTTTTTCTTTGTTTTCTAAAAAAAAAAATTTTTTCTATATGGAAGTCAATAACTATATTTGCAGATAAATGTATAATTTACAAAGAATGTTGAATAATAAAATTTATATTATATTATATATAATGTATAATATTCTGTGTGATATAGTTATTTTGTAAAGAAAAATATTATTGAAGGAATAAAACTGGAATACCAGAACAAAACTCATCTTTTCATAGAAAACAAATTTTCGTGTATATTTGGGTCGTTGACAAGTTATCGATTTAATAATCAATCAATAGACGTTAAATCAATAGATTCTTATTTATTATAATTTGTTATAAAAGGAGAAATATAAATAACATTTACCAGGATATTAAAAAAATTCATATTATATATACAATATTTATTTGTGTTAAATGGACTTATACATTCTATATACATGTATCGTAAGTGCTTACTCGGTTTTATGAAAATATACATATATGTGTATTCTTAGTTATTAAAACTGAGCTCTTATTGTATTTTATATAAAGATAGAGATTATGCGTTAAAACATGTATGTGTAGATTAAAATCTATCAAATAAGGCACTACATGGCGAAACCAAAGTTTTAAAATTTCACAAACGAAGCAGTGATAATCGTTAAGCCATATGTAAATTAAAATTAAGTTAGTACCTTGTAACTTAATCTTTGCTGAAATGATATCTGCTGGAATGATATCTATAATTGATTAATGCATTATGGCATTTAGTAGTTTTAAAGTTGACATGTAAAAGTCATTACTAAATTGATGATCGATTTGTATTTCGCCGATTAAAATCTTAGCTCTTTAACTCGATGACAAAGAGAACGCGAATTATGTTTGCTTTTGATGCTAGTTTAATTAACAATAACAAAACTTCTAAACTAGCTTCTCTATATGAATTATTCAAGAAGAAAAAAAAATGAACACACGGGCAGGCAACTTCTCGGTGTGGATTTTCAGAGGTATCAATGGTAACTTAACAACAAAACGCAACAATAATCAAGGATATAAAAGGTAACAAGATTAAGTAACAACAACGATTATACGCGCGTTATAGTGGCTGGCCAAGATATTCAAAAGTTTCAGGAAGTGTCCCAAATCATGTGTTACTTATTGTTTATATTATAGGTATTCTTAAATTAATCAAATTATTTATTATTATTAATTATCAAGTTGGTCAAAAAGTCTTTTGTATTTGATGTTAAAGGAAAAAAATTTTTTATAAAAAGCGCTTTTATTTTAATCGTCAGTATAGTCCCCGCTTATGCAGAAATCATTAGACGAAGCAGACTATATTGATTATCAAAATAAACACTTTTCGTAAAAAACAATTTTTCCTTTTTGTATAAAATACAATTTCTGACCAACTCTGATAATAATTCTACTTGTTAATTAATATTATTTATTATTAAGTAATAATGAAAAATTAATGAATTATTATTTTATGTATCAAAAAATTTTGACAAAAAAATGAAAAGACATCAATATTAAACCTTACTTATACATAAATATTAATACCTTAAGTGAGCCTTAAATTCTTGTTTTGTTAACCCTGGCACTATTGTCTCCACGTAATTAGGTACTTTATAAATTTTTCTTCTATTTTTTTAGAATTATTTCCAATGTTGAAAATAACTCTTTACCATCGCTGTCACTTGATGACACATCTGCTACCTTTTGTATTTGTAGTACTAATAGCATTAGTACATGTCTTCGATTTGCCTCCATTATAAAGCTTTTATAATTTATAAGAACAATAATTAATATTAATAATTAATTTTACTGTTTCATGCAGAAAAAAATAGAACAAGGCATGAAATAAATATTATATAATAGCATAACTTACTTTAATGCTACACTGACTTTTTCTTTTTTGGGGAGTTTATGGGCTGAAATCACCTTGTTCAAAAGATTTATATTTTACGTAATATAACTTGCTTTTATTATCAAGATAATAATAATCACTGCGTGAAAAAGTACCACTTGACCTTTTTGTACAGATTGATTATAACTTTATCTAATAAAAAACAAGATTGATACACTCTGTTATCGCTATTGCAATAACAACATTGATGCGTAAATTGATAAAACGTGCAAAGAAAAAGAATCTACGCGAGAATTTGTTAAATATACAACCAATATATTATTTATGTCTTTAACTTGACATACACAATATAATGTATTATAAAATGTAGGTTTTATTGAATAACAGCCAGCATTTGCATTACTGTCAGATATTCGCTTTAACTTCTCATACGATGACGCAAAGGAAATATCTCAAGGTCAATATCAATGAAAGCTAATAATAGTTGTAGAATTATTTCTCTCTCTCTCTCTCTATCTCTCGAATTAACATTTTTTTAATTTAATGCGACTATTAAATAATATATTTTATTAATGCACTGTAATATATGTACACATTTTGTTAATATTATTTTGTTATTGTGGGTCAAATTATAATTTTTTTTTATTATTTTATACATGAAAAGAAGAATTATTTTACGAAAAATTATATAGTTAAACATTTTGCCAGTTGAATCATTGATTAAATTAAGCAGAGTTTGGACAAACGAATTTTAATATTAATATCAATAGTTATTATTAATAAGGAAAAGAAATAACGGATTTATATTGTATTAAAAACAATTTTAGCAAAACTTTAACAATAATAAATAACATTTTAAATGTACGATATATAACGTTACAAAATTACAAATTGTGTTATATAACATTAAGATTAAACATTCATCCGTTTATCTGCATAATTGATACGCAACTTGTAATTCATTCGCTAACGCGCGCGGCTGCGTGTTAGCGAATAAACGAGCTACACTTAGAAGCGAGAAACAGTCGTAGTTAACTTGTCATGGTCGCGTGTTCGAGCATTCAGTATCAGTAGTAGACCTTCTGTATGAAGCAGAAATGGCTATCGCGCTCATATCTTTGATTTTCATAGCATTAGTGACTGTCTATTTTTATTTGACAAAGAACTTCAACTATTGGCAGAAGCGTAAAATACCTTGTCCGAATGGCGCTTTACCTGGAGTTGGTCACTTCTGGAGCCTCATCACCATGAAGGTTTCCTTTGGCGAGCGTATCCGCCAAATTTACAACGATAATCGGAATCATAGTATGGTAGGAATCTACAACTTTAGGTCACCTGCGCTGATAGTTCTTGAACCAGACCTAGTGAAAACGGTGTTGCAAACCAAATTTACAAGCTTCCACGAGAACGGCTTCAAGATCGAGGCTGACTTGGATCCTCTTCTGGCAAACAACCCATTTTTTAACTATGGCGAAAAATGGATAACTGGCAGGAAGCGTTTGACTTATGCATTTTCCAGCATGCGACTGAGAATTCTGCTCGAGAGCGTCAAGCAAGTATGCGAGCAGTTTGAGAATTTCCTGGATAGAAAATTAAGCAAAGTCGGAAAGATCGAATTACAGTTGAAAGATCTGTTTGCCAGATTCACCGCGCAAGTTGTGTCCGGTGCTGGCTTTGGCGTGGACGGATTGTCTTTCGACGAGGAAAAAGAGACTGAATCTTTCTACACAATGGGCAAGTCCTTCCTCGAACCGACCGGTGTGAACAATTTTGTCTTTCTACTTGTTTTCTTTATACCTGCGCTAAATAAAATTTTTAGATCGCCTTTCTTACCAAAGAGAGCCGATCGTTTCTTTAGAACGATAATCTCTGAAGTTATGGAACAAAGAAGAACAGAAGAGAAACCCCGAAACGATTTTCTTCAGTTGATGGCTGATTTAGAACGAGTGGAGGGTAATAAGATTGATATGAACGTTCTTACCTCTCACGCAGTGTCGTTTTTCATTGACGGATACGAGACTTCCAGTGCAACGTTGAGCTTTATTGGTTTTAATTTAGCTACTTTTCCGGATGTACAGACAAAATTACGCAAAGAAGTGATATCTGTGCTCAACAAGCATGACGGCGTGATTACTTACGAAGCTTTGAAAGAAATGACATACATGGATCAAGTCATATGCGAATCACAGAGATTTTTTCCTTTAGTAGGATTTCTGAACAAGATTTGTACAGAAGAGACCGAACTCAGAGGATCTGATGGACTCACCTGTCACATTCAACCCGGAACGCAAATTCTGATACCCGTTCACGGCTTGCAAGAAGATTCTCGATATTGGGAACGTCCCGAAATATTCGATCCCGACAGATTCGGCCCAGACAAGAAAAACAACATTGATAGATTCACTTTTCTTCCCTTTGGCGAGGGTCCGCGAATGTGCGTGGGGATGAGAATGGCCCTACTACAAATGAAAGCGTGTCTGGCTACACTTCTAAAGAAATATAGTCTTGAAGTATCCCCGAAAACTCGTCTACCTTTGAAGATGGTACCTTCGACCTTTTTGACTGCGCCAGAGGGTGGCCTTTGGGTCTATATCCGACCGATTGAATAGAATTTTACTTTTAATTTGTCGCTTTAATAAATATATCTTTTTTTATTTTTTCTTATTCTCTTTTATAAGTTGAACTTGAAAATTGAACTTATGTAAGTATTTTATATATAGCTTTTCTACACGCATTAGTTGATAACAAAAAATTGTTATAAAATATATATCATTTTTTTTGTTTTTTTTGTTTTTATTATTTTTATTGACATTATATATCATATTATTATAATATAAAAAAAGAGAGAAATTTAATATTGTTAAATTAATATTTAACTTTGTCGATATAAAACTTGTGATACCACGATGTTATTAATCATATATTATACACAATAATATTACGAGTTTACAATGTATAATTTTTTTCTTTGTTTTTTAAAAAAAAAAATTTTTTTCTATATGGAAGTCAATAACTGTATTTATAGATAAATGTATAATTTACAGAGAATGTTGAGTGATAAGATTTATATTATATAATATATAATATATAACATTATGTGTGATATAGTTATTTTGTAAAGAAAAATATTATTGAAGGAATAAAACTGGAATACCAGAACAAAACTCATCTTTTCATAGAAAACAAATTTTCGTGTATACTTGGGTCGTTGACAAGTTATCGATTTAATAATCAATCAATAGACGTTAAATCAATAGATTCTTATTTATTATAATTTGTTATAAAAGGGGGAATAACATTTACCAGGATATTAAAAAAATTCATATTATATATACAATATTTATTTGTGTTAAATGGACTTATACATTCTATATACATGTATCGTAAGTGCTTACTCGGTTTTATGAAAATATACATATATGTGTATTCTTAGTTATTAAAACTGAGCTCTTATTGTATTTTATATAAAGATAGAGATTATGCGTTAAAACATGTATGTGTAGATTAAAATCTATCAAATAAGGCACTACATGGTGAAACCAAAGTTTTAAAATTTCACAAACAAAGTAGTGATAATCGTTAAGCAATATGCAAATTAAAATTAAGTTAGTACCTTGTAACTTAAGCTTTGCTGAAATAATATCTGCTGGAATGATATCTATAATTAATTAATGCATTATAGCATTTAGTAGTTTTAAAGTTGACATGTAAAAGTCATTACTAAATTGATGATCGATTTGTATTTCGCCGATTAAAATCTTAGCTCTTTAACTCGATGACAAAGAGAGCGCGAATTATGCTTGCTTTTGGTGCCAGTTTAATTAACAATAACAAAACAGCTTCTCTATATGAATTATTCAAGAACAAAAAAAAACTGAAAACACGGGCAGGCAACTTCTCGGTGTGGGTTTTCAGAGGTATCAATGGTAACTTAACAACAAAACGCAATTTCTTGTAACAATAATCAAGGAGATAAAAAGTAACAAGATTAAGTAACAACAACGATTATAGTGGCGCGTTATAGTGGCTGGCCAAGTATTTTTGACGATTAAATATTTGTCGCGGAATTTGTAGGCGCTATAAGAGAATGATATCGTTGATTGCTAATCTAATTATAGAATTTATAAATTAAATACAATTTTTTATTATATATATATATATATATATATATATATATATATATATATATATCATTGAATGGATTGCTTTTTATTATGAATTCTTATAAATACGTTAAGAAAGATAAGAATTTGATGAGTTTCATGTTTCACGTACAAAATTTATAAACTTTTATTTGAAATATTTGTTAATCTACCATTTATTTCCGGAAAATATTTCTTTTTATCATACTTGAGAAACCGTATTCATAATATCGAGCAAATCGCGCAACTAAAATTTTAATACCGGGAAAGAAATATAAGCGTAATCATTATTAATTGCCCAATTGGAATTGATTTGATTAATCGCCCTGCCGTCAACAATAATAAAGCAATCTGGAAATGTAATGCTCTCATAATAAAATCTAAATAGTAAATAGTAATAAAGGTAATAATAATAATAATAATAATAATAATAATAATAATAATAATAATAATAATAATAATAATAATAATAATAATAATAATAATAATAGTAATAATAATAATAATAATAATAAGGATCGAACAAGGGTAGGGTAAACAAAAGTGGCATTGAATAACGAAAAATTGTAAGTAACGATTAATAATAATGTTTAAGGCGGACAAAAACTAATAACTTCAACTGACCAAAGTTTAACGCAAGATGCAGAATACATTTCAACTTATGTATTTTTAACAACAACGATGACGGTGAAATGCATGAATAAGAATTTATGACGGATTTGAAATTTGTAAATTACAGCTGCGTTTTAGGATCTTTAGATAATATCACATAATGTAATGCAAGAATTTTTTTCTCTATTGAAACATAAGTACGAGGCTAACGAAAACTCAGTTGTATAACTTGTCGCAATTTGTTTCACTATGACTATGGATGGTTTCTTGCTACAACATTAAACGTAAAATATCGTCAGAAAATATATTCAAATTTAACGAAAATATCGTGGTTGAAGAGGTGAGAGAGAAAGAGAGAGAGAGAGAGAGAGAGAGAGAGAGAAAGAGAGTTGATGGATTCCCGAATACAAAGTATTCGACAGTAAATTATACGTGAATGCACGAGATGAGAATGATCTATACAACACGAACAAAGTATCAACAGTACACAATCAACAAAGGATCAACAATGTTAAATATAATTTTTTGACAATGTGTGATAATGTCGTGGAAATTTCGATGTATAACGGTAAACATGCGATAAAGTAATAGGTTTAATTTAACAGGCCTATTAAGGCTCCTGAGTAGTCACCGCGGCCATATTGAAATCGTGACGTCACAAGCGAGAAATAGCGAGAAATGATACCCTGATTTATTTTGCGACCGACATGTAAATAAAAACATATTTCAACGAAATAATACTACCAATCTCTTCAACACACCTGTAAAAATGGACGGCTGGTAATCCTTTCTCCTGACAATAACTGTAAATTGAGTCCGAAATGAACTGTTGAAATGCGATTTGACAGCTGTCGAAAGGAGAGGAAAATGTTACTTTACACCGTTTATCCCTTACACAGCTTGGCAGCCGTTCTTTTTCACAAGTTTCATAAATACGTTGCACATGACAACACTAGCAAAAAGCAAATAATTACGACGTAGGGCGCAACATAAATTAGGCTGTCATTTCTCGCATTTCTGACATATTTGCCAAAAGAGAGAAAGAGACAGAACTATATGTCGCCACCGTCGGCATCGAAGTTTCGCGGCGAGTCCTCAGGAGCCTTAAAGCAGGGAAATGAAAACAATAATTGTCCTTTTACCTATAACATTCGACGGCTTATTAAAACAGTAACAATGCGCCAAATAGAAATTCAACGTGAACAAATTGGGAGAATCTTGCCACGTGTACCGTGTATGTCGGGGCTGAGCAAAAACTGTAGAATTCGAACACAAACGTAAAAAAAAAAAAAAAAAAAACCAACAGAAACAGTAACATTCGAGAAGCATTCAAAAGCAGCATAATACGTTTGTGTAATTAATATCTCTACTCTTTTCTGAATTATACATTATTTTAAAGCGCGTATTTCTTTCTCTCGAGATGTACTTTGAACACCTTCATTCGGATCGTGTTGTTTTCAACAGCTGAGAATTTAATTTTAATCGTTACTCTACTGGCAAAGTACAAATCATCCGTTGGAAATTTTCATTTCGTATCGAGTTTGATTCAACGATTATTTCTCTGTAATTAATGATTTCATTACTGCAAGAATATATATATATATACGTGTTTACCCTAAATCTTAAAACTATGTCGTGAAAAACTCTCCTCTCTACGTGAGAAGCAATTAATAAAATGTCTTGTGTAGACTATTTCTTATATAATTTATATTAATATAATTACTTCTTTAATCGACAGAGATTTCTCTGCTCTTACCATGTGTGGACAAATACTTAGGGATTACTGTATAAATCTAACTAATTTTAATCAAATCTTCTAATTTTAATTATATTTTTCACGAAGATTAATAAACGTAAATAATACAAATCTGTGAGATGAAGTTATCAACTGTAAATTAAAAATATTTGCTTCGTTACTTCCTTACATGAGGAGTAACGTAACGTTTTACGTAGCGAATGCGTCAATAAAAAAATTTTTCTCGCAAACGAGACAAATAATTGTGATATTTTATTGAAAAAAAAAAAAATACTTTTATGAAAGAAATATTTTTATGAATTAGAATAAAATTTGCAGCTGATAAAACGACATCTAACAACGCCTTTTTCAGAGCGTTCTGCAATGACTTATCTTTAACATTAATCAGCGGAGATAACGAAATTAGAACCTATATCTAAATACTTAAATGACATGATTGTGCGACGTTAAGTTTTACATAAATGTATTAAGTAATCCACGTTCTACGAGAATTATCAGATTTTACAAACAACTTTTTTTTTTTTTTTTTTTTTTTTTTTTTTGCCTTACGCGCAATTTTTGTGATTATCTTTAATACCGATTAATACAGTTGAAACTAAGCACAAGAGATTTGAGAATATATTGCGCGGAGATTGAAGTACGCAGATCCTGAAAGGAATGGTTGGTCTCGCAAAATAGCAATTACATTTTACAATAAATCTTTGTCTGTAATTTTTAATAGACAATTTTGCGAAACAAACTCCTCCTCTCATCCTTCCAGCATCTTCGCACAATTATAGACGATTGAATCTTTGTTTCTCTTTGGTAGCAACCTTAATCTTATTGTTAGTACATTTAATATAAAGTCACACCTTTTTATATTTTTGACAAAGTCGAAATTATTTTTGAAACAATCAGCTTTGTCTATTAAACATATTACTTCGTAGAACGTATCATACTTTTCATATTTACATCTTTGTTTTTTCTTTCTTTTTTTTTTTTTAAGGTTTTTAATTCTCCCTTCTTTGTTATGAGTAAAAAATAAATCAATACATGAAAAAGAAAAAAATAAGATAAAAAAAGGAAAATTAAAATTAAAAATATAGATAGCAAATCAAACGTGAAATCATCGATAAAGCTTATCAAACAAGACATATGACATATATATATAATAACTAAGAATATATGTATACAAATTTAAAATTACAATAATTATGGAAAGCTTAAATGTTTGGATACGTAAAACTTTATCATTTTTTACGGCAATCGGAGTTTGTTGCCAGTTATTATATCAGTGACATAATTTGCTATTTGGAAGATAAAATTTTACTGACACAGTACAATTTTTACGATTCCGTAAAAACATACGGTTTCGTGTATATATTTTTTTTTTTACTGAGATCGTTTCCTATAGAAAATATCTTCCAACCGTAAAAATGACAAAGTTTCGAAAACTTAGAGAGAGGTTCTAATATCGATGATTTCATATAGATTAAGGGAAGAAAAACGAAGGAAATAGAAGCAAAATAAAAAAAATAAATAAATAAAACTTAAAATAAATTAATAAGTATTAATTGAATTGAATTTTCGCTTGTAGGTTAATATCAAAGATTAATCGATATGATATTATTAAATAAATTAAATTATATCTAGGCTATGAAATTTAACAAAATTGAAACAAAATATATTACTTTTTATCGATGGTCCCACGACGTCCATGTTGTCCGTGATTTAAATGATTGACTCCCACGTTGAAATGATAATTTGCTAACTTGATTCTGCATTCCCGTTCAATGTGATTTCATATTCCAAGGGTTATTTCCTCGATGGATTTCGAAGAAGCAATTCATTGCTTGTCTCTGATTTCTCGATTAATTGTAAACTTCTTCTTACCTAATGAAAATAAATCAATAATAGTTGTTGATTAGATAAGATTTTACTGAAATCATCTTGTTGAGGATTCTTCCACACAGTGGGAAAAAATTCGCCACGGCGATTTTTGTCCTGAGATTTGTGTCGATTTATCAGGTGCGATGCCTTTTGATATAGAAATTCTGTGTTTTATAATCTTCCTATATAAATTTGAATCTTCGTGCATTGATTGATATCGATTTTTCCCTACAGTTCCCCGTAGAGTTTGACAGTTTGTTTGCAGTGTACAGTGCTTCTTGGTTCTCTCGTGTATTTTAGCAGTTTTTCGTTTTCGGTTTCTTGCTCGTTCAACGCAATTTCGGATTAAGAAATGAATTTAGCTTGCCGCGAATTTACAGAGCCGCGTGCTTTAAAAAAATTATCACTGCCTGCTTTCGATGTGTGATGAAGTGAAAAGGTTTCTTCGCAAATTCCAAGTTTGTTGGCAATTTCCAGCTGTTTTCAAAATATCTTTCGTATTGGACCAAAAAGGACTCCGCGTGTACTATTTTGCTATTAATATGTAATCCGGGGGGGGGGGGGTGGGAGGGGGGGAGGGGAAAAAATTGTATAACGTCGAGCATCGTGGCCCGATTGTGAAACATAAATTTCTGAAACAACATCCGTTTTGCGAATGTTTGATTTTATTTCTTTTTTTCTTCTTTTTTTTTCTGTTCACTTCCCTGAATTTTGCTTAGGAATCTTTGCCTTTTGAGATGTCGCGTTGCTATCTGTTTCGTGAGCGCTGCTATTGGCTCTTCTCTTCTTCGGTAATCATTACCGTTATTAATCAAACTCAAAAATGTTAAATTTTAAGAATTGACGATGCGCCGACTCGTCGATCCGAAATAGCTTGCGAATTTCGATCGAGAGCCATCAATCTATCTATCCCTCCAGCTAAATTGAATTCCGGAGGCTGGTTTTTTTCGCTGCAGTTTAATTCCGTGCGAAGCCGTTTCGGCTGCACGATCCAACTAATTTCCGGCGTGATTTCTGATTTTGCATCTCTTGCTTTTGATCTGCTCTGAAGCCCTTGATTGTCGTAGAGACGTGCGTGCGTGCGTGCGTGTTCCCTTTGAATCGTGAAATAATCAATAAAATCGAATCCGGCAAAACTGTTGCACGTAAAGTCGCTAATGCAAATAATTATCGCTGAGTCGTCCTGTCAACAGATTTGAAATTAATTCTTGGCTGATCGTCAAGTGCGAGGTTGCAGCGCGTAAAAAGATTGCTTGCGGGAAGTGATGGAAACGTTTTCTCGCGAGATGAATCTCTGTTGTAAATCAGAATTGAAAAGGCGCGGCCTGTGCTGCGTAGTGGCCGTAGTTTAATAACGTTCTGCAAAATTATTCCTGATGCGAGATTTGCACTTGCTTGTGACAATGTAGAGTTGCCTGGTTGAAGTGATGGAGGAATTGATTCTGTCCATGCCATGATTCTTTCTTGATGAGAGAAGAGAGAACGAGAGAGAGAGAGAGAGAGAGAGAGAGAGACGTTTTGTCCTTTTTGGATCCAATTTCAAGTAGAATTCATTAATTAGCAGAATTAAAAAGATCGCGCGATGCGAAACAGTACAGAGCGTGTTATAACATTTCAATGCTCTATATATATATATATATAATGTTTTTCTCTCATTTGAAGTAACTGCAAAGTAATTTTGAAGTAAGTGTCACGTGGTGCAAATGCTGAGATTTTTTTGCATGATTTTTCAATAATCTTTGAAAATAAAAAGGAGCAGATCTAATCTCTTCCTTCATTCATTAAATTTTCAGTTTCAGAAAACAGGGAGATTAGTATTTTGCATTACTGTTGCTCTTCGAAGCAACAATAGTGATAAATATAATATGATTTCCATGCTTTTTTGTTCTTCGGTCTGGCGAGAATAACAGGTGCAGCCTCTGTCAGCCAGGTAGTTGTTGAATTTCTTTGAATTTTGCCAATTGTCGCTTTAATGACGGACGATTGACGTTGATCGATGATTGTCCGTCCGACGAAATAGAATAAACTTTCCTGAGACGGGGAGTGATTGGGCCCAGTGAAAGAAAAATTGCTCTTTTGGTCTTTCGAGGTCGATATCGGGAGATTCGTTCTCGATGATTTCGCGGATTCTCTGTACGCTTCGACGAAGGTGTGTTCCGTCCGAAGGTGTGTTTCCAAATGTGTGCTAGGTAAATAAATGAATTCTCTCATCAGGCTGGCCGGGTAGACACGTGAAAGCCTGTTTTCGCCTCTTGTGCAACGTATAAATGCGAAAAACGTTGGAATAAACGTGATAATAATTCAACAAAGTCCCCATTGTAATGTAAATTCAATATAAATATATAATTCTGCGAGTAATAGCTTGAGGATGTGAGTGAAGAATTGCGCGATCGTCGTTCCTCATCTCCGATGATCGCCCCCGATCATCGAGGAACGCGAGATCGCCCTGAAGATACTTGTTAGCCATCCTTGTTTCGGTTCCTCGTTGAACAGCTGGCCTCCGCTTGACGCTTCTTTCCGGCTGCACCCGTTGATCTTGATCCTCCCGCGCCGTCCCGTTCACTGATCGATGCCCCGATTACCCGTGATGGCTGCTGCCTCGTTGCTCCAGGTCGTGGTGGTGAGACCTAGAAGGGTGTGAGCGTTAGCTACGAAAAAAAAAAAAAAACCACACAAGGGCCGGTTGTTCACGTTTCAGTTTCAGTTGGAAATTCTAATCTACCGCGATTTCTACCAAATGCTCTTTAATTGACGCTAATAAAGGATCTCTCTTATACGGTCCGGATAAAATGCGAGATGTGTCTCTGTAAAGTGTGCGTAAACGTTTGCGCAAGCGTCGTCTTGGGATGTCGGGTTGCAAATATCGGGACTAGACAACAAAACGCTGTTAAAAATTCACTCTTGTACACGTCATCTTGAACGTCCCCTTGTCTGCCACGAGCTTCCTTGGATGAAGAGTTTCTCAAATTAATTTCGATTAATCGCTACAAACATACTCCTGGACATAAGGTGACGATGACGTCGATTGACGTTTCGGTGATGGTAATTTTATTATTAAATCAGCGTCCATTGCAGACAAGCAGTTTCGATTCAGAAGACGCTTCGCGACGCTTAATTTCAGTGGTGAGTTAGTTATCGGTTGAATGTTCCAAAAATCTCTAATTATGGCATTGAAATAAAGCATATCAATGTAGTAAATTTCTGTCAAATGTGAGATTTACAATCTTGCGGCTGTATGTGTGTGTGTGTGTGTGTGTGTGTGTGTGTGTGTGTGTGTGTGTGTTCACCGGTTGGTTGAAATTTTCAAGTAGATCGACAATTAATACTTGGCATATGTCTGATAATTATCATTTCTTTATATATATATATATATATATATGTACGTGATATTTATTTTCATTTTCGATTAATTATCTACATTTAGTTATTCAAGTTTTTAATAATACATGACACTATTTTTTTATTTTGTAAACTTTTTAATACTCCTCCTCTATCGTCTTCTTCTCGATATTTATTTTAACGTAAAACTTTCAATTATTTGAAAAAAAAAATGGTATTGTACAAACACTTTCAAGTCACGTGATGTATATATATATATTTTTTTTTTTTTCTTTATTAATACAATCTTGCAGTGTGATTTTTCAATCTTCATGTCAAATCAAAATTTGCTTAAGAACGCGTAGCGCTTGGTATTATTATATATTCTGTCTCTCAATTTTGATAAATATTCTCAAACGTTTTTAGCTTAATTATTATCTATATCTCAGCCGGAGGAGATTTTTTTTTTCTCGTTGTTGGTTCTTCTGATTTTTCGAAATCGTTTCTTTTTTTTCCGTATCGCGTAGATAGCAAAGAAATGTGCGCGTTTAAGAGTCACGATGCATCTATCCATGGTATTATCGAGGCGTTGTGTCTATGCTCTTTTCAGCTATACATTTTTCGCACCCTTTCTTTGATTATGTATTTTTTTTCAACCCTGGAGGATATTATCTTGCACACATAACGTTGCACCTTGGCAAATAATAGCCGGTAAAGCAAGCACTTGATGTGCGATCTTGATAAGGTCTCTATATGTAGACTCAGGTTGTCAAATTTCCTTTTTCTCTTCAAGAACAGTAAGGCATCATAAAGCACAAACTCTACTCATTTCTTGTAATTCTAATAGGTACTTTTTGCAAATCCTTCAGACGCTCCTGTCGCCCGCGATTCTCACAAGAAGAAATTTTTCATTCAATTATAGATACACGCCCTATATCGCGAGAGCAGCTGGTAAAAAAGTCTTGCATAAAACGCGTCATCACGTGGACAATATGTCAATTATGCTAGCGCTTCGGAGGGAGGAGAGTATAGAAAGAAGAGGACACGAGCGCAGAAAGTGTGTAGCTGAAGAGAGGAACGGAGCAAGCAAACAGAGAATCAAAGCATCGGTGGTTGGTTGCCTCTATATGTACAACCGGAACAATCGGCCCCAGGAAGACCGGAGAGCACAAAAAGAGGGCGAAGCGTGAATGGTGAATCGTTGGAGGTGAGCGTGTCCGCAAGAGAGAAGACAAAGAAGTCGTGCTGTTGTGCTGCTAGTGCGAGATGCCGGACCGTGGGACTTAAGGCGGATATACAATATTATACACGAGGCAAGAGTCCCTTTAGATTTTTCTCTCTCTTCTCGGGGAACGCGCATCAGAGATCGAAGGAATGAGGAACACGAGAGGGGAACGGGAACCAACGACATGTGATGTGTCTGCGCGTGTGTGTGTGTGTGCGTGATGACATACACCTTTTGCATGAAGGGGGTAACTTTTTGTGGCTCGTTAGAAGTCGTTGAGAAGTAGCGATGGGCGATTTTTTTAAGAAAGAATCGAAGTAGCTGAGATGGATTTACTTAAAAAATCGGACCAAAAGATTTCAATTTCCTAAAAATCGATCTAAAAAAATCAAAAATACATAAGAAAAACTGAAAGATCATGATTTTGTAAGATGGATTATATTTGCATTAACTATATAGTAAATTATGTTTTACTTTAGAATAATTTGATTTCTAAAATTGTTTGACAATATTTAAAAGAAGAATAAAAATATTTTAGAAATTTTTTTTCTTTTTTAATATATTTATTCAATTTTCCATTCGTGCATGTGACTAACACTGTGTGAAAAGCGCCACTAAGGGCGCGTAATTAGCGCTAACGGTGTCATTCTCTCTTTGTCACTCACTAAAAGTTGAACAAAGATAGAAGGACGCTGTTAGCGCTAATAGCGTCTCCCCGAACGCGCTTTAAACGTACGTAATAACGAATATCAAATATCAACAGATGGTAATTCGATTTTCTACAAAAAGAATCGAACGGAAAGGAATCGATTTAAAAAAATCGATTTTTTTTTTTTAGGAGAAAGATGGATTTTCTGAAAATCTGGAATCGAGATCGCCCATCGTTATTGAGAAGTCGCGACCGGATGCTAAAACCGTGGCTCTTTGTTACACGAGTCCGGCCTGCTTCGCGTTTCGAGGTCCGAAATCTTTTTCTTTTGCTAACGATCTCGAGGGTCGAGGTTATGGCGGTCTGTTTGACGTTCCTCGGATCGTTAGAGCGATCTTGACGGGTTTCGATGACCGATTTTTTATAATCTAATTACGCCGATCGTGGGAAATCATCTTGGGCATCGTCTTGAATCATAATTCATTCCGCTCGGTATATATTCCTATATGCAACTGCGATGATCAATCGATTTCACGGATTAATTGAACTCGCGTGAAACTGATGTGGATGATTTATGATGATGATGATGATAATTTATGCAGAGCATTGTCTTCTCAGGACATTTAATCTGAGAAATATGATGTCTTCTTAATGAATCACAATTTCTATACATTTCTGACATATCTTCCTCATCATTCGCGGTCGAAATTTTGATAAGAAGAATAATGTTACGATTGAAGAGAAGCTTTTCTTTTCGAATCGATATGATTTTACAATTTTATTGATATTTTTTATAATATTTTGACAGCTTTTGAATTTATTATTATTTTTCTTCTTTCAGAAATAATACGACATGATATCGGCCGCTCTATGCATTGTGAGAAAGTCCATAGATATATATTTTGTACTCGTCTGAAGCAATCAGAATTAATTTTAAGTAGTCAATATATAATCGCAATATAAAATTCAGACATGAGGAATTTGCAGTGTAGAGTAACAAAGTTTTGTAGCGCAACATTAAAAAACAACACGAAACTATCCTTATGATTTGCTTCTATTGCTATTGATATTGTAATTATTATTATAGATAAATATTCTCGATATATTTATAAAAAAAAAGGTCCTTTTAAAAACGTGTGCTTTTAAGTCTGAACTTTAATTCAACGTAATTGTTTTTCAACCTTCTGGATCTTCAATCTTCTTTTTCATCTGCTTAAATTTCTGCATTTTCTTTAAATAGAACAAGTCGATCCCAAGATATTGACGTATAAGATTGGAAACGCAACGGCAGAAATGGTGTCCGTCGGCAACTTCAGGATCACATGCATACACATGAAGTTAGTACATATGCATACGTATGATTTCTGTTGTATGTGTGTAACGCTGAAGTTGTCAACGGACACCATTTCTGCCGGTACCCGTACATACAAGATAGGACCGAACAGGATTCTTTTATTTTCTCGTTGAAATATTTTCTTGTTGAAATATCGATGCACATGTAATAGTAACCGTAACATAAACTGCCATCATTTATTATTGAATATCCATCCGTTGTTTTATTGCAAGCCTACTTTTTAAATATATCATGTGTCATGCAATTCGAATTTCATTCAGTATCATTAGCTCAAATCAATGCGGTAACAACTCGGTAGCTTAGGTTAGGTTAGGTTAGGTTAGATGAATGAAACGCACAGAGTACCATGCTGTTTTGAAGATGTAAAATAAGTCGAATGATATGTTCAATATGCTCTGTGAAAAATGTATTTGAAAAAGAAAAAAAACCTTTAATATCTATACGCGTATTTTCTTATAAAGTAACCAATTTCAGAAAAGTATCATAAGATGAATTTGGAAAGCATACAGGCTACTCTCATGTGGCACAGTCGGGAATTTTACGCTATTAAGGTAATGAATTTTTCGATCATATAGATTCTTGTCGGATAAATCAATACTTTTGTTATTTATTTTCAATGATGGTAAGCGATATCTTTATCTTGTTGCTCGTTGAATTTTAGAAATTGAAACAGATTTTGAATGGAAATTGATATCGTGACGCATTAATTAATTATTGATATTTTCAATAGTATTCAAAACAAAAGTATTCACACACATACACACACACACACACACACACACACACACACATATACATAGGCACACGTAAACTCCTTTGGAATCTTATTTAAAAAATTTATTTCGCGCACAAATGCATTCAGCGATCGAATCAATGCAGTGTTTATGCTGTTCGATAAATCTTGCTTTTAATATGATGGATGGCTCTTGCTTCTTCATGATGAAGAAAAAATTGATTTCTATTTCTCTCTCTCTCTCTCTCTCTCTCTTCATATTGATCGAATACGCAAACAGATGCTTGAATCATAATATAGCGTAATTTTTATCTTTGAAGACATTAAACATTTAATTATTTTATTAATTATAATTTATAATTTCGAATAAGATGAATTTTAGATATTATCGGTATTTTACTATATAGTTAAAATTTGCCCACTTTATGTAAGACTTGATAAAATGCCATACCTTATTCTCCAGATGATATTTTATTAAATGTTTATGCGTGTGCGTTAAATGTTAAAATTCAATTTTTATTATTAAAACTTTTTCCGCTCACTCTTACTGCTTATAACACAAAACTGTAAATTTCATTATTAATCACTTTTCTTTTGTTACATTAACAGAAAGTGTATATTACCATTTCTATTTGAAGCCTAAAAAATTAGATTTTCTATTATTACATCATATCCTTGCTATGTAACATGTGTGTGTTGAATGCCTATAAATATTTGAAAGGCTATTTTTATATATATTCGAATTGAACGCATTCAGTTTCATAATAATGATTTGAATAAAATTTAGATGAACTTTTTTCTGGCACACAAGTAGAATATCAATCCAAAGTTATAAATTTTTTTGTATACCATGAAAAGAATTTTCAACAGTTTTTACTTTTGCTTTCTGTTATTAAAGAAGAGTCTTATTTTTTTATTTCAAGATATATTATTAAATTTACGAATTAATATCTCTTATAATTTAATATTTATTACAAAATGGCCAACTTCTATTGATTCTTCATTTAACTGTTTGTCGAAATAATATAATTTTGCGATCCATGACAAAGTTGTGTTATATATTATATATTTCTCTCGGTGAAATTAAAATTGTACATGTGACAAAATTGGAATTGTAATTAGTAATATAAACATTTATATTTCATTAGCTATTTTATATGAATCTAATATATAACGTGCTAATTAAATTAAATTTTAGTTTGCGAAATTTGCTCATTTCTGAAACTTTTTCTGTCTATTTCAAAGTTGGAATTATGAAGAGTGCTAGAATATCAGCAAGTTATTATTCTCAATAAAATATCTCATAATGTTGCTTGTTCATCAAAACATGTACGTGCGTCGATAGAAATAAAAAAAGGCCAACGATAACGATTATTCGAAGGACATACCGTATCATATCATGCTATTTTTATAGCAAAGTAAATCTTTTACTGCGACATTACTGTTAATTAAAAATATTTAAGATTAATTAATAAATACTCAAAAGGAGTCATCAGTTATTAAGAGTCACGATGATGTAAAATAAATTCCATTGTTAGTATACTTTTTACATTATATAGATTTTGCATTTTCTATTTTTTCATTAAATCGTTCACGGAAATTTGTTATATTTTTCTCTCTCTCTTATTATACTTTTTTTTTTATATCGTGTACCATTTTTATTTTAAACAATCACTACATTGATTCACTATAGTCTTTTCAAGATCTTAGCGAAAATTGGGATCGACTTTGTAAAATTTCAATGATCAAATCATCAGCAATGTAATATCTTGCCGCAACATGATAGCAAACAATAAATATTATTTTGGAACAGCACACGTTTAAATATTTAATTTGCCATTTAAGTCGGCATATGAATCAATTATTGGTTACAATAAAATTGATTGCTTCAGAACATTCGTCAATATATCTGTCAATGTCATCTGTGATTATGTCAAGTCTGGAGCTAAGGAGATGTATATTTCACCTGCTTGAATCCAAGTATTATTATCCCGCTATTATTATATTATTATTACGAAAAACCTTGAGAAATGATACTTTGAATTACTTCGTGTTGCAGGTATAAACTTTGCGCACAAGCACGTGTGATGTATCGGTGATATGCGAGATGATATGATGCGAAAGTATCTACGCATGCAAATTTTTCTCTCATCGCATTAATAAATTAAGCAGTTGGTGTAATGGAAGAGCAGATCAGATCGAGAGTCGGGTACAGAGACAGCAGCTTTAATTTATCGAAAGGTTATTCATATGCAAATTACGCGTTAATTAAATGCATGTTAATTAAATGTTTTGTTAATTTCCACAGACCGATACTACTACTGATGAATCTGTAAATCCAACTGTTGATCTACAATCATTGCTGGGAGAGTATACGCATTTAATGCACGTAGAACGCACATGATCTACGGGTGCAGCGAGAAACTGAAAGTGTGTAATCGTGATATCATTACTCTCGCAATCTCGAAATGAAAATTGTTCAATTTTTTTTTTGTATTTTCTGGTAAGACGATAAATTATATTATACGCACGTTGCTCGATACAATTTTCGATCAATCTGTCGTGTTGTTAACGTGACGTCAAAATTTTGTGAATCGTTTTTTTTTTCCCGCAAAGAATTATTTCTCACACTTGCGAGATGATTATAGATTAAACGGATGCGTGAGTAGTGATAACGTCGCTACGAGATAAGCAGATTGAGAAGAGCGCCTACTTTTGGACGAGTACAAAAAAAATTTTGGAGGAACACTATTGCACACAGAACAAAATTTTTATGGGAAATATGAAAGAAGGTGGAACGGAGAGAGAGGAAAAAAAAAAAAAAGAAGAAGAAGCGACAGAATTTTCGAACACGCAATGACGAAAAAGAGAGGAAGACGAGCAAATTTCAAGTCACATTTTGGAAGGATATTAGTGCCTGGATAGAGTAGGTCCGAATAATCACAATTCGCGCATAACTCGGAATTTCGATCGTAGATTCACGCTATTCTGTCTCGCGAATTATTATTCCAAGACAGCTTCATCGCGATTAATATTTTTCCCGTTTTTCAGCAAAGAAATTTCATCGTTTTCTACCTGACCGAAAATTTTCACGTGTGTGCAGTACTAATAAAATTAGAACACCGTTAAAAAAAAAAATTATATACATATATTTACATATATATATTTCCGTAATATTGCGCGTGAATTTAGTTTATGTAATAAATTAATCGCGCGTGGCTTAAATAAGTACGTGACAGATGCTTTTTCGAATTTAATATAAATTTAATTCGATTCGAATTTTTCCACAAAAATTTCCCAAAGCATCAGCTGGCGAATTAAATCGCTCTCTCTCTCTCTCTCTCTCTCTCTCTCTCTCTCTCTCTCTCTCTCTTTCTCGGTGTTCGCATTTCAATGAATCGTACTGTATATAATCGACCATCGTCTCCGCGAAAAGCTAAGTGAGCCGAAAAACTCCGTCTGTCGGAAAATTTCATCTTGAAGACCTCGAATTCATTCGTTAGCTTTTCTTTGCAACAACCGTTTGTGAAAAACAAAGTTTCTTTTCATGTATAATTGCATACATTCCTACACGCGAACGTATTTAATTTTGCTTTTTTTTTTTTTTTTTTTTTTTTTCTTCATCTCGAACAACGAAAAGCACGACTCATCCAATTTTCCGCATCGCGTGGCAGCCGATTATGCTATTTACAGAGGGAGTGTAAATTTCCGGTTTCACGAGGCAGAACGTCGAAGATCCGCGTGGGCCGAACGCTTTAGACTTTAGACGACTTTTAGCGTAGTCTATCGAAGCACCAAGATCACGTGCTAGCCAGGATAAAAACCCGAAACTATACTCACCATCGTGATAGCGCGATGTAGAAGCCCCGATCGGATCTGCGACAGAAAAACGATGGCGATCGCCCGTTAGATGCGTGCTCCACTTTCCTCTCCGCTCCGCTCCGCTCCGCTCCGCTCCGCTCCGCTCCTCCTCGTCCTCCGCGGACTCTCCTCGACCGTTTGACGGCGGCCGAAGAAGCCGAGAGAGAGACACCTCTCTTCGCTGTTGATGCTGATGTTCTGTGCTCCTTGCTGACCGAGCAGGCCCTTATATACTAGGCCCTTCCTTCTTCGACGTGCATGGGGGTTGACGGAGGGGCGCCCTCCCCTTCTGCAGGGCCCTGGGAAAACGATTCGTGCCACAATGCGGCGGCCCTTCTTGTCGTCTCTTGCGCGCTCCCCCTCCCCTCCCCCCTTCCCCCCGTCACTCGTTGAAAATAGAAGAGACGAAGATATATCCTCAAACGGGATTCTCTGGTCTTCTTACCTGTTTCTACGTTGCGTAACGTACGCGTCGATCGGTTTCGAATCCCTTCTCAGAATTTTTACCCCCGACGCGAGGGATGCTAGTCACCCCTGAAAATTGTGAAGGGGGCGAAGGTGCCCAGGTGCCCGGCGGGCAAGATAAGTCGGGCAGTTTCAAAAATTCGTTGCCGTGGTATAGAATTTTTCCCGGATGGTTTTTGCAGAGGAAAAGATTCAAGAGAGATGCGCGTGAAAAATATATCTCCAGGTGTTGGATTATTATTTTATATAGTCTCTTCGTCGGCTTTCAGAATGAAGAGACAGACTTTTTCGAATTGGCGAATGACAAATGTCTTAATGTTTTTCAAATCATCTAATCAATAATATCAATAATATTCGAAAAATAAATAATATATTTCTTTGTAATTAATTAATAAAAATGAATTATGCGCGTAGGACATTGCAATAAATATCCCATGATTTAATAGGGAGTTTGCATTAAAAAGAAAATACATTTTTTTATATATGTAATTTAAATATATATTATTATAAATTTATTTATACAAAAATTTTTTATTTTAACCAATAGAAAGGTATTAAAAAATTAAATTAGAATTTAATAAAATTTAAATTGTGAGAAAACGATTTTGATTGGTTGGAGGGCGTGACGTCACACAGTGCAATAGTTTCAAACGTTTCAACAATAATTGGATATTTTAATAAATAAAAATAGTGTGTTGTCACTATTGTCATATATTAATTAGGTTTGAGGAGACGCTATTTCACGCTATTTAGCGCTATTAGCGTCTCCCCGAATGCAGATATTGCACTGTGACGTCACATCGCGTTCGGAAGGACTCGGTCGTTTCCAGATCGTATTGGACAATTTCAAATAATGTAATTTTTATTATTATTATTATTAAAAAATTACGTTTAAAAAATAAAAATAGTTACATTTAAAACTATATATAAATTATAAAATGCAATTGTTTTTCAAAATCATGCAAACTCCTTATTGCTCGAACAATTTAAAATCCCTCGGTATTTTTAAACGTGACATCACACACATACGCAGAGAGATAGAAAGAGAGAGAAATGCTGCATCCTTAGTTTGACGTAACTAAAGTTGAAAAAAAATTTGCAAATTTTTAAATTAATCAAAATATAATACAAGAATGTTGTTGCGATCCGAGCAACAATATTGCTGATTTAAAGCGAGGCATAAGTGTCGTTTATATTATTATTTTTAACATGACATTTGCAAATTTTGACAGAGCCGTTATTCCTCGCGCATCCCCTTTGTACGCCGACACGAGAGTTATACCGGTTTAACGTTTACGGTAGCTAAATCGATTTCCTCTTTTACATATCTCAACGATTTCTTTAACCTTTTGATAGCTACGGATCCAGTTATGTGAATCTCATCCGTTGACCGTTTCTTCTCGCAGAGGAAACGTTCCCCGTTTCCTTTCTCTCGTCACCCTTCTCGAACTTTCCACCGGTGCAAGATGTATACGTAAAAAAGGATAACACATCTTGGGAGCAATTTTAATATTCAATTTTCTCATAGAGATGTAACTAAGACTTCCAATTTCCTCGATAAATTAATTTTTTATTAAATAAAAATCTTACCTTTTCGTCACGTATACTTATCTCTTTTACTTATATTTATTCTTTATTTTTATTTTATTTTTACACTTAGTTATATATATTGCTTAATCTTTTTACTCGATTATTTTTTTCAATTAATCTCTTTTTCATATTAATATATATATATTAATGAAATATATTGATTATTTTTTTTCAATTAATATCTTTTTCACATTAATATATATATATATATATATACCTACTAATATGAAAAAGAAATTAATTGAAAAAAATAATCAAGAGAAGAGTAAATAAAAAAGTTAAGCAATATATAGCTAAGTGAAAAAATAAAATGAAAATAAAGAATATATATATAAATCGCTATTAGGGTGGTGTGTAAATGGTTTTTAAAAGCACCGACACGCGCCACCCGCAGCACACGATATGCTCCTAATCGGAATTGATTTCTCGTCAATTTAGGCAAGATCCACGTGAATCATTCGGCAAGAACATTTAAATGAATTCTCGTCGACGTGCGTAACGTTAACTATGCGGGTACCGACTAGCCACCAGGGGGAGATTACCAGGGTAGATAATTGGTTAATGACTCTTGCTTCTCATCTTTTTCTCCGTGTATTTAATACAATAGTACAACTATACGCGGTGATGAGTTGATTTTCGCTATAAATTAGAGTTATTTCACGACGAAATTCCGTAATACGATACCGATGAAAAATAATCGCACTGTAGAGGGCTAAAATTTCTCTCTCTCTCTCTCTCTCTCTTTTTTTTTTTTTTATCAACTAAATAAATAGAAAAAATGATATATTTTATACAAGTAGTCATTCTACCACAATGTAACTCCGATTTACAGTAATTACATTAATTTTTCATAGAGAATCATTTTAAAAAGACGAATAAATAATGGAAAAATTAAACATAACAATTTGAAATCCCGCGACGAATTTAATTGTTATTCCTCTTTTTTTTCTGTTTCAGGAATTATGTTTCTTCTTCGATTTTGCTTCTTGTCTCGTAAGTAAAAAATTGTTGTTCTAGCGTTTTCTGGAATTCAGTTTACGGTATTTAAAACATATAGGTATATATATATATATATATATATATATATAAGCACACAAAATCATTTCCCAAACGCGACGATCCTTTAAATATCTCTGTTATTAATAAATGTCTCTATTATTAATGAAAATAGGTGTTTAAGAAAAAAATATTTCCCTCAAACAATAACAAATATTTTTTACCGCTTTCGTTCACAGATTTCAAAGTTAAAGCTTCTTTTGGATAAAAAAAAAAAAAAAAAAAAAAAACAAAAAACCACATTTTTTATTCTCCTTTATTTCATCAGTATCGATTTTTGCGTACTTGTCGTGAGCTGTAAATTACTGTAATGTTGTGATTACTAATCGTTATTTCCGATAAGGCAGATGGCCGGAACTGCAGTCCAGTTTCTCGACATGACCCAGGTAGTTATTTATGCAACACTTAGCGCACGACCTGAGGGGTGACTGCCAAATCTGGGGTGGGAAACGGTATGCTATGGCATTTCTGCATCCCCTACATTCTCACGCGAACATCAATACATATGAATAGAGCTACCTGTGCAAGAGTGTCATTTTTCAGACAGGTACACACATGTATGTGTGACTCGCTCATTTCCATTGCATGATTTTTATCATGACGTCATCAATGAATAGAACGCGTCACGGTGTAACGGCTCTACATAACGATATAATTGTTCCTTTCTTTTCGTATTCAAATAAATTATAAATTCACGCTAAAGATAAATTATATTCATTTAACTCATTTTTCATCAAATTCTGATGAAATAAAAAATATACAGTTATTATCAATAATTTGTTACTATTTATTTTATTAAATAAATCATCAATTAGATAACAACAAATTATTGATAATAAATATATTACGTCAATTAATTAAACTGGATATTTTTTTACATATGTGTACATATTAAAGAAAAAAAAAAGTAAATATTAAAGTATCTTTATTACACACAAGATATATACATTATATAATCAATCAATTTAATACAACAATATTATCTCTTTCTCTTCGTAATTTAAAAAATGCTAAAAAAAATAAATGCATACTATGTATTTCTTTCGATCATAATTTTCTTTAGGTTTCGTGTTATTAAAAATTTAATTATTTAATATATATATATATATAGAGCCACATTCGCTATTATTATCTTTATCGGTTTAATTAAAAAAGAATATTTTTTTCACATAACAATGCAAAGAAATTAAAGATTCGTGAATATTCATTTAGCTTATTCTAGCTTGTATAGTGAATATGACGAGCAAACGAAGGGAGAAAGAGAAACGCGGGCTATTTCTTGAGCCCTTCGACCTTTCGACCCTTTGGGCCTCCTGATCCCTGATCCCGATCCAAAACTACTGATGCTATTGCACAGTCGCTTGCTTTCATACATTTCTATACTCACATCTGCCCCTACATTCTCACGCTATTTTCCTTCGAGCAACGATGATGAGATTTGTTATTGAGATTTAAAATTTAGATCAATGTAAACAAATGTAAACTAAGAAAATTAATTTCTTTTATTGCAAAGTTTAACTAAAAAATTATGTTATATATTTTGTCATGTTTAATTATACATATTTATAATTAATATATCGTATATTGTTACTCGTGTTTCACAGTATAAAGTAATAAAATACACTTCAAACTTTCCTTGTGATTTATAAAATTAATAACTATAAATCTTGAGCAACTGTCAGAAATTCCATTTTTGCTTGAAATATACATTCATATATATTATTGTATTAATATGTTTACTTACAGAAAAAAAGTTACTTTTTAAAAATATATATCAATAACCTAAGTATTTAATAAAAGTATTATAACAATATTGTATTAATTAATGCAAAAGTGATAACATGTAAAAAATTTTATTTTGACCACCTTATTATCAAAAAAGTTATTTACAATGCAAAAAGAAAAAAGAGAATTTTTGTGACTTTTCATTTTATAAGTTATAAATACGTTTATAGCAAAGAATTGAGTAGATTTTATTTATTGCTATTAATCTTATAAATCTCTATAAAAACTAAGATTTAAAAAAAATCTTTTATAGATGGTAAATAATTATTTTAAAAGGTGGAAGGAAAAGTGGGATGTGTAAGAATTACAATAGGGTAAATGTAAATATATATAAGAAATCAAATACTTCAATACTTTTATATTTAAGAAATCATACATACGATTCGGGAAATTCGAATGTTACATCTCGTCCAGTCAGTTGTTTATACACCGAAGCAAAAGTATCAACCTGTCAAAAGATAAATTAATATATACACGACGAGAAAAACTTGCATAAATAAAAATAATTCATATAGAAAATACAAATAGATATACCTTATGTTCGATATTTGTTTGCTCGTTTTTGTCCAAATGGACTTTAATAACTTGAGATCCATCAAGTTTCACTCTTATACGTTTGCCAACAATTTCCACAGGATATACAATATCCTCCAATAAGGCATCATAAACAGAGGTCAATGTTCGGCTAAACAAAAATTAATTAAATTTAATTGAATTGAAAATAGAAAAATTATACATAAAATATATGTTTTATAGAATATTTGGAAAAATAAAGATAAAATTTAAATACAAGTATAATAGACATTAAATAATTAAATTACATCTACATTTAATCATACAAAATTACAAATTAATATATATATATTATGTATATTTTTTCTTACCTTCTAGGACGCTTTTGTTTATTTTTGGTACGAGTTTTCCTCGTTGGTTTCGGTAAAATTTTACGTTCTCCGACAAACATCACATGTTTGCCAGAAAATTTCTTCTCTAATTCCCGTACTAATCGTGTCTGTATCTTTTGAAACGCTTTTAATTTGGGCATAGGAACGTAGATAATTATAGACTGTAAAGAGCAAAATCACTTTAGTATATAATTCTCTCAAGAAATCCAAAATAGTTATATAATAATGATAAAATATGTTAGAGATGAAATCTTACCTTCTTATTATTTGTTTCTAGCTCTTTTGCCTTGGTAATATAAAGTTCTCTCAAATGCGATTTTAAATCGCTATTCATCTCCAATTCCAGAAGAGCATTCGAGATGCTCGCCTCGAACTGGTCAGGCTCAGCTCCGCCGCTTTTAATTATCTTTGCATTGGCCGTGAACATCTGAAAAAATTTAGAGGTTAGAATATTGTTTAGAGAGACCTATTTACATAGCCGTGCGAGATTTTCCCGAAAATGTTTTATAATAACACTAATTTAAACACAGATGCCACATAAGTGTGGAAACCGGTTTTTTAATACAAAATTAAAATGTTAAACGTGACATTATGTGTAATGTGTCATGGAACCTGACAGAATCCAGCGTAATCAATATCACGGATCTGTCATCTGAGAAAGATATTGAAAGCTATACATTTTAAGAGGCTTTAAATATCGTACGACGTAAGATTTTGCATTTTCTTAATTATTTCAGTGCTGTAAAATTAAATATTTAAAACCACGCACCTTGCCCACTTGACAGCCGTGAAAAAAAGGAAGGAACGTAGAGACACAACTGCTATGTAAATACTTGCTCCTTTTTTCCGAGTTTTTACCTCACCAGAGGGCACTGGTGTAGCTAGTACTTTTTTTATTATCCAGTTGGTATGTAACATTTTTTTGCGTCTTGGTAATACTGTACTTTTTATAACTATTTTTCATATTTAAGGCGCGTTCGGGCAGACGCTATTAGCGCTAACAGCGTCCTTCTATCTTTGTTCAACTTTTAATGAGTGACAAAGATAGAATGACCCTGTTAGCGCTAATAGCGTCTCCCCGAACGCGCTCATAGTACTAAAATTGTACGATAATATTGCACGTAAAATTACAGATACATTTTATTATAATTAGTAAAGATAAATCCGCATTTTTTATTATTTGACAATTTTCTTAAATATTTCGATGCAAGAACGTAAATATTTCTTTAGATTCAATCGATATTCGATAACATAAGTGTTTCATCAGTGAGTTACAAATGTTGTACAGTTATTTATTTATAATCAATTATATCTTATTTGAATAGACATTTTTATATCATTTGAGAATATATATATATATATATACATAATTGTGTGTTTATATAATGGATAATAATATAATGGATGCGGTAGAAGGCTTGAATGACTCTTCAACTAAAGGTATTGTAATGATAGTTTTGAGTGTTGTAACAATATCAACCTAATAATAATTCTCTTTTTCGTTACAGTGGCAGCCTTAGTAGAAAGAAATATTTTACCACAAGGTATATCATTAATCGATCCAGCTGCTGTAGCAAAATCAAGTCGACAGGATTTGATAGCATTGGTAATGGAAATTGAAAAGGTAAAAAATTTTACATAATTATATATAATTAATTGTTTAGTTGTATATGTATATATATATATTGTGTCTGTATGTCATATATATATATATATTTTCTAATTTTTATATTATTTTCTTATATATATATATATAGGCGGATAGATGTGTCAAAGCTAATGCGTGTAATAAATTACAAGTGATCGCGGAGCAGATAAGATTCTTACAAAAGCAAGCGGAGAGTATCTTATTGGAAGCAGAACGAAATGCAAAGCTACATCATGTAGCTTGTAATTTTGTAAAACAGCCTGGTCATATATATCACTTATATCAACGAGATTCGGGACAATTTTATTTCTCCATGCTTAGTCCAGAGGTAAATAATAATGTTTTTGTATATCGCTAATTAATCTTATAAATAACAAATATTAGTCTCTAATCAATATTTTGCACTCTTGTTAAAAGGAGTGGGGTAATTCTGCACCATTACAGAGTTACAAAGGTTCTTTTAGATTAGAACATGATCGTTCGTGGACTCCAATAGCTGAACTGCAGGCAAAGAATGATGAATTAAACCTATTTAAAAATATCTTACCTTCTAATAAGATTACAAACACTCTTTTGCAATCTGTTACGTTAAATACTAGTATTTAATAAATTTATTTTTATAATTATCTCTAATAAATAAAATTAATATTAACAGCATTTTTAGAAAAATTTAATGATATTTAAGCCAATGCATGAAGCATTGATGTGCACACAATGCAATATTTAAAGCACATATATAGTAAATATACAATAAGATGAATTTATATATTGCTAAGAATAGACTATTATGAAATATTGTAAATACTATATTGCACAAACACACACCAATGCTTGATAGCTTGTGATGATAGCTAGATATCTTCAGATAATTATTTAAGAAATTATACAAGAAATAAAAGATCAGAACTAAAGTTAATGTATAGGAGACTTTGTAGTACTCAATTGGTTTTTTTACCTCTTTTGCATATGATATATTCATAAAAAAAATTATAAGGATATATAGGGTAAACAATATAGGAAACAGATTCTACTCTTTTGGTATAATTATAATAAATTATATACATAATTTTGAATTTTGTATATGATTACATACACTTGTCGAAACAATCTTTTGTACAAGAGTAAATTGTATTATTACTCTTTAATTCTATTGGGTAATTTGGTTGTGCAATTAACAATATCCTTGTAATTATATGCAATAATATATGTATCAGATCAGAAGTAGCATGTTGCTATAAGCTAATTATTATCTTTATTCATAATGATCTTTGTACAACTGCAAAAAGATCAATGACTCTTAAAATAATATATATATATATATATATATATATATATATATATATATATATATATATATTATCTATTTTACGTAGTTATACATTTCTATAGGCAGTAGGTAGATTTGTGTGTGACTCTGATTTACTCTTACCACATAGCATCCAGGATACAATTTCCAAGCAAAATGAATTTATTATATACTGCATTCATATACTACTTAAATTTTTTAGTGTATGTGTATATATATATATATACATAAAATATGTAGACTAAAAATTTAAATATGGATGTGTGTGTAAATATATATATATATATTTATATTTATATATATTTACATAAGTGTGTATGAATTTCTTTTCTAGCAACTAAACGTCTATGTATATCATACAATCATCTTTCTACAGAACGCTTAATTGCAAAATACTTAACATATTCCAAATATTACATGACTATTTTCATTTAATAAACTATTTTACCATGAAAACAATATACAAAGTAAGGATCAATGAACACTTTTAATATTTTTTACCCTTTATATAAAATTAAAGACTGAACAAAAATCTATATTGAAGTAATGTCGATCATTGACGAGGACTGCGATGACTGCGTCTTGGTTTTGATGTTGAACGCATATGTCAAGTGGTATTTACTTTATGTGCTGAAACATATAAATGGAATATATATATACTACTACTTTTCTATTAATCTATTACTATATATATAGATTTATTTTTAAAAAATAAGTAGTCTTACATGAAATTGGTATCCTGAGCGGTGCATCATCATGTATTATACATTCATGCGTTTGAGTATGGAAGAGATATTGTACTAAGAGCTGTTTATCTTCTCCCACACATGGATCATAAAATCCAGGAAGTTGACTCTGCAACATTTCAAACAATATATAGAGTTAGAAATATATTATTATTTCAATATATATATATTTATATTTGTTTATTTATTCAATTACACGTTAATTCAAATCAATCATAATTTAACAAATTGGGAGTTTATTTATTTAATTATAAATCTAAATTTAGATTATAAACCTAGAATTAGAAACATAAAATTACAGAAGACAGCAAAAGAAGTAAAAAAAAAAAAAAATAAAAAATAGTCGATAAAAGAATACCTTAGACGCTTTGTGAAGAATCAATTTGGAATCCTTGACTAAACATTGCAGAGGAATTGTTACATCTATCATTTCATCCCTATGTCCGGTTTCCTCCGAGGCTCGATCCTGTTGAGGATAAACAAATCGACCATATAAGGCTTTGGTAATGATTAATCCTTTCTTGGATTCTTCTTCTGCTCTTATCCTGCTGACAGTTTCTTTCATTAGTTCGGTGGCAGCTTTAGCCTCCCTTTGTTTCTCCATCATTCTAGATTTGTTTAGTTCCTTCTGTTTCTCCTTTTCACGTTCTTTGCGCTCCTTTACGACGGGATCAATTATGAGCTTTTTAATGACTGTCCAAGTGATGATGGGTGCCACGGTGGCGTAAAAGATGGGTGCCGGTAGAACCTCGTCGCATAGGTGAATAGGAAACGTGTATGATTGCGAGGCGCGACTTAGTCTAATTTTTAACGTGACACCGGTCGGCACGCCAACGCGTACAGCCGCTGAAACTGAGCTGTGCTTGGAAACCTTCTTCTCTGCACCGTATTCGAGAAATGCACCAAATGTACCAGCTCTGTAAATATACAAAACTGATTATATGCAAAATTGTCCATGATATAGATAAAATTCGATAATAGATAACTTTCAGTGACACTAACTTAACACTACCACGAAGCTTGAGTTGCTTCTCTTCCATTTTATAAGTGTAGTTAAGACTAACGAAAGAATGTACAAGCCCGACATGTATAGAAAACGACGTATACGATCGAGACGTGTCTCTTACAATCATGGTGCTCATAGCACCTTGAATGCCAGCTCTGTATGTGAGATATCCAACTGTATGTTTATCCAACTGCATTGCAAGAGCTGTGTAAATAAAATATTTCTGTAATAATTTAAATTACTTGAGACCAAAAGTTTAATAATTATAATATACAAATAATATATAGAAATGCGAGTTAGATGTCGTTACAATTGAGAAATCACACATGTACATACTTCCAACGTAACCAGCTTTTACGCCATGCGACGTAAATTGTAACATTGTCGCCCCGTCGCAAAACAATCGTTTCGTCAACGTGCGAAATCCTTTGAGAGAGACCGTTGGACCATTGCCAGCTCCCATCTCGACTTCAACCCAACCCTTTGAAGATATCAATCGTTTCGCAGAGACGTTAAAGGATCCGGAACCTGTACCGTTTTGAGTCCCGAGTTGACCAGACATAGTCACAGTATCCCTCAGTGTGAGAGGTGTTTCGATAGACTGTGCAAATGACATCCCGCTGACTTCGATGCAAGAAAATAAACCATTGCTGAAACAAGGTAAAGAATTTTTACAATCAAGTGTTATAAATTTTATTAGTTGAGTTTCAATTAATTACTCAATCAATTAAAAAATATTAATTAATAATTAAATTTATTTATTAAATAATTCTTTTTAAAGAAATTTTATTAATAATTTAGATTAATCAATCTTACCCATTGCTGTAATCATCGTCGTATTTACTAAAAATATCTGTGGCGTTGATGTTTACTGTTACAGTGCCTTTGGGATTTGTGTGCTGCTGCAAACGTCTCTCTTCTCTCTCCCTCGCTAGCCTCTCGTATTCCTCGCGGATCTCCTGTGGTGTTTTTGTACGCTGCACAATTTCCCATCCTTCTGTTTCTAATCCACGGATTCCCAGCGAATCATAAATTGCTCTTTGATGTGGATCACTCAATACTGTAACAGTCAAGTATTACTTGATAATCTGCACTGTCATGCAATAAATCAAAAATATAATGCGCATAAAATGTCTTGGAATGAAAACTTAATGTTACAAGGAAATCAAATTTTATTTTATAATTAGCTGTCATATATGATAATAATATTAAGATTTAAGATATTAGCTATAATAAAAAAATAATAATAATTTTCAAATAATAGTAGATATAGTTTTCTGAAATAAATATATACATAAATAGTTTTAAATTACAAACCTTCATACGCCTTTTTTGTACGATTAAAAAGAATCTCCGCTTCTTTTTTAAGTACCGGGTCTGTATGCTTGTCGGGATGGTAGAGCTTACTTTGTCTACGATATGCATTGCTAATATCTTCGGGACTAGCCTGGAATGTTAAAATAAATTATTACAAAAGTAGAGATGTAATGATTTCCATCGCTGCATGATGCAACAATGAAGCACATGATAAAGATAAATTTTATGAAAGAGAAGAATGAGATGAATAAATTTGAAGCAATATTTATTTGTAAATAATGTAAGAACTAAACAGATTTGCTCTTGATGGAGAAAAGTTTACAGAAGAACAAATAATATTTTGAGACGGAAAATCAGGGAGTAAAGTGCAACTGACGATATCGATTCGCGTTGCTAATTAATTTTCACAATTTTTAATATCCTCAGAAGATCATATTTTTGATCAGGGGGGAAAAAAAGATAGACTTTTTGCAGTAAAGAAACTATTACGTCAGCATATTAAAAAGGGAAAAGGAGTCACGTGGAGAGCCAGAAATCGTTCCCTACCTCCTGCAGACCGGTTAAACTTACAAAGACAATTACAATGGAAATTACTCACGTTTCTCGGGATGTTCAAGAAGGTGTAATAATCGTCCTCGATCGTGCTTTCCTGATCACTCTCGTCGTCCATTTTAAAACTTGCGAATTTTGTCTACGTTCAACGAGTCTCGATAGGAATCGCGCGATTGTCCGTATTTTCCCAGCTTTTTATAGGTTACGGTACAGAATCGTGAGATATATATATATATATATATATATAATATATATAAGAGAGAGCGAGCCGATAAATGATGGACGTCATTTACCGATCGGTAAAACGGTGTGTATCGACTTCTCTGGACTTGTCGTTAGATGGCGCTTCGCACTCAAATTTTAGGGCGAATCTAAAGACCATATACAGGGTGTATGAAAAGTATGGAACCGGTCTATCTCGAAAGCGAAACGTCTCTGAGAAAAATGTTTCAGACAAAAGTTGTATGGTTTCTAGGGGGGCATAAGATGGTGCCATTAGTTTGACCTTGAAGAGTCACGCGAAGGTCATTTTGAATTTCTTAAATGAAACACCCTATATATTTTTGCATATTCTTGTAGCTTATCTCGAGAGCTTTTCAAAACACTATGATAAAATGTTTTTCCATTAGACACTTTTCGAGTTATAGGGCTTCAAAGTTGTAATATTTTGATATAAAATACAAGATATCTCTCTCGTAAAATATTCATTTCTCGATTATCTTACCATAAGCTATTTTATGTGACTTTTCAAGGTCAAACTAATGGCACCATCTTATCCTCCCCTGAAAACCATACAACTTTTGTCTGAAACATTTTTCTCAGAGACGTTTCGTTTTCGAGATATTTGACCGGTCCCATACTTTTCATACACCCTATAGGTATACACACACAGTTTCAAATTATTGATAGTCGTGATTTTACGTAGTGAACATATATTTTAATAAATTTTAATTGTTCTCGTCAACTTCTACGTAATTCTATAGTGTCATTATTAACGTATGACGTATGTACATATATGTATAATCTAATTGAAAAAATTAATTGATTGGAGTTAGACTCTTATAAAAGAAATGACTTTAATATTTGTAACATAATTACAGAGAGGTATTCGTGCAAGTGAGTTTAACGAATTCTCTCCAGCGTTGTTCTATCTTTGTTCAACTTTTAATGAGCAACAAAGACAGAACGACACTGTTAGCGCTAATAGTGTCTCCCCGAACGCGCCCGATATCTGCTGACAATTCAAACTCGTGATGAAATCCCAAGATTGCCGCAAAATGTACAGCATTCGTGAAAAATTAAAGGTATATATAAAACAAATTATTTACTTTATTACATATATTCTCTATATAATAAATAATTTATATCGATCGCTTTAGATGGAGAATACCATAGATTGATTTTTAAGAATAAATTTGAAGATCGCTTCGACGAACGTGCTTCTGTACGGCGCGATCCTCGCCCGATTGACTTATTCGTCTTATAAGTCTTGTATTATTTGTTTGGCCAATCTATCGTTTGGCAGCGAGCGGAAAGAGAGGAAGAGAAAGGAGAGAGATTTTTACGAGCGGAGTGTAGCGTGGCGGGCTGCGAGGGCAACCAAGAGCTCGCGCGCGCGCGCGCGCGCGCGTGCAAGCAAACGTCATTCGCGGGTTAAACGTAATATTATGCGATGGCGGGTCGCCTTTTACGTAAACATTTACGCCTCGTAGCAACACTAAAATATGAAGCCGTCGGAGACGGGATTTCGTGGCAGGACCCTCCCCGTCTAGGCTTGAATAATTTATGAGATCGACGTAATCTTGTCGCATCGACCTACCTACTTTTCACCGGAGGTGACGTACACTCGATATACATTATATAGGGTATTTTTCAAATATATATGTAATAGCAGAGTGGGGAAGTAACGCGTTATTTAATTGTAACGTCGTTACCGTTAGAGTCACTTTTTTTTGGTAACTGTAACGTAGTTACATTTTTTTAGTTACAGTAACGAATTTAACGGATACTTTTATCGTTACTTTTTATATCTGGAACCTATTTCCTATCTATGACATATTATATATTTTCCACTTTCGTATATTTAATCTTCAATTATCAACAGATATTTATATTATAAATTTAAAATTATTATATTAAAGGTTTTAAACAAAATTATGACAATATAAAAAATATATCATTTAATGGGAATCAAAATTTTTTTATTTATACTTTGAGTGTTTTAAAATTTTTTCCCTTATTATTTATGGTTTTAAACAAATTTAAAATAAAAAATGTATTGATATATTTTATTAATATTTTAATTATTAATTTTTTTGAATAAAATATATTACAAAAGTATATTTTTTATTTAATTTCTGATTTCGTTTTAACATTAAAAAAGTAACGAATAGCTACTTTTGATAATAAGTAACGAGTAACGGTAATTAGTTACTTTTTAAAGGTAACTTTCCCATCCCTGCGTAATAGAGACATATATATGTATAATAGAATAACGTCAAGATGAGAAGATAAAGTCGGAAATGAGATGGAATCAGTATTTAAAATGCGAAATTAACTATCCATCTTCTGTCATTGGTTTTAATTATTTACTATCGATATCCTGAGATAGAGATAAAAATAAATTTCCAAATAGATGACAATCATTATGCAAAATACATTGAGTATTTAATTATCGATCCTATATGTAAGAGAGCGTTCGAAGGCGAGGCTTTTTAAAGGTAACTTTCCCTTATTATTTATGGTTTTAAGCAAATTTAAAATAAAAAATGTATTGATATATTTTATTAATATTTTAATTATTAATTTTTTTGAATAAAATATATTACAAAAGTATATTTTTAATTTAATTTCTGATTTCGTTTTAACATTAAAAAAGTAACGAATAGCTACTTTCGATAATAAGTAACGAGTAACGGTAATTAGTTACTTTTTAAAGGTAACTTTCCCATCCCTGCGTAATAGAGACATATATATATGTATAATAGAAAAACGTCAAGATGAGAAGACAAAGTCGGAAATGAGATGGAATCAGTATTTAAAATGCAAAATTAACTATCCATCTTCTGTCATTGGTTTTAATTATTTACTATCGATATCCTGAGATAGAGATAAAAATAAATTTCCATGTAGATGACAATCATTATGCAAAATACATTGAGTATTTAATTATCGATCCTATATGTAAGAGAGCGTTCGAAGGCGAGGCTTTTTAAAGGTAACTTTCCCTTATTATTTATGGTTTTAAGCAAATTTAAAGTAAAAAATGTATTGATATATTTTATTAATATTTTAATTATTAATTTTTTTGAATAAAATATATTACAAAAGTATATTTTTAATTTAATTTCTGATTTCGTTTTAACATTAAAAAAGTAACGAATAGCTACTTTCGATAATAAGTAACGAGTAACGGTAATTAGTTACTTTTTAAAGGTAACTTTCCCATCCCTGCGTAATAGAGACATATATATATGTATAATAGAAAAACGTCAAGATGAGAAGACAAAGTCGGAAATGAGATGGAATCAGTATTTAAAATGCAAAATTAACTATCCATCTTCTGTCATTGGTTTTAATTATTTACTATCGATATCCTGAGATAGAGATAAAAATAAATTTCCAAGTAGATGACAATCATTATGCAAAATAACATTGAGTATTTAATCATCGATCCTATATATGTAAGAGAGCGTTCGAAGGCGAGGCGAGAGACGAGAAGGTGCTTCTACAGTCACGACTATACCTACTCCCGTAACTATAACGTCTTGCACGGAACGTGACCGCGTGGTAATCGCTCCTGTCTCGCCTCGCCGCGACAAACGAACGACTATAAAACGGCAGTAAAACCGACGGAGGGTGAGACGGTGAGTCTGGAGCACGAGAGAAAAGGGAAAACGGGAGGAGAGGTCCAGTCCGGGTCCGGGTTCGGGTCGAGAGAAGCAGTTTGCTTTGACATTGCCTAATCAAAACAGGGACTGCTTCTCCCGTTTCATCGTTCGTGTCCCAAGTCGAGGAATAAAAAAGGCTTCTCGATTAGCCGATTTATCGCTTTTTGATAATCAATTCGTTCGCGCTGAAAGACCGAGATGCAAATACATTTGATCCGCTATTATCAGCTGTCATAAATATATAGACGGAAGTATAGTTAGGTAAGTGAAAATAGAATATGACTCGATTATTATATGAAAATATAATATCGAATATCACATATACATATTATAGAAATGTATATAAGAATCGAGACAATAATACCAGGTGTCTGTGAAGATTTCTACGCGTTACTATATACGTACATTACAAAGATCGAAAAGATATAAAAAAATGTACACTGCGGATTTAAAAGGGGTTAATCGTTGCTTCTTGACCAACTTGTCGACGATAACGACGCACGATAGCGAGCGCAGAGGCGGGGAGAGGAGGGAAATGGTAGGAACAATCGAACATGATCGGCCGGTTGATGTTGCTAAACACGGTCATTGTGCCGGGTTAACAATACTCCGCTATATCAGCAACATCGGCGTTCGTAAGTCCCAGCATTCGGTCAACAATTCGCGCACCCGGCCATTGCAGCTGTTGAAAAATATCCGGCCGCGCTTTGACCACCGTTGTTCCCATTTGTTTCCGTTCCTGTCGCCAAACTTGCATGATCCGTGATTTCCGTGATTTTTCTCGGTCAAAAGCCGCGACCGCAAGTAATTAAGACGTGTGTAATAAATTAAATCGCCTAATAATTGTCCTTCTTCCTGTTCCATAAAAAAGAAGGAGGAAAGGCTATAGCCGGATAAGCGTACAAAAAGTGCCCCCGACATGTTTTTAAATAATACTTGGCCTGTCATTTTCTCATTGTAAAAGAAAATTTTCCTCAAAATTTCAGCTCCTTCATTTTATTACTTCCCGAGTTATCGAGAAAAATGTCATTTTTAGTTTTTATTTTTTTTTCTGTAAATATTCGAGATGATCGCGTATCGATTTTTTTCTGAATACTTATCAACGAAAGACACAAAAAAAATATTCTTTCATTAATCTCGAATAAAAACTCGACTTTTAAGAAAGGAATGAAATTAAGAAATGGCTTTTTTAACACGTTTCTTCCGAGGTTCAATCATCAAATTTTTATAAAATACTCTTTTTATAAAAGTCTCGATACTCTCAAATTTTTTCAATTTTTTCGAGTTGATGCAACATGGTGAAAAAAAATTAAAATCTTTTTTTTATCATTATTTTTTGATAATAGGACAGAAAATTATTTATTTTTCTTGTCATCTCTTCTCTATAATTATAATATAGTAATGATAAGAGTAATAATGATAATTGCAATAGTTATAATTACACCACAAAATAGAAATATTTTTTATGCAAAAACAATTCTCAAAAATTACAACTTTTAGATAAACTTTAAAATTTTTTTTGCATAAAAAATATTTCTATTCTGCAGTATAATTATAACTGTTACAATTATTATAATTACTACTATAATTGTTGCAAGAAAATAAATAATTTTCCGTCCGATTATCAAAAAATAATAATAAAAAAAAGATTTTAATTTTTTTTCATCATGTTGCAAAAACTCGAAAAAATTGAAAAAATTTGGGAGTATTGAGACATATAAATAGAATATTCTATAAAAGTTTGGTGATCGAACCTCGAAAGGAACATGTTAAAAAGCCATTTCTTTATTTCATTCTTTTTTTAAAAATCGAGCTTTTATTCGAGATTAATGAAAAAATATTTTTTTTGTGTCTTTCGTTGATAAGTATTCCGAAAAAAATCGATATGGAATCATCTCAAATATTTACAGAAAAGAAAAATAAAAACTGAAAATGATGTTTTTCTCGATAACTTAAGAAATAATAAAGTTAGGGAGGTGAAATTTTGAGGAAAAATTTTTTTTACCGTGAGGACACAGAAATGTTATTTCAAAACTCGTCGGGGGCACTTTTAGTATGCTTATCCGGCTATAGCTTTTTTTTTTTTTTTTTTTAAATAGATATCTCTAAAAATATGTTTCATGTGCGTTGAATGAATTTCAAATTTCTTTTCTCTAAACAATGTATATTTTGATATGTATAATTATTAAAAAAAGATATAAAGCACACACAATTTTTAGACCTATCTATATTATGATATATATTAATCTAGATTTCGTGTGAATGTATTTATATACATATACTATTTAACATCTATTTTTCATATAGTTTCTCAATTATAGAATAAAATGATTTTCCTAAGTGCTGGCGTAAAAATAATAATGTGCAATATTAATGCGCGCAAATATTAATTTTTAATTTTGGAATCCTGAGAATCACGTCGATTTTTTGAATTAATCTAACATTTCTATTGATTTCTATTGATCCGGAATTAAGAATCCAGTCGTTCTTCGGTTAAATCGGGAAGGATAGAAGGATCGCGTCCGCGGAATCGACAGCTCCTTATTAAACGGTCAGATCGCATTGGTTCTTTTCCTGATTTGCTCGTCTCCTGTGCGAATCGAATGCGAAACTTTGTCGGAATCGAGTGCGAGTGCGCGCTGAGTCGATGGTCCAGAAGGAGGCTTCGACCAATAACGCGACTCGAGCGGCTCGTGGATGCCCGCCCCAACATGGCGTCGCAGCTTCCGTTTTTATCTTCTCCCCCCCCTTCCGCTCACGCTCTCACACCCAAGCGTTTCACGCATTTCGCGAGCTATCGGCAGCCGTCTCCTTTTTATCAATACACGTCATTTCTTCGTAATCCGTCTTGTCTTTTCTGCATTTAAGACAGATGTTCCATAGAATCCCTATAAATAAGGAAGTGTATGACGTCATCAAAAATTTTATACATTTACACGTAGGAGATATTTTGATAAATACGTTCACACAATGGAAAATTATCTATATAATTAATTATATTTATTTGCGATGCATTATTTTCTTTAGTCGCAATTTACGAGAAACTACTTATTACTATATTAGTTTGAATTTAATTGGTTGCAATTAACATATATATAAGTATATTCATTGTAAAACAGGACAAGTGCATATTTTGTAAGATTCATTCAAGTTAAAGCTCTGTATTAAAGTTTGCATGTTATTATTTTGTTTTTATATTAATAAATTTTTTCGTGCATATGAAATATTGCAAATAGCTAATTTTCCTAATATTATCGATTAATCATATCTTTACGATATATGGAATACTATATATATGCTTACCTTTGATGGTCAGCAATTTCGACGGCCTCATATTCTTTTGACCTTAATTCTTGACATCAATCCTAAACGATTAAGCGATGGAGTAAAACAATAGTTGCTTAAGGCGGTAAAATGCGATATAAGCATAATTACATAATCTTCGCGACCGATATTTGGTCACGTTCGTTTTCATAAATCGAATAAGCATTTCTATCGAGACTGTTTAATTGTTCATTTCTTACAGATTTTATATTTCGCAGATTCTAGAAGAGATTTTTAAAAAATATAATTTAGAAAATTTACTTCCAAAGGATACATTTAATATAAAAACCGATTAACATCGATTAATTTGAATAGCATTTTATCTTAGTTTGATTTATTTAATTTAATTTGTGTAAATGCTATGATATTTAATATTAGTATACGCGACAATAAAACATGTTAGATAGATATATCTAATGTGTTTATATCGGTTATCAAATAAATCTGCTGCTATAAAAGTTAGTAGCATTAATAATGAATCCAATACATATGTACAGAAATTGTTTTATTTAAATCATTGAATAATTTATCGATACATCAGCATATAAAGTATTTTAATTTCTGTTTTAATTGTGTTTAAATTGGTAGATTTGGACAATAAAAAATTCCGGTTTTGTATTGTATGTTATATGAAAATTACAATTACAATTCAGAGTATCACATTAGCATGCGAGGTGCTTCGTATTATTAAAAAATATTTATAAAAAAAGTTATTTTTTTTTAAATATATTCTCTACTCGTCAAAGATTTGTTGAAGAGAATAAAAAAAAAGAGAGAAGCAGAAAACTCTCGTAAAATCGCTACTAGAAAAAATGCAATAAATTTAATTAAATATTTTCGCAAATTCTTTCAAATAGCTCATCATTATTATCATCTTTTTATATTTTCTTTCTTACACTATTCAACTGTAAAAAATAAACCATCACGCACACACGCGACGCGCACATAATATTATTGATAACGTGCAAAGAAAGTTTAATATTAAAAAAATATATTTTCCTTCTTGAAAAATATTGAAGTTCGAAAGAAAACAATAAAATCATTACAGAACATATGTGTAATTACGGTGATTTAAATTTTCGTAAATTCTTTCAAATAGCTCATCATTATTATCATCTTTTTATATTTTCTTTCTTACACTATTCAACTGTAAAAAATAAACCATCACGCGCACATAATATTATTGCTAACGTGCAAAGAAAGTTTAATATCAAAAAAATATATTTTCCTTCTTTAAAAATATTGAAGTTCGAAAAAAAAAAAAAAAAAAAACAATAAAATCATTACAGAATACATGTGTATTTACGGTGATTTGAAATTTGGTTTTAGCGTCGTAGAAATGACGTGGAATTAGCGCGGCGTGCTCGTGGCTCGGGTCGAGAGGAGGGCTCGCGGAGTTGACGCGACGCACGCGACTCCGCCTTCATTCGCGTCGCGCGCGCGCGCGCGGCTTGTCAATCTGGCCGTGTTCTCGCGCTCTCCAGTCTCCATCTCGTCTCTCTCGCCTCGCTTTCATCCCGTCGCTTCTCGTGTTCGCGCTCGCGCGTGCTTCGATTCGCACCGACTTTCGCGATCGCGCGGATAACGCGCGATAAACAAAGTGATCCGGGGAACCGCTGGAGAATTTTCAAAAGAGCAGCGAAAGCAGGTAACGATACCGTTTATGGCCTTTTTTTTTCCTTTTTTTTTCCTTTTTTTTTTTGTTATCAGTGATACGATTCTTTCGTCGAAGCGTTCGCGAGAAACTTTTCTCCTTAACGTTCCATGGTGTTAACGTTATTATCGAATAATGACGAATTGCGTTGTGGATGCATCATTGATATGTATGTGTGCATTAATAAAAGACCATTGTACGGAAATCTCAACAGTTCGGTGATAAGAGCTTGAAATCATTTATTTCGATTGTGATAAAGACAATACTTTGGTATTAAATTTATTTGACTGAGCTAGTCGTGTAAATCTGTTTTTTTTTTTTTTTTTTTTTTTCATTTTTAAGTCTTCATTTTTCGTTCTTATTTATTTAAAGCAAGAGAACATTCATATTCATCTCGCTAACGTACAAAGGATATAAAAAAATTTTAGGCGCAGTTGAAAAGATTGATTTTATGCGTCGCGCAGCGTGCGACGGCGAATGTCATTCTATTTTAAAGGCGTGTAATACTTACAGGCTGTAATAATTATATAACTGTAAAATTAACCAATAAAAGTAAGGCTAGTAAAATATTCCAGTCTTTTCATCTTGAGACGCGTGTAAAAATTATCATTCGTATTGTTATATTAATTTATATGAAAATTTATGACTGGTACAATTCTGCAAAACTCATTAGTGGAATCCAATTCGCTAATAAGACTGATTCTAATACTTAATTTATCATTAATCGTTGTTGATTCTAATTACCTGTCACGCTTTATAATATAGAGTCTACATAATATTAGAGAAAATAAATATTGGATTAACGATAAGTAGAAAATAATATCTTCAATTGTACGAAATAAAACTGATTAAACAACAAGGCATTAATCGAATTATTCGGAAGACGCTTATTTCGTCAAGTCGAAAGTCGCGAACGGTCAAAATCGGAAAAAGAAAGAGAGTGACAGAGGGTAGAGGGGGGGGGGGGGCGGGAGAGACAATGCTCGAGATGAATGAAATTATTATCGCGCTCGCGTGTGAAAAAAAAAAAAAAAAAAAGTAAGTCTCGCACGCGTGCCGACGGTTTTTGCATAACATTTTTTTCGACTATCTTAAAGACTCTCTCGACTGGCAAGATCGTCGTAAAGTTTGTAAACTTCGGTCCGCGATCGGTCGGCGCGATTTGTAGGGGCCCGACACGGTGTTTACTAAACACCGCGAGATAAATGTTTCTTCTTCTCGCGCGCGCCGCGCGCAGATAAGCGCGATTTTTCTCCGTCACGTGGAAAAAAGGGAATATCGACGTATCGCGGCCGATCGGCGCCGCGTGTCTTCTCTCTCTCTCTCTCAGAATTATTCACATGAATTCAGCTATAGTCCGATCATTTTGGGTCGCATTCGCGATCGCTTATATACAGAAGCAACGATTTACCTCCATTACATTTTTCTTATCATATGAAGCTTCATGTTCAATTTCAGAATCTGTCGAGGGTGTTTTGCGCTTGATTAAGATTCGATCTCATATCTATACACAAATATTCTTACTGGATCGCAATTTTACTTTGCTACTCTTGCGAAGAGGGCACTTATAAATTTTCGACATCACTTTTCACAATTTTTTTTAATATAAACGAAGAATGTTTGTTGAAATGTTAATTCTTAAAGCTTTTATATATTTTTAAATATATCGGGAAATAATTGTTAAAATAAAATGTGTTTTTTTTTTTTAGTTTTGCATCTATTTAGGAATTAAAAGTTATATATTAAGCTTGAAAAAAATGGCGTAAATGTCGAGAGCCCGTTGATTAGTGCGATATTTATAAATCTCTTATCATTCGCGACCTCTCATACATAAAACAGATCTTTCATTGCAAACAAAATTACGACGGATTACGAATTAGTGGATATACAAAAATATAATGTCGCCTAACAAACACACAATCTAATCGACGAGAGAGATTATGGAGAAAAAGAGAGGAGCTCGGGGAGAAGAAACGATCGCCCGTCAACAGATATAAATATCTGTAGCCTGATTAACTGTGCGAATGATTGATAAAGGCGCTTCATTACAACTCCCATAATCGTAACTCGCGTCGAAAAATTTTCCAGATATTTGTAGATATCTTACAAAATCGGCTATTAAAAGGAAGGAAAACGACCGAAAAAAAAAAAAAAAAAAAAAAAAAAAAAAAATCGTAAACGCCGAGCCGATCGGGCGCGGGATTTATGGACAGACGGAGAAGAGTTTCCTCGTCTGTCCGCTGCTCGCCGGCGGAAGTCCCGATGAGTCTCCGGGGAGCCCCTTTCCTTCCCGCATCGTCTGTAAGCTCTAAGTAAGGGTGTTAAGTGCTCAGCTGTTGCACGCTCATCATCCTGGCCGAAAGCAGAGTCGGCGGGGTTATAGAGACGTCTCTTGTAAATGAGAATACATAATGCGCCGACGACGACCGGCCGACGGACGCGGCTTTTGTGTCACTGTCGTTTAGAACACATTAGAACCCGGGTTTCGATATCGAGCGCAGTGTAAAGCTGTCTCGTTCTCGTTCTGTTTCCCGGGATGTCGGGGAAACATCGGCTTTTTCTTGTCGACATTGTACCGGTAACAGATTTCGACGCGATAAAAACAAGATGTTTACTGATACCGAGGAGTCTGTCAATTAGTATTTTAAGGGGATGCCGTACCGTCCTACCTTACCGATCAAAACAATTGCTTCGTTAGACATCAAAATTAAGAAAAGTGTCGCATTTTTTCGTGAAAATCTTTTTTACTAAGACTTCGAATTCATTTCTAAGAGTTTACATATATTCTTTCATGCGTTTCCAAGCGGGAACGTATCTCATTTTGTACGTGCAAATTGCAAAACTTTTATATTAAGCAAATACAGTTGCGACATGACGCTAATAGTCGATAATTTGAAACTGTAATTTTTTTTTCGTCTTTAACTGAAAATTGCACACGTTTCCGCTCCCTTATTGTATGTACTTTCATCGTGGAGAAGCATTTTTCATTCTGTACAATCAAAATAATAATTTTGGTGTCTAACGGAACAAGTTTTGATCGGTAAGGTAAGACACACGGTACGGCATCCCCTTAACTTTTTTTTTCTCTCTTAACCTAGTAATATTGAAAACGAGACAAAGTAGCAATTGATTGTTAGAGATTGTGTACATTGGAATTTTATTTTTTGACACTGCACGAAATTGATAATGTATATTTTCGACAAATTATCTGACTTAAATTTGCACGACATTCTATTAATGATTGCATCAGCTTTTTTTCATCAGTATTACATAGATCGTAAACACTCATTGGATTGATTATTTTAGAGAACTGACAAGTGATAAAGATTGATTTGACATGCAATGTAACTCATTCGTATACACATATTTTTCAGATATGTATGTGGGTAAATATATTACATTTTGATAAATTGAGTGATTATGCATAATTGCCGTAGGGATCATAAATAATTTTCTCAATTATAAATAATAATATAAATTGATTATAAATAATCTAAAAATAATTTATAATATTCCATAATATATAGCGAGCTTTGATTCACTATTATTCAAGTATATTGGCTGTGAAAATAATATATATATATATATATATATATATATATATATATATAAATATTATTTTATTAACTTATGTTTTATGATACAAATATGATATAACATGTTAGAAGATTGTAAAATATTTTTTATCGATTCCATTTGAATGTGTAAAGTCGTACTTTGATTGAATTATATTTTCGTAGTAAAAAATTTTGTTTCTAATTAATATCAGACACATTTTGCGTTCTCTAAATAATCGATTAATAATTATTTCTATTTTTTTGAATTCTCTCTTTCTCTTTCTCTTTTTCTCTATCTTGTATTACAAGAATTTATGGAATGCTTACTCTGTTTCAGATTTTTCTAATCTCTGACATTGCAAGGTATCTCGACATTTTCGTGTCCAACGATTGTCACAAACGACTTTTCTGTAAGGATGCAAGATTACAATATTATGTACCTTACACTTATTGGTACATTGTAGGCTTTCTTTAATGACTTATATACAATATTGTGTGTATTATGCTATCGATGTGAACCGAGTGTTTTTACCTAAACATTTTGAGAGAGTATGAAACACAGAAACGATTGTTCGATTTTGAAATGTCAGTGGAATAAACTTCCAATCATTAAGATTTTCGCGCGATATTTTGGAGGGATTTATTGAGCTTGATCCGTATCAAGGCCGTCGGCGATTGTGGCAATTGTGGAGAGTCTACCTGGTGATTGGGTAGAGTTGCAGCAGCAGCAGCAGCAGCATCGTGTAAATGCAGCGGCGACGGCTAACACCTTTATGAATTATACGTCCGTGGACAGGTCCAGGATGGTTTCGCACATCATTCCTGTTTCTGGGGTGAGTAGATAGAAAGGTTAATAATTTTACCCGGTGAAATACAAACTGTCTGTTATAAAAATATGAGAAAGGAATCAATCCAAGTATTAATCTTGGTAATTTTATTTGAAGCGATAACTGTATGGCTAATGTGCGATTCTGTTTACATGGACCATTATTCTCTATCTATGTACATTTCTACTTGTTTCGGCAATCTTTCTTCTAATTGGGTGTTATTGTTGATGGGCCAAATAAGGCCTGGTTAAAATAAGCTTTATTACGTGTTTAAGGGGATACCGAAGTACCGACCGAGTTCTAACCTAACAAAACAATATATTTATTTAATATAAAAGTTACAATTTATATATATAAAATAAAATAGGTTCTTCGGGGTCAGAATTGCATGAAAGAATATTTATGAACTTTTAGAAATGAGCTTAGAAGCCTAGAAGAAAAATATTCCTTGTGCAGCACAACATTTGTTTTTAAAGGAATACTTTTTTTCCAGGCTTCTAAGCTCATTTCTAAAAGTTCACAAATATTCTTTCATGCAATTCTGAGAGGGGAGAACCTATTTTATTTTATGTATCTAAATTGCAACTTTTATATTAAGTAAATATATTGTTTTGTTGGGTTAGAACTCGGTCGGTACTTGGGTATCCCCTTAAATAGGCTTAACAATCGACGATCTTTGGTTTTAGGTCCTTTTCAAGTCTAAAATTAATTAACAAAAATGATATTACAATATTTTAGTTAGTTATCTATGATGTTACCATGGAAGTTTTTTATGTTAACATTAAAAGTATTAAACCAGCGTACCTTTATTCACGACATAATAATTCAAAAAGTTAAAAACTCTTTCATGCTACATCACACCTACACACGCCAGCACGAAGATTTCTTCTAATTATTTGTTTTTTCATGTGGTTTTTCCTTATTTCGCGGAACATATACGACGCGACAGAAACGATCGACTTTAACGTCATCGTATACGCTTATCTTCCAACAGGGGAACGAAAAGAAAAAGAGTCAAGAAGGTCGTGATCTCGAAAATTTCACAACGACTCGCGAGCCTTCGTTAAGATTTATTCCGCGACAATCTTACAAATTTCATCGAGAATTTATTTTATCGAATTCCGTTGACAGAGATATTGTCGCGGTTTAGTTTTACATCTCTTTTATATCTAAATTAATAAACATTTTAATCTTCGTGGATGAAACAAAATGTAAAAAAAAAAAAAAAAAAAGTATAGCTAAATAGAATATTTCTCTGAAATAATTGATATTATTATTATTACTATTCCGTCGTCGGATTGACGGATTTCAGCATATCGATGTGATATCGCGTCGTTCGTCCCCATCGTGTGATCATCGTTGAATGGATTAAAAGTGGGTTATCGTGCGATCATTCCATCGATCAATTTTGCTAGCACGGCAATCGACTTTGCGAACATGAGCTAAAAATCGATGACAACTTTGATTACTGCCCGCTCGTTGGCTCGCTTATCCGACCATTCGAGTCTTCAAGGATTTCCATGAAGATTAAGCACGAAAGGACGAATGTGTCAAATCTTTTATATTTTCGCTAAAAATAAAAGACATTTCGTCATCTAATGCCAGCGCTAGATTACGTACGTATTTGCGAATCATGAAGAGCATATGGAAATCTGATAAAATTGGTCCAATTTGACGCGAATCTTCCATCGAGCCTATTCATGAATTGCAAACGAATCGCGGAATAGTCTGGCATTAGTATAATCATGTATAGATTAACAAGACCTTTATACAACTTGCAATTAGTGATAAATGAACGAATTAATTGTTTTTGGAATTTTCAGATTTTATTACTGCATTTTTTTTTAAATAATTAAATTAAAAATATAAATGCCATATATTTCCTGAGTTTATTTTCGACAAAAGTAAGGTATAAAAAATAACGAACGATAGCAAGACTTTTTATCATCATTCCGATAATTTATATGCGTTGTCCGTGTCATTGATCCATGTCACTCTCTCGTGATTCTTCAACACAGTTTTTTTTAGTGTTTAAGCATATATATATATATATATATAAATAAAGATCATGACATTACAAATACTGACCGGAAATGATAAGGTTTTGGAATTATTTTCGACGCAGAAACTCGCAAGAAAATAATTCGCGCAAAATTTTTTTGATACAAAGAAATGTTTTACTTTCAAGAAAATTAAATTTAAAAATATATCCCATTTATTTTAAATAACTCACCATCGTACAACTAATTGTAAGAAAGTCAATCTTTAATTATTGAAATGGTTCGATATAATACGGCAAAATTTACATAAAACAAAGATTTATAAGCAATACACGTTCCTCTTTATCTTAATAAAAGTCATAAATAAATTACTGAAATTATCTTTGTCGCATATATCACAGAATGAAGAAAACAAAAAAATTTTAAGCATCCGACAAGTCGCATAAATCGCGAAATATCTCTAATTAACTACTTTTCGACGGTCTGAAGATCAATACCGTGTGTTTCGCGACTCGACGATTCGCGAATCTAATACCTAGGAGCTCGTAAAACCGGATCGCAAATTAACGATCTAGCGAGACCGTAAGTTTTGCCCTGGCATAATACGATGTCACAACACCGAGTCGGTGTTTGTAAGCTTCCGGCGACGGCACTTCAAACATCGCAAGCACCAAGCCAAAAGTCTTTTGGCCTGCCAGCCTCTCTCTCTCTCTCTCTCTCTCTCTCTCTTCTCTCCGCGTCAAGGGAAGTTCTTTACTCTCGCCGTTCGTCGGTGATTCTCTGGTTCGTTTACCTCGGATTCTATTACGACTATGTTGTAGGAGAATATTTTAGGGTGACGTGAATTTACCTCGTCGATGTGCGCCATCCTTTACCGAAGATTTATGCGTTTTCCCCTTCGCGAAATAATTTCGATCTCCGTATCTATTGAATGATACAAATCTCATTTCGATAGCATGCGGTTAATTTTTTAATTGGCATAATTTAATAATAAGTTTCTCTCTATTACATAATTAATTAATGAATAGGATAATTATTTCTAATATGTTTTTCTTTATCGAAACTAACTTTATTCGCAGAGAACGGGGGAGGAATATCAGATTTTATTAATTTGATTGTTTCTGTTTTAGGAACTGCAACAGGGGAATAGCAATCTGGGCACCACAGGACTTAGTGGTATCCAAGATTCTCCTCATTCCCTAAAGATCAAGCAGGAGCCGTTTCAGTTATCGCCGCCGTCACCTCTACCACCTCTTCATCAAGGTACGTGTCTTCCTCGTCATTATTTTTGTCACGCGTTTTTTTCGACTGTCAATTTAAATACCTCCAAGCATGATGGGCGCTCAATTTTATTTATTGGCTATTCTTCTTTTTAATTAAAAGCTGCAGAGAGAGAGAAAGAGAGAGAGAGAAAAAGTGTTGATCGATTAAACTGTCGAATTAATTATTTGAATATTTTCAAATCAACTCTTTTTTAATTGGGAGTTTGCATGATTTTGAAAAACAATTGCATTTTATATATAGTTTAAAAAGTAATTATTTTTTTCGTAATTTTTTAATGCAAATTAAACGAGAAAATCAATAATAAAAATTACATTATTTGAAATTGTCCAATACGATCCGGAAACGACCGCACGCGATGTGACGTCACAGTGCAATATCTGCATTCGGGGAGACGCTAAAAGCGCTAAATAGCGTGAAATAGTATCTCCCCAAACCTAACCAATATATACAGTGACGACACACTATTTTTATTTATTAAAATATCCAGTTATTGTGAAAATGGGCAAAGGTAACAAAACCTGTATGTAAAAGTACAACAATTAAAACAGCCAATAAATTGTTTTTCTTTGTACCTCGAGATCAAGAATGACCGAATATCGCAATACAGAAAACAAACGTTTGAAACTATTATTGCACTGTGTGACGTCACGCCCTCCAACCAATCAAAATCGTTTTCTCACAATTTAAATTTTATTAAATTTTAATTTAATTTCTTAATACCTTCCTATTGATTAAAATTTAAAATTTTCTTATAAATAAATTTATAATAATACATATTTAAATTACATATATAAAAGAATGTATTTTTTTTTATTGCAAACTTCCTATTATGAGAAAAATAAAGAATCGAATTTTTCTAAACGAATCCTCAAACACACGACGGCGGTTTCGAAAGAAGAAAAAGCGGGTTGTTGCTAAAGGCTGCGTTCTAATAATACAAAACTGTAGTCTCGGGAACGCCGTCGAGAGTGTCGTCGCGAGGGAGGGCCAGGCTTCTCTCCGCGAGAAAACGACGATGCGACGACGGCTTTCCCGGGAGAGAGAGAGAGAAAAGGAGAAGGAATGATATACTGCGAGAGGTCCGTCGCGTGCAAGAAGAAAAGAGAGAGGAAGAGAGAAAATCCCCAATGTTTCCGCGCGGCATTTAGTCACACGGTTTATCTCTCTCGCCTCAATGCGATTATATAGTCTCTTTCTCCACATTGGCCGAGACCAAATTGTCGTCGCGCTCCTATAATTCCGCGGGACGTAGAAATATCTCGTCATTTATCTTATGGTGACGAAACACAATTTCATGATTTAACGTTTGACGACGCGTCGACGATTTATCGATTTATTCCGGTATATTTCCCTGTACAGTAATGTTTGTCCTCGAAATTTAATCAGTTGATTTAACACTGATAAGTATATGAAAATAGAACGAAAATAAATATATTTACACATACTATATATTAGATAATTAAATATCAGATGTATTAGAGTTGACTTTTTTTTCATTCGATGAAACATGATGCTATTAAATATATAAAGTCATCTGATTCGCGATAAAATTATTAAAAAAAAAATAATCTGTAATCATACACAGTAAAAAATAAAATGTTAATTTTAACATTTTTTGCATGTCCCAGAAAGTCCACTTTAAATTTTAAGTTAAAATAACTCATTTATTGTGTGTTACTTATTGAGAAATTAGAAAAGTTAAGTAATTTACACAAAACTTTACATTTATTTTTGTCATTGAGACTTTAAGTGTGCTGTAAAAATAACATAGAAATTAATTAAAAACTACATGAAAGAGTAGTTACAATAACTTGTGTAAGAAAGGTTGATGGAACATTTTTAAAGTTCATGATTACTCGAAGATTTATTTTTAACTTTTCTTAGAATGTTAAATTAATTTTGAAACGATTGTTAAAAGCACTCAAAATAATATTTCATTTCTAAGAGACATACACAAAGTGTCAAGTTTATAAAGTTGACACAAATGTAACACATGAAAATATTAATAAAAAAAAAAAAATAATAACACATCAGCTGTACATTAATTTTACATTGAAAAGTAATAATCAAAAGGTGGTAAGGCAAAAACATTTTAACATATCGGCGCACAATTTTTTACTGTGTAATTAATTTCGTTTAAAAAACTTGGCACGCAAGTTAAGATTTCTAGCGAATCAAAGGATTGGTTATCGCTGCCAAATGATCCGAGCACGTGGGGTGATATATGCGTGTGGATTTTTTTCACTCTTCATTTTCGATAGGATACCGAGACGGTTTCTCCCTCGACGGTGGTCGACTATATCATCGGTATACGTGATTGCCCGAGGGTCGTCTTTCTGTATGTAATCGTGAAGAACGGTCTGCAAGGAACATTTATAAAGATAATAAAGAGAGAAAGAGAGGGAGAGAAAAAGCGATAAGCACTCCTTGGTTAGGTTGTTGGCATCACGTTACCGGTTACCGGACTTTATATTATTCGCTAATCGCTGAATGACAGATAGACCGAGATACGATCCTCGCCGACATGGCTCCCGCCTGGCCCGATTAAATCGCACGTCGGCCTCTTACAGAGCTGAAATGGTACTAAATCTTAGACGGTAACTGAATCTTATTTGTTAGACGGATATATATCGATGTCCCCGGTGTGTTACGTAGATAGCGCATCATAAAGAAATAAAATCGCTAATAGTTTCTAAGCTGCAAAAGATAAGTCTATCGGACGGAGACGCGCAACAGTTGCAAGATATATATATACACTTAATCGATGAGTCAAAGGATAAAGGAACTTTTGGGTAAATGTTCGTGTTGGAAATTAATAATATTCGATATTCAATGTTAATGTCAACTGTCATATTTATTATTGTATTAAATTTAATATATCTCGTAATATATTTCTCGTATAGAGAACAGAGGGAGCAAGGGAGAAAACATATTATATTTAGTGTTTCGTATCGAATTTAGTATTATAAATTTAATATTAAATAATAAAATACATATACATTACATTTGATATTTTAAATAATAAATATTGAATAGAATATTAAAACAGTGGAAGATATAAGTATATGTATGATAAAGAAACTAATATCGATATGATTTTTGCGATTGCAAAGTATTATAATTAAACTTATGTTAAAATGTTTTTATAATATAATCATTGCAACTAACGATGGATTAACAGTATTTTCTTTTTTATCGAATTAAAAAGTACCGAAAAGAAAGTAAAATATCGTTAATCTGCAGCCTCGTGAATTTATATCTTTTCTTCTCACAATCAGTCAAGTATTATCTTTCTCTTATCTTTCTTTATTTACATGTTTTTGTTTACAATTTCTGTTAATCCAATCTCTTTCGATTATGTCATTCAACAACCTGATTGTTATGCACCGGTGATACGCGACTTTTAAAAACATACGAGTTGCTCCAAAGATTGTTACGCGAGAACAGTGATTATGAGACAAGCGCGTAAAGACAGTGTCGCGGAGAAAAAAAACGATCTCCAAAGACAGTCTGGAACGAATGCTGTTACAAGAGACAAGAAATAACGAGCGTCTCTCTCTCGTGTCTGTTCGGTTGGATCGGGGTGTTTAAGTGCTCGTCCGTAAGAGTTATGATGGCTAATCCGGGAAGGCTGCGCGTGTTTCACAGCGAAAACCAATGTATCTACGACGACAGCTTCTTCGTGGATTTTATCATGGAGGTCTCTGACTTTCAAACTCGCAATTAGATCACGAATTATATCGCTAATCGTCCTTCTGTCCTGTAGTTAATATCGCAAAGGCTATAAGTAGTCGGAGTAGTAAGCATACTAAAAGTGCCCCCGACCAGTTTTGAAATAACATTTGGCCTGTCATGTCCTCGGTGTAAAACAAAATTTTCTCCCAAAATTTCAGCTCCCTAACTTTATTATTTCTTAAGTTATCGAGATAAACATCATTTTCAGTTTTTATTTTTCTTTTCTGTTAATATTTGAGATGATTCCATATCGATTTTTTTTCTGAATATCAACGAAAGACACAAAAAAATATTTTTTCATTAATCTCGAATAAAAGCTCGATTTTTAAAAAAAGAATGAAATTAAGAAATGGTTTTTTTTTAACACGTTCCTTTCGAGGTTCAATCACCAAACTTTTATAAAAGTTGTAATTTTTGAGAATCGTTTTTGCATAAAAAATATTTCTATTTTGTAGTGTAATTATAACTATTATTATTACAATTATCATTACTATTATAATTATAGAGAAGAGATGACAAGAAAAATAAATAATTTTCCGTCCGATTATCAAAAAATAATAATAAAAAAAAAATTTTAATTTTTTTTCACCATGTTGCATCAACTCGAAAAAATTGAAAAAATTTGAGAGTATCGAGACCTATAAAAAGTGTATTTTATAAAAGTTTGATGATTGAACCTCGAAAGAAACGTGTTAAAAAGCCATTTCTTAATTTCATTCTTTTTTTAAAAATCGAGTTTTTATTCGAGATTAATGAAAAAATATTTTTTTGTGTCTTTCGTTGACAAGCATTCAGAAAAAAATCGATATGCGATCATCTCGAATATTTACAGAAAAAAAAAATAAAAACTAAAAATGACATTTTTCTCGATAACTCGGGAAATAATAAAGTTAAAAAGCTGAAATTTTGAGGAAATAACAGGCCAAGTATTATTTAAAAATACGTCGGGGGGGCACTTTTTGTACTTATGCTTATCCGGCTATAACCTTTGACAACGAATGTATTTTAAATTTGTCATTCTCTCTCTCTCGATCAACTCTCTACTAAAAGCGAATTTTTATTAAAAAAAAAAAAAATCTTGATTTTGCAAGAACGATAATTAATGTAGTTTTTTCGGGAAATTTTTAGATAGGGTTTGAAAAATATGGAATGTTTAGATGGCTAGGATTCGAAAAATATTAAGACTCTGGATCTGACATTTATGTCGATTAAGCAAAGTTACGATGCGTGATCTGCCAGGTCACGGCTCGTGTTCTACATCATTATAGTTTGCTCTCGCGCGAACTCTATTCGTCGTTTAATAACGATTATACGCGGCGCAAGTTTATCGAGGCAATAAAAGCCGTACGATAAAGTCGTACGAAATAGCTGACACGTCTAATTATAGGGTAGTCGATTATCGCTTAAACGCTGATCTAATTACTATTGCGCTACGCTGCGGCCTGATTATATTACGATCTATTGTATGATTGTGGAAATCTAATAGACGTAAATCTAGTAGTCCGAGCGATAAATTTCAGGTAATTCTTAAACGACAAAATATTTATTTATATTTCCTTCCAAGTTATTATTTACAATAATAATAATTGTATTATTCTCTAATTTATCTAACGGTATATGTAAAAAATATAAAAAATTTTACTTGGACTTGTATACATATAAGACAATAAAATTTATTAAATATTATCATTAATATTATATATGTATTTAATATATCTCTGCTTATGGAGGTCTCTTACATACTTATCACAAATTTAAAAGTGCTGTCCCACTTGGTTTTTTCTTGCTTTCAATTTTAATCTAATAACACTATTTTTCAAACTTGTGACAAAATAAATGACGGAATTACAGAGAAATCTTTTTTTGAGGAAAGTAGAAATCGATGACCCTGTTTATTTACTTGGAAATCAGGTCAGGGGTATAATCATCGCGTATTTGCATCGAAATATATGCGTAGTAAACAAGGGCAATCGGTTTGGCAGGCGATCACTAATTTTGCGCGATAAGGACTATCGCGCGCGAATGTTATCGCAAGCAAGCGACGTTACGTTTTGCTACAACGTTAAAGAAATTGATAGAAATTACCAAAGTTTTACGATGAACTACATAATGTCAAGTCAAGTATAATAGACCTTTTTACACGCGAATTTAAGAATATCCATTTCAAAAGTTATGCAATTACATAGATAATCGAATAAAAATTGGTATAAAGAGACTTTAATGTAAAAAAGATTCGATAATAAAAACTCGCACGGTACTCGCCCTTCCCCCTCCCCCCCTCCCCGCCCCTCGAAAGAGAGTATCGTCGTGTCTCTATATCCTCGTTAAATAATCGGATCGTTCGATTCCTGCGCTCATTTTACTGTTTTCGCGTTCTCGTTCGCGATGATTGCGGGGAAGGAGGGGGGGGGGGAGAGAGGAAGCTGCGCTCTGCCGCGATTAATCAATGCCCGGCGATGGATGGCGAGTACAACGCCTGTGCAAAACAGCGCTCTGCGCTGCATATTTACTATAGCAAAACACGATAGCGCGTCGACGAGATAAGCCTTGTCGTCGTGGAGGAAAGAGCCGTCGAAGGAGGGCAACACGGTATGGTCGTCGGGTGTCGCGCGGCCGTTCCTCTTGTTCTTACGAGCCGTCGAAATTTTCCCCCGTCCTCCGTATCTCGCGGTATTCTAATTAATTAACGGGCATTACATTGCGCGAACGTTATATTACGTTGCGAATCGGATCGGCTGTGATCGATAAAACCGGCAGGGTTTTTACGAAAGCAAAATCGTGTAGCGAACTGCCCGGACGCCGGGATCTCTCAAAGTCGTCGGTGACGTCGTCGTCTCGTGTAACGCGAAGAGAGACGAAAAGTTGAATAATATTGAGTCTCTCTAAAATAAGGATGTGTAATCGTGTGCCTTTTCGATAAACACTTACGGTAATGAAATATCAAGCCACCTCTACGTCGCGAACGCGATAATGATAAGACTAAAAATAGTCTTATATATAATAATTTTATTAAATACTATGGCAAGAAAATTAATTATGCAAAATGATGTAAGGATTATTTTATTTATCAAGAATTGAAATAGAAATAGTTGAGAAAAGTAAGATTACATTTTCAAGCTTGATGTAATAAATTGGCCTGTCATTTCCTCTCATCGTAAAAGAAAATTTTCCTCAAAATTTCAACTCCTTAACTTTATTATTTCTCGAGTTATCGAGAAAAATGTCATTTTTAGTTTTTATTTCTTTCTTCTGTCAATATTCGAGATCATCGCGTATCGATTTTTTTTCTGAATACTTATCAACGAAAGATACAAAAAAAATATTCTTTCATTAATCTCGAATAAAAACTCGACTTTTAAAAAAAGAATGAAATTAAGAAATAGCTTTTTTAACACGTTTCTTTCGAGGTTCAATTATTAAACTTTTATAAAATACACTTTTTATAGGTCTCGATACTCTCAAATTTTTTCAATTTTTTCGAGTTGGTGCAACATGGTGAAAAAAAATAAAAATCTTTTTTTTATTATTATTTTTTTATAATCGGACGGAAAATTATTTATTTTTCTTGTCATCTCTTCTCTATAATTATAATAGTAATGATAAGAGTAATAATGATAATTGTAATAGTTAGAATTACACTACAAAATAGAAATATTTTTTATGCAAAAACAATTCTCAAAAATTACAACTTTTAGATTTTTTTTGCATAAAAAATATTTCTATCCTGCAGTATAATTATAACTATTACAATTATTATAATTACTACTATAATTATTATACAAGAAAATTAATAATTTTACGTCTTATTACTAAAAAATAATTGAAAAAAAAGATTTTCCATTTTCCTCATCATGTTGCACCAGCTCGAAAAAATTGAAAAAATTTGAGCGTATTGAGACATATAAATAGAGTATTCTATAAAAGTTTGGTGATTGAACCTCGAAAGGAACGTGTTAAAAAAGCCATTTTTTAATTTCATTCTTTTTTTAAAAATCGAGCTTTTATTCGAGATTAATGAAAAAATATTTTTTTTGTGTCTTTCGTTGATAAGTATTCCGAAAAAAATCGATATGGAATCATCTCAAATATTTACAGAAAAGAAAAATAAAAACTAAAAATGACATCTTTCTCGACAACTCAGGAAATAATAAAGTTAAAAAGCTGAAATTTTGAGGAAAATTTTCTTTTACAATGAGGACATGACAGGCCAAATGTTATTTCAAAACTCGTCGGGGGCACTTTTAGTATGCTTATCCGGCTATAGCCTTTATCGACAGCATTAATAAAATAAGAAATTATATAATCGCGCGCGAAACTTGACATATAAAATATTATGTGTATGTTTTATTTTTTTATATAAAAAAAAAAAAAAAAATATATAGCAATAAAAATTGAATCATGAATCAGAAAATTAAAGCTCTCGAAATGTTTTCAATTACTAATATCGTTTGTTTAGTAGAATAATCGTGTATGTGATTCGAATCGTAGAAAACAAATGTGTGGTTGCGTTAGCATATACTTTTCTCCTTACGTCACGACAACGACGACGACGACGACGACGACAACGACGACAACGACGACAACGACGACGACGATGCTGAGGTCGAGATAGCAAAGGACGATTGGCTCATGCGGAAGATATGGCGAGATAAGCCATAGTCGCTGAAATGACCTCCTGACCCCCGGGCTTCGCGAATCTATCTTTTATCCTCGTACGAGGCCCCCCACTCGATTCTCTCCACGACGTTACACTCGAGAGCCTTCATGCGACCCACACATTTCGCGGACTTTTACAGCGCAAAATCGACTTCTTTATAATTACATGTAACGTAGCTAAAAAGACGCGGAAGATGAAACAAAGAGAGAGAGAGAGAGAGAGAGAGAGAGAGAGAGAGAGAGAGAGAGAGAGAGAGAGAGAGAGAGAGAAAACTACGACGCGAGTGAGCGAGCATTATTCTCTTCTCGGGTATGATGTTTTAAAAGGCACGGAGGAAGGAGAGAAAGGAAGAGAGATGAAAAGAGACAAGGAGACCAGTTGCCGACGATGGAGTATCGAATTTCTATCGCGAGCCGAGAGTCACCGCGAGGCTTTCGAGCCCGTTTGACCTCACCCTCCTCACGTGTCACGTGTCACGTGTATCTTTCTTCTTCCCGTTCCTGCGCCTCTCTTTATTCTCTCATCCGTCATGTGAATCAGAGATCAAAAACTATATACAATTGGATTAAAAAATTTAACTAACTTGACTTTTTTATACATAAACGTGTGTCTATTAATTCTGCCAAAATTGTTATTATACAGGGATGACAATTTTGGGACTATTTAAAAATATAGGTATATTGTTTTTTTTTTCTTAAAGTGGAAAATAAAAAATTCGAACGCACGCGCCTCTATTTATATCGGTTCTCACGTTAACGAGCGTATTAAGTTTGCAGCACATTTTCTACTCTAATTGTACGTCGATACGTGGTCACGTGTACGCTTTCCTCTTTCGAGCCCTCGCCAATTGATCCCGTCAAATTAGCCGCACGCAAAATCCCATTACGCATGATATCCCGGATGTACGCGTGCCTCTCGCCTAATTGAGGCCGGTTAGCGAGATTAATTACACGGGAATAAATAATACCGAGGTACGATTGATGAAAACAAAAAAATATAAATAAAATAATACGATTGATAAAAGCAAAAAAATATAAATAAAATAACACGATGTATATGTAAAATTGACGATATTGTAAAAATTAATCGGCGCGTCTACTTATTATTATGTAATCTATGACGAAGGAGAAATTCAGATTCTAAAATTGACAATATATAATCCGTTGAAAAGATTTTTTTAAATATTTCCAAATTATTTGCAAACCTAGTCACATTTTTATCGATAAACCCAGCCGTGAAAGAGTCGGCGGAATTAATTAATCGACAGGCAATTTACAAAATATTTATACTTTACGGCGATAGCGTTTCGAAAGAATGATCTGTTATCAGTAGCGAGAAATGTGCTCTCGCGTATATTACATACACACACATGCGGAAACGTAACGCGTGCTCTATGTAATACATGCCAGGAGCTATGTACGTATGTACCCGGTAGATAGAGAGCAAGGGGGGTGGGTGGGGGGGGGAGAAGGGGAGAACTAAGGTGCATGAGCAAGCAGGCACCAAGATCGCGATAACGTCACAAAACGTTCGCCAACACACCTGACTGCAACTGGAGATATGCTACGCGACACCCGTCAGTACACATCTGCTCCTGTCTTTCGCCAATAATCCTGATCCTGAAGGCGAAATCACGCGTGCTACAGACATGTATCTATATATATATATATATATGAGATATATCTTTAGGGAAGGAAGATGGAAATATTTTCATATAAATTCTCTAAGAGAGCTAGCTAATAAATTCAATAGAATTATTCCAAGTGTCCAAGAGAAGCAAATCAGAATAAAATAGAATTTTTGAATATACATTTATAATTTATGATTTTTTTGTTTTTTTTTTTTTATAGATGAAATCATGCAACATTTTTCAAAATTGTGAAACAATTTAAATTGATGGTATTTATTATATGTTTCGCGAATAAAGCACAATTTCGAAAACATTCTACATATAAATATCTTTTATAATAGGGAGTTTGCATTAAAAAAAATACATTTTTTATATATGTAATTTAAATATATATTATTATAAATTTATTTATAAGAAAATTTTAAATTTTAATCAATAGGAAGGTATTAAGAAATTAAATTAAAATTTAATAAAATTTAAATTGTGAGAAAACGATTTTGATTGGTTGGAGGGCGTGACGTCACAGTGCAATAGTTTCAAACGTTTGTTTTCTGTATTCTGTATTGCGATATTCGGTCCATTCTTGATCTCGAGGTACAAAGAAAAACAATTTATTGGCTGTTATAATTGTTGTACTTTTACATAAAACAGGTTTTGTACGTGTTACCTTTGCCCATTTTCACAATAACTCGATGTTTTAATAAATAAAAATAGTGTGTTGTCACTGTATATATTGGTTAGGGAGACGCTATTTAGCGCTATTAGCGTCTCCCCGAATGCAGATATTGCACTGTGACGTCACATCGCGTTCGGGAGGACTCGGTCGTTTCCGGATCGTATTGGACAATTTCAAATAATGTAATTTTTATTATTAATTTTCTCGCTTAATTTGCATTAAAAAATTAATTACATTTAAAACTATATATAAATTATAAAATGCAATTGTTTTTCAAAATCATGCAAACTCCCTATTATTTATCGAGAGGAAGCTTTACGTGATATTAAATAAATATGTATAATAATATAATAATCTTGTTAGAAGAGTGGAATTACACTTTTTTTATTGTTAAAGATTTCGCTGGAAAAAGTGAATCAAAAACAGAAATGTCGTAATTAATATTTCGCAATTTGAAATGGAATGCAGCGGTCAGCGGTCTCTCGAGGAGGTCGAGTGATGTAATAAACATTACGCAAATTTAGCCTTCGGAGCTCATAATTATTTGGGATACGAAAATGCAATTACTGCTTTCCTCGATATCCTTCGCCGATGTTCCGCCGACTTTGCAATTTTACGCAACGCGGAATGAATTCACGATTCTTAGAATGTACATTTACGATGGCGACGGGATCGACGAAGGAAAAACCTCGATCTGAAAAATGATTTCTCAAAGAGCGTGACTCGGACTACAGATTACTCACTTTAATTAAATTTTATCGTGGAAAAAAAATGGATCAATTCCTTTGTCATAGAATTTGCGAGTACACGGTAAAAAATTGTGCGTCGATACGTTAAAATTTTCTTGCGTTACCGCGTTTCGATTATTACTTCAATGTAAAATTAACATACAGCTGATATGTTATTTTATTTTTTACTGTGTAAGAAAACAATTAATTAATCATTGCATCGACTTTTTTTAAATACCATCGAATTATTAATAATGCAGAATCTATATAATTTTACATCTAAATTTTCCGCGTTGTATATTTGCAAGTAATCAACGATGCCGGTGGGTTTTCTCAAAAGCTTATTAACTGTGGGAGGGGAGAGTTATCCGTCTTCAAAGACGAGACAGCTCTGTATCTCGTTGTCTTACGTTGTCTCGTTGTTCTGTCACGGTTCTGTCGCGATTCACCGAGGAGCCTGCGTGACGTCACGACGTATTATATTTCGCTTATCGGCGCCGGATGCCGATTCCTCGTTCAACCCAGCAGCAGCATTTCAGGAATGCGAATGCCACGGTTTTCTGCGACGACGCGAAGATGAAGACGACGACCTTCGCCCCGGAGATCGGCTTTGCTCCAGAGGCTAATCGATATACCTTCTACGCATTACGCCTCGTCCGTCGTTTCCGCTCTTTTCGCGTCACCGGGGGTATCATGTGAGGTGATGGTCTCGTTCAACTTCCGGTTGAAACATACACCGTTTGCATCATGCTCGTTTGTTAATTCCGTAATTTAATTAAACGTATTATACATTTTTAACCGTGTCTCTTTTTGACATCTTTAATTACCTTATACACAATTATGTAAAAAAAAAAAGTTGTATTCAACGAATATCTTTTTGTGAGGAATTTTTGCGCACTTTATGAATGAGAAATCACAATATATAATAAGAAGTTATGAAAAAAAATTTGAAAAAACTAAAAACCAGTTTATATATAATTTGAAAAAGATTAATGTTCAATTTGACGAAAGGCTACAGCCGGATAAGCATACAAAAAGTGCCGCCGACGTGTTTTTAAATAATACTTGACCTGTCATTTCCTCACTGTAAAAGAAAATTTTCCTCAAAATTTCAGCTCTTTAACTTTATTATTTCCCGAGTTATCGAGAAAAATGTCATTTTTAGTTTTTATTTCTTTCTTCTGTCAATATTCGAGATGATCGCGTATCGATTTTTTTTCTGAATACTTATCAACGAAAGACACAAAAAAAATATTCTTTCATTAATCTCGAATAAAAACTCGACTTTTAAAAAAAGAATGAAATTAAGAAATGGCTTTTTTAACACGTTTCTTTCGAGGTTCAATCATCAAACTTTTATAAAATACACTTTTTATAGGTCTCAATACTCTCAAATTTTTTCAATTCTTTCGAGTTGATGCAACATGGTGGAAAAAAATAAAAATCTTTTTTTTATTATTATTTTTTGATAATAGGACGGAAAATTATTTATTTTTCTTGTCATCTCTTCTCTATAATTATAATAGTAATGATAAGAGTAATAATGATAATTGTAATAGTTAGAATTACACTACAAAATAGAAATATTTTTTATGCAAAAACAATTCTCAAAAATTACAACTTTTAGATTTTTTTTGCATAAAAAATATTTCTATCCTGCAGTATAATTATAACTATTACAATTATTATAATTACTACTATAATTATTATACCAGAAAATTAATAATTTTACGTCTTATTACTAAAAAATAATTGAAAAAAAAGATTTTCCATTTTCCTCATCATGTTGCACCAGCTCGAAAAAATTGAAAAAATTTGAGCGTATTGAGACATATAAATAGAGTATTCTATAAAAGTTTGGTGATTGAATCTCGAAAGGAACGTGTTAAAAAAGTCATTTCTTAATTTCATTCTTTTTTCAAAAATCGAGCTTTTATTCGAGATTAATGAAAAAATATTTTTTTTGTGTCTTTCGTTGATAAGTATTCCGAAAAAAATCGATATGGAATCATCTCAAATATTTACAGAAAAGAAAAATAAAAACTGAAAATGATGTTTTTCTCGATAACTAGAAGAAATAATAAAGTTAGGGAGCTGAAATTTTGAGGAAATTTTTTTTTACAGCGAGGAAATGACAGGCCAAATGTTATTTCAAAACTCGTCGGGGGCACTTTTAGTATGCTTATCCGGCTATAGCCTTTCACAGAAAGGCATTGAATTTTTCTTATTTTCAATCTGTTATTTTGAATATGTCTACACTCTTTACAAAACGATTTGGTAGATTTGAAAAGTACATACGTATAAAGATTCTAATTTATTGTCAATCAATTCAATCTTCATATTATCAATAATATATCAGATTAAAGTCGCTAAAGTCGCTCCGGCACTTTTCCGAGCTCGATCGAACGACCGGTTATTATCCAGAAATTGTGTATTTCTCTTCTCTGTGATTGGGGCTCTCGTATATATGTAATACAGTTTGTCGCGGCCATCAGAACATTGCGGATCGATGTTATGACAATAACCGAGCGCGGTAGCGTATATTCTTTTCAAAACATCGCCTCTCTTCGTTTATACGAGGATGATCCTGGCTCTCTACTGCAGGAAATCGTACACCCTGGTGGCAGCTACGGCTATATATGAAAAGAGAGATTTGCGTCGCTACATTAAAATCCATTTTTCTCTCTTTCTCTTTCTATTCTCGAGTTGGTCCTCCGAACAATTTTATATACGGTGATAGAGAATAACGTGCGCGAATGAAAAAAAAGTTATATTTCCGGAAATACGGCAAAAATTGACATAGTCCGGAGATAAATTTGCAAAATATTATTTCAGCTTTTTAAGTATTATATATTAGACATATTAAAAGATCTGTGACACTATACCGATATTAATTAGAGATTTGACACAAAAACCTTATGAGTGTAAAAAGTGAAAATCTCAGGAAAAGCTATTTTGAAACAATGTGAAAAGTGTTTTTGCGATATTTAAAAATAAAAGAAATTACATCATTTTATAATTTTTAAAATAATTTTAGTAATATGACGCATTCTCCTTCCCTCTCTTTCTTTTATCTCTAATATATCACATTTTTATTAAATTTTCAAGGAACTTAATATACGAGTAAAATATTATTCGGAAAAATATCTTGTCGAAATTTCAATTTTCAAAATTTTAATATCAATCTTATCACTTTACATGCCTTTAATCCAGAAATAATCAAGTCCATAATTTGCAAACAAATTTGCCATAAATATTATATTTAGATACCTGCTATATTTATTAATAATACTCTATATACATGTAGATATTAGAACACATAATGCATACGCAATTAATCTCATTATTGTACTTTGATTTTGTTGATGAAACAACTTTTGCTGAATTCATAATTAGTAAAAAAAAAAAAAAAAAAAAATAAAAATAAAAATAAAAAGGGATTGCGTCATTCGAGAAGCGTGAAGCTCGTGCATGACGTTGGTGAGATCACCGTGCGATCGATGCGTGAGCACGCACGTCACGATGTATCCCTTGTTTCCACAACATGTCTCTTCGTCAGGACGAGGCCTGCTGGCACGATACCGGGAAATTTTACACCCAGTGTCTGTGTCGTGCGGATGTCTTGTTTGGCGAATCCATCTCTAGCCCGGAGCACGTGTCCGCGTTTTCGCGATCCGTAACCGGCAACAGTATCATCGAACCTACCGGCGATGTTGTAGACACGTAATATCCCGTGTAACGGATCGAAATACATGACGTTCGACTTTCGCACTGCAACCGATCGGTATATCATGGTATATTACTGAGAACGTATTGAGCATCACTCTTGTTAGTACAGATTTGCTTTCAAATTTTCCATCCGTCTTAAATTCGTGTAATTTGTAAAATAAAATTAAATATTCTTTAAAAAACGTTCGCGGTTAACGACTCATAGTACGATGTTAATTATACAGTGATATAAAACTGCAGATTTGCTCTTAACCCTTTGAGTCACAGCGGGTCACCAGTTGAGTCACAGATCCACCTTTTTTTCGTACTTTTTTATTGTTTCAATTACTTTTCTTTATCAACAAATACCGGATTTTTTCTTTCTACAGAGTCTCTAGAACATCAATAAGTGTAAAAAAATATAAACGGTCATTAATTGTTAATTGTAAAAATATCATATATAAATAGACAGTCAAAATTAGTACTTTTTCACGAAAAAATGCATTTTCTACTAATCTATTATGACAATAAATACGGCAATTTTTTTATAATCTTAGTACAGTCTAAAGTATTTTTCAGAATTTTTTTACAATTTTCCAGTGTGTTGTTTTTGTCAAATCCGCCTTTTTTTGATAAAAAATATATAAAAAACAATATTTTCTGTTAATTTTTTCTAAATTGAAAGTAACAGTCGTATTCTTTTTTAAATTTTTTCTTTGAAGGTTTTTTTTAGATCGCAGAATCTGAATGTAAAGGAAAAAAAATTTAATTGCCAAAATTCAATGTAGGGATCCAATATGGGGGAAGTAAAATTTCGTCTGCCATATTGAATTTTGAAAATCTGACAACGGATTCGTAATCAGCGACCCCAAAAACTCTTATATACCAAATTTTATAAAATACTGACAATTAGAAAAATTCGTGACTCGAAGGATTAAACAGTGATTTTAATTTTAACCTTTTTTTTTTTTTGAAGGTTTTTTTAGATCGCAGAATCTGAATGTAAAGGAAAAAAAAATTTAATTTCCAAAATTCAATGTAGGGATCCAATATGGCGGAAGTAAAATTTCGTCTGCCATATTGAATTTTGAAAATCTGACAACGGATTCGTAATCAGCGATCCCAAAAACCCTTATATATCAAATTTTATAAAATACTGACAATTAGAAAAATTCGTGACTCGAAGGATTAAACAGTGATTTTAATTTTAATCTTTCATATTTAATATATAATATATTTAATATATTTTGTAATAATGAATAATATCTGGTGATTATTTTGTTCGCGACAGTGGATAAATTTCTTTTCAACCAGTCCTTTCTTCTACATTTTTTACTTCATCCCGAGATCGTTTTTATTCCATTTCGTGGGCGCTTCTTTTTTTTCTTTTTTTTTCTTTCTCTTTCCCTATTTCGCCCGCGGCGCGCACGTAAGTTATTGGTGTCCAGTTACATCCAGTTCCAGTTACACGTGCCGCGGGGCACCGATGCACTCGATGCCGGTCTCTCATTCTCCCTCCTCCCTCTCTTCCCCCCTCCCCTTCCCTCGCCTTCTGCTCCTCGTATGCAGCTCCCGCGTACATACTTCCGAGTACGTGCAACTAGCTTTTCTATTTCGTTTTCTCCGGCGTTTTGTGATTTTATCGCATCGCAAAAAACGGATTATCTGTACTGTTTTAATGGAAGTTGCATTTGCAAGCTTCGCGCACCGCGAAAGAAAATTCAATATTGTTGCGACGTATTATCGAATTTTTACATAATATGGATACTAGTTTTAAGTTGTGTTTTATATTTGTAGAATTTTTTTGTAAAACTTTTTTTTTTTTTTTTTTCATTCCCTGCGCGAGTGCACGTTAATAACACGATAATACACATTGATAAAATATAATTTATATTGTCAAGTAATAAATTACAAAAATTTTAATTATAATTTATATTGGCGGATAATAAAGTTTAAATTTATAGATCTGCAACGGAATATTATTACTATTTATTATTCTTTCATATGACTTTCACATTATTTTTCTCATTATTTTTACAGATCTTGTTTCTCGATCTATGCGCGTATCAAAGTTTACAAAAATTCTTTCTAAATTAGTCAAACATCTAAATTTATGTTCGCAATGGACCAATTTGAGATTATTGTTTTAGTATTCTTTTTGTCCCTCTTTCTCTCTCTCTCTCTCTCTCTCTCTCTCTCTCTCTCTCTCTCTCTCTCTCTCTCTCTCTCTCTTTTTCACTCGCTCGCTCGTGGTTTATCGCTTCGTATATCGACTCGCAGCACTAAACATAAAACCTGTGTGGGCCTCGGGTGTCGCGAGGTACAAGTTCCTCTTAAATGGGTCAATTGTTTTGCCCGGGCGAGATTTCTGAGAATTACGTTACGCATTCACGTGCGCGAGAATCAGCCGATCGATGATGGAGAGAAAGAGACAGTGAGCGCCGCTGTCCATTGTCCAAGTTCTCGGAGTAATCGTCACGTCCGATCGTCGTCGTCTCGGAATTCACGATCGCGCGTCTCGGTTTGCTGTAATTTCGTTGCCGCCTCTGTCTCTATTACGCAAATATTTCTTCCATCAATATGAAATTATATTATGCGAATATTAAACTTGAAAAAATTGCCTATATTTAACGTCAACGCTTTAGAAAAAATAGAAAAATAAGTTGTCGTATTAAGGGGATGCTGGATTACCGATCGAGTTCTAACTTAACAAAACAATATATTTGCTTAATATAAAAGTTGCAATTTATATACATAAAATAAAATGGGTTCTTCGGGGTCAGAATTGCATGAAAGAATATTTGCGAACTTTTCGAAATGAGCTTAGAAGCCTAGAAAAAAAATGTTCCTTGTGCAGCACAACATTCGTTTTCAGGGAAATACTTTTTTTTCTAGGCTTCTAAGCTCATTTCTAAAAGTTCACAAATATTCTTTCATGCAATTCTGAAAGGGGAAAACCTATTTTATTTTATGTATATAAATTGCAACTTTTATATTAAGTAAATATATTGTTTTGTTAGGTTAGAATTCGGTCGGTACTTCTTCGGTATCCCCTTAAACATATATACAAATGTTGAGTTTCTTTAATTTTTCTTTAAAGTAAGCGGTTTCGAGCTGCAAGGCAACTGCATCGGCGTCACCCCCAAGGACTTGGACGGCACCACGATGACCGGCAGCCTGGGTCGTGGCCTGACGTCGCATCACGTTTCCCCTCTGAGCCACCATCATCATCATCATCATTCCCATCATAGCCTGCACAGCCCCAACCCCGTGGTCTCTATGCACTCGGCGACATCCGGCAGTGTCGGTTCGACGCACCATCACCTGGATGACAAGGGCTCGTCGCCTATAGGCGCTCTTCACAGCACCACCAATAGCAATCCTTCCACACCTTCCGCACCCTCCACGCCCACCACGGCTACCGCAGATAGTGGCGCGACCGTCACCGCATCCGGGGCGAGCAACCCTAACGGCGGCTCCTCCGCCGCCGTCGCCGCCAACAGTAAACCACCCTTCAGCTACGTCGCTCTGATCGCCATGGCGATTCAGCACAGCCCGCAAAAGAGGGCGACCCTCAGCGAGATCTATGCTTACATAACCGCCAAGTTTCCGTACTTTGAGAAGAACAAGAAGGGATGGCAAAACTCCATTAGGCACAATCTATCGTTGAACGAATGCTTTGTCAAGGTACCCCGGGACGGTGGTGGTGAGAGAAAGGGCAACTTTTGGACCCTCGGTAAATTGATACTGCTTCTTGTTATATTTTTTATAGATTTGATTACACTTTGACAAGAAATAGGATTATTAAGAATTTATTGGACAAATTTTTAATAGCTATTATTTAATTAATTTTCAGACTCGGACTTTACTTTCTTCACTCAATTCTCTTACATTTATTTTTATCCTAAAAAGGTTGAAATTAAAGACAAGTTGAGATTTATAATCAGTAGTATTGTTGTAGAAAATGAATAAACTCACTTTATTTTTTAATTTATGAGATTATTGTCGCAGACGTAAATAATTATATATACATATGTACTTGTGGCGTCAAAGCTATCTGCATATTTCGTCGATATTTATTAAATATGTGTGTTTATTATCTAAACGCTTTTTCGCGTTATCGTGTAGATCCGCAGTACGAAGATATGTTTGAGAATGGCAATTTCCGAAGACGAAGACGAATGAAGCGTCCTTATAGAAACGCCCCGTATCATAAACAACTATTCGGCGATCCATTCTCGACAACTCACGTACATTTGGGCCCTAGGAACATATTTGGCCACTCACCCCCTTCGTACGCCCCTCCTCCTTACACGCGATACGATACGAGGTATTTTTCAATATCACGTGCGAATATATTACATATTTGTGTCAGCATTAATATACACATTTTTCATCAGAAAAGTTCGTAGAAAATTAAATTCAAAGAATTTAGAAACGAAGAAAATCAATTAATTAATATATTCCTTCTTAAAAAAAAAGTTTTCTCTTTTGCTGAATATTAAGAACACGTTTCTCTTTGTCTTTGTATATCTAAAAATACAAAAACTCTTCCCTTTTATTAAAGCCCGTGGAGTCTTCAACAATCACAGCTTTCGTACAACCATTGTCAGTCGGTGAGTTTTCACATTGTGATAGAGAACACAAGTGTATCGAATAAAATGTTATCCATAATTCTTTTGAAGAAGAATATCTAATTATGATACAATACCATATTATTTCGGATCCAATCATTAGTTTTCTCAATTACAGCTGCAATCGCAATTGCAGCCGATGCAATCGATGCAAATCCCGGCTATGAACGGCTACAGTCAACTGGGTACCTCGTTAAGTGAGTCATTATTCTCGCATTTTGTGCCCTCTTTTGTCGAGCGGGGCAACGCCGAACGACCAGACAAAGCGTTTCAAGGCAATTACCTGGATGTTCCAGGTGGAACGGCCGGATCGCCCGGTTCCATGGCCGGCGGCTCCTTCGGTAACAGTTTCGCCGCGTGCAGCAGGAGGCACGAGTCCGCGATGACCACGGATACGATGCCCGGGAGATGCTATTGGCCCGATAGTAAGTGATTTTAATCATCAAAATTCCGCTCGTGTGTTATTACTTTATAAAGAGCCGCTAATTTATATATGTATAATGTAAGATTATTTTCAATCGATTGCCTGACACACATATTTAACTCACAATTATATGCATTTTCTTCAATTAATTTTCTTAAGGCTCCCGAGTAGTCACCGCGGCCATATTGAAATCGTGATGTCACAAGCGAGAAATGAACCTAACCTAACCCTGATTTATGTTGCGACTGACATGTAAATAAATTAATAATAATTTTAACGAAATAATACTACCAATCTCTTCGGAACACTTGTAAAAATGGACGGCTGGTAATCCTTTCTCCTGACAATTGATAAATAACTGTAAATTCGAAATGAGTCCGAAATGAACCCTTGAAATGCGGAAAAACACGCGATTTGACAGCTGTCGAAAGGAGAGGAAAATGTTTATTCCTTTACACAGTTTATTCCTTACACAGCTTGGCAACCATACATTTTCACAAGTTTCATAAATACGTTGCACATCACAACACTAGCAAAAAGCAAATAATTACGACGTAGGTCGTAACATAAATTGGGCTGTCATTTCTCGCTTCTGACATATTTCCCAAAAGAGAGAAAGAGACAGAACTATATGTCGCCACCGTCGACATCCAAGTTTCGCGGCGAGTGCTCAGGAACCTTAAATATTGCAATATATATATATATATATACATATATACAGGGAGGCCCAAAAGTTTGGAAACGGTCGAATATCTCGAAAATGAAGCATTTTAGAGAAAAATGTTTCAAATAAAAGTTGTGTGGTTTTGAAAGGGCTATAAGATGACACCATTAATTTGACCTTGGGTAGTCGTTTGAAGGTCACCATCAATTTCTTAAATGGGACACCCTATTTTTTATTGTATATTCTTGTAGTTTACCTCGAGAGCTTTCCAAAACACTATAATAAAACTTCTTTTGATTAAGTACTTTTCGAGTTATGAGGCTTGAAAGTTGCAATATTTTGACATCAAATACGAAATAGCGCTCGTAAAGTATTAATTTTTCGATTTTTTTTTAAAGAAACAACCATGTATTTTCTTTATGATTATTATCATGTGCTAAAAAGTATTAAAATAAGATAATCGAAAAATTAATATTTTACGAGATATTTCGTATTTGATGTCAAAATATTGCAACTTTTAAGCCTCATAACTCGAAAAGTACTTAATCAAAAGAAGTTTTATTATAGTGTTTTGGAAAGCTCTCGAGGTAAGCTACAAGAATATGTAATGAAAAATAGTAGGTTCCATTTAAGAAATTAAAGATGACCTTCAAGCGACTATCCAAGGTCAAACCAATGGTACCGTTTTATGGGCCCCCTCGAAACCATACAACTTTTGTCTGAAACATTTTTCTGTAAAATGCTTTATTTTCGAAATATTCGAGCGTTTCGAAACCTTCCTGTATATAAATGAAAGAAACATCCGAAATAATTGCAGGAGTATCTCGTTTGTTGTTAACCGTGTTGTTGCAGTGGTAAATGTAAAGGAAGAACCCGGGGCCAATGTCGTGTCGACTAGCAGTGTCGGCAGTGTTGGCGTCCCTTCCGGCATGATGACCTCCACCGTGTCGTCGGGCGTTTCCACGACGGGATTCGCGCCTATGGAGTTTCAAACGCGTTCCAAGTGCTTTATGTGAACTCGCCAAGAATTACCGTCGATTAAATCGATCGAATTGCAATATGATAATGAGACTCGAAAGACGACGATTTTGCGCGATTTGCCGAACGGTGAGAGCGATTTGCTTGAATAAATCTATCTAGGTGAATAATAATATTCGCAGATTGAATTTAACAAATATATTGTCGGATATATAAAATGTCCGATAATTATTTAATAATATTATTTGCAAAGGATCTAACCGACCACGAGAAAATAGTGATATAAATACATTTGTAAAATCGTTGTTGTGTTAATTCGATGTTAAACGAACTCGTCATGTTGCGTCTTTTACTGCGTAAGCGTGTTCGCTGTTGATACGTAAGCAATACGCAATGTACGCGAATATAATCGCGCTTATCGTATGAAATGATACGATGCAGTATCCTGTAACGACTGAATCCTTTCACGAGAATGATACAACCATCGCGGTTGCATCTTGCATCTGTTATCTGGTTCTGACTGTCGGAGATATATATTGTTCGACGAAAACAAAATGATTGCGAAATGATCTCTTAACTTTGTCTCGTTTTTTGACGGTCACACACTCGAAAATACCTCTATCCCCGTACATCGTTTTACGATCGCTTCGACAGTATTTAATATATCTTGATGACAAATTTTGAATGAATGGCGAGTTGAGAGTTTGCCCATAAAGAAAATGAGACATCATTTCGATCGTGACAGAATGCGTAGTAATGCAAATTTATCGCAACAACTTCTTCCGAGTCACTGCTAAATTATTAAAGAAACTTTATTTGTCCTTTATTTTATTTTGCTTTTTCCACATATGAGATATTGAATTCTAGTTATTTTCTAAGATTTTTTTCTCTTTTCATTATTGTAATCTGAGTTCTCCATATATATTGTTGAATAAATAAATAAACGATTAATAAAATTAATAATGTAAAATTATTCGCGGAATGTGTACAATTTTTATGCATTTTTTTGCGATTTTTCGCGCTGTTTCGAAACATGATCGAATGATATCTCTTTTATTGCGACGTGAACATTTACAGTAGCTTTTAATTAATTCAAATCTATTATAAAAGAGCGATACAAAGTGTAGAGAAAACCATCTTGTTGTAGAGAGTTCCCTCTTATATATACATAGAATTTAATAAATAAAGCTATATATGTTTAATCGTACAAATATGTTTTATGTCAACTATAGAGATTAGAATAAAAAATCGTTTCTGTGACAATCGCAATGTAAATACATGATTAGTGTAGATGTGTTAATAACTTTAAAAAAATTATATTGCGCATTAATTAATCTTATATGTATAGATCAAGTAAAGTTAATTTCTATTCAATGTAATGTTTCCCATTCGAATTATTATACACTGAAATGTATATGTGTATAAGCATCGTGGCAGCTGTATACAGTTCGACAGAAATTAACATATAAAAAAAATGTAACAGTGATTATATAAGAGATAATAAGAGAATAAATCTTAATTATTTATCATCAACAAAAAAAAGAAAAAAAAAAAAAAAAAAAAAAAGAAAAACAATTCTCTTTTAGAAAATCGATTTATTCGCAAATTATTTTATCATTAATTTATTTCAGAAATTATATCTTCAACTTGGATAAAAATTTATAAATAAAAAATGATATTTATTTTCGAAGATGAATAACACAATATGTCAAAAGTTTCGTGTTTATAAGATATTATAAAAGATAAAATTTAAACAAAACATCTATCAATAATGCGATGTAAAGTTTGACAAAATTTTGCGTTCCTTTCTAAAAAGAAAAAAAAAAAAAAATTAATCGTTATTTAATGACGTATTATACGAAATATTATCGAAAAAGAATCTCGTTCGGTAAATGGTGGGTTGAGAATAGTTTCTACGCGGCATAGTCTCGCTGCATCTTAGAATACAATTTCTCTCGGCACAGGATGTCGAAGAGAAAAATATATATCGATGAGAGAGAGAGAGGGAAAATTCTGAACCTCAATAGCCGGCGAATGTTTGCGAGCACGATGTTTTGCAAACAAGCTGCGCTTTGCACCGTGGGCTTTAATATTCTCCGTAAAATCTGGAACAGTACGAGCGTCAACAGCGCGCGTGCATCGAAGCGGGAATAGCACGTGCATCTTATTTTCTGACCTGGGAAATACACACCATACGAAAAGGAGCACGTCGATGACATCGTTAGAGCTTTTCTCTCTTAGGGAGTGCAAATAAATTTTGCCGCTTGCCGGATATATAATTGTGAGAAACGTGCGAAATAGCGCGGCGCAGTCAGCTCGCGCGCTTCTTTAACGTAAACATGAGTAACTAAAAGGTAAATCACAAGAGTTGCATCGCGGTGCAAAGTCTGACGTAACGCAAACACGAAGCATTTCTGCGCATATAATAATTTCTACTTTTCCAATTAAATAGAGGTATTAAAAAAAAAAAAAAAAAAAATAGATTTAATTTGTTTGGAAAAGTACAAAAAAAAATTATATTATCTCGCCAACTTTTTGCAATCATAGTCTTGTTTTTGTGGATGAAAGAAGTAAAATAATCGAGTTGGAGTTTTTATAAAAATATAATTTAAAAATTCTTTCTTATCTACTTGTATTTTTCTCATACTTTCTCGATTTCTTCGAAACTTTAATTTTTCCAGACATGTTGCAACGCCTCGAATTTCAAAATCAATATATAATTTCACGCATTATATTAAAATAATGCCGATTGTACTGCCGAATGCTGAGTGTACCGCGATTTTATTTCCTTAATTAAATAAATACAAAGTGATAATATTTCTATAATAAAGACGCACGATGAAATTGAAATCTGAGAGATATCACTGTCACGCTTCTTCGAGCTCTCATCTAGATTCTTCGAATTTTTTACAGCTCTTAGAAACGTACGCTTTACATGACGCAGTTTGACACATTCAACATAAACATCAGATCTGTTTTATCAAACAGACACGATAGCGGGCTCGACTCAATTATCGATATCAGCACATATGTATTACAAAGCGCAATTGAAACAGATGATAAGAAATTAATAATTGATTATCATATTAAGTACACGTACACGCGTGTTGCATTATTTTCAAGTTTCTTAAAAAATAGTTAAATTAAATACTGTAATTTTTTTTTTTCCTATCATTTTAATAAAACGGAATATCGGAGATTAATAAGTAAAATATATTTTCAGCAGACTTTTATATCGAGTTTTGTGGAAAGTGCATTATTTCTCCATTCAGTGGCCGTAAGATAACGGATTTAGGACGAATTTGAGACACGCTGAAATCTCCGAACGGGCGTCGCATAGAAGCACGTACCGTGCACCGTGTTGAATGACGCGCAACAGCTGTATGCAACTTTGAGTTGCGATCGTTCCCTGTCCCCGTAAGATGAATATACATATATATGCGAGAGTGATCTTTAGAACAATTAACATATTAGTTATAACAATAAACAATAACAATTATTGATAATAAATAATGTAAACATATTTTCGAGCTTTAATTATTTTTAATAGGGGAATTTATAATAATATATATTTAAATTACATATATAAAAAAATGTATTTTTTTTTTTTAATGCAAACTCCCTATTAAATATTTAAAATACGGTTAAAATGTTTTGCAAATTATTATGCATCTATAAAGTATTCTGTTGTTTCATTAAGAATATTATTCGTCCGATATATTGAAATTTCTTTTATTTACGTTTGACAAAATAATCTGAGGGTAAAACTTTTTTCCCCTTTTATTTTGATTATTTTATTGCCGATGAAACGATCGAAATTCTAGTAATTTCATGGCCTGTGATTTATTCGTTAAATTCGTGCGATTTGTCGAGACAAATATGAGAAAAAAAAAGGTTTCAACACTACGAGAGCGGATATCGCAAGCCTTATTCGCGTGTCAGTAACGTAGAGAATGCGCGAGATTCACACGCACGTGCACATGGTGCGTGGCGATGCGTGTAAGTGGAGAGTAGCGGTGACATATAGCGGCCGTACCGACCGTTTAGGCGACTATTAGCAGCTTCACGGGATGTTTCACGCACGTGCGTCTCTTGTGACGGCGTCTGCGAGTTCTCTCCTTCTCTCTTTTTATCTATCTTTCTCTTAAAAACAGAGAGGCTGGAGGGAGAAAGAGATTCCGCGTCTTCACTTGAATCGTGCAATCATTTGAAATATGACACGCAAAACTTTTTACGCTTATTATAAATCATGCAAAAATGTATGCAAGCAAGAAAGAAAGAAACTTTCTTTTGATTAAATAGAAATAAATGAAATTTATCGACCATTTATTCATGATTTTGAGTCAGTTTTAATTTTTTGATTAATTTAATTTCTTAGATAACTTTAAATTGTTCTTTTTTCGAGCTTTAATTATTTTTATTAGGGGAATTTATAATAATATATATTTAAATTAAATATATAAAAAAATGTATTTTTTTTAATGCAAACTCCCTATTAAATATTTAAAATACGGTTAAAATGTTTTGCAAATTATTATCTATAAAGTATCTATAAAGTATTCTGTTGTTTCATCAAGACTATTATTCGTCCGATATATTGAAATTTCTTTTATTTACGTTTGACAAAATAATCTGAGCGTAAAACTTTTCTCCCCTTTTATTTTAATTATTTTATTGCCGATGAAACCATCGAAATTCTAGTATTTTTAAAAAAATACTTTTTCGAATTATTTGTCAAAAGAGAATCGATTTCTTGGTTTAGATTTATATATCATCTTCACGTGTTTATATCAGATACATTTTCATATTAAACAAATAATACGAAGCATTAATTTTTATCATTTTTATCTTTATTTTATCATATAACTGCGTTTATAGTGTCGGGAAATTCTTTGCGCCAATCGAGTTTTAATCCGGGTGGCAAATGTCCACCGAGATAATTTCACATCGAATTATAATTTTCTATTTTTCGAGAGAGAGAGAGAGAGAGAGAGAGAGAGAGAGAGAGAGAGAGAGTGTTTCAGAAAAAAAAAACGCGGATAAGAAAATCCATCTATTTTTGATGCACGCGTGAACACACATAATACAGAAATATTTTGCTTCGTTCCCATTTCGATTATAGCACAGAAATTATAGATATCGTGTGGTAATATATATATCGTTAAAACTGGATTTAATTGAGCGTCGTAAAAAAATCAATTAGACGCACTATCATTTATTCCGCGAATATTCAAAATTTATTACGCGGAATTATGTAGACATAAAAATCCGTATAATATAGAAATCATTAGAATTTAGATAAGACTAAACAATAATAAGCGACAATTAATATGCTATTTATTATTAATGATCAAGATGCAATTACAGAGCTTAATAAATTTTTTTTTATATAATGCAAACTGTCATATCGATTAAAAAAGTCATAAATAAAGTTATCGATTATTTCTCAATTGTAAGAAAAAGTATTTGTACTATTCTGACATATTTTACGATTCTTTCGAAGAAAAGATGGACGAGGCTGTGTGATGTAAATTAATAATTAAATTATAAAATAAATTGTGATTTAAAATTCGTGAAGAAATGCGAAATTAATAATAGTCTCGTATTATCCGATTATCATATACGCGTTTCTAGAATAATCAAATTAACATGCGATATAATTATACTATCGCTTTATTTGAAAATGTTTTGACAGAAATTCGGAGCGCTTTTACGTCTGTAAAATATATATCTTTTAATAATCTCAAAAATTCGTTTTGAACTATAAGGACAATATATTACACGAAGAATAGTAATACAGGTCACTATTAGTGTATATATATCTTTTAATTATACGCTCGAAAATTCATCTGAATTAATAGAATATATTTTGCGAAATAATGCAGTTTGAAAGCAGTAATGTATACTTTAATACATTACTGCTCGAAAATTTATTGCTGAGTTATTAGGAGAATATATTTTGCAGGAGGTATACTAATAGTAACGCAGTTTACGAGCAGTAATATTACGTCTTAATACTCGTGAAAATTCCATCCGAGTTACTAGGAAAATATTTTTCGTGAAGAGGTATTGGTAATGCAGTTCGCAAGTAATTTATTCGAAAATTGTATTTTCCTATTAGGAGAATATATTTCGCAAGGAGGTATTGCTAAATTCATGGGAGGGCGTTGACCGATGACTAATATGTACGTAAAATAACTCGCGTTAATTGGTTAGATCGTGGACCAATAGAAAACACGACTGTTCCCTATTCGTCCACAGTTCAGCCAATCAGCGCGAATTATTTATCTAGCTATCGGTCAGGTAAACTCCACCTCTTCGCAACATATATTCTCCTAGTAACTCGGAATGAATTTTCGATCATTTTAAGACATATTGTTCGTGAATTGCATTATTGACCTCCTCGCAAAATATATTTTCCTAATAACTCGGACGCAAATTTTCTCGAGTATTTAAGACATAATATTTACACTGTTTGTGAATTACATTACTTACTTCTTCGCAAAATATATTCTCCTATTAATTCAGATGAATTTTCGAATGTTATTACGCATGCATACGCGTTTATTTCTACGCGAAATATATTTTTTCATTTTCGAAGATTTTTAAAGTTTAAAAGATAATTTATTCATTTATTTAAACGGGAAGAATTTCCCTTTTAATACAAATATAAAAATAAAAATATAGACAACAAGACATATTAATTATCCGTAAATGAACTGCATTATTAATTACATTTACAAGCAAATTAATGGAGATCTTTCTTGCAGATTCCACCAGTGAATATCGTGGAGGATTCTGGCATTGAAACTGTATATTCAAAGTAGTAAACAGATAAATAAAACGTGTCGAATCGATGAATAGAATTCTAACGTAATATTATTAAAGATAGCAGAGACAGTGTAACAATTGAAAAACATGATTATAACTAACAATAAGAGCAGATGACATATAAGTAAAACCTTCAAGAATTCAAATATTTAAACTTTCAATTTTAATTATTATTTTTTATACATATATTATTATTCTTAATATATATACATATTTTTTATATAAGGTCATACATACATTAAGCAATTACAAAAATTAGCTTTCATAAACTATAATGTAAAAGAGGACGGAGTAAAAGAAAAAGATAGAATTATATTGTTATTGTATAATTCGTGTGGGTTTTAGTTTTTATAAATAATAATCGCTTATACGTAATTGCATGCAATTTAATGCAGCGATTAGATGCAACTGTGAAAGTAAAAATTGTTCTCGAAAAGGAACAAAAATAAGAAAGAGGGAGGGGGAGATAAATTGGCACATTTTCAGAATAAATAGGCGGATATGAAAGTATGCAGAGAGAGATATTTATCGATCATTCATCGGTGGTTCTTTTTTTTTTTTTTTTTTTTTTCTGCGTGAGCACGCAAGATGCGTGGCTTTTAAAGCGAGAGAAGTGGCATCATGACGCGGACAATTTGTAGCAGAGTGTCAACGCGGCTGTTTCTATTTTCGAGTACGCGACGAGCACATATATCTTTTTCTTTTTCTGCTTCTTCATCTAAGTTCTCTTCGTGTTCTTTCCTTCTGTCTCTCTCTCTCTCTCTCTTTTTTTCTTTATCTCTCTACCTGCTCTTCTTTTTCTTCCCTGTTTGCCCACCGACGATGTAAATCCACGCGTGGGCAGAGAAGGCGATCGCAGATCTCTTTTGCCTGCTCTATATCTGCCGCTTTTTATATCGGAAGCTCACATTTTCTCTGTTTTCTAATGTGAGTACAAACGGCTGTATATTTTCGTTCCGCAATTTATTAGGACGGAATAAAAAAAAAAAAACGCCCGAGAATTATTTAATAACTCCGCGATTTTTATCCAAAATTATGGCAACATTATAGCTACGAATAAACTGAGTCGTAAACGCAGCGCGAGATACTTTTGAATGACATAATAACGTAATAAGCGTGGTGTATAGATTATGTCCATTGAAATAAATAAATAAATACATATGCGAGAGTAAAACATGCAAAATAACAAATAACAAACAACATACGATACGATAAACATGTATACAAATTGTGTCTCCCTTTAATTTATGCATGTACATATTCGAAAGATTGAGATATTTGATACATTTTGATATCTCTCTATCACAGATATTGAATAATTGTAATTAATACGATGTTTCTTTTAATAGCAAGTAATGTGTCGGAAAAATTTATTTATTCATCTAAATTATATGCGCATGCACAATATATTTAAGAAGGCGAATGCAATTGTGTACCTAGGAGTTAACAACATTTTTTTTTTTTTAATAATTTGAAATATATAAGGCTCCGATATTTACAAACAAAACTATAGACTTGGCAATGGGAACATTTTTTTTCTTGCAAATGTACGGGCGAAATCCATTCGACGAAAGAGCATGTATCGTCGCGAAATGTTGAACGGGAGTATTCGTAATAATTTGCACGTATTGACATGACGTCGAACGAACTGCGATGATTCATCCGGCTGCCACCGCACCAGTTTTTTTTTTTTTTTTTTTCATCGTCCTTTCACATCAGTCGGAAACCCGAGTTGCATCGGTATGCGTATGCAATGCGACAAATGCTTAGTTTAATCGTGCGTGCGTTTCGCGAGAGCGAGCGTCGAATTTGAGAACGCCGACCTCAGCGTCGTTCTCGCAGATCTGCATGCGAATGCAAAGTTTCAGACGCACCTTCGTGATACTATTGCACTCTGATACATTCATTGGGAAAGGAGAATCGTTCTTTGTTCTTCGCACATAATCGATACGTACCGTCGTTATCAAAATAATGAAAATTATATTATAAAATTATATATTATATAACTTTACATACAACACATTAGGAATTTAAAACTCTAAATATTTAAAAGTTCTCAACATTTTACACACAAGTAAAAATGCATACATTTAAGCATTGCAGAAATAAATTTATAATATTATATTTAATTGCGCCAATAAACAAAAAAGATGAGATATCACTCTTATTTCACTCTTCTCGTTAAAAAAAATGATAAAGCGATTCGCATTGTTTTTTTCTTGATTATTCAGATGAGTTTTGATTCTTCATAGCTCCTTTTCCTGTTGGTGTTAATAACGAGTATATTTTGCCCCAACACGCGCGCACATTTCCTCTCGCGCGAGTGGTGAACCGGGCACGTACAACTCGTGCTAACTGCACCTAACGTAACCTTTTTATTTTTTCCTCTCCCAGCATTGAGACACGTACGAGTGTATCGATTCGACTCCGCTTTTACGCACGCACTCTCGGCCATCCAAAAATTCAGAGGGAAACATATAACGTGAACAGCTGATATATCGAATATCCCAGAGTGGACGAAATACATGTGAATACGTATAACGTCTATTCTTTTTCAAATTTCAAAAATCAATCTTTCCTGCGAAAATGAAAAGGATTATCGTCAGTCGCAATTTGTATTTTTTCCGTTTAATGTGTCTTGTTAATCAAATTCTAAATTAAAATTCTGTTAAAACCGTATTTTCAATGCTTCATTTATTTCAAGAATTTAATTTGCAAAAAGACTTTATTCCATCTCACTTGTAATTTGAAAATTATATCAAGTGTCATGAAATTTTCATTGATAAAAATTGATTCCAATAATAATAATAATAATAATAATAATGTTATATTTATCTTGAGACAATATAAATTTCGGATTTTGATAAATCAGAGACAGGAATGTATTTATTGTTTGTATCAAGGAGAATGAGAAAACGGAAGTGCAATAAAATGGATGAGAGGTAGAGATATGATAGAACAGCACATATTATACCTCTTCTGTTATATTAACAATATATTTAATCTTTACTCGTGCCGTTGGTAGCCGGCAATTATGCATATAGTACCACTCTCATTAATTTATGCAATAATATAAACGCACTTGCGCACAAGAAAATGTTTTAAAATTTTAATACTTGATTTTAAATTACTCTCATTTTCTTTCTTCTTCTGCGGGGAATGATTAACGGGAGGAGAATGAAAGAAACTTGTGCGACATGCACACGCCATTCATCATCTCCTGTCTAGACTCCTTAATCTTCTTCATCGTCGAAAGGATCATCGTCGAGATTAATACCCTGGAATAGAAGATAGTTGAATAATTTTCAAAATATTTCTTAACAACGTTAATGTTTGTAACAAAATATATATATCTAATCAAGTATATCTCTTGTGTTTATATAAAACTCCATAATTTCGAAATTGTAAAAACGAGAAATGTCGAAGCGCAAGTATTCTTAAACGCACCATCGCGAATGAATGGAAACAGAGCAGGAGGCAGAGCGTGACAAAACGTAGTAATGGTCGGAACCTTATGGTAGAAGGGCTCCGGTTCGACTCCGGAGTCGAGTGTTATGGCAACAAGGCTGTAAACAAAATACGGCGTGACTGCCTCGGAGCAAACAAGCCCCCGAGGTCTCTCGCAAAAGGCTCTCGCAGAGAAAAAGGGAAAGAGAGATAGAAAGAGAGAATAGCTCTGTTCTCTCGCGTTCGTATCAGTTACACCGGGACAAGTCTTAATGATCTGTCGCTGATTTTCATATTACGCACACGCACGTAAACAAATATTCTTTAACACGCAAATTGACTTACATATTATGAACTTGTATACGCGAATTTAACGTATAAATTTGTCTTTTAAACTGAATTATATATTTTCATAGGGGATATGGAGAATAGGGAGTTTGCATGATTTTGAAAAACAATTGCATTTTATAATTTATATATAGTTTTAAATGTAATTATTTTTTTCGTCATTTTTTTGATGCAAATTAAGCGAGAAAATCAATAGTAAAAATTACATTATTTGAAATTGTCCAATACGATCCGGAAACGACCGAGTCCTCCCGAACGCGATGTGACGTCACAGTGCAATATCTGCATTCGGGGAGACGCTAATAGCGCTAAATAGCGTGAAATAGCGTCTCCTCAAACCTAATCAATATATGACAATAGTGACAACACACTATTTTTATTTATTAAAATATCCAGTTATTGTTCAAACATTTGAAACTATTGCACTGTGTGCACGTCACGCCCTCCAACCAATCAAAATCGTTTTCTCACAATTTAAATTTTATTAAATTTTAATTTAATTTTTTAATACCTTCCTATTGATTAAAATTTAAAATTTTCTTATAAATAAATTTTCTTATAATAATATATATTTAAATTACATATATAAAAAAATGTATTTTTTTTTTTTAATGCAAACTCCCTATCCTTAGGTTTACAGTTTCATTAATAACACAATCAATCAGTCACTCGATATGAGTGATTGAGAGAGAAATAATTTTATATGAAAACTAGCACTATCTACATTTCACATCACCGACTTTTTTTTATAATTTTTTAATGTGTGACACGCAAATCGCATTGTATGAACGCGCGATATGATCCGTGATATATAAACATAGATTTTGTAAATGTACACTTCGGTGTGTCTTGCATGTATATATGCGATTTATATATGTATAAGATATGTATACTGTATCACGCAGCCCCTTGCCTGCTGTGTTTGGTAATACTATACTCTTCTAAAGTTACGTCCATATTTAGGAGCATTAAACCATTGCCTAATTGTACGCCCTTCAACCCTTATTTGTTCACGCCTTCTTTGTTTTCGACTTATCTTTATCGATTTTATGATTGATACGTTTGACGCTATTGTAAAATATATAAACTATTATATATAGTTAACTGTATAATATATTGTACTTTTATTGCAATGACAATCTCAAAATGCAATCAATAAAACATACAATAAAGTGTACAACAAAAGTCTAATAAACCGATATATGAATATTAAAACAAATAACTTACTGTAGTATCAATATTATCATCGATCCCCAAGTCGTCGTCCAGATCATCGTCGTCCAATGTGAGAGGCCTGAAATTACTTGCTGTCTTCGTTATTGTTGTTTTCTGTTGAGTTGTTATCGTTGATTGCACGGTGGAAGTAGTCGTTTTACTTAAAAGGCTGTCCCTTGCCGATATTGAAAGATCTTGCAATCTCTCGATCGTTGCTTCAGTCGATTGCGTTTCAGAAGTGCTATTCGTGCCGTCCTTATATTGGAATGTGCCCGAATGCTCGGCGACCAACATTTCCTCCAATGGCTTCCGTTCGATGTTAGACTATAAGATTAATACAAATGATTGACTTGCAATTTATCATCAATTTAATAAATTAAATAATTTTATATTATGTAAATATATATACACAATTTTATTTATTTTATAAAATATATAAATATATGTTTAAAATGTTTATAATAAATGTGATAATCATTTCGTTGCACACAATGATATAGTGGATCGTTATATCAGCGAAAGGCAAGTTTTATCGACAAGCGAAAGATCGATTTTATATGGTATAGTATTCTGTGGAGTAATAAACAGTGCGATAACAAACACATACGGAGATATAAAATCTTTATTATCGACAACGAGCGTAACGCGATTTTACAATGTGATTACGAGTACATATAAAAATATTATTTAACTCTTTCACGGCGCGTTGTTGTCGTAATTATACTTACCGAACAAGATTGCAGATCGATTGAGACGAATAATAGATTCGTCTCAGCGAGACAATTTGCGTTCTATTAATATACTTATATTTTATTGTTTTTCTTTTAATCGCCCCAACACGTTATTTTAATCGTTTCAATATTTTCGCGCGATCAATTTCCGATATTCGCACATTTTCAATCCTATCCTTTATCTATAACGTTGCCAGTATATTTTATAAAATAATCGCATGATCTTACCGTAACAATAGGAAATGCGGAAGCTGGAATCTTCCTTTTACTTTCTTCGCGCAAAAACTTCTCTGCTTTCAACGCTTCTTTGTATCCTGGGAAAAGATTCTCATATTGTTCGGGATCTGCCAAGCTTTGTCCAGCTTTCTCGCTCACTGTCGACAGCTTTTCTTTCCATAATTTGATTATGGAGGAAATTTTACTGGGTGCATATGTCCTAGCGAAAAACGCTGCCTCCGGAATTCTGTCTGTTTTGATAAGAATGTCGAGACACTTATCCACGTCGCCTAGTATAAAGTTTGACAAGAAAGAGATATTGTTCTTTCCCGTTTCGTCCGCGATCGCGCCGAGCTTCTCTATCATGTTGGCATTTCCCGTGCTAGTCGCTAGTAACAATAAGCCTCCAAAATCTTGCGCTTGGTGCAAACATTCTTGCGCCAGACACAATTTTCCTTTCTGGGTAGCGAGAGAAGCCAACTGTCGCCACTTTTGCTGGCTATTTGCTTCTTTGGCGAGCGCGTGCGCGGTCACGAGATTTCCAAGCGCGAGCGCTAATTCAAATCTGTGTTCGGGATCTGTCGATACCGCCAGGGCTTGTTCTTTGAAACCCTGTAACAAGAATGAAAATGCAAACAATATTCTCGGCACAAACACTCTCGTGATAAAAAAAGAATTAAATCGAATTAAATTACGTACTTGCTTCTCTAGGAAGTGAGCTACTCGTGTACGATGTTCCTTTGGCACAGTCGGCAATACTCTATTGGCGGTCTCGAAATCTTTCCGCATGACCGCAGTCTGATATTCGAGTACGGATAATAATAAAGAGTACGAGACAACGGATAGTTCCTTATCGCATAGGTATAATCTGTTGTCCCTCGGTACATATCCCAATAAGTACATTGGTCGGTCCAGATGGGAAACCGTGACAACTTCACCACCAACAAAGTAATTAATGCGATTGACGCTGTTGGTATAGATAAAGCAATCGCCAACCCATAAACCAGTCTTTACCACTTCGCTCATCTCTGCTACCATCTAAAAATATTATGTTGTTTAATAAATATTAAGGATTAAAAAAAAAAAAAAAAAAAAAAAAAAAAAATAAGCTTATTAAAGTAATTAAATGTAAATATACCTCGAATGCATTTTCAATGTCCTCAGCGTTTTCTGCAGCATTAGCGATAACATCTGCATGATATTTCAGTATAAAATATTGATCTGACGTAGCTAATGCCACCAACGAGGCGTTTTCAGCCCAATACACGTGTGTCGGTTGTATGTCTATGCGACGGATCAACTTTAACATATCCCAGTCGAAGAATGAGAGACCGGATCCGGAAGATACACCAAGCAAAAATCCACCAAAGATGCCTGTAATTGGGACAATAATAGTATACTAGAACGAAAAAACAATATAAAGTCATGTGCAGAAATTTAAAAAAAAAATTACCATCTGCTCCGAAATCAGGCTTGAAGCTCTTCTTCTCTTTGAAGTTTTTAAAGACCTTCACCGTCGTATTACTTTCCCGCACTGCGTATTGGCTCGAGTCTGCCGCCCATACAAATTCTGATGCCTGTCCGAATGCCTTGTTCCTCAATGCCATGGATGTATATATAATGTACTCTCCATCGCCGCAGACCACCAGAAAACGACCGTTTGGATTATGCTGTATGGTTTGCGGATAAATTTCACAGGCTCCCATATCTTTGACGGCTAATGGTAGCCGTTCCCCGTCTTGAGCCTCCTCGCCCAATGCCTTCAAGTTCACCTGCTGGATTTCGCTATGTCGCGCCCATACGATCTTTCCGCCAAGGGAATCCATCGAAACGGCTGGTTCTTCTCTGCCAACCTTCACCATCACGCTACCCTCGTCATATCCGATGGCGACGTTATTCGAGCCGCGCATGCACGCGATAGTCCACACCCTCTCGAAACCATAGTTTAGAGACGATTCTAATCTGTACGTCCCGGCGTGCCATATTCTGACGGTACCGTCTTCCGAGGCAGTGAGAACAATCGGTAATTCTGGATGGAAACAAACAGCGGAAATATTCTGCGTGTGACCTTCCAAGGTTTGTACACAGGTCTTATTTTGATAATCCCATATCTTGACGTATCTATCGTCAGCTCCGGAAATTAGATATGGCTTGTCTCCACCGTGATAATAATCTACACAGTTTACACCTTTTTCATGTCCTTCTAGCGTGAAATTAGCTGTTGGCGAACCAAGCTGCCAAACTTTGACAGTTCTATCGAGGGATGCGCTGGCAAAAGTGTTGTTGTCTTTCGGATTAAATACAATCTGCATAACATAATGTGTGTGACCCTCGAATACTTGTTGACAAATCCAGGATTTCTCCCAGTTCCACAATTTAATCCACATGTCATCTGCAAAATTTAATTAAAGAATATATATATATAACCTTTAAGCTTTGATAAAAGAATAATTATTATTCTTTAACGTACCGCTGCTGGTGAGAATAAATGGTTGCGTTGGGTGCACCGCTATACATCTGACATAATCGCTGTGCGCTTCAAACGAATGAACACGCTCCAGAGTATTATAATTAAACACTCTGATTTGCATGTCATCGGAGCCAGTGATAACCCAGTTCTTGCGTGGCACAAATTTCGCAGTCCGTACTGGTAGGTCGCATACTTCAAACGTTTTTACCAAGGTTTGGGTCTCGTGATTCCAGATATTGACATTGCCTTGATACAAGGAGCACAGCATCCATGGCTCAGTCGGATGAAGATCCACACTTTTCACTCTGTCTGATCTAGCTGTCAGCTTCCGCTTAATATCTAACCTAAGAGGCTAAAACAGAAAATATTATAAATTAATATACAACATAGCATAAGGGATTCTAATTGACTATTACTTCTCTCTGGTCAGCATATTGCCAAAATAATAACAGTATTTTTATTCTAAACACTATAAATATATATATATATATATATATATATATATATATACACACACACACACACACACACATATTAAACCTACAAAACTGAAATTAACTGTCAAATTCGTTGTAATTGATGTAGAATTTTTACGTGAAGGACGTGATGCTTTTCGAGCGAAAAAATTCATCACGCGAGTAAATTTTGCATCATCTCTTGCAAAGGGGCGATATATTTTCACTGACGTTAAAATCGAACATATATATATATACACGAACGAATGTCAAACGCGCAGGTGTTTCATTGACAGCATCGTTGCTAGTCGAGATTCGCGTAAGAATCGATCGATTCGCATTCTCTACGTACCATTTTGTTTCACGATTATTCACCGATTATCCACTAATACCGCAACTATTGCAAGTTTATCGTTGCCGTTGCATTAACAGGTTCAAGTGTGCGAGATACTCCAGCTATTTGCTATCAAGTTAGGACGTGGCCGATGCCGCGAACGAAAATGGCGTCTGGCATGCCGTAGATGACGTTACACGATGAACCTCGAGGAATTATTTCTTGAGCGATCTCTGAAGCAAATGTTGAGTTTATTTAAAAAAAAAAAATATTAATATACTACTCGGTTAAAATTTTAATTATATGAGGACATGCACACACATGGAGAAGAAAAGATAATTTTGGTTAGATTTTGAAATTGACAGCACTGTCCTCTATTGATAATATTGATTTACTACGTACTGCAAACTCGCTGTCGGTAATATAGAAATCACTTTTATCGACACGCGAAATCCATTTTATCGATTTTTGTCGCTAATATAGAGATCGCTTTTACAGACATTTTTTTAAATAATAATAAAAATAAAAAATATTTTCACAGATAATTATATTATTATCTCTTTCATTGTTCTACACATGCATAATTTGTTTATAGTTTAATTTTTTTCTTCTTGTTTCACTTATAAAATAAAATAAAAATGTAAACAAGCAAATTGTTTTTATAGTTGTTATCATTTCATTATCACCATGATATATTAATAAATTATTATAAACAGCGAGTCTATTACTAAGGCTACCTAACTCTTCTTCTCGTTGCATGTCGTTTTATTAGAATGAAAATGCTGACTAGAATTATTCGATAAGGAAACTAAATAAAACGTATCTGGTTTTCCTCGCGTGCGACAAAATATGCAATTTCCACAACGGATCACGTGTATAAATTCTTCCGACATTACAAATTATTTGAGAGAGATCAATAATGACGTATATGCAGTTACGATTGATTTCGCTAATGTTGTTTGGTAGTGACACGTATTCGAAATTTCTCTGATTATCGCAACAACAGGAATGCATAACAATGCTTAATCTAAGAAGAAAAAAAAGCGGTGGAATTGTGCGATCAGACGCAGTCGAGCACGAGATCTTTTACAGCTAAAACTGCATTCTGAAATGCAACAATGTCGTCTGCTATCGTGCGTTACGTCGTGCTTCTTCTTCTAGGTCAGCTCAAATTTTATTAATATTCCACTTAAATTCTTGACTTTTTTTATTTAGCACAAAATACAGATATATTAATAACAATGAGAAGCTTCAGTATAAATTGTAGAAGAAAGATACGAAACTTGTAATCTCTACAGGGATCGGGATGTACATCAAAGCGGGATTTGCACTTAGCTTGCAGGATAAGATGGCTTTGTATCAAAATTGTACGATTTTTGATAATCCGGATATATATGGTGGCCCGATATGCGGTGATAATGGCGTCACATATGCCAATGGTTTATACCTAGACTGTAAAAATCATCACAGCCGCGACACTGGTAAGTTAATCCTTTATATATTTCGCAATTAACAAAAATTGATAAAGACACGCCATACTATCTAAAAAGTACTTGTATATTTATAACTATTATATTAAATTTAAAAAAATACTAACGAGATACTAATATAAAGATATACGCATTTTAGGAATATATACGTTCTAAAAAAAATTCTTTAATTTTTAAATTGAAATTTTTTTGTAGTTGCTACGTTGCATTCCGGTCCCTGCTTGGGTAATGAAAAATATTGCAGCGTTGATTTATATTATAAACCGGTTTGTGGCTCGGATCACAAAATTTATACGAACATGCAATCACTTTTATGCGTCCGCCAGACACAATTGAAAGGTAACGTTGCCAACTTTTACGTATATTTGCAGATTTTTTTCTATTTAGATATTATATATTTATTAAAGCGTCCAATTGTAGTAAGAGAAAGAGCTATCACAATGGCAGTAGACAATTTGAGAATATTGAGATTTTTGGATCTGTTACAATGAATGCGAAATTGATTTCATTGCTTCATCGCGAGCGAAGAAATCGTCTCACGCGAATTCAGTTATTGAAATTTTTTGCCTCGTGGTCGTTTCAGATTTGACAGCCGCCTCGATGGCAGACTGCCGACAGGACGATCATTGTTACAGAGATGGCACCGAACATTACGGGGTAAATCCAGTTTGCGCTAATAACGGCCACACATATCAGAACGTGGCGCAACTCAAGTGCCTGCAACGATATAACCCTGGTAAGGGATTACGACAAAAGTTACGCGAAAGCGTTTAGTTACGATTCGCCTAATTAGTGTCAGTAAGTAGACAGGAATATCGTTCAAATTTCTCTTATGTCTCACGCGACGCGTCAATTATCAAAATTAATTTGGAAAGTCCCGCTCTAAATTGAACGTTTCGCTGGGATAATATGGTTATTCTGCGATCTACATCTGAATCGAGAAGTTACTATCATTACAACAACAGCGATGCGGATTCAAACGCGAAATTTATAGGTATTGCTAATATTATTAACAAACAATTAATGTGAGTATCATTTAAAATTTATCATATAGTAAATTATTATAATCTCAACAATATAAGGAATTAAAGTATAAACGATAATAGAAAAATGCGATGCAAATATATATTTTTAAAACGTAAAAATGATGAAAATTCAATTTGGAAAATTAAGATTAATATTAAAATTTTTTACTTGTAAGAAATGACAATTATTAATTCAAGAAATTACTATATGAACTATTGAATTATAAGGAATTAAAGTATAAACGATAATAGAAAAATGCGACGCAAATATATATTTTTAAAACGTAAAAATGATGAAAATTCAATTTGGAAAATTAAGATTAATATTAAAATTTTTTACTTGTAAGAAATGACAATTATTAATTCAAGAAATTACTATATGAACTATTGAATTATAAGGAATTAAAGTATAAACGATAATAGAAAAATGCGATGCAAATATATATTTTTAAAACGTAAAAATGATGAAAATTCAATTTGGAAAATTAAGATTAATATTAAAATTTTTTACTTGTAAGAAATGACAATTATTAATTCAAGAAATTACTATATGAACTATTGAATTATAAGGAATTAAAGTATAAACGATAATAGAAAAATGCGATGCAAATATATATTTTTAAAACGTAAAAATGATGAAAATTTAATTTCGAAAATTAAGATTAGTATTAAAAATTTTTACTTGTAAGAAATGACAATTATTAATTCATGAAATTACTATGTGAATTATTGAATTATAAGGAATTAAAGTATAAACGATAATAGAAAAATGCGATGCAAATATATATTTTTAAAACGTAAAAATGATGAAAATTTAATTTCGAAAATTAAGATTAGTATTAAAAATTTTTACTTGTAAGAAATGACAATTATTAATTCAAGATATTACTATGAGAATTATTGAATTATTGAAATATTGTGCTTTGCATGTACATGCTTAGATTTTAAATCAGTACATTTCAAGATGTATTTTATTTCTTTAGAATTGCAAATTATTCACGACGGCGGTTGTCGCGTGGAATTCGTTCACCAGCTTTACGGTACGGCGGTTTGTGACATCGCGAAAGTGAGATATGAATGGAATCCGGTTTGCGCATCGGATGGAGTTACTTATTCAAATCCTTTCCTGTTTCTTTGCCATCACCCACGTACGTAATAAAAATCATATATTAAAATAATTTATATATACGTTTTACTGACGGATATTTTCATTAATTTTTCAATTTATTTCAGATGAATTTCAGAAGAGTTTTTATTTTTGTGATTTACATTAAATATTTATTAAAGAAACTTTCTCTTGGCAATAGCCAAGATGCTATGTGTGAATGTGTATTTCTTATTTTTTACTTTTTATATTTTTTCAGATCTAAAAGTAATTTCCAACGGAGAATGCAACACGCATAGCCACGATTCCTGCGTAGAAGCGCACACAAACACGACGGTTGTGTCAAATGGCGAATATGTGAACGAAGCCTTTACCGCGGATGATGAGGTTTGCGGAAACGACGGTCGCACGTACTATAGCGTACATCATTTGCAATGCCAAACACGTCACGACAAATGTAAGTCCCGCATGGTGAGACATGACGCCGGTCAAATAGCTATTTTACAAAATGTATCGATTGTAACAGCACTGTATTATTTGCTAAATACATTACAGATAAGCATTTACATTTTGTATGTAAAATCCATTTATTTTCATTTACGATCGCGATTAAATTGAAAAAGAAAAAAAATATATTTAAGTCTTAATGAAATTCTCGATAGAGCAATACAAATTTTTCATGCATCAAATTTTAAGAAAGAATAGGGAGTTTGCATGATTTTGAAAAACAATTGCATTTTATAATTTATATATAGGTTTAAACGTAATTATTTTTTTCGTGCAATTTTTTAATGCAAATTAAGCGAGAAAATCAATAATAAAAATTACATTATTTGAAATTGTCCAATACGATCCGGAAACGACCGAGTCCTCCCGAACGCGATGTGACGTCACAGTGCAATATCTGCATTCGGGGAGACGCTAATAACGCTAAATAGCGTGAAATAGCGTCTCCCCAAACCTAATTAATATATACAGTGACAACACACTATTTTTATTTATTAAAATATCCAGTTATTGTTCAAACGTTTGAAACTATTGCACTGTGTGACGTCACGCCCTCCAACCAATCAAAATCGTTTTCTCACAATTTAAATTTTATTAAATTTTAATTTAATTTTTTAATACCCTCCTATTGATTAAAATTTAAAATTTTCTTATAAATAAATTTATAATAATATATATTTAAATTACATATATAAAAAAATATATTTTTTTTAATGCAAACTCCCTATTGCTCGATACGAGAATCGTTATATATTTAAAGATTTATATTTTTCATCTTTCGATATCAATTTTTTATTATACAAGAGCGATGATATACGTACCTATTTCTATTACAGATTTATTCTTGAAGCATCACGGTTCATGTTCCGGGCCGGACGATCATCCCTGCGGATCGATACCGGAAGAGGATCATAGACGACCGGTGTGCGGTACCAACGGCATGTCCTACGTGAGTCCGGAGGCCCTTTGGTGCGCCAAATTACGGTCCCCGGCAGAAGGTGAGACTTGTAGATCGTACAATATATCTGCAAATTCCACAGACGAATTATTCTTGCTTGCGTTTAAGTGACGACACTTTCATTGAAAGCTCTACCTTCATTAACTCGTGTATGTCGCGTAATACGTGCGTCGTACACGGTGGAAGTTTCAATTTTATCTCGACGAAGATATATAGATTTTCATCACAACAGGAAAAGCGTAATCTTAAAGTAATTTTCATACGTTTTATTATAATGGAGAGATCGTATCTTGCGGCTCTTTTTTTCCGCGCATATTAAAATAGAGGAAGAGGCGATTTTACAGGTAAATTCTATCGAGCAACTCGAAATTACGCCGTAGAGAAGAGGTCGCGATTCATGCCTCGATTTCGACGCAATTAAGATTAGTGATGGGCGATTTTTTAGAAAGAATCGATTTTTTAATCGATCTTGAATCGAAGTAACTGAGATGGATTTACTAAAAAAATCGGACCAAAAGAATCGATTTCCTAAAAATCGATCTAAAAAATCAAAACTACGTAACAAAAACTAAAAAGTCATAATTTTGTAAGATGGACTATATTTGCATAACTATAATAAATTATGTTTTACTTTAAAATAATTTGATTTATAAAATTATTTGACATTAGTTTCGGAGACACTAAAAAATATTTAAAAAAAGAATAAAAATATTTTAAGACATTTTTTTTTTTTATATTTATTTAATTTTCCATTCGCGCGCAGATAGGGAATTTAAAAATAATATACATTGTAAATGTTGAGGAGATAATTTGTTTCTTTTCTCAGTAATAATATTCCCAGTCTTAGAGAACAAACGTTCAGTTGGAACGGACGTAGCCACAATTAATAAATATTTCCTTGCAATAAGATGAAGAGATGGATACAGTGTCTTACTGTGAAGCCAATAACCAATTGGATCCCCATGTAACCTATTAATTGACTGATTAAGATAATGTTTTAAATCAGTTGGCATATCATCAGTAGTATCGGTATCGATTAACGAATATCAAATATCAACAGATCGAAATTCGAGTTTCTACAAAAAAAAAAAAAAAAAAAAAAAAAAAAAGAGTCGATTTGTATTAAAAAAAATCGATTTTTTGAGGAGAAAGATCAATTTTCTGAAAATCGAATCGAGATCGCCCATCACTAATTAAGATTGTATCTCGCATAAATGTTGAAACACAATGACACTATAAAGAATACGAAAGAAAACCGTTCGTTATACCTTGAATTAAGACAAAAAATCATTCTCGATCGATAGATGATTGAATTTTCAAATTGGATAATAAGATGTCCTGTTTTTGCAGACATTGCTTACAAGCACGATGGTCCCTGTTAACGAAGACTTTGTATGATATCGTATAAAAGATTATCCGAAGAGTATTCAAAATGTCACTCTTAATAAATTCAGACTCTAATCGACAATAATATAATAATTGTAAGTTCGAAAAGAAAAGTTAATTTTTAATATTATCAAATTGTGATAAATATCGATATAGTCTAATGTTTTAAGATAGTTTCGTTATTTTAAAGATGAAAAATAAATGAAATTGAAAAAAAAAATTTTATTAATTTCCCACAACTATATATGTGTAGTTTAACACATATATATATATATATATACACACTAGCATTTAAAAACTACTTGTTGAATCATTGCTTGTTTTGCCTTTTCAATTATTTATTGCCGCCGTTTTTTAATTATTTATTGCTATTATTTTCTCAGGAAATAAACATATTATACACATTGCTTTAATTATCATCTTTCAAAAAAGAGCGCGGAAAATAAGTATTATACAGATGTATACTAAATTATTATAATCTCGGTATGTAATAAATACATATCGTTACAATATATGAATAAGATCATATGGTTAGCTTATTAATGTGATTCAACTTTAATATACATTATTATTACTATATATATACAACAGATGATAAAAATATTTGAATATTTGCAACTGAAACAGTTTATCGATAGAATAAATTAGCCTAACAACATATTGTAAATATCATATCAATCAACATAAAAGCTGTTTAAACAATTGTTTATTTAATCTAATAATAATCGATATTTTTGTAAAATACTAATCTGATTTATTTCTTATAATTAATGTTTTTATAAGTTAGTGATTTCTCTTTTATTCATACATTTTTATAATGAAAAAACAATCTTTCCATGTAAATTCCAGATTTAAATTTTATTTATTGATAAGATATAATTACAACATTGTAAAAACTGAAAACAATTATATATGTAATGTAAATTTTAATTATTATTCCATTTCTTAAATTTAGATTATGTTTCAAGTCTAGAATTGTTAGAATTACTGATAAATCACGAGAAAAATTACAATAATCCTTGCATTGATTTTTACGAGCATACTTGCGGTTATTGGAATAAAGCCAATTCTATATGTTTCAGTCGAATTGGTCTACAATAACGTTATGACGAATATACAATCAATTATTTTTATGTAAAATGTATGTATTTGTTTCTTCGTTATTAATCAACAAATTAATAATAGTTACTTTTGAATAAATTTTGAAAATATGTTTATAAAATTATCTTTCTTTATTTTAAAGTAATAACAAGTACTAATATGTTTCAAACACAAACAAACATGATTGCAGATAAAACTATTTCTTTATCTCGATAGCAAATATTAAATATTGATGTAAACATTTACGATAACTCTATGAACGCAATAACAACAATAGTACGTGTTTTCACAAAAGACAAAGGAATTGAGATTCCAGCGCAGAAACTGTATAAAGATATGTAACAGAGTTAATTTCATTCGAAAGTAATCTTAAAAAAATGTAATTATTCACGCTATCGTTATGTAAGAGATGTTGACACCAAAAATATAATATATGAATAGCTGCACCTACTGCTAATAAAAACTTAATAAAAATAATATAATATATGAATAAATCCACCTAATTTAATATTTTCATAAATTATTGGATACGACAAAATCATTGCCACTAGTAATAAAATGACAATTGCAGAATTACAAGAATATTACGACATAGCGAAAGTAATACTAATATAAATATCATTTTTACGCTAATTATTATAAATAATTAAAACAATCTATTATTATTATTATTATTATTATTATTATTATTATTATTAGTAAGATGTAGATAAAATCTTCAATGTGACTAAATAAGTTGATTAAAAATTTTATGATAGAAAAGATTTTGATACGTCACTGTACATTGATCAACAAAAGGATAGGAATCCATTTCTTAATCAACTATGTATATAATTAATTTGCCTGTTATATAAATAATGTTAAATACGAATAACCGAATTTGTTTTAATTGGAGATAATTTATTTCACAAATGTATTAGCTATTATAAAGTATCAAAGTACAATAAAACAAAGAGGTTTCTATGAATCTAAATACAAAGAGGTTCATTTTTATTATTACTAAAAATTACTTAACTTCAATTAAACATGTTGGCAATTCATGTATACTAAATTATACTTATCTCATTTTATCTTTTATCTGACAATTTCAATTATGACATCCGGTCTAACGTGATAAGTGGAACACTTCATGCGTGTGATATTTGATGCAAAATTAAAATATGATAATATATTGTGTAAAAGAAAAAAGATTTCTGAAACTATTAAGATTAGCTGTTCTTATTTACGTAGCATTGACGATATCGCATGAGAATGACAATTGTTGTCTTCCGGAGAGTTCTCGACCTTTTTTTTTTTTTTAAACATCTGATATTTCACATAGCGTGATCTGACATGACGTAATCTGGCATGACATGCGAAATGAACGTGATTGTAACTAAAATTTATCATAGAGACAATACACGCAACCTGATGATATATTTTCAAAAAACAGCGGCGCTCCTTTTCTTTACAGCATCGCCAGACGATATTCATAAACGGATCACACATTTACATTTTACAAGTATTTCAATATAATTATCATACAAGTATTTGGCCTTTTCAATAGTCACTTATCTCATTATAAATATCAAATTACAAAGAAATGTGACGATACAGTCAGTATAATGGTACCATTGGTTTGACCTTGAATAGTCACGTGAAGGTCATCTTTAATTTCTTAAATGGAACCTACTATTTTTCATTGCATATTCTTGTAGCTTATCTCGAGAGCTTTCCAAAACACTATAATAAAACTTCTTTTGATCAAGTACTTTTCGAGTTGTGAGGCTTAAGAGTTGCAATATTTTGACATCAAATACGAAATATCTCGTAAAATATTAATTTTTCGATTATCTTATTTTAATACTTTTTAGCACATGATAATAATCATAAAGAAAATACATGGTTGTGTCTTTAAAAAAAAATCGAAAAATTAATATTTGATGTCAAAATACTGCAACTTTCAAGCCTCATAACTCGAAAAGTACTTAATCAAAAGAAGTTTTATTAGAGTGTTTTGGAAAGCTCTCGAGGTAAACTACAAGAATATACAATAAAAAATAGGGTGTCCCATTTAAGAAATTGATGGTGACCTTCAAACGACTATCCAAGGTCAAATTAATGGTATCATCTTGCAGCCCTTTCGAAATCATACAACTTTTATTCGAAATATTTTTCTCTAAAATGCTTTATTTTCGAAATATTCGACCGTTTCCAAACATTTGGGTCTCCCTGTATAATAGATAGTAGTGTCATTTAGTAAATTCACAGTTTATACCGTTTTTTAACTTTTTGGCCACTTATGTCAATTGTATAGCACACAGTACTATAGAGCGATATTGAAGTTCATATATCTGTATGATATGCACACGCACAAATATTGTTTGTACAAATATTATTGATGTGCATCAAAAGTTTTAACAGTAATAGTAATATTATTAATACAAGATATAATATCAGGTCAGATCTTTTTTTTATTTGAAAAAAGGGATTTAGCCATAAAATTACATAAAAAATATTATATATATATATATATTGATACCTATATGTATCCCATAGTGTGTAATATTTATTCGAATTTTAATTATATATTGCGGATGCAAATTTGAATCCGTGGATACGAGAAAGAGAATTTTTGTTCTTCGATCATTGATCAGGTTAACATAATCCTATCGAATGTTGAGAGAGCTATGTGATATACAAAAGATCAATTAATATTTCATCTTTGTTTTTTATCAGCAATATATATGTGCACCTCTCTGTCATTTAATTTAATATACGATCGTTATCAAAAGATTACAACTTCGTTTGTCACCACTTTCTCCTTGATGAACTTATCAATCAAAATTTAAAAATGATTACTTTTTATATTGATTGTCTAAAGTTGATTTATTGTTTAGAAAAAAATATAACATAATTTCACGTGTTTCCACAACAAATTTAAATAATTTCAAATATACAGATGGCAAAAATGTATAACTAATGTACTATGGTTTTTATAATTTTACTTTATATAATAGTTTAAGAACTATAATATACAGAATTATGTAAAATGAATAAAGTATTTAAATAAGATAAAATATAGATGTTCCTTTAATTTATCAAATTCCTCTTTCATTCACTTTCATTTACGGAATTGATGAAAACGTAAGTAGTATAAATATACAAAAAAAATTGTTTATTTATTAAATCATCATGGATAACAATAGGAGATAATTTCGTCATCTATATAATTCATCCGAATGATATTCTCTGCGTAATGCAATCTCCATTTCAGAGAGAAAGATGTGTGTACACGTATATGTCTGTGTGAAGGGAGAGATTATTTCGAATGAGTTAAGGTCATTTCCAGGGCTGTCCTTGAGCGATATATGTATATCGCGGTTCTGTAAAAAATACACAAAATGAAAGATGTACGAAAAAGAGACGGTCGATGATAAATTAAAGGTAATAATGCAATAGAGACGAGGACTCGCAAATAATTTATATGCCTCGCTTTTAAGAGAAATTTTTATCGATTTATAATGGGAATACATCGAGTTTATGCCGCGAGCTTTTATATTGTTGTATGCATAAGATGCAATAATATCGAGAGAAAAATCTTTAAATATATAAATAAAAATGCGATAGAAAGAGGAGAGAAAGATTTTAGAAAAATTTTTACAATAACTCGTGCAATTCAAAATAAAATTTTGATTATTTGCCGTAAAAACTTCTTTGCGGTTTTTTTTTTTAATTTCAGGGTTATTTTAGTTTCTTCTTCTCTTTTACAGATTTTAATATCACCACATTATTATAAGAAATCTTTGTTAAAATGTGATTACAAAATTAAATTATTTTAAACATTATCTTTCTAAGACGCGTTTTTTTTTGTATCGTATGGTCTCTGTTTTATTCTCCAAATAATTTGATAAAATAGACGCGTTCAAGAATAAATCGTAGATCGAGAATAAGTCCAAGATGAATCAGGGTCATATCGAAAATACATAGAGATAATAGGGAGTTTGCATTAAAAAAAAAATACATTTTTTTATATATGTAATTTAAATATATATTATTATAAATTTATTTATAAGAAAATTTTAAATTTTAATCAATAGGAAGGTATTAAAAAATTAAATTAAAATTTAATAAAATTTAAATTGTGAGAAAACGATTTTGATTGGTTGAAGTGCGTAACGTCACACAGTGCAATAGTTTCAAACGTTTGAACAATAACTGGATATTTTAATAAGTAAAAATAGTGTGTTGTCACTGTATATATTGGTTAGGTTTGGGGAGACGCTATTTCACGCTATTTAGCGCTATTAGCGTCTCCCCGAATGCAGATATTGCACTGTGACGTCACATCGCGTTCGGGAGGACTCGGTCGTTTCCGGATCGTATTGGACAATTTCAAATAATGTAATTTTTATTATTGATTTTCTCGCTTAATTTGCATTAAAAAATGACGAAAAAAATAATTACATTTAAAACTATATATAAATTATAAAATGCAATTGTTTTTCAAAATCATGCAAACTCCCTATTGCTCCACAAAAAGCGTGCGACGAGTCAAAGGCGAAAGTCAAGGAAAAGATCACATCTTCTCGAACCTCTTTTCTGACGAAGAAAGTAACGAAGCAAGTAGAATCTCTTCAAGGTTTCGAGAAAGGTCTTCCAGAAGGTCTCTCGATGATCGTACTGCGATAACAGTCTCTCATTTAAATAACAGATATGTTGTACATTTTTCGCGTAAAGATTTCCAGTATTTGTTCTACGAACCGTTATTAGATGTTACAAATATATATATATATATCTAACACATTTCAACAATATAATTTGTGCTCGATAAATTGCTTATTCACCTTCCGCGTTCCTGTAAACACATTTGCATAAAAGCAATCGTATATTGGATCTTTTTCCGCACGTACTTGTGTCAATTACATTTTGCTACTGTATGCACTTCGTCTTGCATTTCTTTCTTTTCATTTCCCGTAGAGAGATCTGGGTCGCATCATCGAGTATTCACGAGGAATAACCAGGCACGTTTTGCTACCTCTAAACGAAAGAATTCCAATTACTCGCATTCTGCTGTTGCATCTATTTGGCTTGAACAACCTCTTCTATTGCGAAATGGAAGAGAGAATATAAAAAAAACCTGATAATCAGATGTATATCCATTCATCTGCACTAAAAAGGCGGATTGAGATAACAGAATTAAAGAAGGAATATTGGTTCACACTCTTTGAAAAATGTACGACATTAATTTTGTAACAGAAATAATAACAAAACAAAAAGCAAACAAGACTACAATTGCTTAATTATCATAAAATTACTCGCAAATAAAGTGTAATTTGAATATTTCCATGCTGTTCTAGACGATTATGCTGTCTTAAACACATCTACTAAAATATTTTTTTTTTTTCAGACTAAACATTATTAATTCCTTTAACTTATCTCTCTCTCTCTTTCTCCAAAAGTTGATTAATATTATTTTTGCAATGACTTATATTTCAATTATATTAAACGATTACGCGCATTTGCATTTTTCGAACTTTAGTCGCAAAAAAAACAATATAAGTACAGTTTTCAATAGAAAATACTTTTTTTTTTAAGCATATAATATAAATATTTTCTGCAAGGAAATGTGTTTCCATAAAAGGATATAAAAACAACGAAAAAAAATTAATACACAATATTTTTGACAAAATATTTCCCGAAAATATGTAGAATATTTTTCATCAATTTTATTCAATATTAGTCAGTTATTTGCGATATTACAACTTGCTGAGTTTAAAACTAATTTTGATCTCACATAAAATGTTTCTTTTCACATGTAGTAACCGTGATTATCGCACTATTAATATATATTACATAATTAATTTCCTTTTCATGTTAAACGAAATGACACATCTTACTTTGAATGACTATAAAACTTGAAGAAACATCTTCGTCATCAAAATAGTCGGCTGTATATCAAGCTAAAATTTTAAGATTGAATTTAAATCGATAAATAAATCGACCTATATATACATATATACAGGGAGGCCCAAAAGTTTGGAAACGGTCAAATATCTCGAAAATAAAGCATTTTAGAGAAAAATGTTTCGAATAAAAGTTGTATGATTTCGAAAGGGCTGCAAGATGATACCATTAATTTGACCTTGGATAGTCGTTTGAAGGTCACCATCAATTTCTTAAATGGGACACCCTATTTTTTATTGTATATTCTTGTAGCTTAGCTCGAGAGCTTTCCAAAACACTCTAATAAAACTTCTTTTAATTAAGTACTTTTCGAGTTATGAGGCTTGAAAGTTGCAGTATTTTGACATCAAATATTAATTTTTTGATTTTTTTTTAAAGACACAACCATGTATTTTCTTTATGATTATTATCATGCGTTAAAAAGTATTAAAATAAGATAATCGAAAAATTAATATTTTACGAAATATTTCGTATTTGATGTCAAAATATTGCAACTTTTAAGCCTCATAACTCGAAAAGTATTTAATCAAAAGAAGTTTTATTAGAGTGTTTTGGAAAGCGACTCTCGAGGTAAGCTACAAGAATATGCAATGAAAAATAGTAGGTTCCATTTAAGAATTTAAAGATGACCTTCAAGCGACTATCCAAGGTCAAACCAATGGTACCATTTTATGGCCTCCCCTCGAAACCATACAACTTTTGTCTGAAACATTTTTCTCTAAAATGCTTCATTTTCGAAATATTCGAGCGTTTCCAAACTTTTGGGCCTCCCTGTATATATACATATACAGCAATAAATTGTGAATTCTCGAATAATTAAGCGAAAATGTACAGTGTTGTGAGCGAAATTCCTAATGCTGTAATTTCGTGCGGTGAGTCAAACGTAATTTTTCTTCTCCGCAATTACTAATTTCCTGCGGCCTTAACGTTCGTGCGCGCAATATAGCCTATAGGTAAAATCTCGTTACAACTAAATCTTCCCCGGATCGTTCTGTTCACGTCTTGCAAACGTGATGTGTGTCGTATTGCGAGTTAAATTTTTCTTCGAGCGATTTCTATGAAGACAATTTACGTCACGAACAAATTAATTAATGTTGTATTGGTTTGTGGAGAAGAAAAAGAAAAAGAGAAGAGGCAAAACAACTATAGAAATATTCGTGATGTTGATATTATATAATATTACGTAAAGTCGCTCAATATATTATAATATAAATTTCTCATTCTCTTGAAAAGACTATCGGTTAAGAAATATCTTTTTTTTTTTTTTTTTTTTTTTTTTAAATTTAAATTATCTTATATTAAAGTTAAAGTGCATCCATCTTGTTTTATTCAGATATGATTTATTATATAACGATTTTGTTCAATTTCATTGTATCACTCATGTTATCGTTTTTATATCAATATCATTTCTTATCATACATTCATCATATTGATATAATTATTTCGTCACAGAAATTTTTATTAATTTAGATATATTATAAAGAATATTACAGAGATTATTTTGTATATAAATATGCGTATTAAATACACAAAATTACAATGTACATCTTTCGAGCATTATAACATTTCCTAGTAGCATTTTCAATTGTTTCCTAGTAGTTGTTCAATGTAATTTTCTTTCTTCAGGTTTTACCCACAATCCCACGCGTCAAGCAATTAATTTCTATATTGGACGAAATCGCTTAGCGTGCCAAGCAATTAAACGCGCGGGCCCCACGTAATTATCGCGTCAAGCTTGGTTTATTAAGGCCCCGGAGAGAAGACAGATTATCTCTTCTATTACTCTACTAAAGATCCTTTTCTTTTTTATTTCTAGCTTATTTTCAGCACGTAACCTTCGTCTTTGCTACTATGAATTTACCAGCGTGATATCACGCGGTTAGATGTCCGTGTTGCATCGAATAGAGACATCCCTTTGACGGCTACGCGATCGTTAGCAGAGATTTAGCTCCCCGTTCGCGTTGCGCATTCACCATTTATCTAATATGGCAATTGCATCACATTATCAATTCATTTCGCGTGTTATTAATCACAATAATATATTATCGATCACATAGAGAGGCCTAATGATATTTTTCATTGCAATTTTAGATTATAGATTATAATGGTAATTTTTTTTTTTTTTTTTTTTTTTTTTTTTTTTATTAAAATAAATTGCGACAGAAACCTCGGATAGTATCTTGCGCATCTGGGACGCGAGTACTCCAAAGATATAGTCCTTGGATCAATATGAGATAACAGTGAGGCAGTTAACATTTAGCATAGGATTTCAGCGCGAAAAACATGGAGCATCTCGGAAAATGTATATTGTCCCCTCGTTCGCAAATTATATCTCCCATCACAATCATCGAAATGTCATAAGCCACGTTCTAATCGTCCGCGGGGAATTGCATAGCACGATTGCGGCGCAAGGTGTAACAATCGCAAGTTTTTGTCAATCAGCCTCCGATCCGATAGCCGCGCGTGCGACGGAGGAAATTGCGAGATGATTGTCTCAAGTCGCAAGAAAGCAAAACGAGAAGGCGCGAGAAGGAATGAGAGAGAGAGAGAGAGAGAGAGAGAGAAAACAAACGTCGCGTATTGTCTGTCTTCGCATGATCGGCGGAAAGATGCAGCAACCCGTTTCTAGATCCGGTGCTGCGATTAACAATGAGGACGATTTTCTCTCACGAGGCCCTGACATATTCCCGCCCGATGCGATGCGACAGGTAGCCTTGCTCTCTCGCGTATTCTATACGGGATGGCCCGAGGAAGATTGCACCTGTCGTACTTAATGTACCGGGACATACTGTGATACGGTTGTATTAAATATAAATCTTTACATTGTGATAAATCTTTCTGATCTAAACACACGCCATTTATAAGCATTCTATGACAACTAAAAATTTTTCAAAGAGATATAATCGAGTTAGAATTGATAATAAAGCAATGAAAAGAACCCTGAGACGCTCTCTCTATTTTAATTATACAGTACCGGCCAAAAATATATCACCTTTAGGATTTTCGAGCATAAATTTAATTTAAGTTACTTATAAAATTAATTTTTTATATTATTAAAATTAAATTTTTATATTATTTTATGAAAAATATTTTATTTGGTAAGTTGTATTTACTATTAAAACATATATTATAATATTATAAATATCCATACACTTTAAATAAAATTATACTCAAAAATACTAAAGGTGATATATTTTTGGCCGGTACTGTATGTAATTATTATTCGAATGGAATATAATATATACATATACCATGATTTAACTCTTCGAGTCACAGCGGGTCACCCAGAGACCCACCTTTTTTTCTCCTAGTTTTTTATTGTTTTAACTACTTTTTTATCAACAAATACCGAATTTTTTTGTTTCTACAGAGTCTCTAGAATATCAATAAGTGTCAAAAAAAATATAAACAGTCATTAATTGTTAATTGCAAAAATACCATATATAAGCAAACAGTCAAAATTAGTACTTTTTTACGAAAAAATGCATTTTCTACTAATCTATTATGACAATAAATGCGGCAATTTTTTTATAATCTTAGTACACTCTAAAGTATTTTTCAGAATTTTTTTACAATTTTCCACCGTGTTGTTTTTGTTAAAATCCTCCTTTTTTTGGATAAAAAATATATAAAAAACAATATTTTCTGTTCTAAATTGAAAGTAACAGTTGTATTCTTTTTTAAATTTTTTCTCTGAAGGTTTTTTTTAGATCGCAGAATCTGAATCTAAAGGAAAAAAAAAAATTAATATAGGGATCCAATATGGCGGAAGTAAAATTTTGAAAAAAAAAGAAAAATTTTTCGCCATCTTGATTTTGAAAATCTGACAACGGATTCGTAATCAGCGACCCCAAAAACCCTTATATACCAAATTTTATAAAATACTGTCAATTAGAAAAATTCATGACTCAAAGGGTTAAAGTTAATTATTAGTTCGATCATATTTATAATCATATGTGTCAAATAATATTTTTCTAAATAAACAACAAAATGGACATTTAGAGTACAAGATTTACAATAAATGGCTTAAATTAACTTAAATTATTAAAATTCGTCGATTATAAATTCTCATCTCTTGATATCTATATGTCATTGTCTCTAAAATTTGTCTCAATAAATAATTGATTAATCTCTTAAGTCGACTAATTGCCTTAAAAATAAATTAAATTATTAATTTCAAAGCTTTAATTATTTATTAACTAATAGACACATGTTATATACGTTTTAGTCTGTTAATAAATAATTAAGATTCCAAAACGAGCCCAAAAACCCTTATATACCAAATTTGATAAAATACTGACAATTAGAAAAATTCGTGACTCAAAGGAAGAATGAACAACAATAAAGCAGGCTTAATGAATTACACGTCGATTAAGCGGGCAACCCTCGCATTTAAACGTTTATATGCGATTTATTGAGATATCATGACACAATATTTAAATGCGAGGGTTGCTCGTTTAATCGACGTGTAATTCATGACACAATCGTGTTTTACAAAGATAGGAAGAAACTCTCCTTGCTAGGATGATTAAGTCTCTTGAAAGATGTAATATTCTTCTTCCACGCACCACACACATACACACACATACACACATATATATCGAAACGAATCTTTATCCTACCGTGTTTGTATATTTATGCGCAAATACCTTTGTAACTTTTTTCAACGTCAATGTCATCACACATATTAGATTCATCGTAATTCTACTTTCTATTATAAAATTTTATCTTACATATACATTTGAAGGAATAATTTAATAAAAATTTTTATTCAAAAACATATATATCGAAGAATGAGAATATATATGTCAGAAAATATAAATTAATTGTATCTTGTGTTGATAAAGATTTTAATCGTTTGTCAGTGTATGTATAATAATGTAGTATGACGTGCGACAGATCACTATGCTAATCGAGAATGTGTTCTATCACGTTGAATAAATTTTGGATTCCTGCGCGCTGCGTTTATAGAAATTTTCTACACGATATTTTTCTAATCTGTACTTTTTCAATAAATATATAAAAAAAAACCTAATTTTTCATGTGATGTTACTTATTAATAAAGAGCTTTATCATCAGAATAGTAAGATTTATACACACAGCGATTGTTTTAACTAAACGTTCATATGTATAATTAATTAGTAAATACCTTTCTTTTTATTCTAAAACACACAATGTTAATTAACATCCTGTTACACTCGAAATTTACTTATTAATATTCTACAAGTATTTAAAAAATTTTTTGACTTAATATCCCTTGACTCTCTAATTGTAGATGTTATTTTCACACATGTGTAATTATTTCTATTACTTATAAACGTTTATTATAAGCCGTGTTACGTTTCCGTTAAAAAAAAAAAAAAAAAAAAATAAACTGACCTCTCGCACCGTACACGAGTTGATTGTCGCGCACAATCGAGGAGGAGGTCAGGGCAGCCGTTTGTCTCCAATCCCGAGAAAGAAACATCAGGTTCGTCTGCGTTTTCTGTTACACCGGGTGACCTACTGTTCCTTTCTCGGAGACGAGAAGAAACACGCCGCGATTACGGTGCACGGATGCATTATTTATCCATCTCCTCTCTTATCCACCGCGAGACTGTTTGCTTGAACGAGATATAGCTTTCTTATTCGCCCATCCTTAGATATCATTTCGAAGGATTATACTTCTAGCTACCATCGATCACGCGATTTTTCCCTTTTGCTTCAGCACGAGAAGCGAGCCGACGAGTGCGTCTATCGATCACCCTGTAAAGTGATTGATCGGCGCGCGCTAAATATATTGCATGATCAAAAATTTGTCGAAAGAAAGATCGAGAGAATTAAAGATAACATCCTTCCTATAGATGTTGTTATGGATTATCGTCTCTATTGAGAAAGAGGAAAGTCGCAAGTACAATATTATTTTCATTTCTTTTCATTCGGCACAGAGAAAGAGAGAGAGAGAGAGAGAGAGAGAGAGAGAGAGAGAGAGCAACTAGTACAGTAGTTGAGCAGCAATAGGGAATTTGCATGATCTTGAAAAACAATTGCATTTTATAATTTATATATAGTTTTAAATGTAATTATTTTTTTCGTAATTTTTTAATGCAAATTAAGCGAGAAGATCAATAATAAAAATTACATTATTTGAAATTGTCCAATACGATCCGGAAACGACCGAGTCCTCCCGAACGCGATGTGACGTCACTGTGCAATATCTGCATTCGGGGAGACGCTAATAGCGCTAAATAGCGTGAAATAGCGTCTCCTCAAACCTAACCAATATATACAGTGACAACACACTGTTTTTATTTATTAAAATATCCAGTTATTTTGAAAATGGGCAAAGGTAACACGTACAAAATCTCTTTTGTACCTCTATGTAAAAGTACAACAATTGAAACACCCAATAAATTGTTTTTCTTTGTACCTCGAGATCAAGAATGACCGAATATCGCAATGCAGAATACAGAAAACAAACGTTTGAAACTATTGCACTGTGACGTCACACCCTCCAACCAATCAAAATCGTTTTCTCACGATTTCAATTTTATTAAATTTTAATTTAATTTTTTAATACCTTCCTAGTGATTAAAATTTAAAATTTTCTTATAAATAAATTTATAATAATATATATTTAAATTACATATATAAAAAAATGTATTTTTTTTTATATTAACGCAAACTCCCTATTACGAATATGATTGTTTCTCAATCACTTTCGGATCCAGCGAGCAACGTTCCATCATTGTAAATCGATAATTTATCAGTTTTAAGTTTCCAATCTCTCATGTTTAGACCTCGTACATTTATTATTTTATATTTCAAGTTTTATTCTTCATTTATTATACATTTATTCTTCTATTCTTCTCTCTCTTTCTTTTTAATCTCTTATTACCTTATTCTCTCATTACTTGCGTTTTAAAATTCTTTGGTATAAAAAAAATGCCATCTTGTCTGATACATCTGTGTTTCACTATATTCGTGTTCTTAGTAATTGCGAATCCGGTTTCTCGCGGTTTCAGGAAGTTATTTCTTTTTCCCCTCGATAATATAGTCGCGTGACAGTGAACTAGTTTGCTTTTGATTTTCTAACGCGGTAAATGAACCATGACATTAAAGACTCCGAGCTCTCCTTTTCGTAATCATTGGTTGTCGACGACGTCGATAAATAATTCGCTATTTACTTCAATTAGCATTATCGAACGTATTATATTATATTTTCGGATAAAGAATATAACGTGTAAAAATAAACGTGTTAGAAAAATATCGAGGCAAAATTATACAAATAATTAAAACGATTATAGAATTATAAATTACAAAGAAATAATTGTGTAATTATCATTAATGTTAAATATAATAGTTGATTGCATTTTATGGTAAAATAATATTATATATAATTTCTCTAGATCTTCCGCTTCTCGGAGGAAAGAGATAGTATCTTCGTTTCTCGGTGTCCAAATAAATACCGTCAGAGTCATCGACCCGCGTCGGCCACGACAATGTTATGCAAAATGCGGTTGGACGTAATGAGAAAGCAGCCCCTAGTGCTTGTTGGTTCGATTACTTAATATTATTGTATAGTTACGAGAAATCTCACCGGATCTGTTCTGCTATGAAAGTCAGCTTCAGTTTATACAGCGCGATATAATCTTCTCAAAACCAGGTAAATAGTGACGATAATAATCGATAGAAAGCAAATGATTGACGCAAAGAAGAGAAATTGTCATACGTAAATAAACATATGACGTAATTAGATATGTAATAAAATAATAGAAGAATAATATAAGATTTGTCCGCGTTTCTCTTTTTTTCTCAATCATTTCAATATTTTACAATTAAAAAGAAAATCGTATGTTAATTTCATACCTCTGCTTATTTTTAATTCAAATTAACGATTAATGCAAAATGTTTAATAAATGAGATGATTTGACACAATTTTTTTTTTAATCCATTTCTTTTGTTTTTTTTTTGCAGAAATCAATGTTTCCAGCTTTGAATCGCGGCAAATATTTATCTAAAATATTTATCTCCGAAACAGTTTGTACATATGCTTGTATTTTCAGATCTATATTTGTTCATATGGTTAATTTGATCACTAATCTCTACCTCTAAATATGCAAAATTACAGTTGTATCATAGATAAGAAATGAAAGATAAAGAATGAAAATATAAAAACGTATAAATACGAGTATAACGTTCGGAATATTTTATGTGAAAGTGTCATTTAATACATTATTATCTAAAGCAGATTATCCAATTGCTCGTGTCAATGATTTAATCGCGGTAATGAATTGATTATCTGATAAATCTGCTGAATGTTTGTATAAATATTTGATTAAATCACAGATTTATTTATCATTCCTATCTAGTAGATATGTTTCACGATAAGTTGACTTTTAACAGCAAAACACATTGTACTTGACCGTAATTTATTGGCCGTTCAACATTATTTTATCGCTAACGATAAAAGCGCTTGAAATAATTTATTTATTACTTCTCTCATTGATGTAAATCACTTTTTGATAAAATAAGAAATTTATATAATTTTATTATATCATCAATTATTTATCAATTTACTTGTGTGATAGTTAAGAAACAGAGGTAAATAGACTAGAGAAACTAAGATTATAAGTTTGGCATTCATAAGGAACTACGATCTAGTTTCAAAGCTATTTTAGAATGAATATCAAATATAAGTATAGGAAAATCTGACGTACAAAATCTTTGTCTAAAATTCGATTAAAAAAAAGTTTTTTTTTTATTTTCTGCGGAATTTCATATTAATATATATATATATATATATATATATATATATATATATATATTAAGAAAAAATGAATAAACACTCAATTTTTATGAAAAAGGAATTTGTATATATAATGTAAGAAAAAAAAGTACTGATTAAATATTCACAAAGATTTTAAAATTGTATTGCAGTCGAAATTTTTAGTAAACATAATTTAATTAAAGTAATGCATAATTTTTCCATTTCATGTTAAAATTTATTTGACAACTACATTTCGATCAGCTGATTTCTTGGCAGCGCTTCACATAATATATACATACATACGTACATACATACATATATATATATATATATATATATGTATATATATATATATATGTATAGAAATATCGTATATATAGGATAGCAATATAAGTAGCTACTCTACATATATATATATATATATATATATATATATATATATATATATATATATATGTAGAGTAGCTACTTATATTGCTATCCTATATATACGATATTTCTTATTAAAAATTAGAAAAAATATTTTTTCATGAAAATTTAATTGAAAGTCATGTTATATACTTTTTGCAGTCTTTAAAGTTTTAATTAATTATATCAAATAAAAAATTATATATATATTGCACGTTTAATGATAACTACTTTTTATACGGACTAAAATTTTGTTTTCGTGTCTGTTTAAAATTAATTAATAAAAAGACGAAATACTCTCTCCTTCTTTCTTTCACCTAATTACACTCTTGTATTTTAATTTGTCGAAAGACAGCTTCCTTTGTTTCTGACAAAGAAAAGGAGAGAGAAAGCGTGTTAAATTTAGGTCGATGAGTGAACAGTAAATTTTGTACATACGGTACCGTGAAATAATCGTTATAACAATATACGATGGTAAATATTTTCCGACGCGGAAGTAAAGCGCGCGCGCGCGCGCGCGTGGTGTCTTAATAATTTGGCAGGTATGTATATTTCGTGCATTCGCGTGGCCGTGTGCGGAAATACACGGAATCATCGTGTAACGGGAGAGTGACGGCCAACCGGCCGTTGGCACGGTGGAGGGTTTTCTACATATAGAGGTGAGCGCGAGTCGCGAAACGATTCAGTCTTCTCGAAACCACGCAGCAATAAAAGACAAGGCGTGGATAAACAACAATAGCCGTGGGCACGTTCTTCGCCGATGTGTCAATCGTCGCGTGGATTTTCTCGACGATTTCTTGACGGCCGGAGCGATCTTCCAGCGAGTTCGTGTAAAGTTTGTGCAACGCTGCAGCTGTCAACTCATTTCTCCTCTTTCGGGTAAGAAATTCTTCTTTACGATATAAAACATTGGAAATCAGTGATTTTTTTCTCCACGATCGCACAGCGGGTCACCCAGAGACCCACCTTTTTTCCTAGTTTTTTTATTGTTTTAACTACTTTTTTTATCAACGAATACCGGAATTTTTGTTTCTACAGAGTCTCTAGAACATCAATAAGTGTAAAAAAATATAAACAGTCACTAATGGTTAATTGCAAAAATACCACATATAAACAAACGAAGAAATTATTTTAAAGAGGGAATATTTGTACTTTTTTTTTCGTCGGCTAACACGTATAAATTTTTCAAGTTAAATAAATTGAAACTATAGCTTTCTAATATGTTCCTAAACTATTAAATCATGCAGTATAGATTACGTCGTATAAATCGATTATTAATTTATGATAATCGATCTATTATCAAGAGATCTTTGAAAGTGGATTAATCCTCCGTTAGCCGAAATATTTTTCATGAATCCATGAATGGTCGTAATGTATCTCACATATACATTGATTTTCCCATTATTTACCTCTACTTTTTGAAACAATTTTTTTTTTCATTAGTATTTAGCTAATAGACCAGGCACTAAAATGTGCATAAAAACAGAAAACAAATTGACAAGTATTAGGATGGATAAAAAAAACTCGTGTTAATAATGTACTTTGAAATAAATGGGATGATAAAAACAATTTTTATAAAAATGCAAAATAATTTTTTTCCCAGTTTTAACTTAAAAATAAACGAACTTGTAATAGTATTATTATAAAAAACAAATGAACGAGAAAATAAAAAAAAAACGATATTGAAATTCAAAACTACAAAAATACAAAATAATTTTTTTTTGCAAAAGATTCGCATTCTAGTTAGGTCCGAACAGCACTGAGGTGTGGAGAGAATCGAGATAAGAGAAAAAAAGACGATACATTGTAGCTTGAATAGATATCTATTGCGACTAACAGAAATTATTATAGTTAATAGCTACTACTTAATGTTTTTTCTATTTACTTCCTTAAAATTTCCGATACTTGTAATTTAAAATTAACATTTGTACCGTGCGCATAGTTACAGATGCAAATCTGTATGCCGTATGTGATGCTGCAGAAATGCATTTGTTTGATAAATTTCGTAAACTGTAATTAGAACAAATTAGAAGATTGAAAATTTTGCATAATAGAAAAGAGAGGCGTGAACAAGGGAGATGTAAGCAATTAATGTTTTTTTTTTCCAATATTACTGAAGAAGACCGGAAGAAGAACCGAAATGCGTATAAATTAAATTAATTAAATAAATCATTAATTGCATATCTTTAATTCACGCTTTTGATCTGCGTTGGCTCTTACTTACCTACTTGATTATAATTTATTACTTAGTTAAAAAAAAGAGAGTTATCAAGCAATAAAGACATTTTTAAGTAGGGAATTAAGTGAGATTAGATAATAGCTATTGCTTTTTTTTTTCATATTCATATCTTATTAAAAAAAAATCATGATTATTTTATAAGTAGCATAAACTTATCGATACAAAAATTGCGCGAACTATAAAGTATCGCGAGCTCAGTGACTTATTCAACGTAGAATCACCACAAGCCGCGAGCGATCGATAACGCGCGTACTAAATCACGGATTTAATTAACGGAGTGCAATTGCCTGGCAGTCGTGAAATGTGCGATTCAATCGTTTACGCGCGGGACGTCAAAGTTCGTTTGACAGCTCGGAGAACTCAGCTTCCTATTTGTTTGTTATTTGCATTTGTGATTTAACTCTATTGTTCAGTCTGATGATTTCCGGCTAACAACTGTATCAAGTTTAATAAGATACCAATGTTATATTATCACTGATCATTCTGTTTGTCATGGGTTTTTTATGTCGCAAAGTCATGTCTATCGATAAAAAGTATATCAAGAATTAGTCTTCTGATTTTATGATTTATCTTTGACAGAATTCAAGATGAACAGATTTCATCAAGAGTGTTATTAACATTTATCAAGATTTTATAAAAAAATTCATACAATAATGAGGATCCAGCTTTGCTACAGTTTTATTAAAATTTATTACAATTATACGGAAATTTATTGCAATAAAAATAACAAGTCATTTCAAAGTGCGTAAACAATTGATAAGATAACGAAAGAAAAACGCAAACTAGAAGCACTATTATATTCACTCGACAATGATATTTTACACGTGTCGTGTTGTTATTTTTTTAATATAAATTTCTACAAACCGTATCAATATAAAATCAAGATAAAATTCCATTACAGAACTTCGATTAAGCTCTATACAAAAATAAATAGTATGATCTAATGTTTACCAAGTATGATTTAATACGGTCTTGTAAATTTATTTGCATCCTATGCACCTTTATTTTCCCGTTATAATTTCTGCAAATAAGAAGATTACAGTATCAAGAGGCGATTTGTGCAATTTATTATCATAATTTAAATTCAAAAATAGTAATGTAATCGCTGTAATTTATATTTTCAGTGATCGTTTAATTATATCGATATGGAACAAAATGGCATATCGATAATATCTCCACCGGGTGTGACGGAAAACTCTGGAAAGCCGAAGAGCATCGGTATCACGCTTCGATCTAGCAGTTTACAATCGGCTAAGGAAAAGTTAAAAACGCCTTGTAAGTATAAATTAATAATATATACAATTACAATCGAATAAAAAAAATGGCTTCGAAAATAAAAAGCAGATTTTAAAAGAATTGGTAATTTTTTTTCAATGGCTCAAATTTTTACGTTATGTAAATTTTTCTTTCTTTAAGAAAAGAGTTGACTTTCGAATTTTTTTAGATCAATTTCGCATAATCCATTGTTGTATTGAGCTTAAATCGAAATTGTATAATCCGATTTTTATCTCGATTTTATATCGATACGATTTAAAAAAAAATAGTACTGCAGAATATCGTGACACGAATAAATAATTTTCGCCTCGAATTTTCTAGAGTGACAAATTTTCATGTCTGTAAAATCATTTGGAACAAATCTCACTATATTTCATAGAGATTATCACTTCATTAGAATATGGAATAGGGAGTTTGCATGATTTTGAAAAACAATTGCATTTTATAATTTATATATAGTTTTAAACGTAATTATTTTTTTCGTAATTTTTTAATGCAAATTAAGCGAGAAAATCAATAATAAAAATTACATTATTTGAAATTGTCCAATACGATCCGGAAACGACCGAGTCCTCCCGAACGCGATGTGACGTCACTGTGCAATATCTGCATTCGGGGAGACGCTAATAGCGCTAAATAGCGTGAAATAGGGTCTTTCCAAACCTAACCAATATATACAGTGACAACACACTATTTTTATTTATTAAAATATCCAGCTATTGTTCAAATGTTTGAAACTATTGCACTGTGTGACGTCACGCCCTCCAACCAATCAAAATCGTTTTCTCACAATTTAAATTTTATTAAATTTTAATTTAATTTTTTAATACTTTCTGTTGATTAAAATTTAAAATTTTCCTATAAATAAATTTATAATAATATATATTTAATTTACATATATAAAGAAATGTATTTTTTTTTAATGCAAATTCCCTATTTACTTTGCAGCTATTTTCGCATAAAGATATACGTATATCAGTTTAGATATCTCAAACTTTTAATTTGAGATTTGATTTTGCAACAATTAATCGCTCTTTCGCGAGCAATGCCTGTTTCATGTTATCGTTTAGCCACAAAGTAATTGTTAGATCGAGTATATGTATAATTATGAAATATTTTTATTAGTAAACAACTGATTAATTTTTCAGCTAATGTAATGTAAAATATGTAATAGACAGCAAAAGAATATCAATAAAAAACATATATTACAGAAGCAAATATTGAAAAGAAGTACTGGATATTTTAGTAATAAATCCTATTTGAAATTTCTTTTTTACACGCAATCTTGTGTTTAATTTTACATATAAAATATTAATTAAGCGTTAAATCTATCTAATTAAAATCATATGAAAAAAGCTGTTTTTCGCGTTGTTTATTTTATTTTCTATGATTATCAAAATGACAGTTCTCCGAGATCTTGTATGATTTAAATATCGGAAAAATATAAATAGAAGTTTAATAATTTTTACTTTCTTATTTAAATATGTACAATTTAATAAGATTCTCACTACGAAAGTTTCGCGGCTTCTTATTCAGGAAAAAGAACGTACAGAAAAGTCGTTTCGCGGTAAAGTTTCATAGGAGGAATCGATCGTGTAACAAAATGGAAAGGCCTCGCGAGCGATCGTTCGTTCGTTCGTTCCTGCTTTCGAGATTGACCTTAAACTCACGGAATCGTCTGCTATCGCGAGTCGACCGACCTCCTATTCGCCATCGCATCGCGCCGGTTTTCTCGGTGAAAGAAAGAAGAAAGCGGGAGGTTGCATTATATATCAAGCATGCTAAGCGACGCTCTACGAGTATTTCCGACCTAAGAATTAGGTCGGAAATCGGATTTGCGAGACTCCGAGGGAAAATTTCTGTCTCTTTCGCGCGTTGCATTCCAGAGTGCACATCTTCTAGCCGTATCAGCGGCGTTCCTTGATACTTGAGAAAATTAGATAAATTAGGTAAGTTCCCGTGCTTAAGGATATAATGTTGTCGCAAGTCGCCGGCCATTTGTTATGCGAGCGACCTTCTTGCGTCGGAGAAAAGGAAAACTGTTCAGTTCCGGCAACGATTCACGTTTCGAGCACGTGACTTCACAAATCGAGACTATATTCTCGATATGATCTTTAAGAGGCTACCGAAGTACCGACCGAGTTCTAACCTAACAAAACAATATATTTACTTATATATTTAATATAAAAGTTGCAATTTATATACATAAAATAAAATAGGTTTTCCCCTCTCAGAATTGCATGAAAGAATATTTGTGAACTTTTAGAAATGAGCTTAGAAGCCTAGAAAAAAAGTATTCCTTTAAAAACAAATGTTGTGCTGCACAAGGAATATTTTTTTTTTTCTAAGCTTCTAAGCTCATTTCTAAAAGTTCATAAATATTCTTTCATGCAATTCTGACCCCGAAGAACCTATTTTATTTTATGTATTGTATATAAATTGCAACTTTTATATTAAGTAAATATATTGTTTTATTAGGTTAGAACTCGGTCGGTACGGACTGGTATCCCCTTAAGAGGTTTCCTGTGTAAAATCCAATAACGATTTAATCCATTCACAGATTTAATACATAGATTACAGTTTTTTCTAAATGATCAAATAATCTTTTCTTTCGTTAAAATGAAAGCGCGAGAGTGTTTCAATAGAGTTTCCCCCATCGTGTAACGCGACGAGAGATTTTCGATCGGCGGTCTCGCCGTTTGATCTAGAAAGCGGATTGTGCTTCTTTTGACGAGCGTATATTTCGGTCGTTTCTCTAGGAAAAAGAAAGTGCATAATGCGACCGCATCAGGAAACACGGTTGCTCGGACGTTTTTACGAGGCACGTACGCGAGAAGAGGCTCTCGCTAATGAAATTAGATGATAATTATAAAGCGGGACGCGCGTATGTTTAGCACCAAGCTTCTTTTCTTTACCCCCCTCCTCTCCCTCCCTCCCTCCCTTTTCTCTTTCGTTTTTTACGAGCGCGGAAAAATGATGTGTTTTTCAGATTTTAATTTCAGACGATTCCATCTCTTGTTTTTAGCTCCTCCAGTTTGTTACACGCTTCGCGGCGTATCTACATCGTCAGGTGTTAATTAACTCGAAACATCATTTCCGTCGGACGCCCTCACAATGCATTGCGCGAAAGTCTTAGATCGAATAAACGGACGAAAAAGAAAAGAAAAGAAAAGAAAAGAAGGGGATGCGAGTGAGAGGAATTGATTATTCCCGAATGGCTTTATGTGGATTGTATCTTGCTGAGAAAATCTAGGGAAACGGATATCGCACGCGGAATACTGAATTATTCGCGTGCACTTTCACCCGTGATCGCGATGTAAGCTTGATTTATAATCGCGAAAATATACGCGAGTCTTTGCGAATTAATTTAAATTTAATATAGTGTACGGAGAATTGTGCAAAGAATAAATATTAGGATACGCGGGTCACGTACCGCCTCGTAATCCCTATCTCTTCCTAGAATATTACGGTAAAATTATTTGAAATTTTCTTCATGCCATATTGATGTAAATACTTTGGAACTTTGTTTTGAAATTCACAAATATCTATTTGCATAAAAAAAAGGTTAAAACACTTTAGCCTTTTGAGTCACAGCGGGTCACCCAGAGATCCATCTTTTTTCGTAGTTTTTTAATGTTTTAACTATTTTTTTATCAACAAATACCGGATTTTTTCTTTCTACAGAGCCTCTAGAACATCAATAAGTGTAAAAAAAATATAAACAGTCATTAATTGTTAATTGCAAAAATACCATGTATAAACAAACAGTCAAAATTAGTACTTTTTTTTACGAAAAAATGCATTTTCTACTAATCTTTATTATGACAATAAATACGGCAATTTTTTTATAATCTTAGTACACTCTAAAGTATTTTTCAGAATTTTTTTTCAATTTTCCACCGTGTTGTTTTTGTTTTAAATCCTCCTTTTTTGATAAAAAATATATAAAAAACAATATTTTCTGTTCTAAATTAAAAGTAACAGTCGTATTCTTTTTTAAATTTTTTCCCTGAAGGTTTTTTTAGATCGCTTAGAATCTGAATGTAAAGGGAAAAAAATTTAATTTCCAAAATTTAATATAGGGATCCAATATGGCGGAAGTAAAATTTCGTCTACCATATTGGATCCACCATCTTGAATTTTGGAAATCTGACAACGGATTCGTAATCAGCGACCTCAAAAATCCTTATATACCAAATTTTAGAAAATACTGACAATTAGAAAAATTCGTGACTCAAAGGGTTAACACGCAGCAACTACAAATACATGTACATTTTATTTGTCTCTCAAGGCGAGACTTGCATATTTTATATAATTTTACAATATTACAACTGTCTTTATTTATTAATTCTGTGAAAAAATCATAATTTTTGGAACATTATATTAAAAATTATGTATAGAAAATGGAATATAGATTTTATCTGTAGCAATAGTTTACTTTTCGTTGCTTTTCATTCCCAAGTATTTTCAACTTTTGAAATGGTAAGATATAATAGAGATTACGTACGATGCTGTACAAATTAATTACAACTAAACTCTCCATTAATAAAAATGCAGGTATACATTTTAATGAAATATTAATACACATATATATTGGATAGAGAATTAATATTGACTTTCTTCGTGTCTAAATGTACCGAATAGAGATGGGAGAATTTTACTCAAAGGGTTAATAAATAATCCTCCGTTAAATCAAGATGAAATTTTGAAAGAGAGCGTAAGAGAAATGTACTTAAAATTTTAATGCACAAAAATATATATTCGCATTATTATTTATAATAACTAATCAAAAGAAACATAACGGCAAATTATAATAAGAGAGAAGATGGAATAGCAATTCTTTGCCTTTTATTGCTCGACATAGAAAGTACTTTGAGAGCGATAGATTGTATAATGACGGGAGTGTATACTTGTACTCGATTTGATGAAAGGACATTTTGAAACTCTCTAGCATTTAAAAAGCACTTGCATTAGAATGTCGGCAATGTCGCCAACGATCGCGACTGAGAAAAGCGAAAAAACCCTCTATCGTTGTAATCCTTTTTTCCAGTCATCATGTTGTATGCTATGTATTGCAGTTTTCGTAATAAAATCATTAATCTGGAAACGCGCGGTCGTCTCTCTTAAAAATTGCTGTGTGCGTCGCGAACATTACATCATTTTTATCGCTAAAGATGCACAATGCAACGCAGATTTCTGATGTAAGTTACTCTATACGAGATATTTATAGTGCGGATACATCAATGTCAGCGATAAACATTTCTCGACTTGTTGTCTCGCCAGACGCCTAAAGAAGTTCAGTCTGTCAACGCTGATCGGTGATATAAATCAAATTATGCTAATGCGTATGAGATATTCTCGACGGAATAGAGAGTTGTTTTTTCAAAAATTTCATAAACAAGAGCAATGCAAAATATGAAAAATATATAGATAAAATATAGTTTATTTTTTTTCTCGATTATACCATAATCTCTTGACTTTATTCATATCACGATCTTTGCCTTTTAATTCCCGCTCGTTGAAATCTAGGTAATTCGCATAGCTGATGTTATCGCAGAGGAGCTCCAAATTCCCGAGACGACATAATTATTGCCAGATTGGGGAACCCGCCGTGAATCGAACAAGCGGTGCTTTGAGAAAATTTAGTACATCGTGATATTCTCGCGAGTTTTAGAAAATCCGGAATTTCACTCTTTCTGCCAACAATTTATCGTGACAATCGCGTTGTAATTCACCGATACTTCCTCCGTAACCGTTCTCACGACGCTCTGCTTCCACTACGATATGCGCGACGATATAACAGGTAGACACTAAAATGCCATTCCCGGTGGGAATGCAATCAATGGCGAGACAATGGCCTTTTGTGTCGCAGTATAACGCGATCTTATTATTATTTATCCGCATATTTTTCCGCGGCAGATGTTTTTGAAATGATTTTCCAAGATAAATACGCATTAACTCGAGAGAATAATAAATTAATATTAATACAATAATAACATATTATATTATATTAAATAATTAATATTATATATGTCATTAATAAATAGTAAACGTTAAGACAAAAATAATCAACAAGTCAAACAAATTAAAAATATAGACAAAAGAGATTAATATAAGCTAAATTTTATATCTCATAATTAAAGTATTAATATATATTCCAACTTTGCAATATTAATTTAAATATTTCTGTAGCCTCGAAATTTCAGAGATACTCTCTCATAATTCATAAACCGTATTCATTATATAACGTGAAACGTTTTATATACGTATTTTGATCGTGTCTGAAACTTCAGGACAAGTATGTTTCATATCACGAAGCACGGATGCTCCTACTGTTTTCGTGAAATAAAATTTCGAGAATGAAAAACTCAGCGGGAGGGAGGGCAGAAATTATTCGGGCAGCTCGGTGGCGAGTATACATATGTAAAAATGCCATTAATCTCTTTCTCGACTCTCGCTACAAATTGAATACGGATTAGTGATGGGCGATCTCGATTCGATTTTCACAAAATCGATCTTTCTCCTAAAAAAATCAATTTTTTTAAATCGTTTCTTTTCTGTTCGATTCTTATACGAATCAATTCTTTTTGTAGAAAATCGAATTTCCATCTGTTGATAATTGATATTCTTTATTACGTAGGTTTAGTGGTGCCAGAAGTGGCGCTTTTCAACACAGTGTTAGTCACATGCATGAATGGAAAATTTAATAAATATATTAAAAAAAAAAAAAAAAAAAAAAAAATGTTTTAAAATATTTTTATTATTTTTTTAAGGATGTTTATTACCTATTTTTAAAAATATAGGAATTTAATAAAATTTGTACAGATTGTTCTGATACATGTTCAGAAAGTTATAAAAAAACCTGGAGTTGATTCACTGAAGCAATCTAAAGTTATAAGGATTTTAATTTGCAATGAATTTACCCGTCGATATTATTATAAATATAATTATTTTATGCATCTAATTATAAGTAAAAGTATTAATATAATTATAAATATAATTATTTATATAAATAAGTATAAATATAATTATTTCTGTCCTTTTTAGTCCTTAAATTGATACGATTACAGATTTTCTATCTTATAAAAAACCTGTGATCGTGTTGATTTTAGAGCTAAAATGGATAGAAATAATAATAGGAATTTATTCAAAATTTGCAAAAAGTATAGTTTAAATATAGAGGAAATATTTGATCAGATAATTTTGGTCAGGTACTGACTAGTTCAAAAGATATTGAATATAATTTTCTCAATTTCGTCCTTTTATGCGAGATGACATATTATTTATTGTGAAAACGTGGCAACATAGCATTCAGCTGAGCCTTCTTTTGACATTTTAAATAACTTATTTTTTCATGTGAAGAAGTCTCTATATACAAACGTGTAAGCGAGAAGCGACTAGGCCTCATATGTCAATTTGCAATTTGACCAACTTATGAAAAATTAGCATGTTGTCACATTTCTTTCTTCTCGGAGAAATGACAAATTATTAAATTTATCAAAGAAATAGTTAAAAATCAGCTATATTTTGTCATTATTCACTATTATAATTTTTATTCCGACATTTTAAATTACTCTGTACAAGTAGATTCTTTTATTTTTATAATTTAAATTTTGTGCTGTAATGTTGAAATCGAGGTACCGTCAATGATAAAAGTTTCTCATTATAATTTAAGAAACACGAAAATTCTCCGGAAAAAAGCAACAGAAGTTGAAAAATACATTTCTACACTCTAGCTATGAATAAATAATAAGATTTTATGCAATCTTTATAATAATCATATATTAAGATATATTCGTCAATTTCGACTACTTTTTGCTCCGATTGTAGGTGCTAAACATCCTTAAATATTTTTGAGTGTCTCCGAAACTAATGTCAAATAATTTTATAAATCATATTATTTTAAAGTAAAACATAATTTACTATAGTTATGCAAATATAATCCATCTTACAAAATCATGACTTTAGTTTTTGTTATGTAGTTTTGATGTTTTAGATCGATTCTTTTGGTCCGATCTTTTCAGTAAATCCATCTCAGCTACTTCGATTCAAGATCGATTCTTTCTAAAAAATCGCCCATCACTAGTACGGATGACGAAAGAAAGATCGGTAGGATCGGTATATGTATATCTCGCGTGTGGGCATGTCTGACTCGACAGTCAACGTGCTCCGGCCGTTCACATCGCGAACTTGACCCACTGTCACACTTGCAGCAACGGTACGCGATGTTATGTTGTACTTTCTGCCGTGTATTCCGGGTACACGGGAAAAAGACTACCGTGTACTTTTTTTCCGCTACGACTCTTGCAAAGATGTTTTTGCAGACGTGCAGCGATGATGTAATAACTGTAGAAATAAGATTCTCACGTTGATCAATAAGTTTGTGCGCTCGATATGTTATATGTATTATAATCGATTTTTTACACAACTTGAAAAAGGAAGAGACTCGATGATAAAAAAAAAAAAAGAAAATCAAATATGTATTTTAGAATTACATATCGATTGACTCGATATTTCTCGATAATTATTTCTTTATATTTTATATCAATGTTATATATTTTGCAATCATCAGAAAATTTGCAAGAAAAAATAAATCGAGACTTACTTTATTTTGTTTTCATAATATATTATTTATAAGCTGTGCGTGCGTTCTATCATTTTGTCCTCTAATTATATAGATATAGATAAATAGATGGGTCTGTGCATTATAAAGTTTACTTCTCCGTCTTACAACATTCTTGATGTTATCTTTTCACGTGCTTCGTTGTAACATATGGCCGACATAACGCATTCCACATATGATGATATAACCTGCATAAGTATTACTGCATCACGCTAAGCAATATATTTATCGAAATTGTAAGATGCAACCGCAATCGTGATGTTACGTATATTTATATAGACTAGACAACAAAAAATTTCCTGAAATATCCGAAGATAAGTTTCTTAGCGAATAATAAAAAAAAAAGATACCTATCCATGCGAATATATGTATTTATTAGGTATAATCTAGATATACTTATGTATATCCTACAGATATTAAGTATGATTTTTTTTTCATTCAAAGTAAAAATTATAAATTTATAATTTTGGTAATTAAAAAAATACATCTACAAAAATTCGTAAGATTCTTAATAAAAATATAGCTCTCATTTGCAGTGTAACATTAACCAAAATCATTAATGATTTTTAGGTAAATAATTTTGATTTGCGTTCTACGAGTATCTAAGAATGTGAATTAGAAATCATTCACGGATGCATCACGTGTCTCGATAGTGTTTTACATTTCCGGCGTTTATTGAGAAATTGTTTTTATGCAACGCGTCTAATGGATGAAATTACTTTCGACATCGTTCCGTCGCGAATCTAATCGACTATGCAAATCGTTACGATGTAGTATAATCGGTAATATGTTATGTCAGAGAGTGTGTAATTATGCATATAATAATCGATCATTGCCAATCGTTCTCTCGCCAAAAAGCGCAAGTAATTGATAGCGCACGAAAGTTTATTTTTTTTTTTTTTTTTTTTTTTTTTTGTAAACAGATATATTATAACGTAGTAGAGTTTTGGTAAATAAAAAATATCAAGCATACTTTTTCACGCGAGGAAAAATATTTTAGCATCAAATGAACCTGCAAGATTAGAAGCGCGCTGTTCGTTTAACCCTTTGAGTCACGAATTTTTCCAATTGTCAGTATTTTATAAAATTTGGTATATAAGGGTTTTTGGGGTCGCTGATTACGAGTTGTCAGATTTTCAAAATTCAAAATGATGGAAAATTTTTCTTTTTTTTCAAAATTTTACTTCCGCCATGGATCCCTATATTAAATTTTTTTTTTCCTTTAGATTCAGATTTTGCGATCTAAAAAAACCTTTAGAGAAAAAATTTAAAAAAGAATACAACTATTACTTTCAATTTAGGACAGTAAATATTGTTTTTTATATATTTTTTATCAAAAGAAGGAGAATTTAACAAAAACAACACGGTGGAAAATTGTAAAAAAATTCTGAAAAATACTTTAGAGTGTACTAAGATTATAAAAAAATTGCCGTATTTATTGTCATAATAGATTAGTAGAAAATGCATTTTTTCGTAAAAAAGTACTAATTTTGACTGTTTGTTTATATATGGTATTTTTGCGATTAACAATTTTTTACACTAATTGATGTTCCAGAGACTCGGTAGAAAGAAAAAATCCGGTATTTGTTGATAAAAAGAAAGTAGTTGAAACAATAAAAAAACTAGGAAAAAAAAGGTGGGTCTCTGGGTGACCCCCGCTGTGACTCGAAGGGTTAATTTTTTTGCAGCAAGCAAAAACGGAGAAAAATATGGGCGCGCGCATCTGCTTTTGCGCATCGCTGCGCTTTCATGCATCTCAATGTTCACGACAGTTAATCGAAGATCGGCATTGCATGCTCTCAGCGTGAACGAAGAATTTCTCTCGGCAATATGTTATTACTAACCCATTTTCTACATATTATAATTCACAAAAATTCGTTGCATCTGCCTTCGAAAGATGCGAAAATGTAGACTACGTGTTGGAATATACGAGTGGCTTGTGTGTATATATTTTCCGTACGAGTCTTCTACATTCTTATTTGTCGGAAAAAGGTAAATATTTATACACGTGTGCACGCGCTTCCTATAACTTTTCATCAACTTTACTTAAAAGCCTTGCGTTTCGGTGAGTATTCGCGTATTATTTGCAACAATACTGGCTGAAACGAAACGCTGATTAAACAGTTGTATATTTGAGACAGGTAAATTTATCTTTGCTTTTTCCGGAATAAATAAATGATGCTTAAAATAAAACAAAGCGTAAGCATAATGTCTCCGGAGAACTATCGTACTTTTTTTTTTTTTTTTTTTTTTTTCTTAGTTTCATTTCGAGATATTTTAAAACACATAAATAATGTTAAGCGTATCTTTTATAAGAAGCTTATTAAGAAACTTGTGCCACTTTAGCCGAAACAATTATCTCGAAAATATATGTCAGATTAATATAATCCTTTTTATTTTGCAAGAGAGATTCAGGTTGTCTCAAGAAACGCAACGCGCTCACATTTTAAAAGACGCTCGTGCTCGCGTGCTCGTGCAAATTATATACTCGCTCGACACCGTGGATCCGCGAGAAGATCGTATCAGATTGTAACGACAGATTGTTGCAAATCACACGTGGCCGGTCGTATATTTCACGCGACCCGCTAAGATATCCTTCCTCGTCGTATTTCGCAGCTGAATACATCGCGCGTTTCTGCGCGTTCTGACGTTTACGGAATAACGAAAACCGCGTTACACAAAATCGGAAGACGCTTATTCCGTGTATTATGTAACGGACGTTACGTTCCGACTGGCCACCGGCAGGTGCAAATGTCAAAAGAGTCTCGGTACTTTCACACGCAATAATAACGAAGATGCGTGAGAGCAAAATGCATTATGTCGTCACGTGGCATAAACACATTCTTTTCACATCGGTTAATTTGATATCTGATTTCTGATCGATTCCCGAGAAAAGTTCAACAGGCTCGCTCACCATCAGCCAGTGAATTGAAAAAGCAATTACAGTAATTGGTTAAAGACGGCTCGCTCATATTGATCGGTATAATATGAGCGCATTACGAATTGTAATTACAAAGCCGGATACAGGCGCGTGTGTAACTTTAGCTAAAGTTCAGGAGGTTCATTAACATTAGATAATTAACCTGGTCAACAGCACGTAATGTAATTAGTAATCAGAATAATCGATGTAATATATATATATATATATACTTTATACTTGAGTTTATTTAGTTGGGATTATCAACGGGAGAAAAAAAATATTTTCTCACAAGAAAATTATGAAAGGAGAATCGTTAAACGAACGATTCTCTCAGCTAACTGTTTAATTCAATGTAATTTTAGAGATCTGTCTATGCAGGTGCGTGAGACAAAAGGTAATTAATGATCTGCCAGCGTACTTATCTTATCGTCTTGTTAATATCGATCGCGACTCTATAGTTGATCAAACCAGTCGATCAAACATTGTTCCTCCGACCGTTGTGACATGTACACACATTGTGACATATATTTTACCAGTAAGTATATAAAGCTTTTTTTTTTTTTTTTTTTTTTTTTTTAAGTCACGAGCTTGTCGTGGGTGTTTTTCTTTCGGAATTCTCATAACGCATGGCATGAAGAAATAGACGTTGGAAATTAATGCGAGAAGCATACACATACTTACTTTACCGCTCGTCATCGCACGTTGCAACAACAAAAAACCTAGCTTTCTACCCTTTCGGTGCAGTTGATTTATGGAAATTTCACCGTGTACGTCGTCGCTATTAGTGATCGTTCAAATTCACAGGATCCTACTAAGATAATATCTTTCTCGTACTAAATTGCCCGAGTAAATTACCTTCTTCGCTATTAAGTTATAAAGTGCATTGCGCGAAAAATTAACCACAAATTGCAAAAAGTTAGCGAGCCGCTAATTATACAAGTTTTCACACTATGGATCTGTGTATTCTGTAAAAATGCTCTGTAACGCTGTATCCCTATAAACTATAATAATAATAATAATAATAATAAAAAATTATTATATAATAATAATAACAATAATAATAATAATAGTAATAATTCTATAATTATAATCAATCTCTATAAGATGTTGTATAGCTCTGTAAGTTTCTGTTACACAGTGACATTTTTCTCGCCATAAGCGCTACATTTCTTCTCCTTCAACTTTAATAGTTTTCAAAACGCAATGAATGATCCAAATTTTGGAATATTTTAAAATCAATATTAACCCTTTGAGTCACAGCGGGTCACCCAGAGACCCACCTTTTTTTTCCTAGTTTTTTATTGTTTTAACTACTTTTTTTATCAACAAATACCGAATTTTTTGTTTCTACAGAGTTTCTAGAACATCAATAAGTGCAAAAAAAAATATGAACAGTCATTAATTATTAATTGCAAAAATACGATATATAAACAAACAGTCAAAATTAGTACTTTTTTACGAAAAAATGCATTTTCTACTAATCTTTATTATGACAATAAATACGGCAATTTTTTTATAATCTTAGTACCCTCTAAAGTATTTTTCAGAATTTTTTTACAATTTTCCACCGTGTTGTTTTTGTTAAATCCTTCTTTTTTTGATAAAAAATATATAAAAAAAAAACAATATTTTCTGTTCTAAATTAAAAGTCGTATTCTTTTTTAAATTTTTTCTCTAAAGGTTTTTTTAGATCGCAGAATCTGAATCTAATGGAAAAAAAAATTTAATATAGGGATCCAATATAGTGGAAGTAAAATTTTGAAAATCTCGTCTGCCATATTGGATCCGCCATCTTGAATTTTGAAAATCTGACAACGGATTCGTAATCAGCGACCCTAAAAACCTTTATATGTATACGAAATTTTATAAAATACTGACAATTGGAAAAATTCGTGACTCAAAGGGTTAATATTATAATATTATATATAAAATATATATATCCGTATCTTCCGTGATTATAGTGCAATGTAAGCTACATAGTTTAGAGATACAGCGTTACAGAGCATTTTTACAGAATAGACCCATTAAATTCACGCGCAACATATGCATCTGCCTTTTGTAATGCATTCTTTTATAAACTTGCGGTTAATAATTTACCAATAGAAAAATTCCATCATAACAATTAGTATATCTGTGTAACGATAATAATATAGCTTATTGATATTAAATTACAGTAAATTATAATATTACGCTATCAAATTAATTAAATATATCGTTTTACTTTTGATATGTAATCCGAACCTCTAATAATATACTATATACAAATGATTAACATAAAAATAACATGAATACGCGGGATGAATTTTGCTACCTTATCAATTCGCTCACGAATCACGATACGATAGATTTCTGCCGTCTTTTCATGCGCTATCGATAGCTGGTAAAACTGTGCGTGCTGTGGTCGGTATATATCGATGGAAATTTTCCAGAGAGAGAGAGAGAGAGAGAGAGAGAGAGAGAGAGAGAGAGAGAGAGAGAGAGAGAGAGAGAGAGAGAGAGAGAGAGAGAGAGAGAGAGAGAGAGAGAGAGAGAGAGAGAGAGAGAGAGAGAGAGAGAGAGAGAGAGAGAGAGAGAGAGAGAGAGAGAGAGAGAGAGAGAGAGAGAGAGAGAGAGAGAGAGAGAGAGAGAGAGAGAGAGAGAGAGAGAGAGAGAGAGAGAGAGAGAGAGAGAGAGAGAGAGAGAGAGAGAGAGAGAGAGAGAGAGAGAGAGAGAGAGAGAGAGAGAGAGAGAGAGAGAGAGAGAGAGAGAGAGAGAGAGAGAGAGAGAGAGAGAGAGAGAGAGAGAGAGAGAGAGAGAGAGAGAGAGAGAGAGAGAGAGAGAGAGAGAGAGAGAGAGAGAGAGAGAGAGAGAGAGAGAGAGAGAGAGAGAGAGAGAGAGAGAGAGAGAGAGAGAGAGAGAGAGAGAGAGAGAGAGAGAGAGAGAGAGAGAGAGAGAGAGAGAGAGAGAGAGAGAGAGAGAGAGAGAGAGAGAGAGAGAGAGAGAGAGAGAGAGAGAGAGAGAGAGAGAGAGAGAGAGAGAGAGAGAGAGAGAGAGAGAGAGAGAGAGAGAGAGAGAGAGAGAGAGAGAGAGAGAGAGAGAGAGAGAGAGAGAGAGAGAGAGAGAGAGAGAGAGAGAGAGAGAGAGAGAGAGAGAGAGAGAGAGAGAGAGAGAGAGAGAGAGAGAGAGAGAGAGAGAGAGAGAGAGAGAGAGAGAGAGAGAGAGAGAGAGAGAGAGAGAGAGAGAGAGAGAGAGAGAGAGAGAGAGAGAGAGAGAGAGAGAGAGAGAGAGAGAGAGAGAGAGAGAGAGAGAGAGAGAGAGAGAGAGAGAGAGAGAGAGAGAGAGAGAGAGAGAGAGAGAGAGAGAGAGAGAGAGAGAGAGAGAGAGAGAGAGAGAGAGAGAGAGAGAGAGAGAGAGAGAGAGAGAGAGAGAGAGAGAGAGAGAGAGAGAGAGAGAGAGAGAGAGAGAGAGAGAGAGAGAGAGAGAGAGAGAGAGAGAGAGAGAGAGAGAGAGAGAGAGAGAGAGAGAGAGAGAGAGAGAGAGAGAGAGAGAGAGAGAGAGAGAGAGAGAGAGAGAGAGAGAGAGAGAGAGAGAGAGAGAGAGAGAGAGAGAGAGAGAGAGAGAGAGAGAGAGAGAGAGAGAGAGAGAGAGAGAGAGAGAGAGAGAGAGAGAGAGAGAGAGAGAGAGAGAGAGAGAGAGAGAGAGAGAGAGAGAGAGAGAGAGAGAGAGAGAGAGAGAGAGAGAGAGAGAGAGAGAGAGAGAGAGAGAGAGAGAGAGAGAGAGAGAGAGAGAGAGAGAGAGAGAGAGAGAGAGAGAGAGAGAGAGAGAGAGAGAGAGACGTTAAAAGCGATGGGCATTAATTCATATTTGTTTGCGAGATACTATAGATGGTGCATCGATGAAATACATCCACAAAAGCGCATCACTTTCTCGATCCAAACTCACATCCTCTCTTCCCTTTCTCCTTAATGTATTGCATTAGAACGAAAAGAAAGATGAGAAAAAAAAAGTTAAAAAAAAAAAAAAAAAAGAAAGAAAAAAAGATATTGAGGGCAAAGTTTTATATATACAGAAATACGAGACATTTCACCCAGCAAATTATAATGGTCGATTACTTTCTCGATCCGTAATTACGCTCCGGCGTCTTACTTTCTTGCTAATTACTGACAACCTCCGTTCTCTGCGGTTTGATTTTTTTAATTAACGTGATTAGAGATATCGCGCTCAAGTTACGCGCAACTTGGAAAGTGCACGTCTCAACGGTGAAGATGCATTTCCTTAAATTCTGCATTATATATACATATAGATACATACTGTAATCTCGCGTTTTTTTTCTCACTCAACCCTAATGTACAACACGCACGTGGTTGCTTTCTACACTTTATTCCGCCAGTAGTTTGTCGTGTTTATGACTATCGGATCATTAACTGACGGTAAATTAGCGAAATGTTAAGAGAGCTCATAAAACTATACACACGCGTTCTAATTTCTTTATATCAATTAATTGCTGGTCGGATTTTGAGAAACAAAGCCGCCAGAATATTTCTTTCAAAGTCTTGGATAAATAATTAAACAAAGGGAATGAATAGAAGTGAAATTTTTTTGTACAAATGGTCTGACAATACCATCAGTTATCAAACGTAAAAAAAAAAAAAAGAAAAAATAGAATACACACACGTAAAAATTTATTTCTATAAATTTTCAGGCATAATTATTTTACGACATGATGATAATTACGATAATTTTCATTTTTCTCTCATCGTTATAATTAGATAATTGAATTTCGCAATGATTATCTTCACAAGTGCTTTTACTTTCAAAATGGAGAGAATTATTCATAGAAACTTATATCTGCTCTCGACTTTTATGTACTTTGTGTCGTGAAATACGTCAAGCATTTATTGCGCACGCTTTCGCAATCGATATGATGTCCAAGTATGGAGAATGTTCGCTTTTGAGAGGATAAACACATGACTTTGAACGGCTTCGGGTATAACGTTGGTTTGTATTCCCGTCATCGTATCGGAATCCAGCTAATCCGCGAATGTCGATGACTGATCACCAGAGTCTCGCTTTATGTCACACTAAGCCTGTACGCTAATGGAAACCGTACGTGACACGTGCTGGCTTCTAATTATATCCGTGCAACACACGGTTAATCACGACGATTCGACCGTAATTCTAGAGCAAACGTGCTTTGGTATCTCTATGCATAGCTCAGAAGCGCGAACGGATATGTATATGTATAAGCACGATTAAAGCCAAAGGGTATTGACATTCGTAAGTGAAGTTATGAATATCATATGAATGGAAATGGGGAGAGCGTGCGTATTTGAATGATCCGTTCGGGGAACATGAATTGTGCAAATTAACCCTTTGAGTCACAGCGGATCACCCAGAGACCCACCTTTTTTTTTATTGTTTTAACTACTTTTTTATCAACAAATACCGGATTTTTTGTACAGAGTCTCTAAAACATCAATAAGTGTAAAAAAAATATGAACAGTCATTAAATGTTAATTGCAAAAATACCATATATAAACAAAACAGTCAAAATTAGTACTTTTTTTTTACGAAAAAATGCATTTTCTACTAATCTATTATGACAATAAACACGGCAATTTTTTTTTAATCTTAGTACACTTTAAAGTATTTTTCAGAATTTTTTTACAATTTTCCATCGTGTTGTTTTTGTTGAATTCTCTTTTTGATAAAAAAACAATATCTTCTGTTCTAAATTGAAAGTAACAGTCGTATTCTTTTTTAAATTTTTTCTCTGAAGATTTTTTTTTAGATCGCAGAATCTGAATGTAAAGGAAAAAAAATTTAATGTAGGGATCCAATATAGTGGAAGTAAAATTTTGAAAATCTCGTCTGCCATATTGGATCCGCCATCTTGAATTTTGAAAATCTGACAACGGATTCGTAATCAGCGACCCTAAAAACCCTTATATGTATACGAAATTTTATAAAATACTGACAATTGGAAAAATTCGTGACTCAAAGGGTTAACGCGCAGCAACTACAAATACATGTACATTTTATTTGTCTCTCAAGGCGAAACTTGTATATTTATATAGTTTTATTACAACTGTTTTTTATTAATTCTGTGAAAAAATCATAATTTTTGAAACATTATATTAAAAATTATGTATAGTAAATGAAATATAGATTTTATCTGTAGCAATAGTTTACTTTTCGTTGCGTCATTTCCAAGTATTTTCAATTTTTGAAATAGTAAAATAATAGAGATTACGTACGCTGCTGTACAAATTAATTACAACTAAACTCTCCATTAATAAAAATGCAGGTATATATTTTAATGAAATATTAATACACATATATATTGGATAGAGAATTAATATTAACTTTTTTCGTGTCTAAATGTACCGAATAGAGATGGAAGAATTTTATATATATTATTCGTAGCACAGAGAGAAAAAAAAGAAAATATACAATAATTTTCGTATAATTGAAATATAATAAGTCAATTAGTATCACATTGAACAACCGCAATTAATGAAATTTATGCAATGGTAAAATGTTAAAATATAATTTAATATTTTTGATGATTCTTATATATGATGCCAATAATAAAATGATAAATAATTGCAAAATTTTATCAACGCTGTACTAGAACGAGAAAAATGTCACAAAGTCATGATCTTTGGCTGCGCTGATTAATCGGCTTTCTCGTTGGCGTCTGAAATACTAAATATTGACCCGAGATTGTATTACTCAACATGTGCTGACTATAGTGATATATATTCCATATACAACATTGCGCACGGAAAGAGAGAGAGAGAGAGAGAGAGAGAGAGAGAGAGAGAGAGAGAAAATTGAATTCATTTTCTACTACGAATATAACTTAATTTTTGCGTTTCAAAGTTAAATTAAATTACATGGAATGAAATAAATGAAAGTTACATAGATTAAAATAATGTGAAAATAATGGACGTTACGATAGTTAAGTACAAAGGGTAGCTTAATTTAATTATCATAAACTGTAATTCGGTTCAACTTTTGGCCTCGGGCAAAAATTTTTCAAGTACTCTCGTGAAAATTTTTTAGCCCGAGCTCCCGCGAGAATTAATACATGGAGAAAATTTAATACGAACATATACATGGTAGAAAAAACTCTGCTATCCTGTCAAAGAGAAAGAAGGAAGGCGAGCAAAGTGTTTCGGTATTCAAGGGTGAAGAATACTTATCCAAGTCCAGCATCCTTTTCCTTAACAACGCGAGAGTTGCTCGACCTCCGACGTGTATAACTTCACCGATGCTTTCATGTAAATGCAACATTGCAACCCTCCTATCCCTTAGGTTTATATCAATGGTAATCGTATTCGACGTGGAGCCAACAAAGTTCCCACTCGAAAGTTTACAGTAAAGTAACAGTTCAAAGTTTATACCCTGCCTGTCGATCCAAAGATACTTTTTCATATCAAGCACATTATTGTACATTTGAAATTCATTAAAAAACAATCAACCCTCAATAAAAAAAATCCTGCTATGAAAATGATAAAATTTATAATGTCAGAAAAAGTGACTTTTCTCTCTCACCAACACACTAACGCTTTTGAAAAGGATGAATCTGGCTCTTTTCAAGTTTTAAAATTAATAAAATAGCATAATCTCGCTACTTTGTGGCTTTAATATGCTTTACGTATGGAATCCGTGGGAAAAAAAGCGCTTGAAGAGATGTAGAATTCTATTGAATCATCTCTTATTATCTTCCTTCTCGCTCTTATATACGGTAACGATTCAGAAGATCTCCATGAATAAGTCGCGGGCGACAATTTGAATACACGTGTGCTTATGTACGCGCGTATATCGTCGTATACATGCATTATCCTTCTTTGAAAAAGCGTTCGTCGTTGCACGATTACATTAAGCGCGAATGCATCTTTGCCTCTTGATTTTTCTCAATTATACATTCAATCTAGCTTCGGTTCGTTTAATGCGCAAAAGTAAAAACGTATATATATATATATATATATATATATATATATATATACATACAGTACCGGCCAAAAATATATCACCTTTAAGATTTTTGTTATTTCATATATCAGATCATAAATTTAATTTAATTTACTTACTTACAAAATTAATTTTTTATATTATTAAAATTACGTTTTTATATTATTTTATGAAAAATATTTTATTTAGTAAGTTGTATTTACTATCAAAACATATATTATGATATTATAAATATCCATGCACTTTGAATAAAATTATACTCAAAAATACTAAAGGTGATATATTTTTGGCCGATACTGTATATATATATATATATACTTTAGTCGGGACTATTCTTTTAATTAAATACACCACCGTACTGGTGCACGATGAGACTGAATCGGTAATGAGAGCGCAAATTCTCATACTTTTTCGTAAAAACACGAGGGTGATATACCCTCTCGAGCGGCTTCCTCAACAAAATGATAATATCAAGCTGCGTTATATCATTCCCATCGTTGCGACAATTCGTAAATTATTCGCGTAGTCGCGCTTTAGTTTCCCTACTCTAACGTCATTTGTCAGATTTTACATTTCGTATAATCGTAGGTATATTATAAATTATTAATTTTAAACTCGTACAGAGATTTTTTTTTATTATATATGTATTCAAGCTAAACGGCATAAATTTTAAACAGATAAAAATTCGACACGCATATTTCTTTTTTTTTTCTCTTCAAAAGTTTTGACGAAATCAAATAAGTTTACTTTCCCCACCCTTTTGTCATAAACAAAGGCAAAAAATATTTATAACATAACCGTCTAGAGATTTATCGGATAAATTCAACATGCTTCAAATCGATAATTATTAACCCTTTGAGTCACGAATTTCTCTAATTGTCAGTATTTTCTAAAATTTGGTATATAAGGGTTTTTGGGATCGCTGATTACGTTCAATTCGTTGTCAAATTTTCAAAATTCACATTTGGCGGATCCAATATGGCAGACGATTAATCAGCGCAGCCAAAGATCATAGCTTTGTAACATTTTTCTCGTTCTAGTGCAGCGTTGATAAAATTTTGTAATTATTTATCGGTTTATGATTGGCATCATATATAAGAATCATCAAAAATATTAAATTATATTAAACATTTTAACATTGCATAAATTTCATTAATTGCGGATGTTCAATGTGATACTAATTGACTTATTATATTTCAACTATACAAAAATTATTTTATATTTTCTTTTCTTCTCTCTGTGCTAACGAATAATATATATAAAATTCTTCCATCTCTATTCGGTACATTTAGACACGAAAAAAAAAAGTTAATATTAATTCTCTATCCAATATATATGTGTATTAATATTTCATTAAAATATATACCTGCATTTTTATTAATGGAGAGTTTAGTTGTAATTAATTTGTACAGCAGCGTAATCTCTATTATTTTACTATTTCAAAAGTTGAAAATACTTGGAAATGACGCAACGAAAAGTAAACTATTGCTACAGATAAAATCTATATTCCATTTTCTATACATAATTTTTAATATAATGGTCCAAAAATTATGATTTTTTCACAGAATTAATAAATAAAGACAGTTGTAATATTGTAAAACTATATAAAATATGCAAGTCTCGCCTTGAGAGACAAATAAAATGTACATGTATTTGTAGTTGCTGCGCGTTAACCCTTTGAGTCATGAATTTTTCCAATTGTCAGTATTTTATAAAATTTCGTATACATATAAGGGTTTTTAGGGTTGCTGATTACGAATCCGTTGTCAGATTTTCAAAATTCAAGATGGCGGATCCAATATGGCAGACGAGATTTTCAAAATTTTACTTCCACTATATATTGGATCCCTATATTAAATTTTTTTTCCTTTACATTCAGATTCTGTGATCTAAAAAAAAACCTTCAGGGAAAAAAATTTAAAAAGAATACGACCGTTACTTTCAATTTAGAACAGAAGATATTGTTTTTTTATCAAAAAAGGTGGATTTAACAAAAACAGCACGGTGGAAAATTGTAAAAAAATTCTGAAAAATACTTTAGAGTGTACTAAGATTATAAAAAAATTGCCGTATTTATTGTCATAATAGATTAGTAGAAAATGCATTTTTTCGTAAAAAAGTACTAATTTTGACTGTTTGGTTATATATGGTATTTTTTCAATTAACAATTAATGACTGATCATATTTTTTTTTACACTTATTGATGTTCTAGAGACTCTGTAGAAACAAGAAATCCGGTATTTGTTGATAAAAAAGTAGTTAAAACAATAAAAAACTACGAAATAGGAGGTGGGTCTCTGGGTGACTCGCTGTGATGACTCAAAGGGTTAAAGACGAAAACGTTCATTTGTATCTCAGGGTTGAAAAAGATGGAAGGAGACAGCACGTCGTTGGACAAGTTGCTAACCGTTCTAGCAGAAGTGTTCGGAACGGCAATCCTGGTCTTTCTAGGATGCACAGCAGGCGTGGGCAGTTTGGGAGAAACTCCGCCGCCAACTATGCAAGTCGCTCTCGCTTTCGGTATCGCTGTTATGATCGCAATACAGGTATAAATCACTTATGTGAAAATTTGATTATTAACGCGTGTTACCCTTGAGAATGATATACTATTTCGCGACACACTAATACGTTTGTTTTTCGCAGTATTTATTTATTTTTTTCATATACCTTCCATCAATCTTTTATATTTACATTTTTTTATATCCGATATATAATATCTCTGTTGCCAAGAATTATATAATAATATTATATGTGAGAAAATTGATATAAATCGAGCGCCGGGACGTCATGTTATCGAATCTTGTCGTCGATTAAACGTCACTTGTTTACGCTCTTTTTTTCAGTGTATTGGTCATATCAGTGGCGCTGACATTAATCCGGCTATTACAGTGGCTACAGTGATTCTCGGCCGTAAGTCCCTCCTGATAGCCGGACTCTACATTATTGCACAATGTTTGGGTAGTCTGATAGGCTATGGTTTGTTAAAGGTCAATAAATATATCCACATATTTATTTGCTCTTTACGATTGTGAAAGAATTCGAATTATGTTTTGGTAGGCACACTCAAACAAGAATTATACTTGTATTTGGATATAATGTAGTTTATTTAAAAAATTATATTCAAAGTCGCTCTCAAATTAACTCGTTATCTCAAAATTACTTAAACTTGCTCGAGCTTGCTCTTATCGCAATAATATAAATCGTAATTACTGCCTGGAATTTATTTTTTACACTCTTAGACGACAGCTTACATTTGTTAAAAAACATTGATTAACTTAAGTTGGCGATAATATTAATCATATTAATTCTTCGTTTAATATTGATTACAGACGATAACGCCGCAAGAATTATTGCACGACGGTAACATAACGACGATCTACTCCTTCTGCACAACGGACATTAATAAAAATATAACAGTCGTTCATGGGCTTCTAGTTGAGGCTTTAGCTACAGGAATACTGGTCTTCTTCGCCTGCGGAATTTGGGACTCGCGAAATGGGAAAAATACCGACTCGGTACCGCTAAGATTCGGACTCGCCGTCAGCATGCTCGCTTTTGCCTTTATCCCTTATACAGGCTGCAGCATGAACCCTGCTAGGACATTTGGACCAGCGATCTGGAATAATTACTGGGACAATCACTGGATATTTTGGCTAGGACCGATCGGTGGATCCATAATTGCGTCCCTGATCTATCGATGTTTATTTATGCCGAGGACGAAGAGTCAGGAGGGTGCTATACATGACGTAGAAACTTTAAACGGCGTCGAGACGTAAATGAAATTGCATGTACGTTCTTCCCCGAACTTATTATTAAATCATTACATTATTTTCATACCATTGTAAAAGATTAAAATTAAAAATCAATTTTTTTTTTTTTCTAAAAAGAAATGCGCATTTCATATATGTAATATGTTGAAATAATTTTGTTCTAAATAATTCATTACGCGTTAAATTTTTTCACGTATTAGATAATTATTTAAAAATAATGTTTAAACTTTTCCTATTAGAAGACAGTCATTTTTAATTGAGAAAATTACTTGAAAGTGAAAGGCTACCTCGCTCGCATATATGGTATGAATGTTTCTTTCTCCTTGTAAAAAAATCTCATCAATGTTTCGCAAGCTTGGCATATTTCCAAAGCAGTTTTTATGTTTTATTGTTCTACCTTTTGTCCATTCAGTCTCAACTCAAATATCTGGTGGATATTTTCAGGCAACGTGTAACGTCATTTTTATCAAGTAATTTACGAATCGAGCTTATATCCTGCACTTTTTTTCTTTCAGCGATCAAAATTATATTCTGGCTGTCGGTGATTCACAAAAATTGAACGAGACATATCCTGAATATCGCGCTGGTATTTTCCTCCTCGGCTAAAAAAAGAGAACGTTGTAAAAGTTCCAGCGGAAACTCTTGCAGGGCGCGATGGAAACAGATCGGACAGGTTTTAAACTTTAAGGATTTCTATTTTTAGGATATCCGTCAGAAACGTCTCAATGGAAAATCTTGGAAAACCCGAAGGATCCTAAGAACGCAAACTTCTATTGTAGATTGAACCGACGAATTATTTGTGTATAGTAAAATCGATGTAACAAGGCGCCTAATTATATCATTCGCATTTGCTTTTATGTGATAGATGTAGAATTACCGGCACGTTTTTGTTGAAACATAATTATTTGTTATTTGTACGATTGACGGCATCGCGACCGAGTGAATGCATAGAAATGCATTTTCACCCTTTGAGTCACGAATTTTTCCAATTGTCAGTATTTTATAAAATTTCGTATACATATAAGGGTTTATAGGGTCGCTGATTACGAATCCGTTGTCAGGTTTTCAAAATTCAAGATGGCGGATCCAATATGGCAGACGAGATTTTCAAAATTTTACTTCCGCCATATTGGATCCCTATATTAAATTTTGGAAATTAAATTCTTTCTTTCCTTTCCCTAACCTTTCAGATTCTGCGAGCTAAAAAAATCTTCAGAGAAAAAATTTAAAAAAGAATACAACTGTTACTTCAGTTAATCACGAATTTTTCTAATTGTCAGTATTTTATAAAATTTGGTATATAAGGGTTTTATATATACATATATAATATATACTTCACATACATATACAAAAATCCTTATATACCAAATTTTATAAAATACTGACAATTAGAAAAATTCGTGACTCAAAGGGTTAAGCTCGAGCTTTATTTTCTTTTTATAAAAAAAATGTTGATTAAGTTCTTTGTGATTTTTTGGGGAGGTCGCTGATTACGAATCCGTTGTCAGGTTTTCAAAATTCAAGATGGCGGATCCAATATGGCAGACGAGATTTTCAAAATTTTACTTCCGCCATATTGGATCCCTATATTAAATTTTGGAAATTAAATTCTTTCTTTCCTTTACATTCAGATTCTGCGAGCTAAAAAAACCTTCCAAGAAAAAATTTAAAAAAGAATGTAACTGTTACTTTTAATTTAGAACAGAAAATATTGTTTTTTATATATTTTTTATCAAAAAAAGGAGGATTTAACAAAAACAACACGGTGGAAAATTGTAAAAAAATTCTGAAAAATACTTTAGGGGGTACTAAAATTATAAAAAAATTGCCGTATTTATTGTCATAATAGATTAGTAGAAAATGCATTTTTTCGTAAAAAAGTACTAATTTTGACTGTCTGTTTATATATGGTATTTTTTCAATTAACAATTAATGACTGTTTATATTTTTTTGACACTTATTGATGTTCTAGAGACTCTGTAGAAACAAAAAATCCGGTATTTGTTGATAAAAAAAAAGTAGTTAAAACAAGGAAAAAACTAGGAAAAAAAAGATGGGTCTCTGAGTGACCCGTTGTGATTCAAAGGGTTAAAATGCAAAATCTAAATTCCAAATGATATATATAATCTAAAAATGTTACTTTAAAATGAAAGAAAAATGGACAAAATACCCCCAACACTATATTATATAGTAAGCGCATTTCTTGAATATTGTTTTCAAGAAATTAAAATACATAATAAATAACTGGCGTTACGTATTCAAATATTTATGTCCATGTAACATTCATTTGAAATATCGCTCTGCCGTGACACATACATGAATATTTATATCCTTTTGCTACGTAGTTTTTACATATCTAGCACTTTCGAAGATCGCTCTATGTCGTTTAACGTATATGGAAGCACTATAATGGCGTGTGATTTCGTCTATTGCCTATGTATCAACGTATAATTTAAGATACTAATTTTCTCGCACTCTTTCGTTTTTTTTTTTTTTTTTTCTATCGTTTTTGTTCGTGACGCGAGGAGTCGGAAAAAGAAAATCTCTCTCGCATGCATTACGCTACAGCGGCCGCATCGTCGCGCTTTTTATTAATTATTAGCGAATTTATGGGTTGTATGTAGACCCGGTTATTCGTTCGCTTCGCAATTCCACCAAATTCGCCACCATTATATCGCACGCGTACGCGATGCAGCTCGTTAAGGCCGACATCTCTTATTCCTGCTGCGACGAAATTCGAAATAACGGAATTAGTCTCGGCGAATTCAGGAAATTGCCTCCATCGCCGTCGGTCGCGCCAAAGTTTTAATTGTATATTCGATCTGCATGTTGTGCTTGCGTGCGTGAGTGCATGTGTCTATGTATGTGTGCGTGTAAACGCGATTGCAATTACGTTCCGCGATTTAATGTATATGTAAATACAAGATACACGTTCGGACTTCCTCGCTCATTTCATATATGTATATCCCTTTTCTCTCTCTCTCTCTCTCTCTCTCTTTCTCTCCCTTCTGTAGATAACAATAACTTTAAGAGCCTGTGTGCGAAGTCGCGAGGTAGATTTCCTGAAATTTCGCAAACCTTGTTTTGCGCGAATGAGGGCGGGGGATAAGATCGAATTTCGGATTACACGACTGCAACGTGAGTACTTATGTAAGTAAATTTTCAGTTGTAATAAAATGTGGCTTTAAATAAATTCCACGCGGTATTTTGACGGTTGTGATTTTTCTTCTTATGTTTTTTTCTTTGTTTTTTTTTTTTTTTTTTTTTCTCGCAAGTACCTATTTATATATTCTACAAAAAAATTATAGCGCTTAATTCTTCTAAGCTATTATTAATTTTTTAGAAATTAGTTTAAAACTCGTGTGATTTGCAGAGATTTGCAAATAACTGAAAAATGACAATAAATACTTATATTAATATTCATAACTGTGTGCGCAATTTATTTACAGAATAGCATAGTACCAATATTCTCAAGTTTACATAGCGTAAAAATAATATCTTACATTCAGATGTAATGTAAAGTAGAAAATAAAAAAAAAAGACCCACTAAAAATTTATTAATAGCGTTTTATTGATAACCTCTTGCCTGCGAATAAAATCATGTATCGATATTTGTCGGCGAGTCAAAAAATGTCAGTTTATTATATAAAAAAAAAAAATCTATACAATCGTACATAATTTAATCGTAAAAATTCAGATGGTCGGAGGCGTGCTACGATAGAAAGATATAAAAATAGCGGTGATCATATATAAAAGAGCAAAGCGCATATTGTTGCGAAAGATATTACGTCATAAATATTCGACTCCAAAATTAGTATTCTCTTCGAGTTTCTGCGATCGATACGCTGGAATAGATATTGCAAGGCACGTGTAATTTTTGTTTCAATTTGAAAAAAAAATTTAAAGAGAGACAAAAAGTGATTAAAAAGTAAGACGAGTACGACGAGAGGACGTTTAAGTAAGCGACAGGTATATTACAGGTACGTTACACGATATTACTAAGCAACTTAATCATTGTTTCTCGTTTGTTGAACGGTCTCACGCATTCTTGGATTTTTTTTCGTAATTATCATGCAACAACGCTAAAGACTGAAGACTTAATTGCATAGAAAATTACTTCCTAGCATTGTTCGCGACGCAGAAGACTTCTTAATCTTGATCCAAAAGTACGTGTGGAGAAACATACATACAGTGACACCGAAAGCCTCGACAATCGCCACGTTGTCAGTCAGTCAGTCAGTCAGTCCTGACAAACAAATACATATATTCGCGATATATATTCAGTAACGTAGTTGTGGGACAAAACTGGAATTAACATCCCCGCCTGATTGTAACGTAGCGAGCGACGAAGTAGGGCGTACAGTCGGGTTGTTATATCACGCGAGCAGAAACCACGTGTCTTCTTCGCGCGATAGAACAAAGTTACAATCACATTCGCGGCTCACAAAGAGGCCGGCTGACGGAGTGTGCGGGTGTCCCTCTCTTTCTCTCTCTCTCTCTCTCTCTCCTTCTTTCTCTTCTTCGCCGTGTTGAGATTCGTCTGCCCAGGACATTTGTGTTTGTGGTGTTGTGACACTTTCCGCTCAAGAGACGCTCCGTCATGCCGGCGAACGATTTTCGCGCAGGTAAGAAATCACGTCTTTTTCATTGAAAATGAAATTGCTTCGCGACGATGGTTGGAATAAAAGTATAATTAATTATCTTAATAAATCTTGAAAGCTACCGAGCCCATGTCTCTTTTATAACACGGTTAGAGATCTCCAAAATAACATTTTTTAGAAAATGTATTTGCCTATAAATATTTACTACTCAATCGATAGAGATTTTTATTTACACCTTGTCTGTATTAATATTAAAATTTCTATCGAACAATAAATTAATTTCTTAATTATTGTAAATAAATAAAAGCATTAAATTTATTATTTTATTTTATTAGATGTAAGAACCAGTTGGCAAAATATTAAAGTTATTACTTTCGAGAACCTTTATTATTATTTAATCGAAAGGCAACATGACGCACTGTATACCGAAGACTCAAGGTCTGAATAACTTATACGAGGTCTCGAAACACAAAAGGTCTTGAAATTCACAATCACAAAGCCGAGAATAATATTTACGCTTCTAAATCAATCTCAATATCCCTAACAATATTTATAATTAGTATTAAATATTTAATTTAATTACTAATATATCGTACATTTTTGGCGTGAAATAAGTAAAAGATAATCATATGTGACGTTAAAGAAATTCAAGTTTTAATAATAAGCTAATAAATATAACGTATAAATAATTCAACGAGTTATAAAAAAAAAACGATAAGACAAAAACTGTAAATGAAACTATTTATATACATTATTGCGCTTCATGCGACTAGCCGATTCAAAGTGAATTCATCAAGATTAAATTGCGTGCAAATAAAATTTGCTTCTTTCTGACATAACAATTTGCTTTATATTTCATAAATAGAATTGCTAGTAATACGTCGCTACTCTTGAGTAAGCAATTTCATAACTTGGGGCCGACGACCTTAGTCCAAATATTCTTAAAATAGTCTTTACTTTCAACACTCGATTTATTGATGAAGTTAAAATAGAATTTATTTCAACACTATGACGATACGTCATAGAAAAGACGCTAAAATATAAATTAATATAGAAACCGAATTTCTCTTGTATTTAACCGTGTTGAAAAATTTATAGAAATATAAGTGAACTGGAAAAATTAAATTAAGTAGGCAAAAAACAAAATGTATTATATTATTGAAAAGATAATGTCAAGTTATATTGAAGCGCTTTGCAATTCATGCCACGTAATGTGTCATGCCATTGCTTTTTCCTATCGTTTAACTTCAACAACTTTTAAAAAAAAAAAAAGAGAGTCATACGATGATCAAAGTGCATTTTTTAACAGTCGGCAACAACTTATCCTTCATTATATAAAGAGTATATATATATATATATATATATTTTTTTTTTTAATTATCAATCAAGATAATTTATCAATGTTGGTTATTTTCTCTCTCTTTCTCTCTCTTTTTCCCTGCATTATAAATTTTATAAAATAAATTTTATTAAATACTAAACGTGAGAAATACTGAATAAAAAATCTACTTAAAAATGTTTTACCGTGTATTTTTAAATAGATTTTTCATTCAGTATTTCTCACGTTTATTTAAAAAAAAAACTCTAAATTTAACAATTAAAATAATTGCACACAAATTAAATATTACTATATATAATAAACGTACAATTTCGTGTGATTAACGATAGTTTATGTCCGCGCAACATCCCGCACGCACGCGACATTAGTTATAATTTATTGTAACACGATTCATGATAATATAATACAATAATCGTATATTATAGCAGACAAGGGGGGCCAATTATACATGACAATTCTTCACGCAGTTATATTTACTGGTTACGTGACAAATGTTGATTAGTCCTTAAGGTCTTGTGTGCACATATAAAAGCAAACTTTAATTCAAATAGCATTTCAATTGCTAATCATAATGTGTTAAAAAACTGTCATCTCTCTAAAATTCTGTCCAACAGTAGTTTACGTCACGAGTGTTTTTGATTTGCTTTTATCTAACGTTAACTTCTAATTTCATCTACCAGTATTGTGATAAAAAAAAAAAAAAAAAAAACTTTTTTTACAAAAAATACAGCAGCAATTTCAGAAATTTCGTTGCGAATATACAGTACCGGCCACAAATATATCATCTTTAGTATTTTTGAATATAATTTTATTCAAAGTGCATGGATATTTATAATATCATAATATATATTTTGATAGTAAATACAACTTATCAAATAAAATATTTTTCATAAAATAATATAAAAATTTAATTTTAATAATATAAAAAATTAATTTTATAAGTAAGTAAATTAAATTAAATTTATGCTCAAAAATCCTAAAGGTGATATATTTTTGGCCGGTACTTACATATATTTCTATTGGAATCTATAAATATTTCGCCGCGAGATCACGATGTATAGCTTCAAGGATTTCTTCTTTATTCTTCGTTCCAACTAAAGTATATTTTTATCGACGAGCAGCGAGAGAGATTGTTTTGTCGATATGAGTAACAGATTGCTTACGCGTCGGATTTTCCTGGCTATTGTATCTCAAGATACAATTTTTCACATTGGCCCACTTGTGCGCCTTATTAGAGATTGCGTACTTACTTGTTAAATGAAATAGCACGTGTTTATTTGCTCATCCAAAAGATAAGAAGATTGGAGTTTCGATGATAAAATTCTCTTACAATTTAAACTCACTGGCGACCACCACTTGTCAATATTAAATAAGACGTGAGCTCTATTTTTTAATCGATTTTGATAATAAAATCTTATTTGCGCAACCGTTTAGTGAATAAAAATAATTAATTTAAATTAATTAACAATACGCAAAAATTGCAACACAACATTATTTATTGTTAAAAGAAAAATGTATTTAATTAACGTAAATCTTATATTGAAATAAAAACTTTTAATTTAAAAACATTTAATTTAATTTTATATAAAACAAACTAATATATAGTATAACAACTTTGCGTCTCTCTTTTAAAAAAATAATTAATTTAAATTAATTAACAATATACGTAAAAATTTCAACACAACATTATTAATTATTAAACGAAAAATGTATTTAATTAACGTAAATCTTATATTGAAATAAGAAGCTATATATCTCGTTTAATTTTATATATAAAAACCTAATATATATATATATATATATATATATATATATTGATACAAATATGATGTATATACATTTATTAAAAATGTACTTTAGATATTTTTATTACTGTAGCAAAAATTAATTTTATCATTAAAGTATAATAACTTGGCGTCTCTCTTTAATACATCTATAAAAGATTACGTTAAAAGATATTAGCAGCGCTTATGCCGGTGGGAATAAAAATTCGGCAGATAAAATCAAAATCGTCCTATTAAGCCATATCACGAAGATAGATAAAGTTCTCTGAGGCGAATAAAATTTTTTACTTTATTTTCTGCTCCGGATTTATATAGAGAGACGAAAATTTCATCGATATCAAACACCGCGCTATTTACAGAGACTCCGGTTGCGCGTATTTATCCAATGTATTCCAACGGCGAAAGATCATTTAGCCGAGGATATGTTTGTGCATTACACGATTAGACTTTCGACTCATCACTATCGGTTAACTCGTGGTATTGGCCTTTATCATTCTAGTGTGTGAAAACAAATCCAGTCTCGATATCGCGATACATGCAAGTTTACACAGAGTTGCTCCGCGGTTATCTCAATTCTTCTAACAAGTAAACGCTGTCGATCGATAATAATTAACGAGGGTACATTTATTATGCTTGGCAAGAGGAAATTTTTTTATGACATATTATATCTTCCGAAATGCAGCGCGTCATCTAATTATTGATATCGATGCAAAACGAGAATTGCGTGGATATAAATTTTGCAACTTGATAAGCGAGACTGGGAAAATTACTCGCGTCTTAATTATATATTTATTTATTTATTTTACTATTTATAGTCGAAAAGTATTAAAGTAAAATTATTAAGTCGTTAAAATAAAATTATGTCAAGAAAATTGTACGATATATCGCGGAAAGTTGCGAAACAAATTAAAATGCAATTGTCTTTTTTTCTAATATAATTTCTGATTTAATATTCTTTTCACAAACTTTTGTTGCAACCTGTACTTTAGCAATAGCTTGATGCGATAATTGCATAATATCAGGGTATGTTAATTAAACGAGTTTTTTTTTTTTCTCGTATAAAGTAGATTTTTTACTTCCTTTAACGGAAACGGAAAAACTCGCTTATCGCCTGGAGGTTAAAAGATTACTTTTGCGTTCTTCGATCCATAGCATAGATATTATAAATACACATACATGTTGTGATGCGATTCCATAGCTAATTACAAACTTTATGACTTGATTGTTGTTGTTGTATTATAAAGCAATGACGTCAATTCTCAAAGAACGTGTATAAGTTGTACGTAAATATTGTATCATTATCCGCGATAAAAAATAAAAGCGATAATAATATATTGAAGTTAATTACGACAGATTTTACACGCCTAGTATAAATTTGCATAAAAGAAACATTATAAATCTACAGGATGTCCGTTTAAAATGCATGCAGTTATATGTATCAGTTCTGAAAATAAAAAAAAAAAAAAAAAAAAAAATTTATATGTCCAATGTTTTTCTTCTTAAATATATAAGTACGTGTCAAAACATATAAATTTTCATTCGTACACGACAGTGTCACGAGTAAAATTTCAATAACTGTTCCTGCATCTCTTAGAGAAATATAACACTTCAAACTATTTTAATTCATATTTGAATCGACGAGCATTGGCAGGAATCAACCTGTCTTTATTTATTCATTGATTCAAAAAAATAATAGAACAATCAATTTTCGTCGAACCTTTTATGTTAAATATTGTTTTCTTGAAATTATTTTTTTAATCTAATTGTGTTAAAGTCGGTTTTTAAAAAAATAGTTAAACATGCATTTGAGTAAAATTTAAAATGCTTTCATAATTTTTAATTTCAGCCATTAATATTTAATAATATTAATCGTACTTTTAAAGATGCGATAAAAAGCGCGACTTTTCTGCGTAGAAAATTAGGAAAGAAGAATTGTTGTCACAAAATAAATAGAGATGATTGAATATTCAACGAATGAATACAAATTGATCATCACAATCTTGAGACAGATAAAGAAATTGCGCTCACTTATTGTCAGTACGGATATATGCACGGATCATTAATCAATTTGCGTGGAATAACGTTTAATTTACGCTCGCGTGCGTTTATCGGTCTAATAGGCAGATTATGCCGGCTAATTGCCGCGTAATCTCCTGGCGGCGCTCTTGCCAAAATTAGCCGATTGTATGCAGATGGTAGATTAAAGCTTCGTTAGTCCGGCCGAACGATCGAGCGACGATTAGTGACGCGCGCAACAAATGTGTCGCAGAGGAAGAAGTTGCGGCTTCTTCTTCTTCCGCATTCCATCCATCTTCCTTATTCTTCGACAACTTTCGTCCCGTCAATGTTAACGATCGACTCGCGGCAGCCGGGATTTGATTCATCGACGTATCTACGTGGCGGATTAAAATTATCACATAATTTTAATGATTCACTCGAGCCGCGATTACGTGTTCGTGCATCGGATGTATCTAATTGTAGATTGCAATATTTCTTTGAGCCATAAATATACGATTCGACCGTGTCGGTCGTTTACACAATTTAATGATCACACGACAATGATTCATTTAATTATAGAGCAATAGGGAGTTTGCATGATTTTAAAACACAATGCATTGCGTTTTATAATTTATATATAGTTTTAAATGTAATCATTTTTTTCGTAATTTTTTAATGCAAATTAAGCGAGAAAATGAATAATAAAAATTACATTGTTTGAAATTGTCCAATACGATCCGGAAACGACCGAGTCCTCCCGAACGCGATGTGACGTCACAGTGAAATATCTGCATTCGGGGAGCCGCTAATAGCGCTAAATAGCGTGAAATAGCGTCTCCCCAAACCTAACCAATATATACAGTGACAACACACTATTTTTATTTATTAAAATATCCAGTTATTGTTGAAACGTTTGAAACTATTGCACTGTGTGACGTCACGCCCTCCAACCAATCAAAATCGTTTTCTCACAATTTAAATTTTATCAAATTTTAATTTAATTTTTTAATACCTTTCTATTGATTAAAATTTAAAATTTTCTTATAAATAAATTTATAATAATATCATTTAAATTACACATATAAAAAAATGTATTTTTTTTTTTTAATGCAAACTCTCTATTGAAATTATGGGCGTAAAGTCGGTTGGTTCAGTGTTACGAATTAACAAGTATGAAATTTTCTGTGATTTTATTTCTTAAGAGTAATAATTACGTAATGTTCTTAATGGTTTCTTTATGTTAAAATTTGCAAATTCATTGGTAATAAATCAAATATAATAGGATAGGAAAAAATTACGATGACATTTCCGCTTATTGTTAAAGCATGTAAAATCGAATAATCGATCCCACGAATTTCGTGGAAATATATAATAGTCAAAGATTATTCAGCATGCTTTACTGAGCAAATTACATGCTATTAAATCAACGAAATTATGCGATATATATACTTGAATGCACCACATATACAGCTTATCGCCGAGTAGATAATGTTTCTATCGCAATACAAAGATATGACGGTCAATTTAAAATATTATATAAGCCGCCGCCGTTTTCTCTTTAAAAATATATATTTGTCTGCTCTTATCACGCGCGATATGCATTTCCTATCATCGGATGAGTATTATCGACAGTTTTGAAAGTGGAGTTGTCGACTGCTAAATCCTTTCCTGTCTTTCACAATATCCACGATAAAACTCAAATATTTTATCGCTAACCTGTGACCAATGTACTCGTGAATAACAAATAATGATTTCGGATATACGGGATTAGCGGATATGCGTCCTTCAAGATTATCAAGAAGATTCGATTATATCTACAATACAATAATTACATAAGCGATAAATGAGAATCAAAATTTTAATCCACGCGATATAGTATGACGAGTAGATCAATCAAAGAATATTACAAAAATTACTAATGAAATATATTATTTTTTTGCTTTTTTATTGTTTAGCCGAAAAAAAAAAAAGATCGCGTGAACGAACAAGTAGCTGTATTTTCTTTTTTATACAGTGAAAATCGATATATTTGTTAATGTTTTACACAGAAAATCGTTCATTATTAAGTATAATTTATGCTCCTACAATATTTATGAATGAACCATAAAAGATTCAGCTTCAGTCGAGATAAATACTCTTTTTTTATGTAACAATTTTGAAATATCCCGTTCCCGATGCAGTATGTTTGCAATCTGTGCTTTTAATAAAGTTGAGATAGAAATATAACTTTGTACAAAAGCATATCTATTTTGCAGTTGGATTTTTTCGCGATATTATTTTTACACTATAATCATCCGACGTCGTGTAGTCAATGTAGCGAAATAAATTAAGCAATAAATTTAACATCCGATCGATATAAACAAGAATTTTTTATTTCTTCATCATCTGGACAGAGAGTTTAAATGTATCATTCCGTGAATTTTGCTATTTATGAAATCATTTTTATTAATCGCGAAACACAGAAATCGCTGTCGGTTACTGTATCACTTTCACTCTGCGTGAAAGAACAGTCTTGTCAAAAAGTTTGTTTCTTAACAAAAATATGGGTCATAGAAAATATATATATATATATATATACAACTTAAAAAAATTCGTTACATTGTTTTAATCTACACTTTAATTTAGCGTTTTAGAAGTTTGATGTTTAAATATCAATATTCAACAATCTGTTTAACACAATTGCTCGATAGTCATAGGAATTGTGCAATAATTTACATTCATTTATCAAAATATTGACTTGTAACCGCGTCACGCATATAATTGCTGGTATGTGTTGGAAAAATCACAATATATCATCTTGACAAAGTCAGTCGTAGATAAATTATAACGTTGCTAAAAATAAAGCGTGCAAACGTATCCATGAGTTTTTATCAGGTCGCGTGTGATAAAAGAGCCAGTTGCTCCAACTGCGGAGAAAAAAATAAAAAAAAAAAAAAAAGGAAGAACGTCTTCCACATTTCTTATTAATGATTTTTATGGGCTATCTGGCGAGGATCCTCCTATATAAAAAAAGCGATTTTCCACGCGCGTGTTTCGAGAGACTAGAATAATGAACAGAATGTCGATGGAAAGGAGTTTTAGTGCGCAGTAACAGGATAAAGTTACAATTTACAAAATCTATTTTAAATTGTATTTTTTATATTTAAAATAAATCTCATTAATTATAATCTTGCAATCTTTCTAAAATCGCGAAACGTGCAACATGTGTATGTAATATAAAGTATAATTCTGGTACTTCCCTGTTTTCGAAGAAACACAGTTCTTCAAATCCTCCATCGTTTTAAAACCACAAATTTCTCGCGAAACGTACAAAAATATGTAAAGCTAATTTTTGTGATGAAACGCTACATAATCCGCTGCGTAATCAGTAAAAATTTAATGATTTAGAAATTCCGCTCAATGTAAAATGAATATTTGCGTAATTTGAAGAACTCCATTTTTTTCGATCGATAATCGACTCATTAATAACAGCGACGCATACATTGTACATCGATGTATTATGGTGCGTAACGACCTTGTGTGAATGGCGATACATGATGTTATATCTGCCTTTCGTGAAAGTTATTCTGCCGATGGCAGCCGCGGACTAAGCACGTTTCTTCAACGTGGTGTGGCAAAATGTGGCGGAATCGCCGTAAGACAAGAGGCAAGTAACGTAATCGCGTATCTTTTGACATTATCGTGCGACCGCGTTGTAAAGTTACTTGTAAAGACAGCTGTCTAACAGGAAAAAGTTTCATCCTGAAACGTGGTTCATGAATAGTGGCACATTTCGAAAAGTAATGCTGCAGTATTTCTTAAAGTGACACATTTCAAGACTAGTACTAGACAATGAAAAGTGTGAAAATTGTGCGCGTTGCAATAAATGAATACTTGATTCCTCGGTCAGAAAAATATTTTGCTAATGTAGATAGATTTCTAGATGTCTCAATTAAAAGGCTACTGCCGGATAAGCATACAAAAAACGCTCCCCTCTCCCCCGCTCCCCCGACGTGTTTTTAAATAATACTAGACCTGTCATTTCCTCATTGTAAAAGAAAATTTTCCTCAAAATTTCAGCTCCCTAACTTTATTATTTCCCGAGTTATCCAGAAAAATGTCATTTTTAGTTTTTATTTTTTTTTCTGTAAATATTTGAGATGATCGTATATCGATTTTTTTCTGAATACTTATCAACGAAAGACACAAAAAAAATTATTCTTTCATTAATCTCGAATAAAAACTCGACTTTTAAAAAAAGAAGGAAATTAAGAAATGGCTTTCTTAACATGTTTCTTTCGAGGTTCAATCATCAAACTTTTATAAAATACTCTTTTTATAGGTCTCAATACTCCCAAATTTTTTCAATTTTTTCGAGTTGGTGCAACATGGTGAAAAAAAATAAAAATCTTTTTTTTATTATTATTTTTTGATAATAGGACGAAAAATTATTTATTTTTCTTGTGCTCTCTTCTCTATAATTATAATAGTAATGATAAGAGTAATAATGATAATTGTAATAGTTATAATTACACTACAAAATAGAAATATTTTTTATGCAAAAACAATTCTCAAAAATTACAACTTTTAGATTATTTTTGCATAAAAAATATTTCTATCCTGCAGTATAATTATAACTGTTACAATTATTACAATTACTATTATAATTATTACAAGAAAATAAATAATTTTACGTCTTATTACTAAAAAATAATAGAAAAAAAAAAAGATTTCCATTTTTCTCATCACGTTGCACCAACTCGAAAAAATTGAAAAAATTTGAGAGTATTGAGACGTATAAATAGAGTATTCTATAAAAGTTTGGTGATTGAATCTCGAAAGAAACGTGTTAAAAAAGCCATTTCTTAATTTCATTCTTTTTGTAAAATTCAAGCTTTTATTCAAGATTAATGAAAAAATATTTTTTTTGTGTCTTTTGTCGATAAGTATTCAGAAAAAAAATCGATATGGAATCATCTCAAAAATTTACAGAAAAGAAAAATAAAAATTGAAAATTATGTTTTTCTCGATAACTAGAAGAAATAATAAACTTAGGGAGTTGAAATTTTGAGGAAAATTTTTTTTACAGTTATGACAGGCCAAATGTTATTTCAAAATTCGTCGGGGGCACTTTTAGTATGTTTATGCGGCTATAGCCTTTATCCCTACTTTTTGTATCTGTTAGAATATTGTTTTTCACGTATAAAATTTATAGCAGCAATAGTCTAGCAATACCTCCTCTAGAAAATTTAGATCCCACTCCCAAATATTAATGACAAATATAATTGTCCTTGACAATTATAAGCCTTAAAAGATAGGCATCGCAGAAAAAAGTTCTGTCTAAATTACACAAACAGTACAGATATAAATTCTGTCTCTGTCATTTAAATTGATTAAATGCAAAATATATGCATTATCACAGTATTTGCTAATAATTGATCTGTTTCAGTCAATTTTTTACAGCTAGAAAATTTTGGTTAAAGTTGCAACATCATTTTTTTTCGAATGCTCGCGTAAAATTTAAATAATTCAATTTTGTGCGGTTGAAAAAGATATACACACAATATTGCGTCTTTATCGAAGAAATGCTTTTCAGGATTAAAAAGATTGATGGAAGGAGAGGGCACCATGAAGAGCACTCTCATCGCCGGGCTGGCGGAATTGATTGGTACAGCCATTTTGGTGCTTCTAGGATGCATGGGCTGCGTATCTGGTCTCGGCGTCATACCTCCTCATTTACAGATAACGCTAACCTTCGGCTTAGCAGTTATGCTTGTGATCCAGGTCAGTAGGTAGTCGGAAGTCTTTGGTTAGCACATGGTTGATCGCTCCATATTATTATCTTATCTTCGCGTGCATTTAAAATTAGATGAAAAGTACGACTCTATGTAATATACTATAGTATTTGAATTTTTTCCTTTAAAAATTACCCTAACAGAATTGCATAAATAAGATTGTTGTTAAATTTTTAATTATTAATTTCCCATTTTTCTACATTGTCATAATATATAATTGCACATATATATAAAAAATATTATAATTCATGTTATAATGTAATAAAATGACACATTTTTTATCATATTATTTCATTGAAGGCCCCTTTCGTATGGCAAGAAGTTTGAAGCCTAATGATATTTTAAATAAACGACGATAATTTTGTACGACAAGGCCGTCTAACATAATTTTCGTAATATTCCTACGCGTAATTTCCGGTGATTTAACAAAACTAAAACTCAAACCAAAATGATGGTGAAATGATTATAATTTCGGCGTAACCGTATGCAGAGAAAAAGCGATATAAACAGGTAGATTTATTTTTATAACTTATTCATAATAATGGAAAAACGATCATTGACACAGGTGTATATATTTTTCCGTAGCATGAAAAATTAAAGTCATCAATAATAATTTTGTTGTGCGCGTTTCTGATTAAGACTACCATGGATTTATTTATTATACGTATCTCACAAATTTTGCAATATTGCGATATACTATAAATGCGTTTTATCTCTTTTATATGCCGCCTTTCGCCTCGTGTTCACAAACAGGGCAAAAAACGTGGCGAAATCCTGTCGCGGTTCGTTAGCGAATACTCGATTTTTTTCTAATACATATATACGGATATATTTCATTAGCTTTTATTCATCTCGCATAACGTAGTTTGTATCCGCGCAACGGATAATTCGGAATTTGTTACGACACGCTTGTTAATAAAACGCATTAGAGTTATTAAAGTTAGCATGTTGTAAATGATTAAAAAATTTTCTCTTTCATGTTTTGTTTTCACAGTGTATCGGTCACATCAGTCAAGCTCATATTAATCCAGCAATCACTGTGGGGGCCGTTATTCTGGGGAAAAAAACTATTCCTGAGGCCCTAGTTTACTTTGTGTCTCAGTTGATAGGCGCCATTCTAGGCTATGGTATGCTCAAGGTCGGTATAAGATAATTATTTATTCCTCTTTTTATTTTTCCGCTTAATAATTGCACTTTATTTACAAGCAAATAAAAAAAATTAATGAATTATTGTAATCTATTGATTAATATATTGATTAATATATTAATTTCAGTTAATTTACAAGCAAATAGAAAAAAATTAATGAATTAATCTATCTGATAATCGTCATAGAAAAAATTATTATATACATTTGTATACAATTGTCATCGATACTAAAAAAAAAAAAAAAAAAATTATAAATATCTATACAATTTATAATGTGCATAAAACAAATGTCATTTTTCCCAGATAGATAAATGAATATTTAAAACTATACATATATATAATTTTTCCTTACGTTAAGTGATTCGAGGTTTCGTTTACAAATAAATTTAGCAAAATAATATAATAATTCAAGCGCGTGTAATATAATATACCTGAGCATCGAAATCCACATCGTCGCGTTTAAATATAGAAATGATATAAGAATACTTTCTAGTTTTGTTGACACATAGACGTGATGACCTTCGACATATCCGTCGTCGTAATTCGAGCTCTATCGTTGGAATGACACACACGGAATGTGGGTTCGATTAAAGGACTAATTAAAACACGTTTTGCGTCTAGGATATTTTAATGAACGAAGAACGATTACTGAATAAGACAGACACATTGTCAATATTTATGCAGTTATAGAGTGACACAGAAATAAATCGAGAAATCTTTCCGACTGTGTGTGGATTATATCAACGCGCAGCAAAACGCGAGGGTTATAACCTTTGTTTAATCAGTAATTCATTACACGTGTTGCGCGATTAATAATTCATACTCCCGTAATCAGAAAAAAAAGCCTTACTATTGCGTATTTCTGCGTCTTTCGTAGCGATATGTTGGCGTAGCAACCTAGATAATAAAAGCAAAATGAATAATATTAATTGTCCTTTTTTCTTATAAATGAAAAGATGCATTCTTCAGAGTTCATCGATCGCGGAAAAACATAGTACAAAGCTCAATATTGATTATGGAATAAATATTACGTTACATAAAAGAAACTAATAATTTCGATAAGAGACGAGAGCAAAACTGTTTTAATATAACGGTATAAAGCAAAAGAATAATATTGCATAAATAATACTTTGTACATATTTCATATTTATAAACCGTGCTTTAATGAATGTTGCTTTCTTTTTTTCTGTTTCTGCGTTACGATGATTATTCAATCGTATAATCTGCAATTTATATAATTTTATAAACCCCGCATTACAAACAAATACTTTTATAAACAATATTCAGTTTTATTTTCATTATACGCCCGCTTTTAGTATGATAACATACAAATGTAAAAACCAATATTTGTTATTAATGCAGCTCTTTTGCTCTCCTTAATAAAATTCAATTCTGCTTTCGTAATAAAATCCTTCATTCTGTTTTACAATAAGCTGAGAGGAAAAATTGTGACAATTTTAATTAGGGAAAGAAGCGTTTTACAACTTTAATTTCAATATTCTTTGCAGGTGGTGACGCCGAAGGATCGTTTGACAGCTGGTGCTATCGAACAATCGGACATGTTTTGCGTAACTGATTTACACGCCGACCTGTCCGCGATCCAGGGTCTGATTCTCGAAGGAATCGCCACCGCCATTCTAATGTTGGTATTCTGTTCCGTGATGGACTCGAGAAACGAGAAAAACACGGACTCGGTGCCGGTGAGGTTCGGCCTCGCGGTGGCCGTGTTGGCGACCGCATTTGGCCCCTACACCGGTTGTAGCATGAACCCAGTGAGGTCATTCGCGCCCGCGTTATGGAATAATCAATGGTCGCATCAGTGGGTCTACTGGTTCGGCCCGATTGGCGGGGCCCTGATCACCTCGTTCGCGTACAGAACTATTTTCGGCGTTTCCGAAAATATTCCCGAGGACGAAGAGCCCACCGCCGAAGCGGTTGCGCTCAACAGCGTGGATGCCCATAAAACCGAGGTAAGATAGTTGAAATTTCCTCTTTCATCGTAAGGTAACTTTGGGAAAAGAAAACACGGTTACAACCCACTTTCCGACCCACGATTAGTAATCAAATTATTTGAATTACTCTAACCCTAATTTTACGTAAATAATCTACTTTTAAGGGGATCCCGAACTCATTTTTTTTATCGACCGAACCATATTTTTTGCGCACCGAAATGTTTTTATTGGTTGCACAGAATAAAAAATCCTTTTCCACGATTAAAATACACATAGAAACAATAGATGAACATTACTTAGTTTGTACATATAAGCTGCTAAACTTTTATGGTGACGTCAAAAGTCGATAACAAAATTTTAATTTTTTAATTTTTTTCGTCTTTTACGTAAAAACTCGGAATGTTCATCCATTGTTTCTATGTGTACTTTAATCGTGGAAAAGGATTTTTTATTCTGTGCAACCAATAAAAACATTTCGATGCGCAAAAAATATGGTTCGGTCGATAAAAAAAATGAGCTCGGTATCCCCTTAATTCCGCGTAACTAAAAATTGCAATTACTTTGGGAGAAATTTTGACCATTTTTTTTTTTAGTTAAGCAATTTAACATTTTGATTAGTGCCCTTTAACCTTTTGAGTCACGAATTTTTTTAATTGTTAGTATTTTATAAAATTTGGTATATAAGGGTTTTTGGGGTCGCTGATTACGAATCCGTTGTCAGGTTTTCAAAATTCAAGATAGCGGATCCAATATGGCAGACGAGATTTTCAAAATTTTACTTCCGCCATATTGGAGACCCTATATTAAATTTTGGAAATTAAATTTTTTTTCCTTTACAAAAACCTTCAAAGAAAAAATTTAAAAAAGAATACGACTGTTACTTTCAATTTAGAACAAAAAATATTGTTTTTTATATATTTTTTATCAAAAAAAAGGAGAATTTAACAAAAACAATACGGTGGAAAATTCTAAAAAAAATTCTGAAAATGAGACAATTGGTTAGTATAACTTAAAAATCTTTGAAATAAATAGAATAGCTAATTGCAAAAATTAGTTACGAGCAATCCAAATAATTTGTTTACTAATCGTGAGCCCCGAGGATTGACAAAGAGGATTGTAACCGTGTTTTTTTTTCTCAGAGTAATTGAGTCGTGTAATAAAATGTGTAAACGAGAAAAACTGTACTAATAATGTTTAAAATATTACATGTGTACTTGATTAATTTTTCAAGATCAAAAAGTGCTTTGTAAATCAATTCAAAGAGAACATTTTATTAAATATTGTGACGTTAAAATACAATTACATGACAAAGTATTTATTAATGTCGTAAATATTACAAAGAATTAATTAATCCGTATAAATTGCATTCGGTATTATTAATATCACAACTGTCATTATTTTTATTGCGCGATAGATTATTGCATATTTACACAGTTGTCGGGATTTAAAAAGAATGTATTTTAATGTAAGATATCGAAACCCCTTGTACTTTAGAATAAAATAAAATATTATAGTCTGTTGAATATAATTTGTTCGCGACAAGAATAGACATAGTAATTTTTTTGTATAAGCTACTCTTTCTGGCATTTGTAGCAGCGAAATAAATTAAAACTAACAAAAGTCAATCGGTTTAATAAATCTTGTTTTTTTTTTTTAACACAGTTTAACATTATAACGATAAAAGTTGTACAAAGTGCATACGAAACTCTCGTGTAAGAGGAACTACACCCCGTTCTGGCAATAATTTTCGTTAACGACGTTTCGGCGAAATTAACGGCCATCTTCGTGCGACTTTTAACGACCCTTAAAATATACGGGAAGGACGAAGCTCACGTGGCTTTATCATGTAAACGCCATACCCGCCATGCATCAGGGCTCTTCGCATGACGCGGATTATCTTGTAAGGGCTAGCCGTAAAGGTCGACGATAAATCGCTAGGTGGGCAAGGAAGTTCAGTAAAACTGGTTTTACGGGACGTTACCGGAGCTGGATTTAACGTCGTCGGTTTACCCCGATTGTCGCGAGCTTTAAAATGGATAAGAAAAAGAGTCGCCCGTCTCGACGATATTGTATTTAATTCTATATATCGTATCTCTCCCTATTTCATCGTCATCGTATAGGATTGCGATTTTATTCGATTTGATTTTATCCGATTACAATAGGGAGTTTGCATGATTTTGAAAAACAATTACATTTTATAATTTATATATAGTTTTAAATGTAATTATTTTTTTCGTCATTTTTTAATGCAAATTAAGCGAGAGAAAATCAATAATAAAAATTACATTATTTGAAATTGTCCAATACGATCCGGAAACGACCGAGTTCTCCCGAACGCCATTTGACGTCACAGTGCAATATCTGCATTCGGGGAGACGCTAATAGCGCTAAATAGCGTGAAATAGCGTCTCCTCAAACCTAACCAATATATACAGTGACAATACACTATTTTTATTTATTAAAATATCCAGTTATTGTTCAAACGTTTGAAACTATTGCACTGTGTGACGTCACGCCCTCCAACCAATCAAAATCGTTTTCTCACAATTTAAATTTTATTAAATTTTAATTTAACTTTTTAATACCTTTCTATTGATTAAAATTTAAAATTTTCTTATAAATAAATTTATAATAATATATATTTAAATTACATATATAAAAAAATGTATATTTTTTTTAATGCAAACTCCCTATTATTTGAAAAAAAAAAAAAAAAAATTCTTAAAAGTCTGCGTATATTTTTGCGTCTCTTATCTTTTCGCAGTATTTAAAGAATTGCCATATTTATAGGTACGTTGAAATATTCTTTGATTTTACGTACGCAAAAAACTGCTGTCTGACCATGTGAGAGATGTGGGAGAAAAATTAATTTTATCTACGATTAAAAATGTGTGTTATTCTAATTACAAACTTTCGAGCAGCAAGAAATAATTTCCATTCATTTCAATTAAAATAAAACGATAAATTATGCTCGACCAATATTAATTATGAGACCGTTATATTTATTAACCGCAACATAGAGCGCGATGAATAGTTATTATTCAGCCAATCCAGTGATCATTAGTGATCTTCAAGCATCCTCATTTTCGAGCGCAAAACATATGTATTATTTCCGCAATTCGTGATTTTCAATCTAGACGCGACCGCGGTTCAAAATGCCGAAATTAATTGGTTTCGTATTTCTCTTCCAGCAGCCGTAATTTCGATGACGAGACGGACACAATCAAAATGACAGGCTGTAAAAAGAAGCTAAAACTCGGTCGACATTTTCTCAACACGAAGAAAACCTACATCCTTTGAGGAAGATAAGTACTTTATAACGCACGGACGGATTCAATAACATATTATACTTTAAATCAGAAGTCATAGAATAGAAAGAGCTCTGGAGTCTGGAGCTCAACCAGAAGATGTACTTGGAATTCCCGAGATCATTATCAGCATAGAATGACGTGTCATCACCACGTGCGTATCCTCGTACAACTTCGAGTCACGCTTTTTCTCATTGTCAGGGTTAATTTGACAAATGCAAGTATTTGTTATCTTTGCACGATAATTCAGTTTAAATTTTAATCGATAAATCAGGCATCCGCATTTTTTTTTTTTTTATCGCGTCAAAATATCTAATGAAGTGTATTTGCTCGTTTAATCAGAATTAAATTAGTAAAATTCTCGCGCGCGCGATGTGAAAGCATCTCGACCAAATAATCATCGGGAATGAACTCGTTCTTGCGATTAAATGTCAATTGATATAAAATTAATTTCGAATATATATATATCCCGTTATGTGCCACTTTCTCTCTGTAATATAATGTACATTCGCTATAAAATAGGTGGATCATTTATTACAAGTTTACTGTATGTACATATATATATATATTTTTTTTTTCTTCATCCGTTATACATACGTTAGAGATAAGATAATGATACAAATTTACGTTTCGATGAGAATATAAATGTGGCAAATATAAACAATTTGAAAAATATATACTTACTGTTAGTTAGAAAAAAAGATGATATACTTCAACTTTTATATTAACCTTTTTTTTTTACCATTACTAATAAGTTTATATATACTTTATACGTACGTTTAGATAATAAATCAAGTTTCATGAAATTGATTTATAGTGCCATATTTTCATTCTCTTTGATTCGTGACGCCTTTTGCATGGTTTAATATAATATATTATAATTACCGTAATCTGATTATACGTTATAATACTCTTACTTTCGCGATATTGCTTGACGAACTTTACTTTTACGCTATTTGCTCGTTTAGACAGAGCGGACCGTATTCGCGTTTGTTAGTCGCTCGATTCATCGCCGGAAGCGGAAATGTCGATTCCCAAGCGACGAAAGAGCCGCGACCGATGACTCTTTACGTACCTATTTTTGTTACATGAAAGCATACACTATTATTGTTATTTCTATAGTTACGTATGTATACTTGCTCCAAGCTATCGCTATGACGAGAGAAGAGTTTCGTTCACTGGAAAAAAAAAAAAAAAGTCTTTTTTCAGACAACGCGGAGCAGCTTTTGAGCATTTCCAAACAAGTAACGTTTCGCTATTTATAAATTTTAACAGACGCACAACTATACATGTAAATATAAAATTATACAATACTATACTTTCTGCAGACAAATTATTTGCTTGAATTATACAAAGAAAAACAATCAGGAAGAATATCATCGAAGAATCGATATTTTATGCATTTTACTCTTTAAATGTAAAATCCAATCGCTAGTTAATTAAGAAAATATTAAATTTTTAGTTAAGCTCTAATGTTTTAATTTTTATTTGATAAGTATAAATAATTTTTTTATCGTATAATAATCAGTAATTGCATGTATGTGAAAAAAAGAAACAGTGTAATAAAATATGTTGCACTTGTGAAAGATTTTTAATGTAAAACACATTTTTTTCCTCTATTTTCTTTCAATCATCTTTTTTAGTTTTATTTTTAGCAAAAATAAGATTTTCTGTAAAAAAAAAAAAAAAGAAAAAAATACTAATAATCCTCGCATGCCCATTTTAATTGAGTTTTATATACTTGTAACGCGATAAATAAAAATAACTTTGATTGAGAAGGATTGAGCGAGTGTCATCGAAAAAAATATGACGTGCGTAAAAAGTGTAACTTTTTGATTTTCCCCTTTGCCGCAGGCTGTCTGTGCCGTCAAAATTTTGTAACTCGTTCGCAAATCTACGCTGCTGGTCCCGATCGCGTCAGGATACAAACACTTCATCAATTTGTCCGAAACGATAAAAAAAATATGACAGAGACTAACAGAGAAAACATCGCCATCTCTCTTTTCGTACGTTTTAATCGTTACATCGTTAATCGGCCATCGATTGCAGGACACTATTTGTATACGTACAATATTTGTAATGTCACGTTTAAATTATAGTCACCTAACAAATCATATGAAATTGTCTCCGAATACACGTGTGATCATTAATATACTGGCCTTTGACTGAGACATATTGCCAGTGTGTTGTGGAAATTGCAACAAGCATATACAATATTCATAATATTCTTTTATCCCTTTGCAATAATATATATTCTCATAACTTGCAATAAACCACTATTATACAGAGTGTCCTATTTTAAGTGTCCACCCCAAATATCTCTCATATTTTTGATTTTAGAGAAAAATGGTTCAGACAGTGTTGTATGGTTTCGAGGGGGCCATAAGATGGTACCATTGGTTTGACCTTGAAGAGTCATTTGAAGGTCACGTGAAGGTCACCTCAATTTTTTTTAATGCAACACCCTATATATCATTGCATATTTTTGGTAAGCTACAAGAATATGTAATGAAAATAAGCAGGTTCCATTTAAGAAATTAAAGATGACCTTCACGTGACCTTCAAATGACTCTTCGAGGTCAAACCAATGGTACCATCTTATGGCCCCCTCGAAACCGCATACAACACATGTCTGAACCATTTTTTTCTAAAATCAAAAATAAGAGAGATATTTGGGGAGGACACTTAAAATGGGACACCCTGTATAGCTGCATAAAAATTCACAGATTTGAATGATCAAGATAAGATAAAGATAAGATTTTGTAAATATATATGCGCGCGCGAATCATTTTACGTATTATTTTTTAAACTGTCGTTTATTCCAGTTTATCTGTCATTTTTAGACATTTTTAAACAACAGTACGAATAAGATAACATCAAACTAATTGCAAGAGGAATGCACAAATTGCACTTTTCGCATTTTTCTCAAGACGCTACGAGTGTTACGAATTAGAAAAAGAAGTATCGAGAGACGAGTGTTGTAGAAGAAATTGATTTGGACGCAAAAAGGGGCGTGTTACCACGGTGGTAATGGTGACGCGTCCCGAATAACTTTCCAACTCTCTCCCATTCACCACGTTCTGCGTTTGCAACGTGTCGCCTGGCGTGCCAGCCGTTCGTGACTGGCTCGTAGTCGGGGTTTGCTGCAGTACAGGCGCATCTGTCAGATACCTTCCCCCCCCCCCCACCCTTTTTCCGCGGATATTGGAAACTGGCACCGGGATATGCCGTAGCATTTTCGTAACGTGTGTGTTCTAACAATGCTCGAGAAATTTTCGCGAGAAAATTATCTGAAGACGCAGAAAAAAAAAAAAAAAAAAAAAGGTTACAGCCGAGTACGTTGCGACGTCGTAATACTAAATTATTAGGAGAGACGGAGAATGTCTTTAGGGAAATTTTTCTTTTATGAGAACGTAAAAGGGGCGAGAGATAATGAGCTAACGGCGGGAGTATATCCGTGAAATAATACCTAGTAAGATGAAAGATATTTGAGAATCAAGTTTGAGGAATGCAACCAAAAAAAAAAAAAAAAAAAAAAAATCTTATTTTTCGGTTAATTTTAATTATTTAATTTTATCTTTATGCGCTGGAGAAATCTGAATTCTTTAGGGAAATTAAAACTGACATTATTGTTGAAGTAATTGAAATTTTATGTCTCGTAACTTTATTTGCCGACAAAGGACATGAGAGTGAATGCAATTGCAAACATGGCAATAAGCAAACACTTTGTATACGTATAATGCCACATTTTGTGCAAGTGGGTCTCGTGGGAACGATAACTCGTGACGTAATGCAAAATTAGACAAGAAACGGGGGGTGGGGGCGGGGGAGGGCAGGTTCGCTTAAGCAAAAATGGAAAAAGGGGGCGGTCTGGGAAAGTACGATGTAAAACGCGATAAAAGAATTCAGGACTAAATATAAGAAGAAAAGGAAAGAAAGCAAGGGGATTGTGTTGGCGAGAGCGAAACTACATCCGAATGTCACTACGACGTTTCCGCGCGCGCGTTTGGGACACATTTTTCCTTTACGGAAAAGAAAAGTAATATTTCCGTATGATTTACATGCCAGGCGGTAGGTCGCTCGTTAATAATTCAATTTTCAATCTGGTCTTAATGCTCGCCGGGCTTTCCCCAACTTCCATCCCCTTCCCTCACCCGTCTCTCTCTCTCTCTCTCTCTCTCTCTCTCTCTCTCTCTCTCTCTCTCCCTCTCCCTTTAGTTCTCTTTCCTTTACGTTTCCGTCCGGCGCGGCGCCTCTTTTTCTTTCTCCTTCTCTCACTCTTTTATTCTTTTCTTTTATTCGTCCCGGTACTTATCCCACGCCATGTCGACGTCCAGATAAGAGCGAAATAAGTACGGGGAACGTGAGTAAATTTTTATATCGCTGTCCAAGTTTGCTCTGTACTTTTCGCGTCCGCGTGTCTCGTAATCAAAAGCGAAAGAAAAAGAAAGGGGACTAAATAGATATCTCTCTTTTGTAAATGAATGAAAATTTCATCGTCGAGACGCGAGAACGAGGACATCCGCCACCCGCCACAACGGCAAGAAGCAGAGAGACCTTCAAGGTCGAATTGCGAGTGAATTAAGCGGTCGAGGTTGGGTGCTAATTAAAGCATGGTCTCAGTGTCTCGAGTTACCGCGCCGGATTGGTTGATTCGATTAACTAAAGGCGAAGTTTCACGTCTTCTACACGTTACTATAGCCTAATATCCAAATAAATCGCCACCGATGCATTACAAAGTGATCCATAGGTGCTCGAATAAGCTGTTGTCGCAATTTCTATCTCACCAATTATCCAATTTAAAACTTTGATATTAAATAATATCTATATAGAAATAAGAAATTGTGTTGATTGTTGCAGAAAAGAGATATGCATTAAAGAACTTCATTTTTCATAAAGTCATTACAAATCAATACAATCTGGACTATACAGGGTGTCCCATTTTAATTCCTCCAGTGAAATATCTCGAAAAATATGGAAAATTCGAAAAAATGTTTCAGACAAAAGTTGTATGGTTTCTAGGGGGACATAAGATGGTGCCATTAGTTTGACCTTGAAGAGTCACATGAAGGTCACGTAAAGGTCATTTTGAATTTCTTAAATGGCACACCCTATATATTTTTGCATATTCTTGTAGTTTAGCTTGAGAGCTTTCCAAAACACTATGATAAAATGTTTTTTCATTAAACACTTTTCGAGTTATAAGGCTTCAAAGTTGCAATATTTTGACATAAAATACAAGATATCTCGTAAAATATTCATTTTTTGATTATTTTACCCTAATACTTTTATGCACAGAATAACGAGACAAATCAATTGGCATAATTAAAACACATAATTATGTTAAAAATGTGTAATTGCTAGTTGTAAATTCAGAGTTTTTCTCAAAGATAACTGTGTGTTTTCTTTACGCTAATTGATTTGTCTCATTATTCTGTGCATAAAAGTATTAGGGTAAAATAATCGAGAAATGAATATTTTACGAGATATCTTGTATTTTATGTCAAAATATTACAACTTTGAAGCCTTATAACTCGAAAAGTGTTTAATGAAAAAACATTTTATCATAGTGTTTTGGAAAGCTCTCCAAGTCAGCTACAAGAATATGTAACAAAAAATAGGGGGTGCCATTTAAAAAAGTTGAGGTGACCTTCATGTGACCGTCAAATGACTCTTCAAGGTCAGACCAATGGTACCATCTTATGGCCCCCTCGAAACCATACAACTTTTGCCTGAAACATTTTTCTCTTCCCGGCTTGGTTTTCGAGATATTCGACTGGAGGAATTAAAATGGGACACCCTATATATATATTATAAAATTTGGCAAAGTTCCTTTCTAGAGGAGAGAAGTAATTAAAAAAATTATTAATAAAAATAAAAATAATATATTATATTTCTTCAACTTATTATTTCTGCAATAATTTAATTGTAAGTCTTCAATCATGCTTTTTTTAAATTTAATCCTAGGGATCTTTAGACTCATTAAAATCTTGTTTCATCCTCGCAATTTTTTTTAGTTAAAAAATTTATTATTTTTCTAATTAATGTTCTCTTTCAAAGAAATCTGAAATAACTTTAATACACTATATAAATTAAATTTCTTGTGAAATTATTTTTATATTTTATTAACTTTACTAACTTTGTTACAAGGCTGTAAGATCACGAGCTAGTTTATGCATAACCGGAAATTTCTTCGCTTCATTTCATCTAGTTCAACGTTATAATATACTTGGCATATATAATGAAAATATTGTAATATCGCAACGATTATGGAAAAGATCATAAACATGTCTTAATTATTTACCTCCATAATTAGCAAAATAAAAATATAGCGAGTACGGATATTTGATCGAATAAACTAATCAATGTTTTCATAAACTTTACTATAAAATTAGACCGTAGCACATTACATTCCTATAATCCGTTTATTTACATTAGTATCACTTTTCTTAAGTAATGCAATTTCATAATTATGCGAATGTATATGAATTTCAAGAGCGCACGTAAAAGAATGCACGCGTCTGTGATTACCATCACTTTGCGATTAAATTTATATGATTAGAAGAATTATCTTTTTCTATGAAATTAAATATTTTATATTTATCGTTTGTGATTTCGAGAAGAAAAATATCATAACATTTATAATGCCATATTGGGTATTTCTTCATTCAGAATTCTAAAACGTACAAAAAACACAAGATAAAAGAATAAAATATACATATTTTGTAATAAAATTTAATTATTATTTGAGAAAATATATTTATAAAAGACTTGGTAAAAGTTTCAATGGTAAAAAGCTAATTATGCATGCTATTTTTTTTTTGTATCGAAAATACATATACATATATATACATAAAGATTTTTAAAATGTTTCAACGGGCTATATAATTTTACGTTTTTTAGTCACAACATTACAAGACAACTTTTCGAAGCTCTTAATTTGCGTATAAATCATTATGAATTGTTTTTTAAAATTAAAAAAAAAAAAATATGAGAAATTATGTCATATGCGGGAGATTTGAAAATGTAATATTTTTAAGATAGCATTTTACTTTGAAACGGAGAAGTAAATCGAGAAACCTCTAAAATAAAGTATTCGAAGGATTTCCTCCTTCAACCCTAATCCTCTAAAGATCAATCAACGAATAAGGAAATCAAGGAAACTCTGACATTTCTTGAGCAAGATTTATTACGCAAACTTACTTCTCGAAAGCCTTTATTAGAAATGAAATCCAGAGTTCAGTGGAAGATCAATACGGACAGAGATCACGAGGGTTAACCGCCGGAAACGATCGCGTGCAGGGTGGCTCACCGCGAAAAGAAAAACATTCGTTTCTCGAATGACATGCAGTGTGTCGATTTGATTTTCCGCCTCAAGGACAAATCGCGGTGATTTTAAGAGCCGACCTACCGCAGTCGCGGGATATATATATATATATGTCGGTCCGTGAAAGACGGAAAAAAAATTTGTATATTCCGGTTATAAACTTTGTCCAGTGCGCAAACTCGACCAGTCGAGTTCGACTCGGTGGTCTCTGTTCCCTCTCCCTCGCTCTCCACGATATTCCAGCCCTGCCCTTTCCCTCTATCGCAAACTAACCTAACTGAGAACAGGTCCGACTTAACAGCGGGTGTTCTTAACTGCGTCAAATTATACCGCGATACAAAAGATTAATATAGATTAAAATTAAAAAATTTTCACAAAAAGAATTAAGTAATAAAAAATATATATTAAAAGCTACATATATATATATATATACATATATATACATATATATATATATGTATATATATATATATATATATACATAGAAATAAATATGTATAAATTTAAAGTTTCGTATTTTTAAGATACTGTATTTTCTTACGACAAAACTGTTTTTCTAATAAACCACACGTGCTTTATAATACATTAGAATGAAGAAATACCATTAGACATATATATGTATCGCACAGACTATATGATTTCGCATTTATTTGGCATTTAAAAATCTCATGGAGAGCGTATCAACGCGTGCCGAGTCAGTGATAAGAGAGGAATCCTACTTACCGGCGAAGCGGCGACGTCATCGGTGGCGGCCTCGGTGGCTGCTTACGGTCCTGCGAAGCATCCCTCTCGCGGGGCATGGCGCCGTTTCGGCATCTTTGTCCATCGCACGCACAGGGAGGTCTCCCGCCGCAAGGTCTTTGGAGTCTCCCTCTCTCTCGCCGACCCTCGCTCGAATCCCTTCTCCGTCAGCCCGACCTCCTTCTCCCTCACGCGTCTCTTCTCTGTCTCGCTCTCGCTCCACCTTGCGTGGTCGGATGGCGAGGTGGGGTACGGAACGAACGCGGTCGGACGACAGTCCTTCCGCGGATTGCGGAGGTCGTGGCATCGTTCAATGTCTCGCGCACTCGACGACGTCACTCGTCGTACCCTCTCGATATGCCACGGGAGCCACAGTCGGTGTATCACAGTGTATAAGTCACGAGACGCGGTCAACGTGAGCCCGGCGTGGAACGTCCGTAGAGAGAGAGAGAGAGAGACGGACGCAGGAGCAGCGCAGGAACAGAGAGGCCCCCCGGCTTTCCATCCTTCGACGACTACTTCGTGTCGTACCGCGTGGCGGGAGCTATCTCTCTCTCTCTCTCTCTCTCGCGCGCGCCGTGTCGTGTCACGTCACGATACGCGATACTACGTATGTGTACTACGTACATACTTCGCTTTGTTGTCCCTCGACAAGGTTACCGCTCGTCACGTCGCGCACTCGGAATTCCATCGCGATGCGCGCGCGCGCGCGCATGTGTGTGTGTGTGTATGTGTAACATGAGATGTAAACACGAGTGTGAAATACCGTGAATTAATGTACCGGGTTCGCGATAACGACTCGAGTGAACGATATACCCTCCTCGCGACGCGACGTCCACGTACTTTTGAATCTCAACGACATCTACGAATTTTAGACACCCGCGACTCGTGGTTGGCATACATGCGTCACGTCAATCACGTGACGTATGCGTATTTGAACTCGGACGAATTTCAAGAGGGATGCTTGCCTCACGCGTAGTCTGCAACGAAATCCGTGAGTACGTATTTAATATCCTCCACTTATGATCGGAGGATCGCGAAAGACATTCGCGCGAAGAAGAGGAGACAATTTTCACGAATATTTCCGCTCGTGCGTTACTCTGGTAAATAATCCGGCCGCTGGGATTTTTCCACGAACGCATCGAGAGAGAGAGAGTAAAATTCGCTTACCTTTGTGCACGACGAAAGTGCAGTAGCGAAGGAATCGTCGGTGCAGATCGGTGAGAAAACGTAATCCACGATACCTCTCCGCGATTTTTCGATACAGACGACCAGACGAGAGGAGAAAGAAAGGGAATAAATTACCACTTTGACTTATCTACGGCGCGACGTGCGACGCGAGGTGGGTAGCGCGCGCGAGGGAAAAAGGCGGCAACCAATCAGCGGAGTGGGGAGGGGGGGGAGTCGCGTGACGCGCGCAAAAATTCGACTACGCGCTCCCTTCTCTCGTCTCGCGCGACCTTCGGCCATACCGCGACGAGTCGTTGGACCGCGAGTGTCGCGTCTCCTTCCTGGAAAGGTAAATCGCGTGCGCGCGCGCGCGCGCGTGTTTCTCTCGGGACGGATTGTCGCGGTGAATATCGACGATTTAAATCGGAAAGAGAGTGCGGCCGCGATTTTGTGCCATGGGACATACGACTGCGTCGCGTGAGACTTGTGCGATCATCGAACGTGCCCCTTGAGGATTTCCCGGACACCTGTGGACACTTGCCGAGTTGCCATGGTGACCGGTGAGTAGAAAAATAACAGCGGTACCAGGTTAAAAAGGGTTGTAATCGTGGAAAAAAAAAAAACGAGAGCTAATTCCCGCTCTCGGAGATATGTCATATTTTCTGAAATGTTTACCTTATGCGTACTATTTCCGTGCACTAGTTTCATAATACATAAAGATCATTACGATGTTATGTTCTGGAGCTGCAAATTCAAAATGGTACCGTTATACGTTAATGTAACTGAATTTGGCTACGTATTTAAATTATTATTAATTTCATAATTATATATATATATATATATATTAAATAGTAATTTCTATATAATAATAATAATATATGCAGTTAATTGGTATATTAAATATTAATGCTGACAAATATTCATGATAATTTTAAGTGATTTGCGTAATGTATTCTAATTTAATAAATTTAATCGGATAATTCTAAAGTTGGATATTTGAAAAAAAATGTACAAGTAAGCTGTTGTCTTCTCAAATATTTTGACGAATATTATCTAAACACAAAATTTTAAAAATATCCAAATCACGTATAAATATATTATGTATATTTAATTTGGGGAAGAAAATCACATATTCGCTTTATTTATTAACAATTTTATTTCTGCTATCTATTTTTTAATAATTCTTTTGAACTTGACATACAGCTTTTTTTTTTCACGATAAAAATTTCAAGGAATTTTCCAAGAATATAACGATTACAGCCTTTTTAATATTAAATTCTTAGTTTTAATAATTCGACACGCGATATTGAATGATAATCGTTTTGCACGCGGATTCTCATAGATGTATATGTCTGTAAATGTCACGATCCATTCTAAATACGACCTTGACCTTTATGAAGAATCGAATCGGGCAAACGGTTAGGAATTTATTTCAATTCTCCTTACTATTATATCTCGTAAAAGGAGAAAAATGATCAAGGTTACTTTTCAAATATTATACATATTCGCCATAGTCATTTTTTAATAATAGCATTCAACTCGCATTAAAGATAAAAAGACGTGAAAAAGGACTGTCGTATAACTAAGAGAATTTATCGTCACGAATATATAATTTTTGCATAAATCTTGCCATTTTATCTCGAATCAATGATGCTAAGAAGTTTGTCTCGCACTTCCTTTGGTGTATCTCCTTTCTCTTCCCCCTCAGAGTTGCTACCAAAGTTGCTGATTGCAACACGCGAACTTTACGTTGTCTACTCACCTCATCAAAAATGTATAAACTGTACCAGCAAAGTCTCGTTAAGTAGAATAGCAAACTATCGTCACTTTTAGGCGAACGAAATCTCAGAAATAGCTAGAAATTGGGACAAACCGTGGACAAAATTTTGTATTTTAATTTATGTAGCTACTTGATATTTTAAACGTAATAATTTGAGCTTTGAAAATTAATTTCAACTGTTAAATCGTTATTAATAATAACACTTGGTCGCAAGTAGATTTTTCCCAGTTCTTTCGAATAGATTTCTGTTAATGACACAAATAATAGTTAATATTGCCTATATTAAATTGCTACATTCGATTAATTACAAAAAATGCATTATTAGTTTAATTGAGCATACAAGTTGGGAGAGAATAATTTTTTTTTTTTTTTTTTTTTTTAATTGCGAGATTTAAATTTAGCTTGTTAAGTCTAATTAAAATATCACTAATATTCGCGTTTCTCGGGATAAAACTCCGAGATAAAATTCCGATCTTGTACACACGCCAAGCTTTCTCAGCTTTCTCGTTCGCTCTCGCTTAATGTTTACGCGAAAAGTTACGAGACTTCATCGATTTATTCGCGCGCTTGGATTCTTTTTACCGTTTCATTCGCATGTTGCAGCTAGAAAGTTTCGCCGCTACAGGCCGAACCTTTCGTTTTAGTTAATGGTCGCGTGTCTTCGACGAAAAGTGGAGCGAACTAGCGTTTTATTACCTGTCCCGTTTCAAGGTCGTAAACGTTTCTTCTCGTTCGTGAACGTAGAATGTTGATTATCGAATCGGCTCAGTTGAAAGTAATGTTAAATGACGAGAAAACCTAGGAATCGTTTGGGTTTGTTTAAAGATTACGATTAATTAAACGAGCTGTACATTAATTTTTCAAGGAAGAAATATATATATATATATATATATATTTTTTTTTTTCCACGACTCTTACAATTAGTCAGATTTTATTCATATATTTTAAGATGCGAAAGATACATTTTGAGATAATTTAAAATTGTTATTTCTTCAAAGCACGTTATGAAAAATAATTGCAACAATTTTCTCTTTAATCGTATTTATAATATAAGTTTAATTCAACCAGGCGTAGCTCACATTTCTCGACATTTTTTGACATTCTTTCGGTTTTTTATTTTTTTTACATTACATATTATTAGTGTGCAAAAAATACATGTAAAAATATGTGCATTTAAAAAAATATGCCAGCCTCGATTAATGTCGGTCTCCTTAAAGCTGATCGTTTATAAAATCGAGGCTAAAATAGTTCTAAAGATTTCCGAGGTTATTTTATTTTTTTATTGGCACAAATCGCTTTGTTTGCGTTCTACGCCAATGTCTTTACAGATTATCGTGCAAGAGAATCATTTTCCAGGAAGAATCATTATTCGTTTCGCGCTAGTCGCAAATTCATCTGTTTTCATTGAATTTTATGATGTAACGTTTACATACCGGATAAAACCAACAAAGATATACTTGATACATCCATTATACAAAATATTATGCCTCATTTTGCAGGAGATTAATTGCGGGAGATAATTGCATTCTGGAAATAAACGGGCACTAAAACATTTTTCAACGATGAACTTGAGAAAATCGATACCTATTCGTGTAATAGATATTATAAAATAATTAACAAGGGCAACTGCTAATTGTATTATCGATAACTGCTATCTATAACCACATCTATCCTGATATCCGTTGATTTCCGATCATATATTTTTTATCGACTTTATTTCAAATTGCATCTATAAAAAAGGATGTTACATTCGAAGAAAAAACTTGTACGAATTGCGAATTGTATAAAAATTAAAATCAGTAAAATATTTCATCGTCGGATTTATATTGTCTTTGCAACTATTGGTTTTATATAGTAATTTAATAAATATTTGTTCTACGACATCGACAATAAATAAATAGAATATAAAACAACCGTTTCTCTTATGTGACGATAGGTATATAAATTTTATAATCTTTTTTCTTCAAATCGAGATATTTTTGTTTCTTTTTTTTGTACAGAATGCGACAAACGATAAACTCTGTGAAAAATCGCAGCAACCTGACAATAAATAAGTAAATAAATATTTTTTAGGATAGAATATATCCACTCGATCTTTCGCAAAGTATGCAACTCGTTTTTTCATCTCTCGTCGACACTCTGTTCAATCGTAATCGAAAACCTTTCGGCTCGCGTATTCGTTTTCGGCGAATCGAATAGATTCTCTCGCAGAAAGTCTGCACGGAACCTCGTTTCGATATTTCCGAGGATTAGCGGCAGCCCGGCGGAATTTTAGTCGCTCGGCCAGTAAAATACCAGGAACAAGCTTCCTGTCCCCTTATGCAGCAACGCTCTATCCGATTCTCTCTTGCGCCGAACTCAGCAGTTTTAACTCTCGTCGCGCGAAATATCTCGCCGTGAATTCCTTCCTTTTATTGGAAGTGCGAGGAATTTTATTCGCGACGACTCACATATCGGGAGTTAGACTGCTGTTGCGTCGCTGAAAATGCAGGAAATATAGCATTTTATATATACAGGGTGTCCGAAAATTTGCGCAACACCCTTTAAGGGAAGGTGGAGAGTGTTATTCTGAACAGAAAAGTCCTGTATCATTTTGCGATTTTCTCAATATTTAAGAAAATATTAATTGTAAAAGATCAGCCAATGAAGTGCCGCGAGAAAGCGCGCTCGTAAAACGCTCCTCCCACTGCTTCGTCGCGGGCCTATAGTATCAAGCGACAGTGTATGGGAAGCGTCTTCGCGTCGCGAGCTTCTCGCGGCACCTCATTGGCTGATCTTTTACAATTAATATTTTCTTAAATATTGAGAAAATCGCAAAATGATACAGGACTTTTCTGTTCAGAATAACACTCTCTACCTTCCCTTAAAGGGTGTTGCGCGAATTTTCGGACACCCTGTATATATATATATATATATATATATATATATATATATAGAGTGATAAATATTCTTTGATAATTAAAAATTGAGGAATTTTGAGAAATTAAACTTAAAGATGCGTGGACGACAATATTATTTTGGTTTGAATTTAATTTCGAATGGCTTTAACAATTTGATTGAATTTGTCTTAATTGTCAGAAAATTTGACGAAAATATTTAATTATGCAAGAAAGGGATTTGCAATCAAACTCTGAAAGCGAGCCCTCGCTTCAAGTTTAATACGAAAAATGCGCGACTTTTGCGTGCGATGTCTCCTCTATATTCGATGAATTCTCCGAGTCTCTCCAGTCTTCTTTAAAGTTTCTACGTTGTCGCATATTTTACTGCATATTCGGACGATGCGCCTGCATTTCTGTCGATACCCGTTTCCGGCGTATATCCCGCGCGCTGTTAGACGTAGACGTGTCGGAATCCGGTGTGACATTCGAGTATATTCTACTATCCGCTTCTTCGCACCAGCTAGGATGTCTCCTCTCGACAGGTGGCATCCTCTAAAAGTACTTGCATCATGAATCCGTGAAATGGCGCGTTTTTAGCCGAGTTCTTGACGATGTCACATGTGCGTGACAGCGGCTGTGTCAAACTACAAAACATGCAATTCAATTAATTATCCTAATCTAAAATGCTGATATTCCAGTAATAATAAATATTATTACTGATTTATGTTTATTTGTTTGTGATTATTTACTTAATATTATTACTGATATAATTGTGTTTATTCATGGTGTTTGGAGAATATTTTCAGCGTAAAAACTTGTAATTATTTACACAAATTTCTATAAATTAAAAAAATTACAAATCCAAAAGGTATTGGATACAACATTTTTAGATTTGTTTAAATAATCATTTTCTTTGCTTTCTATAAAAATAGTAAGGTGTTAGCTTGTTTGAATAAGTGACTCGACTTTTTTTAAAAGAGACGGAGGGGCTTGCTTCTGGGAGAAACGGGATCTCTCTTCAACGCTAATCCGCGGCATTTGTTTTATAAATCTGATATATACACGTTTGTTTAAAAATTTCCTACACACTCACGGTAGGTGAAACGGGAGAAGAAACGATAAGAACGAGTCATTGACGTATGGCTGTAAAAATTTTAAAAAAAGTAGGATGAGAAGAACAAAGTTAGAAGAAGGAAGGAAAAGGAATTAGAAAATACGCGAGCGGGTACGAGAAGTTAACGGTATATTTATTCAATAACCATTCATCCAATTAGTGAGGATCACACGCGGTTCTGCGTCGGAAATTGAAACTGAAATTGACGCGACATGTGTGTAAAGGACGGATTGGGTGACAAAGAAAGAGAGAGAAAGAGAAAGAGAAAAGAAGAAAGAGGCCTCAAGTTTCACCGTTAAATTACACGCACACGCGTTTAAAAGTCCGACATCGAAGTAGTGATGGGCGATTTTTTAGAAGGAACCGATTTTTTAATCGAAGTAACTGAGATCGATTTACTAAAAAAAAAAAATCGGACCAAAAGAAACAATCTAAAAAATCAAAACTATATAACAAAAACTAAAAAGTCATAATTTTGGATTGTATTTGCATAACTATAGTAAATTATGTTTTACTTTAAAATAATTTGATTTATAAAATTATTTGACATTAGTTTCGGAGACGCTAAAAAATGTTTAAAAAAGAAGAATAAAAATATTTTAAAACATTTTTTTTTTATATATATATTTATTCAATTTTTCATTCGTGCGCAGATTGAAAAGCGCCACTTCTGGCACCACTGAACGTACGTATATCAAATATCAACAGATCGAAATTCGATTTTCTACAAAAAGAATCGAACAGTAAAGAATCGATTTAACCCTTTGAGTCACGAATTTTTCTAATTGTCAATATTTTATAAAGTTTGGTATATAAAGGTTTTTGGGGTCGCTGATTACGAATCTGTTGTCAGATTTTCAAAATTCAAGATAACGGATCCAATATGGCAGACGAGACTTTCAAAATTTTACTTCCGCCATATTGGATCCCTATATTAAATTTTGGAAATTAAATTTTTTTTCCTTTACATTCAGATTCTGCGATTTAAAAAAACCTTCAGAGAAAAAAATTTAAAAAAGAATACAACTGTTACTTTTAATTTAGAACAGAAAATATTATTTTTTATCAAAAAAGGAGGATTTAACAAAAACAACACGATGGAAAATTGTAAAAAAATTGTGAAAAATACTTTAGAGTGTACTAAGATTATAAAAAAGTTGCCGTATTTATTGTCATAATAGATTAGTAGAAAATGCGATTTTTTCAGGAGAAAGATCGATTTTCTGAAAATCGAATCGAGATCGCCCATCACTACCTCGAAGCTGTTTGGTTTCGAAAGAAATTTCATGAGGCAAACCGATAATCGTTTCGTGATTTTGTTCGTCGAATCGAAAGCTCGTTTCACATGTGTTTCGTATCCGTGGCGCATGGAATATTCCACGATATTATACTTTGAACATGTTGGATGAATGCAAAAAGTCGCTTGCCGATGTTTCCGGTGCTAAATTATGACTTGTCTCGCGCGCGCGCACACACACACACACACACACACACATACATACATAATTATCAATCGTAGCTTGAGGAATGCATTTATCAGCATTTAATTTTTATCTTTATTCGAAGATTAACAAAATTATATATACACACGCGTCTTTGCTGAGGAAAAAAAAAAATTTGCAATTATAATCCTTGTTGAAACGAGCAGCCTTGAGACGAGGATTTTGCAATTTTCTCTATAAGCCAAAGAGACCTCGTTGTTTCCTCCAATTCTTAAGAGGACACGTCACTGCAAGCGACATTCAAACGGATATGCACGACCAGATAATTACATCGTCATCGTACGTCAAATTGGATTCATATGCGGCTTTCACGACCACATACCGTCTAGTATTAATTGACTTTATTTCTTCATCTTCTTTCCTATTTATAAGGAAAGAAAGAACGAGAGGGCTAGACAAAGAAAACGCGAATGGAACTGTACATTTAACAAACTGCTCGCGTTCACAATTGTCAAGTCACATATCGCAACTGGTTTTACACAGAGATTTTCTACATTATTGTGTAAATATTAAGAGCCTAGCTAATTGAGAGAGATAAACAATTGTCTTTTAATTTGTAAATGTATTAACGGTAAGAAAAAAGATTTTGGAATAATTAAAAATGTTATTTTGAATTTTTAATTCACACACAAACACACGCGCACAAGATGTAATTGCGATACTGCAATGTTTGATTTCGAAAGAACATGACTTCTAATTAAATTTAAGAGAAAATTCCTTCCATAATCCTTTTTTATTTTTTTTTAGAATAGAATAAAATTTGTTTGTTATTAAATGAATTATTCTTCAATCTCTGTATTTTTTACCATATTTGTCGTGTTTTTATATCAGGGAATTTTTCGTAATTGATAGTTGATGCGTTTAAATTGGCTGTTTAAACGCATTAATGCGATAACGTAGGTGATTGAAAAGAATTTGAACTGATGATTACATGTATATTTAATTGCAACGAGATTGATAGTATTTATGTTGTTTTATTTGCGAATTGTAGAACGCGGCACAGACTAAATCGAATCGTTTTGTAAATGTTTATCAAAGTTTTTATGTACGCGATAACGCGTCATACGTACGTACATACAAATATATAGCTTCGAATATCCTGCTGTTCTGTTAAAATCGTCGATACAATCCTTTTTACGGGATATGATAATCCAGTTTGTGATTGAAATTTGATGGTTAAAACGCTATGATATATCCTTTTCTCATATATCGCGTGTCGAAATATTCACACACTGATACAATTTGATTACGAGTTTTTTAACTTTGCAATTGTAAAGATTAAAATGATTCTGTGTACATCGCATTTACACACAGTTTTTTTTTTCGACATATTTTACATACAGATGTGTATACATATACTTTTATTTTTATTTAAGAATTTAAAGAGTTATGTTACGCACACATTTTTAATTCTTCTCTTTGTTTTTCTCTTTTTCCAGAATATAATACACATAATTTTCAAAGTATAAATCAGAAGTTTGATTATTTTATATGATAAATATTCAACATTATGCATATTGTTTATGTTCGTAAGCCTTCTAATCATAGACGTATGTACAAGATATTCTGTTCTCGAAGCGTGACACGAATCGCGCACGTTGCACAACTTTTATCGATTTTATTCGAAAATACCTGACCAACGCGTATATCACTGTGAACCTGGCAGATTAATGTTTCCGCGCTCGTTACAGCAAACGTTTATATCTTTGCGTATGATTTATGGCAAATACGTTAGACATGACATTAAATCGACTTACGATCCTAACCGTGATAGTGGAACCTCCATGTAGTCTTGTCATATCGGAAAATGACAAGGAAGAATCAAACGCGATTAAAATACACATTTTCCTTTCGATCGTTTTCTTCGAGGGGAAGAATAAATCTGTTATAATTTAAATTTCTCGATAAAGATCCTAAGAGAATAAAATGCATAAAGGCTATAGCCGGATAAGCATACAAAAAGTTATTTGGCCTGTCATTTCTTCATTGTAAATGAAAATTTTCCTCAAAATTTCAGCTCCCTAAGTTTATTATTTCCGAGTTATCGAGAAAAATGTCATTTTTAGTTTTTATTTTTTTTTTTTCTGTAAATATTCGAGATGATCGCGTATCGATTTTTTTCTAAATACTTATCAACGAAAGACACAAAAAAAAAAAAATATTTTTTCATTAATCTCGAATAAAAACTCGACTTTTAAAAAAAGAATGAAATTAAGAAAGGGATTTTTTAACACGTTTCTTTCGAGGGTCAATCATCAAACTTTTATAAAATACTCTTTTTATAGGTCTCAATACTCTCAAATTTTTTTTCAATTTTTTCGAGTTGGTGTAACATGGTGAAAAAAAATAAAAATCTTTTTATTATTATTATTTGTTGATAATAGGACGAAAAATTATTTTTCTTGTGATCTCTTCTCTATAATTATAATATAGTAATGATAATTGTAATAATAATAGTTATAATTACACTACAAAATAGAAATATTTTTTATGCAAAAACAATTCTCAAAACTTTTAGATAAACTTTTAAATTTTTTTTTGCATAAAAAATATTTCTATCCTGCAATATAATTATAACTGTTAGAATTATTATAATTACTACTATAATTATTACAAGAAAATAAATAATTTTACGTCTTATTACTAAAAAAATAATAAAAAAAAAGATTTTCCATTTTTCTCATCATGCACTAACTTGAAAAAAATTGAAAAAATTTGAGCGTATTGAGACATATAAATAGAGTATTCTATAAAAGTATTTGGTGATTGAACCTCGAAAGGAACGTGTTAAAAAAGCCATTTCTTAATTTCATTCTTTTTTTAAAAATCGAGCTTTTATTCGAGATTAATAAAAAAATATTTTTTTTTTGTGTCTTTTGTCGATAAGTATTCAGAAAAAAATCGATATGGAATTATTTCAAATATTTACAGAAAAGAAAAATAAAAACTGAAAATGATGTTTTTCTCGATAACTAGAAGAAATAATAAACTTAGGGAGCTGAAATTTTGAGGAAAATTTTTTTTACAGTGAGGAGACATAACAGGCCAAATGTTATTTCAAAACTCGTTGGGGTTAAAACGTGTCTAATAATTTTGAGCTTTTCAATGTTTCGTCAAAAATATTTCTTACCAAACATTATGTGCTATTTAAAATGTGTCATTAGTATTAATGTGTCAAAAAATCACGCGGTTCTTATTTTACATTCTATAATTCGATAGGGTTCAAATATTTTTTTATTCCCTTAATCGACTCGCGATAAAAATCGCTCGAAATCTCTAGATACATTTCGAAGAACGGAGAAAAAGGTATATTACGTAGAAACTGTAGAAAGATTCTCTCTCTCTCTCTCTCTCTCTCTCTCTCTTTCTCTCTCTCTCTCTCGCGCAGATATCATCGAGATATCGCCTAGCAACGAAAGCTGATAGCTTCCACTGAATCGATAGACGCCCTGTAATGCAATATATCGGATGGCACTCCTCGGCCTTCGGCCTATGCCCTGTCTCTCGCTTTCCCTTCCTCCCTTTCTCTACCCCCCCCCCCCACCCCTGTCTGTCTCGTTTCTCTCTATCATGCGTTCTCTCTATGTACTCGCGAGAGTCCATGTACCCCGTTGCCCTTGAGTAAATACATTTATTCCTCCTTTCCCTCCCTTCTCCCCTTTTCCCGCCTTCCTGCTGCCACACACCCCCGCCGCGTCGCGTACGTGTGTGTACGCATGCAAATTCGTACGCGACATGCGTTTGCCCGTGAGGCGTGAATCGAACGCAGGAAGTCAACCGTTGCAGCTGGCCGGGGGTGAGCCTCGTTCGCTTTGATCATGAGTACGATGCAATTTTCCGTTTCGAATCTTGAATCGTCAGTTATTTGCGGATGAAAATAATAACATTATACGATGGAATTTTTTCGTACAATGAAAACTTTGAATATGAATCTCGGAGCAAGGAGGTAAGCGAAAAAGGGGTTGAACGGGTGAAAAATTCATATCGTGTCATCTAAAAAGTATATATATATAATTTAAAGGTCATTGACTCCATTTTTTTCATCCGTATAATAATAGTCTTAACACGATAGAAATATTCGCGACGTAAAATTTGAATCGCGATGGGAAACAATTTTTTACAAAGCTTTGCGTTTCAAATCAATTTTTTGTTTTCAATCGAATATATTTGAATACAAAAACAACGCACTATTTAGTGCACCGTGTAAAGTTAAATACATAGATGATATATGGAACCAGATTTCGATATGTTTATAATTAAATTAAAAATTTAGTCTCAACTTTTTTCCATTATAACTTTTCAATCGAAACCAGGTGTCGTAAATTTTTCTATAAAGAAGTTTCCAAAGTAACGAGATACCGCGCTATTAGCAAGAACAAATATCGCACCGGGGGCCGTGTAGTACTGCGCGTGCAGGCGTACGGAATTTATTTTGATAGAAAAAAAGCGTTGATCGATTTTCCGGCGTTCGAAGTGGCCGATGCAACGTATACCGACGAACATTTCCGCGTTCGCGTGAGAAATTACGTTTTTTATCACCCCTGTTTCCCCACGTGCGTTTAAGGAATGGAATTTCTCACGCCGTTGAATATTCATCGTATACCGAAGAAATTTCATTAAGAAGAGAGAGAGAGAGAGAGAGAGAGAGAGAGAGAGAGAGAGAGAGAGAAGGTATAGTGTTCATTACAATTCTACAAGTTCTTGTATAATAATTATTCTTGATTAGAGGAGAATTATAATGCGTGTGTATTAATATTTTCTAATTGTAAGACAAAGAAATCGGCTTTCTCATCGAAATAAAAAAAAAAAAAAAAAAAAAAAAAAAAAAAGAAAAGAAAAAAAAAGAAAATTTCTCATTAAAATTAAAAAAGGAAATTATTAACGAATAAAAGTTTATAAAGAAATACGTTGAACACACAGGCATTATTTGATTTCGTTTATGTGATATTTCATGCGATTTACACATCGAGTTGCGAAGCGTAATATAATTCCACGGATTTATTCTATGTCACGTTCGTGTATCCCATGATTTTATGCATGGCAATGACACGTTCCGTCACGTGTATCGAACGAGGCATATTGTGCGAGAGTAGTTTTGTGTTTAGCCGCTGATCTTTGTAATGTAACGGGTCCGATAAGTTTTATAAGGGATCCAGAAACTTGTATTCGTTCGTGCCATGGATTTATCGATTGGATTATGGTCTGAACTTTGAGAGTATAGTGTCTTAAGGATGTTTAGTATACCTATTTTTAAAAATATAGAAATTTAATAAAATTTGCACAGATTGTTCTGATACATGTTCAAAGACTTATAAAAAACCTAGAGTTGATTCACTGAAGCAATCTAAAGTTATAAGGATTTGCAATGAATTTACCCGTCGATATTATTATAAATATAATTATTTTGTAGATCTAATTATAAGTAAAAGTATCAATTTCATTATAAATATAATTATTTATATAAATAAGTATAAATATAATTATTTCTGTCCTTAAATTGATACGATTACAGATTTTCTATCTTATAAAAAACCTGTGATCGTGTTGATTTAAGAGCAAAAATATATAGAAATAATAATAGGAATTTATTCAAATTTTGCAAAAGTATAGTTTAAACATAGAGGAAATATTTGATCACATAATTTTGGTCAAGTACTGACTAGTTTAAAAGATATTGAATATAATTTTCTCAATTTCGTCCTATTTTCCGAGATGACATATTATTTATTGTGAAAACGTGGCAATATAGCATTCAGCTGAGCCTTCTTTTGACATTTTAAATAACTTATCTTTTCATCTGAAGAAGCCTCTACTTATATACAAACGTGTAAGCGAGAAGCGACTAGGCCTCATATGTCAATTTGCAATTTGAGCAACTTATGAAAAATTACCATGTTGCCACATTTCTTTCTTCTCGGAGAAATGACAAATTATTAAATTTATCAAAGAAATAGTTAAAAATCTTCTATATTTTGTCATTATTCTACTATTATAATTTTTATTCCGACATTTTAAATTACTCTGTACGAGTAAATTCTTTTATTTTTATAATTCAAATGTTGTGCTCGAAATGTTGAAATCGAGATACCGTCAATGATAAAAGTTTCTCATTATAATTTAAGAAACACGAAAATTCTCCGAAAAAAGCAACAGAAGTTGGAAAATACATTTCTACACTCTAGCTATGAATAAATAATAAGATTTTATGCAATCTTTATAATAATCATATATTAAGATATATGAGAAAAGTATATATTCGTCAATTTCGACTATTTTTTGCTCCGATTGTAGATGCTAAACATCCTTAAGCCGCGAAAAGGAAGGAAAAAGTGTGTGTGAAATCGGAATCCAAATCGTAAAAAATTAATTATTGAGAATTTTGACTCGATTTTTAATAACTCTATTAAACAAATAGTTTTGGCTATTAAATAAAAAAAAAAAAAAAAAAAAAGCTCGGGGAGGACAAACTAATTGTAAGACACCAAGTTCACCCTACGTCCTATTTTGTTCTCCAACAATTTGTTGTTTAGTAATTCTTTGCCAGATTTTAAGTACTCGAAAGTTTTATAACAATTCTACGAAAAGTACTATGCCTAAAAATTATTAGAATATTAATTAAACAAATTAGATCGCCCGAGACGTCGTACGATATAAGTATCGATGTGAGATATAAAGCTCACTTAAAGTCGATAGTACTATCGATACATGACTAATGTCTCGTCTCGATATTTATAGGTTTGGCATCTCAGGTCATCTAATTTATTTAATAAATATATTCTTAATAAATATTCTATATAAATATTCTATATAAATATTCTATATAAATATTCTATATAAATAATTTTCATATATAGAATTCTCTCTAGAAATTAAAGGTGATTGTATTAGAATACGAAATCTTATTTAAAATCGAAATATATAATCAGCGTTTAATTTAGCAATTTAATTTATTTTATTAATATTCTAATAATTTTTACGCTTAGACGTTTTTGTAAAAATATTGGGAAAGTCTCAAGCGCCTAAAATTTGACAAAAAATGTAAAAAAAAGGTAATCGGCGAATAAAGTGAAACGCAGCGTAAATTTAGCTTTAATAAAAAAATTGTACTTCTTTAATTAATGTTATAATAAAATTTTTAATAGACAAATTCCAAGTTGGATAGATTATTTTTTGCTGCATTAACGCATCGCAACGTAGCAGCACGTAACAGCTGTAGATGTTTTATGGTGACAATGACCCGGCTTTAGGGACGCCTTTTATGGTTCTCTGACCGGTGTATTCTTTCTCCTCCCCCCCCCCTCTCTCTCTCTCTCTCTCTCTCTCTTTTTCTCTCGACGAAGCTCGAGTGAGTTTGCTTGCGTTTCTTCATCGCGTACGACTTATTAGGGCATGCTTTTCCTCATCGGGCGACTGATGCGTAGAACTTTGAAGAAATCTCTGCGATGAGAGGGAAGACTTTTCATGATATACTACGCTGCTGAAAAAGGCGAGAAAATCAGTTTATCAGCCGCGTCTCGCCGGTAATAACTTATTTCATCAAGGTGGAAACTCGATAGCGCGAACAATATCGCGATACGGAAAACGATATCGCTCTCTCGACAATGCTTAATTACGAAGAGAAGGAATAATCTTATCCTCTTTTGTTTCGGACGATCTTGCAATCTGTGAGGTACTATACTTTAAAAGAATATAGTTAGTAAGCAACCAGTCTTTCGCAACATGCGAACCATTATGAAATTAAATTTTATGCATATTATTCCCTTCTTGGATATCAGGTAGATGTAAGAGTACCCCTTACCTTGTAATGCAAAATTATATCTCATCGCAGGAAATAATTCTATCGACGGTATCGCTGCTGCAATTGCGCTCATTATCGTGATGTCTAAAATTACATCCCTATAAAAAAAAAGCTTGGTTGGATTTCAAATGTAAAAATATAAGCTGGAATAGCGAATTAATGCGGATTGATTCGCCTCGGTCCAATTTCATCCCGTAATAATTTTGCAAAAACGTTTTCGCCATGCGATCTCCGGTACCGTTGTATACATATATGCACGATGCGATGAGAAAGGAATCAGCAAATAAAGCGAGATTTAATCGCGATGATGCCGCAATCTTTCCCTTAGTTTAGTCGTAATCACGGTGGACGTGTATAATGATAGGCAGTGTCGATGAAAAAATGAAATAAAGACCAGAGAGAGAGAGAGAGAGAGAGAGAGAGAGAGAGGGGCTGTCAAAAATACAGAGAAAACGCCCCTCTTGCTTCACATTGAACCTTTCGGTGATATATCGTTACTTAATATGCAATTTATGTATGCGTCGTAAGATAAATATGAAGAGGATGGAATATAAAAGAGATTTTTGCATTCTACGTTATTATGTACTTTACAAAATAATATATGACAATAACGATGTGTAATCTAAATTTCCAAGATTTATGCAATATTTTATCTCTCTTGTATCTTGCTTATATGAATAGTGAACACAATGTTATACTACTATTACATAAATGCATTGCATTAGTTTTCAAATAATTATTGTTGTTCCTTTAACCCTTTGAGTCACAGCGCGTCACCCAGAGACTCATCTTTTTTTCGTAGTTTTTTATTGTTTTAACTACTTTTTTATCAACAAATACCGGATTTTTTCTTTCTACAGAGTCTCTAGAACATCAATAAGTGTAAAAAAAATATAAACAGTCATTAATTGTTAATTGCAAAAATACCATATATAAACAAACAGTCAAAATTAGTACTTTTTTACGAAAAAATGCATTTTCTACTAATCTATTATGACAATAAATACGGCAATTTTTTTTATAATCTTAGTACGCTCTAAAGTATTTTTCAGAATTTTTTTTAGAATTTTCCACCGTGTTGTTTTTGTCAAATCCTCTTTTTTTTTTGATAAAAAATATATGAAATACAATATTTTCTGTTCTAAATCAAAAGTAACAGTCATATTCTTTTTTAAATTTTTTCTCTGAAGGTTTTTTTAGATCGCAGAATCTGAATGTAAAGGAAGAAAAATTTAATTTCCAAAATTTAATATAGGGTCTCCAATATGGCGGAAGTAAAATTTCATTTGCCATATTGGATCTGCCATCTTGAATTTTGAAAACCTGACAACGGATTCGTAATCAGCGACCCCCCAAAAAAATCACAAAGAACTTAATCAACATTTTTTTTATAAAAAGAAAATAAAGTTCGAGCTTAACCCTTTCAGTCACGAATTTTTCTAATTGTCAGTATTTTATAAAATTTGGTATATAAGGGTTTTTATATATGTATGTAAAGTATATATTATATATGTATATAAAACCCTTATATACCAAATTTTATAAAATACTGACAATTAGAAAAATTCGTGACTCAAAGGATTAAGCTCGAGCTTTATTTTCTTTTTATAAAAAAAATATTGATTTCGTTCTTTGTCATTTTTTTTCTCTTTTATTTGCTGCATATAGATTGTCAGTGCATCTAGCGAATATATAGGAAGTAAACCTATTATAATTGTAATATGAAGCTTTATTGAGTTGATTGTTTATTTCGCTGACAATTCTGATTTGATTGCGCGTTTTATTTCTTCGATCGATATTTATATATGACAAAGTTTGCGTCCTCGCGCAATGAATCTATTTACTTCGAAGAACGTACTATCGAAACTCTCTATTTATGTCAAGGATTTATATCTCTGTTAGGAGACCAGGGAGACGAATGATGGTGATCTGAAAGAAGGAGCCGATGGGGAGGTTGGTGGCAATGACTTCTTGCTTTGCGGCAATCGTAGCTCGGTCTAACGCTTTTATTTCGCAGCTTCTGATTTATTGCATAGCTCGCGCGTAAGGGATAGGGTTTTTGAGAAAAATATAAGATTAGGGAATTTAGTATAGCGACAGTCTGGTAATTTTTATCAATTAAAAGTTTGAAAAAAAATTGATAAATTATATAATTTATAATCTTATTACATTTTCTACATTACTTTACATACATATGGTATACGTAAAATTATATGTTTAATGTACATAATACTTTTGAAGATTATGAGAAGCAATTTAAAAAAGTTACGGGAAATATTGCATATACATATATAATAATTTAAAAATGGAAATACGAGAGTGAAACGTTGGAATTTTTGGGGATTATTTTTAAAATTGCTGCGAAAATAAATCCAGAAGATTATATATAATTTTCGTCAGACGATGAGCGAGGTATTTCGTCGATCCAGCTATTTCGTAATAGTATCCGACATCATCAGAAAAGCCAAGTGGACCTTTTAATTCCGTGACCCCGGCGAAATTAAATTCTCCTCTAATTTTGTGCAGCCTGCGAAAATAATACGACACATACGTGCGAGAGAAAGATAAGTCCCGTGCTTCTGTTCTTCGTTTTCTCTCTCTCTCTCTCTCTCTCTCTCTCTCTCTGTTTCTCTCACAACTGCCGTCGCGATTTCGTATCAGATGAGTCTGCAGGGTTAACAGGTGACCTCAGTTGGCGCACGTTTCGAGTATAATTAATATGACGAACGGCTCGTTTCACCGTTAAAATACAACGCAGTAGGAGAATAATAGGTAGATTCCACCGAGGGAATGGGAGCATGCATGGAAATTTCCAGAGGTTTCCCATTTTTAATTATCCCGTTTTTTTTTCTTCAGTGATTAGGAAATATCTTCCGTTCGTTTAAAATATGAGTCACGAGAAAAAAAAAAAAGTGTAAAAATAATTTTATTCATGCATTATAGTAATTTTTTCGTACAAATTATTTTATTCACCTTTATTCGCAGTTTGTTAAAATATGTTTGAAAATGGAGAGAAAGAAATTAATGCGATAAAAAGTATTATTGAATTATTTTCTGTAATAATTGTAAAAATATATATAAAATACGAAATTACTTTTTTCGAATATTTGAAGAGACACAAATATTAATTATATATTTACTATTATACTTTAATTTAACATAGTTTCCTCCTTAACGCTCTCATTCGTGGTTGGTATAAGAAATTGATATTCGTAGACTAGGAACACGAAATTGCTATATAGAATTTTATTAAATATGAAAATTAAGGGCTACACGGCAGCACCTTGTAAATGATTGAGTAACCCTGTCAAAGTTTCTACGCGGTATTTCCTTTCTTGGAAGTCGAACATCAGTAAACGCCGTCAAAGTTCTACTTGGAATAATTATAAATTTACGACAAGGTAGTCCCATATTCTGTTGCTCATAAATTATAGATGCCGCTATCGTTGTATCGATCGATAAACATATCTGTGAATATGTAAATGAACGCACTTGTTGGCGAAACAAGACAGGCTATCGACTTCTCAGGAAAGCCAAACATGTCAAACTGGCTGTTATGATTACTCCATTAATTGGCTACAAGGAACAACGTGCTCGTAGTTGCATTTTGCAGTGTATATCGATTTTATAAGTACCTCAAGCTTTTCTCTTTATTCAATTTTTTTAGTAGGTAATATAAATGTACGAATATAAATGTTCTATCATTTATCGGATATCTCCTTAAAAAACAAAACAGGTATATATTGACGGAAAAAAAATTTAAATCAATTTATATCGTCAGTGAAAACAAAAAAAATTACAGAAATATACGATAATTTCTTACAATTAGTATAATAATTTATTTATAATTAAATACTTACAATTAAATGATAAAAATAATCATTTAAAAGAATTTCATACATTTCACAATGGTAATAAATTTAAACTATATAAATATTCTCTAATATAACTATAAATATAAATGGAACGATTAATTTAATTTTTAATACGAGATATATGAAGCATCCCTCATCGACGATAAATACATACGTCATGTGTACTTTTATTGCATCGGCCGGTTGCATTTTAGTCGGTGCAAAGCGATATGGGTCTATCACTGCTGCAACTGCTATGACTGATAGTGTTCTCGGTTAGTCGATTAAAAATGTAAACACAGAGAAGCGCGTAGGTGGGCTTAATAAAGCTGCCTGCGCATCATTATTCATCTACGAGAAGAATGATCTCTATTCGTACGCGATATATCATCCATCTCTGGTTGTGTAACGATAACGCAAAGCCAATGTCGTTCTCGCTGAGTGCAGCTTTAGATGTAATTACATACGTATCGTTATTATACATGATTATTCGTTACGTTGAATCGATGTAATAATCGTGAATTTAGATTGTAAACGGGATTGCGCGACGCACAATTGTCACGCTCGTATTATTCACGAGAGTGAGTAGGCGTTTCTTCCTCTCTTCCAAGGATGTTTGCTCGGTTATTTTGTTATTATCCTCTATCGATTTTATTAGAACGTGAATCTTTGGACCGTGGATCGAGTCACGAGTTGTTATGGCAATTTATATCCTCGCTTCGAGCAACAATCGGTCGGTATATATTATACGTAGGCCAGGTATAATCACGTGTCACAAATGTATGTATCACATGTATGCGTATAAAATATTGACGTGCATTGCCTGCGCGCATAATATGAAACTGGCCATTGTCGTTTTATCTGAAATAAAAATTAGACAACTTGTATTACACAACACAGTTATCGAATGTATCACATACCTATGTAATATCATAATATATCATATTTAAATATAGCATAGACAGCGAGTAGTATATCGATGGATTCTCGGAAACGTGTATTTATTACTTGGGATGAGCGTCTGATTTGACAAAATGTTAAGATTGAGTTTAAAAGTCTTTATTCGGTCGATTTGTACGACGCCGTTATAACGCGATATTAATCCTTTGAGTCACAGCGGGTCACCCAGAGACCCACCTTTTTTTTCCTAGTTTTTTATTGTTTTAACTACTTACTTTTTTATCAACAAATACCGGATTTTTTTCTTTCTACAGAGTCTCTAAAACATCAATAGGTGTAAAAAAAAATATGAACAGTCATTAATTGTTAATTGCAAAAATATCATATATAAACAAACAGTCAAAATTAGTACTTTTTTTTACGAAAAAATGCATTTTCTACTAATCTATTATGACAATAAATACGGCAATTTTTTTTATAATCTTAGTACGCTCTAAAGTATTTTTCAGAATTTTTTTAGAATTTTCCACCGTGTTGTTTTTGTCAAATCCTCCTTTTTTGATAAAAAATATATAAAAAACAATATTTTCTGCTCTAAATTAAAAGTAACAGTCGTATTCTTTTTTAAATTTTTTCTTTAAAGGTTTTTTTGTAGAACGCAGAATCTGAATGTAAAGGAAAAAAAATTTAATTTCCAAAATTTAATATAGGGTCTCCAATATGGCGGAAGTAAAATTTCGTCTGCCATATTGGATCCGCCATCTTGAATTTTGAAAACCTGACAACGGATTCGAACAATATTTTCTGTCCTAAATTAAAAGTAACAGTCGTATTCTTTTGTAAATTTTTTCTCTGAAGGTTTTTTTTGTAGATCGCAGAATCTGAATGTAAAGGAAAAAAAATTTAATTTCCAAAATTTAATATAGGGATCCAATATGGCGGAAGTAAAATTTCGTCTGCCATATTGAATCCGCCATCTTGAATTTTGAAAATCTGACAACGGATTCGTAATCAGTGACCCCAAAAACCCTTATATATCAAGTTTTATAAAATACTGACAATTAGAAAAATTCGTGACTCAAAGGGTTAACGAGGATTACGTCACAGTCTTCATTAATCGCTGATGGATTATTTAAGGCCGTGTGCTGTACGCGGAGAGCCTTCATTGTCGGTGTTATACGGATATCTCCGTTTCTGAACAACTTGCTTGTTTCCCCCTCTCTCACGTCATATTAAAATGCGGCGGCATGATTCTAATAGAAGGCATTACCGGCCCGGGGCTGGATGCAAACACGTTGTAATGTATTCATATTGGCCCACTGCGCTCTACGGACCTCAAAGTGAAGGCTCTTCCTCGGCTGTGATATTTGAATTTTAATGTGAACCCTCTATCCCCGCCGCCCCCCGGCGTCCTATCGTCTCCTCTCGCACTCTCTCTCTCTCTCTCTCTCTCTCTCTCTCTCTCTCTCTCTCTCTCTCTCTTTTTCTCTTTATTCCTGCCTCTTTCATTTCTTTCCCTCATTCTCCCCCGATTCTTCCCTCGCTTCCCACTCGACGGCCACTCGAGAGAAACCATCGAGCCCTTTTCGGATGGGAACTCACCTTGGCAACAATCGCCGGATTTCTTCACAACCCTCGCAGCTATTCTTAAAAAGAACTTCCTTGGCAGTTGCTCGAAAGATATTTTTGTGGGAGACCTTTTGGGAAAAATCTCTTCTGAAAGTCTTTCTCGGCATGGTCTCCCAATTTTTAGTTTTCTGGTGAAAATTTATTTTATTGTACAATTTGATTTTTCTCCCTTTTCCTCTCTTAACATTTTTCCCTTTCATTTCATATCAAATTCACAGATTTTCTATAATAAAAAGGAAATATTTTCGAAACAAAGATGTAATTAATATTTTCAAATATCTATTTATATATTCTTTCTCATAGAGATTAACAAAAAGATAACATTACTTTTATTTTTATTATATGTAATTTTTTATCTAACAATAAGCGCCATTCAATTATTCTGCTTTAATAAAGTTTAATAAAATCGATTCTTTTAAAATTGATGTGACCAAATAAAAAAAAAAAAGAAATAAAATAGAAACTTTTATAAGTTAGAGATTAACTTTTATATATAGTATTTATTATTTATATAGTATTTTTTATATAGTATTATTATTTATATAGTATTATATATAATATATATATATATAGTATAATATTATATATAAAAATAGAAACTTTTGTTTTATTATTATTATGACGTAACGCTTATTTATATATATATATATATATATATATATATTTATAAGAGACTAAATATTTTGAGAGTTGCGTGATCGATGAATGCTGTTGAGTCCTTTTGACCAGGCCAAAGGAGATTTTCTCGCTCAGATTGGTGTCTATATCTGTCTTGTCCTCCGAATAATCGTTCCTGCTCCAAGAACTCCTCGGGGAAAAGTCAAGCGAGTCGCCCGAGTGACTCTCTTCCACTCTCTCGAAGGAACCTCGATTCTTGTTATCTTCATTCTCGTCAGTTCTCCTTCGATCCCCAAAGAGAGGTTGATGCCGCGTTCGCGTTTATGGACCGACCCGATTCCAAGAAGAATGACAGAGTTGACGTTTGCTTTATCCTTCTGGATTATCTCGACGCTTGGCTTTCTTTCTGTGGTGACGTGCACGAAAGAACGAGAAAGAGGCAACGAAACGAAACGGGGATTAGACGAAGCATCTTTCCTTTTAGGCGAGATATTAACTTTGTCACTTTACGACATTAACTCTTATAGACAGTAATCTCGCGTCCTTTTTGCTGTATTTGATAAATCTGAAATATTCCTTTAACATTTACAAAGGAAAATGTAGTTTATATTTTAATCCTTCTGAGTCATGAATTTTTCCAATTGTAAGTATTTTATAAAATTTGGTATATAAAAGGTTTTTAGGGTCGCTGATTACGAATCCGTTGTTAGATTTTCAAAATTCAAGATGGCGGATCCAATATGGCAGACGAGATTTTACTTCCGCCATATTGGATCCCTATATTAAATTTTGGAAATTAAATTTTTTTTTTCCTTTAGATTCAGATTTTGCGATCTAAAAAAACTTCAGAGAAAAAATTTAAAAAAGAATACGACTGTTACTTTTAATTTAGAACAGAAAATATTGTTTTTTATATATTTTTTATCAAAAAAGGAGGATTTAACAAAAACAACACGGTGGAAAATTCTAAAAAAATTCTGAAAAATACTTTAGAGCGTACTAAGATTATAAAAAAAATTGCCGTATTTATTGTCATAATAGATTAGTAGAAAATGCATTTTTTCGTAAAAAAGTACTAATTTTGACTGTTTATTTGTATATGATATTTTTGTAATTAACAATTAATGACTGTTCATATTTTTCTAGAGACTCTGTAGAAAGAAAAAAATCCGGTATTTGTTGATAAAAAAGTAAGTAGTTAAAACAATAAAAAACTAGGAAAAAAAAGTTGGGTCTCTGGGTGACCCTCTGTGACTTCTCAAAGAGAGAAGGAGAAAACGAAAGGCTGTGTTGAACAGTCTATTTTGATTCACTGCTAGAATAATGGCGCAGAATTACGCTTTTCTGGAAATAATCGACGTCTACTCTCGTGAATGATGCGTGCCGAGTTTCTCATCGATGCACAATGGCGGGTAGATTCAAGCGAATCGAGCCTGGCTGAGCGCGATAACAAGCTTAATGCGTTCCGGAACCGGAAACGCGGCCATTGTGCTCCCTTTTCAATCGGTTATCGACGTCGCCCGATCGTTCATCGATTCGAGATTCGCGCATTTAATTATCCCACTTCTTATCCCGTTTTCCCTGGCATTTTCCTCCTGATTAAGCGCGGAGCCGCGTCGCGACGCTCGATATTAAATTTAATACTTTTGCTGGGGGTCGATGAGGAGTGATAATAAACGACGTAAACTTGGCGGTACTAAAACTTAAATCTTCCTCACCCCCGATTTACCCTTCGTGTAAATTAAATTCGTAGAATATAATTATACATCAAAGTAGATTGCCTTTCATGAGAAATTTTAACGTTAAGATATTTAAAGTTTGTCGCAAATTTATAGTTATGACGATTTGATTACGATTCGTATAGTTGATGAATTTTATATAATTTATTTTCAAAAAGTACGACAGACGTGTAACAATATTAATATTTGATTACATTTTAATGTACATACTTTTTTGTTTAATTACATTTTTATAGTGATTCAGTTTGAAAATATATTATAACGTAATGTAGAATATAAACTTTTGTTTTTTTTTTTTTTTTATGCTTTTTGAATTGAATGAATTTTGCATGGAAAATAATGTTACAATTTTACTTTATAAAGAATCTTTTATAAAGAATCTTTTTCTCTCGTTTCAGTGTTTTAAATTAGACGGTCATACATTTATACAAAGACAAAGGTAGCAAATATATAAAACGTTCTCATGTAAATGAAAGATATAACAAAACATTTTTATTTTTATTTCCATTTCTTTCTGCTTTATAGAATAGCGCGATTGTTCTGTATATTTTTACTACATTTGTATTTCGACATACGCGATACATGTGTCTTTACGTAAATTGATCTGAAAAAGTAGAAAGGAGAAAGGAGAAAGCACACGGGTGCGAGGAAGGTACGTCGGAAAGAAATAACGACAGAATAACGAGCACCAGCTTCCGACGTGCTTGTACACGTTCCTTGTACGACCCGCTCATTATTTTCCAAGTAAATACATCGTAAAAAGGGTATAGTGTTGGAACGGAAAAAAATGACCAGAGAGCAGCGTTATGGGGTGCTGACTTTCAAACGAGATAGTCGAAACTTTAAAGAGACTTGCTAACAGCTCTCGTTAATTAGGTTGGGCAGTAAAGATGAAAAGCTTGGACTTTTAAGAAAAAAAATAGAGATACTCCTCTTTTTGTACACATTATCTATTCTTGTTTCTTAAATTTAGATTCCGACGAAAAAAAAAAAAAAAAGAAAATGTTGGTAAAATATATACATTAATTTTCCGTCGAAATTTTTTTTCATTATTATTTATTATAATTTTATCACTTAATCTTTAACAAAAATAATTTACTAATAATCGGGTACATTACGTATAATAAAGATTAGTTTTAAGTAAATATCGAGTTTTTTTTTGATATATTTTTTAAGTTGATTAGAAAAAAAGTTGTATATAATTTAATTTTTTGAATTATATTATAATACATTTTGCGTTAGAAATAAATATGTTTATAATTCGACATTTATATACATATATAAGCTGGTCTTTGTTAAAATGTACTATTACTTAGCAACTTTTGCGTTTTCATCTTTTAAAAAATCGACTAGTCTCGTGAGTTAATTGTAATTCATATATACTTTTTCTATTTTCAAAACTTGCTGCTTTCACTCCAGTTGCTTTAGTTTTTTTTTTTTCTTCATTATTTTAATATCTTACATTTTTCTGACTGGCAGTATCTATTTATGTTCTTCAGTTTCACTTTCGAATATTTTTATTTTTTTTTTTTTTTTTTTTGTTTACTACGTACGAGATTTTTTTCCGAGAGAGAAAATACGTCCGACAAACGCATTAGTATTTTTCAAAACGATTAGTGAACTCTGCCAATTGTTGCCACGTTTGTTACAAAAATCTGCTGCGTTTTTTCTTTACATGTTAATTTTTATTTTACACATATTGTTATATTTCCCTAACCAACGCGCAACACTCGTTCTGTTTGTCATTTTATTTTATGTAGAGAGATAATTGCAATGTCTCTTATTCATCGATGCTTTTATAATATATAAGATCGAAATTCTCCTCGAAGATTTAATAAAATTTATAAAATTTATTAATATCGAAATTATATGTACATAATGTGAATTACACTATCGTGATGAAAAAAAATTGTAAAATTTAACGCAACGAAGATATTCCGATATGTGAGAGAATACTTGAAGAAAAAGGAAACACATATCTGTCGACCCTGGATACCAAGGTTTAGTTTATATGTAATTGATCCTTGTCGCTATCCAGAAATGGCAACGCGATTCTTAATTAGCGTACTAATTACCCTCGTTTTTCATCCGCGTCTTGCTTTGATCACGATTCGGACTCGTTTACCGCTTCGACGAGTTGTTTCGGGATCTCTCATTAATTAAAAAGCAACTTGTTTTGTCTATATACTGTTTCGTGGCGATAGTGGTGGCGCGAGGTGTGAAAGAGTAACCATGTAACTTGTAATTGGAACAAAGAACAAAGCAGAAGAGAACAAAGCAGTTATTGTACTCTCGCTACTTCGTTTCCGGCTATTTTAATGTTTACGGTCGAGAGAGAGTGTTTGTTTCAGATGGAGGACTTTTAATTACACTTTCGTATATATACGTGTGTAGTTAAGACGTATAAGCGAGCGCGATTGTTTTCTTTAAAAAAGGCGTGCAACGAGTGCATTCAAACGTTGCAGCGCGCAATATTGGTTGCACGCTTTTATGGTATATTATACGCGCGAGCGCATAATAAAAGACAATGAATTGTTTTGAAAATCAGCGATTAAGAAATCATCTTAAACGACGAATTATAAACATATTTATTTTTGATGCAAAATGTATTGTAATATAATTCAAAAAATTAAATTATATACAACTTTTTCTCTAATCAACTTGAGGATGTTTAGCACCTACAATCGGAGCAAAAAGTAGTCGAAATTGACGAATATATACTTTTCTCATATATCTTAATATATGATTATTATAAAGATTGCATAAAATCTTATTATTTATTCATAGCTAGAGTGTAGAAATGTATTTTCCAACTTCTGTTGCTTTTCTTCGGAGAATTTTCATGTTTCTTAAATTATAATGAAAAACTTTTATCATTGACGGTACCTCGATTTCAACATTACAGCACAAAATTTGAATTATAAAAAAATAAAAGAATTTACTCGTACAGAGTAATTTAAAATGTCGGAATAAAAATTATAATAGTGAATAATGAGAAAATATAAAAGATTTTTAACTATTTCTTTAATAAATAATAATTCATCAATAATCATTTCTCCGAGAAGAAAGAAACGTGGCAACATGGTAATTTTTCATAAGTTGCTCAAATTGCAAATTGACATATGAGGCCTTAGTCGTTTCTCGCTTACACGTTTGTATATAGAGGCTTCTTCAGATGAAAAAATAGATTATTAAAAATGTCAAAAGAAGGCTCAGCTGAATGCTACGTTGCCACGTTTTCACAATAAATAATATGTCATCTCGGATAATAAGACGAAATTGAGAAAATTATATTCAATATCTTTTCAACTAGTCAGTACTTGACCAAAATTATCTGATCAAATATTTCCTCTATATTTAAACTATACTTTTGCAAATTTTGATTAAATTCCTATTATTATTTCTATCTATTTTAGCTCTTAAATCAACACGATCACAGGTTTTTTATAAGATAGAAAATCTGTAATCGTATCAATTTAAGGGCTAAAAAGGACAGAAATAATTATATTTATACTTATTTATATAAATAATTATATTTATAATTATATTAATACTTTTACTTATAATTAGATGCACAAAATAATTATATTTGTAATAATATCGACGGATAAATTCATTGCAAATTAAAATCCTTATAACTTTGGATTGCTTCAGTGAATCAACTCTAGGTTTTTTTTATAAATCTCTGAATATGTATCAGAATAATCTGTACAAATTTTATTAAATTCTTATATTTATAAAAATAGATACTAAACATCCTTAAGATTAATCTTTATTATACGATTATTAGTAAATTATTTTTGTTAAAGATTAAATGATAAAATTATAATAAATAAGATTAAAAATTCGATGGAAAATTAATGTATATATTTTAGAAATATTTTCTTTTTTCTTTTTATCGTAATCTAAACTTTTTATTTTCTAGTTGATAAAAATCTGTTATTTCAACGCTGTTATTTTAACGAGATTTTAAAGAAATAATTTGAGAAGAGATACAATCTATGCGGAATGTTATCATCTAAATTATTATACGATCTGCGCGATAGTTCTATTTATGACCGAGTTGGTTATTTCGTCTCGTGTCGGTCCAAATTTAGTGCAGCTACAATTTCCACAGTCCCCGTGACCTGTTTCGTCTCGGTGTTAATGTCAGGTCGTCATCGTACATACATAACACGGGGTCGCAAACACGTAGAAGAAAGAAAGAGAGAGATAGAGAAGGCAGAGGCGATTAATTTGCTTGAAAACTTTTGTAATCAGACCGCGAGTAAAGTCGCGATAGGGCGTGACGCCTTTTAATAAAATTTATGCGCGCTCGTGCTGGCATAGTGATGAAGCAACGAGAAAGAAGTGGAAAGAAAAAAAAAAATAGAACGGAAAATAGACATTTGTTTGTATTCCTGGAATATATATTTTTCTCAAAGAATATCAAAGAGGATATTATTCATTGTCGGAAAAAAATCTCAGATTAGAGAGATGTTGTAAGAACATGTAATACATGCTAATGAACAAAGGGAAACAAAGGGACAATGAAAAAAACATTAATATTTCGAATTAATGTGGAATAAATATATACTTTATTTAATTTTTATATTATTTGAAAAAGGCGATCGCGTAAAGAGTTAAGAGAAGAAAAAAATACATCTTTATGATTGACATTTCTAATTATTCTACACTCGATTATTATTATTATTATTATTCGTATTACAGAAATGTTTCGAGAGAAATAGTTTTATAATATTGTATATAATGAACAGAAAATGACAAGATTACAAGTCGAGTGATAAATAATTGATAAATTCCCAAGGATGTACGTCTCGCGCCGTTTATTTCATCAGAAATGGAAACAGGAAAGCCGACGTAACCCACTTGATGCAAAATTCCAAGTATCCTCGGAACGTTGTAACACAGTTTGCAGTATCTCTCGTGAATTGTACCTTGAAGCGGTTTGCACGACTTCGTATTCCGACTTTGTTTCGACGCGGCGAACTTGGCGCCGCGCCAAAACGAATATCAGACAATTTACCGGTAATTTCTGTAATGCCATATTGAATACATCGCAAGATGTAATATAGTTCACGATGCCTTTCGTAATCATTGCGCTTTAGCAAGACTTTCGGCCGATTCGTTTGTGTGCCTTTCTCTCTCTCTCTCTCTCTCTCTCTCTCTCTCTCTCTCCCCCGCTTTCGCTTACGCAACCGTGTTTCTCGTAAAGACTCTCTCATCTTGCGAGACACGGGATCGTGAGAAAAGGGCCCGCGGTCGTGTTGGCCTCAAGTCGTTCTCGAGAGTAAGAGGTGGAAACGCCCAGAATTGTATTTACACGACTGCATGTACACGGTATTGTACAGGGTACCTGCAGGGAAGATGGTAAGACCGGTCATGTGCCAAGTTAAGATCTTGCGGACTGCGTCTAGTGTTCTTGATATTTCATACAGCATTGCTGTTGTGACCTTTTGACGGCTCAACTTGATGAAATAGATTTTATCATCGTTATTAAAAATTATACATTATTATATTTATTAGCATGACAATTTTTACGCACTAGTTGTGATTATATTCGACGGGTAATTTTCATCTCGAGTCAAAATTAAAATACATTGGAAAATTGTGAATAAATTAATATGACATTTGCCTTTTAATGAATTATAATGCGTGAAAGTATTTTTTAGCAATTCTAATTGTTTTCTTTTCTTAAAACCCTTTTAGATTTCATGATATCGATAGTGCGATTGCTATTATCCTTTTAAAGAGAAATTGTATTAAGCAGAAGTAAATAAAAAAAAAAAAAATATATATATATATGTCATGTAATTAGAATAAAATTTTGCACTCATTTTGAGATGCTTTTTAAGAGAATACCGAAGTACCGACCGAGTTCTAACCTAACAAAACAAATGTTGTATTTGTTTTTAAAGGAATATTTTCTTCTAGGCTTCTAAGCTTATTTCTAAAAGTTCACAAATATTCTTTCATACAATTCTGAGAGGGGAAAACCTATTTTATTTTATGTATATAAATTGCAATTTTTGTATTAAGTAAATATATATTGTTTTGTTAGGTTAGAACTCGGTCGGTACTTCGCGGTATCCTCTTAAGTATTTGTCAATGTAACATAATCGTCGAATTTATTAATTCTTTTTTCCTTCCTCTCTCTCTAGTTTTATTCGCTTAAAACCTTGGCCGTGTTGAGGGTAATTGTCGTCGAACGGTCGACCTGAAAGCGCAGTCGGTCGATGTAGCGCATCGTAGGAAATATAATGCATTCAGTGCGTTAGGCGAACAAAGAACCGTACGAGAGGATAGCTACCGTAACAACGTTACTCGAACGACACGCAAAGTAACTCACATTTTTCCGCAAGGCGCGGTACGACGACCTTTTTTCCGCGGTCGCCGAGCATCGCGTTGCACGCACAGAGTGTATCCGGTAGTAACGTAACTTAGGCTTACTAAAGCCTAAATTGATGAACATGCGCCAGGTTTTATTCGTAGAATGTAATTTCGCATTTTCACGTTTGTCACAAACAAAAATATTTGCGCCTCTCTGAAAATTGAATAATTTCTAAAAAGAAACTTTTATCTCGTAACAAGATTTGCTATTTAATTTATTAGGTTTTTAGGTTGTTATATATACAGGGAAATCCAAAAGTTTGGAAACGCTCGAATATTTCGAAAATAAAGTATTTTAGAGAAAAAATGTTACCATTGGTTTGACCTTGGATAGTCACTTGAAGGTCACGTGAAGGTCATCTTTAATTTCTTAAATGGAACCTACTATTTTTCATTACATATTCTTGTAGCTTACCTCGAGAGTTTTCCAAAACACTATGATAAAACGTCTTTTGATTAAGTACTTTTCGAGTTATGAGGCTTAAAAGTTGCAATATTTTGACATCAAATACGATAGATCTCGTAAAATATTAATTTTTCGATTATCTTATTTTAAAACTTTTTAGCACATAATAATAATCATAAAGAAAATACATGGTTGTTTCTTTAAAAAAAAATCGAAAAATTAATATTTTACGAGATATTTCGTATTTGATGTCAAAATATTGCAACTTTTAAGCCTCATCACTCGAAAAAAACTTAATCGAAAGAAGTTTCATCCAACGTCAAATCTTATTTGAAACATTTTTCTCTAAAATGCTTCATTTTCGAGATATTCGACCGTTTCCAAACTTTTGGACCTCCCTGTATATACATTGTTATTTGTTTATTGATTAATTACTTATTTATTGACATATTTATTTAAAAAATATAATAAATTTAATTAAAAAAAAAAAAAAAAGACGTTTGCAAGATAAAGGAGAGAACGCGTTGAAAATGTTGCCAGCGTTTCGGTAAAACGCATCATAAAGCGCTCGGGGGATTAATAAAAAAGAAGAGAAAATCACCCTGACGAAGATTCAAGTTGCCATATTCGTGCGAGGAATCTGACGTTTATGGATAACGCTCGTCTTAATGATCCATGAATTTAAGTTTGACGCGAACGCATCTTCTCGCGTCGAACATATCGGCCCGCTATCCAAGGGGGAGCGACTTGTTACGGGGTTAATCACCTCTCTACCTTCCAAGCGTTACCACCTCCGGTATTCCCTTCCTCCCATTTCCTCCACAACCTCGACCTCGAGTTATCCACTATGTTGTTAACCCGGTCGACCGGCCCTCGATTTGTCCCTGTGCGCGCGCCTTCGACGATATAATTTCTCCTCGAATCCACTTGTACTTGGAGTCAAGAAACAGCACGTGGCACTTAATATCCCAGTAAGGGTGCGGAGCACGTTAAAAGCGAACTAGGAGCTAAATACTTGTGGCTGTTTTGTAGCCGGGTTGTTGTCCCGCTGCGAAGGACAACAAATGGCGGTTGCAGCCGGGTCATTAAGGTGCATTTTACCGGTCTTAGAACCACTCTGTTCGCCAGTTATAATCCACGACGGTAACGGAGATAGAATTCGTGCTTGATGTGAGCGGAGTTCAGGGAAATTAATTCGCAAATTACAGCACGCGCGGGAGGAAGGGAGGAGAAAGAAAGAGGGAGGGAGATAGAGAGACGACGGAGAAAGTGCTTCGACCGGTTCGAACGTAACACATCCCAGACAGATACAGAGGGGAGTCTCGTGATGAAGATGGGAGGGGGAGGGGGGAGGGGAGGCAGCAAATGCATCGCCATTGTAGACATACCGTGGCTAACGTTTACTAACGACCGTGACCAATTGCTCGTTTCCGATTTTCATTGTCCTGTCGCCGCTTGTCGACAATCGACAGTGAACAAGAAGAATGTCGCAGTCGTTTCTTCCTCGATACTCTCCCGGGTCCCGGGGCGTCCCCGGGCATTAGACCGAGTTCGTAACTCGTAAGATCCACTTTTAAACGTGACGTCTCCGAAGCGAAGCTTACAAATTGCCGAGTTGATTAACGAACTTGCAGCTCCGTGAACGCCTCATTTAGCTTCTTGACATCCCGATCCATTTTTTATAATCTTATACACGCAGGAAGCTTCGGATGCGGCCAACTGCTTTTTCATTCGCTTTATTCTCTCCTTTTCTTTTACTCTTTCTCGTGCCATTCTTCATTACACTCTTTACCCAAAAATTTATCGACACGTCTATCGTTAGAGAGTTTGTCCTGATTTTATTCAATACCGGCGTCCCATCAAGATAATCATGTGGCTTGTTCTGTCAAATTATTAATACCATACGGATTACAAGTTTTGAATTTGCAATTAATTTTTTTGGCATATTCTTAAGGGGATACCGAAGTACCGACCGAGTTCTAGCCTAACCTAACAAAACAATATATTTACTTAATATAAAAGTTGCAATTTATATACATAAAATAAAATAGGTTTTCCCCTCTCAGAATTGCATGAAAGAATATTTGTGAACTTTTAGAAATGAGCTTAGAAGCCTAGAAAAAAAGTATTCCCCTGAAAACAAATGTTGTGCTGCACAAGGAATACTTTTTTCCTAGGCTTCTAAAAGTTTTTAATTTCTAAAAGTTCACAAATATTCTTTCATACAATTCTGAGAGGGGAAAACCTATTTTATTTTATGTATATAAATTGCAATTTTTGTATTAAGTAAATATATTGGTTTGTTAGGTTAGAACTCGGTCGGTACTTGGGTATCCCCTTAACTTTGAAATTATGAAAAATACGCGTACGACGGACGGACGGACGGAATGACGGGACGGCTTTAATTGCGATTAATTCGATAGATTGTCAGTCGACATTGAACGGCGTGAAAATGCTGTGTTGGCAAATGAAAATTATCGGCCGGTGTTGCCCTCTTGTTTGTACGTATATACGCAATAATTGGATCGTCCTGTCGTTATGTCCATTTGTTTTCCGTCTTGACGCGCGCTGATGCGTCGCGTAGTTTTTCTCTTGAATCACGTCGGTCCCTTGTCGTTCACCCGAGAGTGAATTGATTTTCGATTTTGCCCGACTTAGCGCATGCGAAAATAATAACATATATCTTATAATCCACGCGACACGCGTCGGAGCACGTTCATTTTTCTTCGCCTTCCTCCTCCTCCTCCTATAACTTTTCATGGACTTTACCACTCGTGAAGGAAATTGCCCGTAAAAATTTCAGGGAATCTGCGTTGATGACTTTTTAACCCTATGAGTCACGAATTTTTCTAATCGTCAATATTTTATAAAATTTGGTATATAAGGGTTTTTGGGATCGCTGATTACGAATCCGTTGTCAGATTTTCAAAATTCAAGATGGCGGATCCAATGTGGCAGACGAAATTTTACTTCCGCCATTTTGGATCCCTATATTAAATTTTAGAAATTAAATTTCTGTTCCTTTAGATTCAGATTCTGCGATCTAAAAAAAACCTTCAGAGAAAAAATTTAAAAAAGAATACGACTGTTACTTTTCATTTAGAACAGAAAATAATGTTTTTTATATATTTTTTATCAAAAAAGGAGGATTTAACAAAAACAACACGGTGGAAAAATCTAAAAAAATTCTGAAAAATACTTTAGAGTGTACTAAGATTATAAAAAAAATTGCCGTATTTATTGTCATATGGATTTAGTAAAAAATGCATTTTTTCGTAAAAAATTTTGACTGTTTGTTTATATATGGTATTTTTACAATTAACAATTAATGATTGTTCATATTTATCCGGTGTTTGTTGATAAAAAAACAGTTAAAACAATAAAAAGCTACGAAAAAAAGGTGGGTCTCTGGGTGACCCGCTGTGACTCAAAGGGTTAATACGTAAACACACGCAAATGCCGTAGCGAACAGTTCCTTTCGAATGCATGACATAAATTCGTAGCTTCTAAAAATTTTCTCAAAATTGTGTTAAAGCATGAGATTGAACGTTGCATTGGAACGATGCGATTACAATTTCCAGTCAAATATTAATGTTGGATCAATTTGCATCGATAAAACCCTGACAATCCAGCATTAATTAATTGCTCAATTTCGCTTACGTAATTATGTATTATGACGTAAAAAATAAAGAGACAAAAAGAGAGGACAAAATATGAGTGAAAAAAACACACGAGTACGGTTGATACTTACAATTAGACGTATATGTTGCGAATGTTTTTTGTGTTTACGAATTTTATATATGCTTTTCGTTCACTCCAGGTCGACGACCACGAGAATATGCTTTTAGACGTCGATCGTATAATCATTCTCAGTGGTTTACACTCTGTAATTAAAAAGCTTTTAGCGCGGCTGCTATCGTTCTCGACGTCTTATACACTTGCGCGTTTCACTTTACGTTTTTTCCCTCATTCCCCTTGCTTGACGCTTTAATAAGGTTCAAACCACACCTTTTAATCTAGCGACTGCATATCGAAAGAAAACATTTTTAAGTTTCAACCTGCAGAAAGCTTTCGCAAGATAAACCGCGAATATATTATTCCTTTTTTTAAAAGCAGATTTTTATAAAAACTTTCGAGCGAATCTTTTTCTTTTATTGCATTAGGTAATACCTATTACAACTTTCCGTATAAATATGCAATTATTTTCAAATATGTAAAATTTTGTGTGCGTTTTACGCACACACATACAAATCTGTTATTATTATTATTATTATTATACTTTTATACGTATATAAAATTTTATTGTATATTGTATTCTCTCGTTTTTTTTTTTCTTTTTTAACATTCAATTAAATTTTGATTTGCAATAGTCTGACAGATTTTTATTTTTGTAAATTTAGTATTTCATTTTAAAAATTTACAATTTAAAATTGACGTACAAAAATAAAATAATAACTCTCTTTTTCAAAAATTATTAGTATATCGCTGATTAAACAAAAGTATAATAATAAGTTTAACGATGCTCCTGAATTTTGCAAACGAGACGACGAAGAAGCTACTAACGTGAAAGGCGATTATCTCGAAGGTGATAAGCTTAGCGTGGGTTACGCTAATTAACGTATCCGAACTTTCCGCGCGGCGAAGCTCACCGATGAATCTTCCGGTTCTCCTGCCGCTTTCTCTCTCTCTCTCTCTCTCTCTCTCTCTCCCCATGAAATCCTTAATTCGATTTCAATTCAGATATTGCGGTGCGCGGTCGCGGGTCTCGATATCCGTTCGATAATACATTCGGTCCCGGAACTGTCGTAAATAATCGATTCCGAGCGCTCTCATTGGCCGGAATGACTTTGCGAGCCCTTAATCTCGATCCTCCATGCTACTCTAAAGTTTTAACTCGATAAAAAAGTTGGGAAACACGGAAAGGATCATTTCGCGGAATTCACGGTGCTCCGTTTCCGGTTGCGCGCACTTGCTTTGTGATAACTGTTGCAAGATAAATTTTTTCTTTTTTTTTTTTTTTTTGGCTCTATTCACTCGATTACACTATTACTATTCGATTTGTCAGTAAACAGTCTATTGATTTGATTTTTTAATTTACGTATTTTGGCATCAGACATTATTTTTCGTATTTATTATTTTATTTACAAGAGTTATAGACAGAGACATGTAGTCAATAGATATAAATTGTAATATGTGTAGCTTACACGATATTATGTCCTGTTACAGCCATAGATCGAGTTATCTTTGGCGGCTAGAAACGATTATGATGATAATGGATGTTGCTCGTCTAAAAGCCTTGGTTGGTTATAGACAAGCCTTAATGGCCAAATGATATATCGCATCTGTACATATCTGTGTGTAATCGAGAAATATGATGATATAATCATTAATAAAAGCTAAAATAATTAATAAAAGCATTTCTGATAATTCGTAAGACATTCTCATAAAAAAAAAAAGATTCAAAGAAACGAAAGAATCTACAACGTTATAATTATAACTATTTGGAGAAAAATGTTGTTTCATGTTATATATTAATTTGTACACGTAATCTGTACTAGTGATGGGCGATTTTTCAGAAAGAATCGATTTTTGAATCGATCTTGAATCGAAGTAGAGATGGATTTACTAAAAAAATCGGATTAAAAGAATCGATTTCCTAAAAATCGATCTAAAAAATCAAAACTACCTGACAAAAACTAAAAAGTCATAATTTTGTAAGATGGATTATATTTGCATAACTATAGTAAATTATGTTTTACTTTAAAATAATTTAATTTATAAAATTGTTTGACATTAGTTTCGGAGACACTCAAAAATATTTAAAAAAAGAATAAAAATATTTTAAAACTTTTTTTTTTTTTTTTAATATATTCAATTTTCCATTCGTGCATGTGACTAACACTGTGTGAAAAGCGCCACTTCTGGCATCACTAAACGTACGTAATAACGAATATCAAATATCAACAGATCGAAATTCGATTTTCTACAAAAAGAATCGATTAACACTTTGAGTCACGAATTTTTCTAATTGTCAATATTTTATAAAATTTGGTATATAAGGGCTTTTGGGGTCGCTGATTACGAATCTGTTGTCAGATTTTCAAAATTCAAGATGACGGATCCAATATGGCAGACGAGATTTTCAAAATTTTACTTCCGCCATATTGGATGCCTATATTAAATTTTGGAAATTAAATTTTTTTTCCTTTACATTCAGATTCTGCGATCTAAAAAAACCTTCAGAGAAAAAAATTTAAAAAAGAATACAACTGTTACTTTTAATTTAGAACAGAAAATATTATTTTTTATCAAAAAAGGAGGATTTAACAAAAACAACACGGTGGAAAATTGTAAAAAAATTCTGAAAAATACTTTAGAGTGTACTAAGATTATAAAAAAAATTGCCGTATTTATTGTCATAATAGATTAGTAGAAAATGCACTTTTTCGTAAAAAAAAATACTAATTTTGACTGTTTGTTTATATATGGTATTTTTGCAATTAACAATTAATGACTGTTCATATTTTTTTTACACTTATTAATGTTCTAGAGACTCTGTAGAAAGAAAAAAATCCGGTATTTGTTGATAAAAAAGTAAGTAGTTAAAACAATAAAAAAACTACGAAAAAAAGGTAGGTCTCTGGATGATGACCCGCTGTGACTCAAAGGGTTAAAAAAATCGATTTTTTTAGGAGAAAGATTGATTTTCTGAAAATCGAATCGAGATCGCCCATCACTAATCTGCACACACACACACACGCGTATATAAATTTAATTTTTTTCAATTTCAAAAAGAGGGAGAAGAGAAAAGTTAAATTATTTTTGTGAATAATCTCTTCAATAACACTTTTCCACTCATAATATCTATTCATCTTGGAATTAAATGGCTATTGCTCGTATTTGGAAATGATATATATGCAATCTAGTAAATCCACGCTCTCGACGATATCGTGTATTTTTATTATTCGCAAAAAAATGGCTGACTCATGGATGTGTCAGGACTGGTGTCAGCGAGATACAAACTTCGTTTCGGTTTCACGAAGGAGTTACGAGCGGATCTCGCACAAGCGCGTAACTCGTTACACTTTATGAAATGAAATGGACGCTAAATGAAAAGTTACATTCTTCCGCTCGTAAAGCCGAGTCTCGTCGTCTCGTATCGCCCAGTACCGAGGGTCCATTCGCGCGGTCGTTTTAAGGTTACATTACAGTTGTAATGTAACGTCTACGCTGCACGATCTGCTATTTTCTTCATCTTTTTTTATACTTTTTAACTATAATTTCTCGTAGATCGTTATATTGCTTCACTGTTGAATTTATTTCCGCGATATATCTGCGAGAATAAATTAAAAAATAAAACAATATAATGATGTATCAGAAATTATAAATAAAAGAGTAGAAAAGTTTGATTTTACTAGAAAAGAGATGCCTCTTTTCTAAATCGTATTCTGAATTTTTAGTTTTTACTATATTGAAATTCGAATTAAAATTGCAATTATACATAAAAATAGTATTTATCGCTTGAAGATGATATAAAGAAATTGTAAATATTTTCAACATTATTTTCCGCGGAAGATTCAAGCTTGGATTTCTTGTTCTCGTTTCGTTCTGGCAGAGCATATTCCCTCCGTAACTACTTTTAGCTCTTCCTTTCCACTTGTTCTACTCACTCAGTGTAATTAGCGTGGACCGAAATCTGCGGGAATTAATCAAGACTGTTTCTTCTTTCCCCTAATGTCGGTATATAAAATTGGCTGTAAATAAGTAAACGAGTTACCGTTTAATATGATATCTTTTTAATAGAAGTGTTTGTTAGCAATTTGGGATAATGTCAAAATGAAGGAATATATATACATATATAAAAGAAAAGTTAGATTAAATATCTTGGAAAACAAATTAGAGAAACGGTGATGCGTCACAACGTATTAATATTATAAAACAATACTTCATAATAGATACGCATATTTGAAATAGTTTTTGGCGAAGTAACTTTAATAAGAATAATAGAAAATGATTGTTTTTGAATGTTATAATTGACTAAAATAAAGATTATTTGATTAAATAGGTTACGAATGCGAATAAAGGGGGAAACCTTATTATTCAATTAATGTCAAATTAATTTATAATATAAATTTGAATCTTGATTATTAATTAAAGTATTAAAGTGTGTGTGAAGTTGGCGTCTCACTTTTTTGAAGGCTCATTAATTGTTAAGAGTTATTGGCTTTATTTTTAATAATTTTAAAGTTTTTGATTGATTAAACAACTAATTGCGGCTGCTAAACAAAAAATAGCTGCGTCTTATTTTGTCTACCAACGATTTTTTTAGCATTTTTTACGTCTTTCTACGTGTCAAATTCAAAGACGGACGATTGTTTCATTGTACATATCTACATATTAATAATGCGCTGTAATTTTGTAATTATTCGCGCGGTGACGTATGTAACAAAATAACATGCGCGTAAGTGTTTTATGAATTCTTTCGATGATGTACCGATAAAGGATCAGGAAAAGATGAGCAGACCTGGGATGATATCGGACTCTTTATGAGAGCAATCAATTTATTACGTATTATTCAGGGAATTAATTTTTTTTTCTCTATTGTGGTTATCGCATATATTTTGTACAATTCCGTTTGAGCGTGTGTAGTTGGCATTTCATTTCGTGAAAGCTCATTAATTGTTGAAAGTTTTTTTTTAATAGAATTCTTTAATAGTACCGATCGTTAAAAGAATGGCTCGAAAAAAAAAATAAAAATAAAATCGGGACAAACTGAGGCGCCAGGATCACATTGCTCATTATCAGTTTATTCTTCGACGATTTTTTTTAGCATTCTTGTGCTGCGATAGATCTAAAAAAAGTTCTATGCATACAAATTACTAGAAAATTAATTATCTAAATTAGATTGCCGAGACGTTGGCCATATTAAGTATTGGAGTGAAATATATATATATATATATATATATATATGCCAATGATTTTTTTAGCATTTCTTGCCAGATTTTAGACGCTTAAAAATTTTACAATAATTATTCTACAAAAATTCATATGCGTAAAAATTATTAGAATATTAATTAAACAAATTAAATGGTCATTTCGATAATTCTATCGAGTTATGGTATATATATATTTAATTTGTTTAATTAATATTCTAATAATTTTTACGCATATGAATTTTTGTAGAATAATTATTGTAAAATTTTTAAGCGTCTAAAATCTGGCAAGAAATACTAAAAAAATCATTGGCAGACAAAATAAGACGTGACGTAACGTGAACTTGACGTTTCAGTTTGTCCCGAGCATCAATTTTTTTTTCATTTAATGACCAAAATTTTTAATTTAAGAACTCTGCACAATTAGTGAGTTTCAACAAAGTGAGACGCCAGCTTCACATAGGGATATTAAATCCTGAAATTTTTACTTCATTTCTCGACGAAACAATAATATCTTATTTCTCAAACGCGCAGAAATATTATAAATGCAAAGGGATTTTTTTTTATGAGATAGCACATATATAATATTTATACGTTATATTATATTTTCATATAATCTTTTACATTTTCGAAAATGCAATTTTATGACCATCAAGTTTATCTTAGAAATATAGCATAATGTACATACGATTCTTGATATTCGAACGGCGTCGCGCGATTTTTTTTCCGCTCCGAAGTGAAAATGGATAAAAATGGTCGGGACGGAAGCATCCGACAGCTTTGTGTGGCGAGTCGCGACCGCGATTTATATTCGCGCGATGCATTTTCATCGCCGCATCGATAATGCATCCGTCAAATTGTCAGCGCAGCCAAAAATCAAGTTTACTTGTACTACTAAATCTACGAACGTGACGGAGACAGAATTAAATTCTGATTTTTCCGACGCGATTCCTGTTTCTTAACTCGAATAGAAATTGCGCGGAATCGTTTTGTGTGTTTCGCAATTGCATCTCATAAATCGTGGAAAGCATTTTAACCCGCAGAAATAGCGCGTGTCTCTCTATTCAAAGCGGTGCGTTACTTATTCATCGCGTTTAAATCTCTCTACGTTTCTGCATAAACAGATATGGTAAAACGCAACTTCTTTGATCACTTTGAGCACGATGCATTAAAGTTAGAGAAATTATATCTTATTATTCTCTCAGACTATCGATATAATGTAAACTTGCTGACAATTTTCATTTATATATATATATATATATATATATTTTTTTTTTATAAAATAAACCAAAACAAAAAAAAGTAATCATAATTTATAAATGATATTATTATATAGGGTGTCCCATTTTAATTCCTCCAGTCGAATATCTCGAAAACCAAGCCTGGGAGAGAAAGATGTTTCAGGCAAAAGTTGTATGGTTTCGAGGGGGCCATAAGATGCTACCATTGGTCTGACCTTGAAGAGTCATTTGAAGGTCACGTGAAGGTCACCTCAATTTTTTTAAAAGGCACCCCCTATTTTTTGTTACATATTCTTGTAGCTGACTTGGAGAGCTTTCCAAAACACTATGATAAAATGTTTTTTCATTAAACACTTTTCGAGTTATAAGGCTTCAAAGTTGCAATATTTTGACATAAAAGACAAGATATCTCGTAAAATATTCGTTTCTCGATTATCTTACCCTAATACTTTTATGCACAGAATAATGAGACGAATCAATTGGTGTAAAGAAAACACATAGTTATCTTTAAGAAAAAATCTAAATTCGCAACTAGCAGTTACACATTTTTACTTTAACATAATTATGTGTTTTAATTACGCCAATTGATTTGTCTCGTTATTCTGTGCATAAAAGTATTAGGATAAGATAATCAAAAAATGAATATTTTACGAGATATCTTGTATTTTATGTCAAAATATTGCAATTTTGAAGCCTTATAACTCGAAAAGTGTTTAATGGAAAAACATTTTATCATAGTGTTTTGGAAAACTCTCGAGATAAGCTGCAAGAATATGCAAAAATATATAGGGTGTTCCATTTAAGAAATTCAAAATGACCTTCACGTGACCTTCATGTGACTCTTCAAGGTCAAACTGACGGCACCATCTTATGTCCCCCTAGAAACCATACAACTTTTGTCCGAAACATTTTTTTCGAATTTTCCATATTTTTCGAGATATTTCACTGGAGGAATTAAAATGGGACACCCTGTATAAATAAAGTGTTGTAAAATATCTCAAATATAGATAAAAGTTTATCGTGCCGAAATAATATATATATCAGCTCATTTTTCATCGATTCCCGCCAGGATACAATTTTTTTTTCAAGCTTCATTTACGAACTAATGTAGTGGCTAGAAAACGACACCTTGGAATATACCGCGAATAATCGATGTGATTTATTCTGGCGCATAGCAGACGCGTATCGAGGAACATCCGCGAAGGCTGCCATTGTCAATGTCGAAACGGTAGATATGATGCTTTGCATGTGACGACGATTTTCCATTCTTTTTTTTCTCTCTCTCTCTCTCTCCCTCTCTCTCTCTCTCCTCTCTCTCTCTCTCTCTCTCTCTCTCTCTCTCCTCTCTCGTCCACACGGTGACAATGTCGGCGTGTGTCGATCATGATTTCGTCCACCTCATTCGCCACAGAGACATAAATCCGCTCTTCCTATTCGAATGACACGAACAATCCTTGCGTTATGAAACATGATGATATCGACCGATATATTGACATACCATTCGATACTCGATAGTACGAGATGGATCATTTAAAAGCTGCATTACCATCGTACGACGTCTTTATAAGTTATATATGTGTATTTACTACAGAGAGGTTGATGGCTTTTATTTTTACAACTCCAACAATCTTTTCTCTCATTTTTTATTTCAATTAATAAATAAGTAGTAAGTAGAAGCGGCATATGCGTACAAATATTATTATAAATTAAATATTGTATTTTATGAATATGATACACGCACACATATATACATATATGGTATACATAAGTCGCTTTTAATTACATCAAATGTATAAAAATTTTGAATAATAATAAAATTAAATTATCGTAATTATTATCGTAATGATTATCTGAGCTATTGATAAGTTTTATGCATGTATATGAAATTACTGGGGAAAAGACATTTTCAATATAACGCTAAGCAGGATTAGATGGATAGATATACAATCCTTATTGAAATGCATCTCACGGTGGCGGATAATATAGTGTACTTGCACACTTCGCTCTTGTTTCGCGCTCGTCAAAATGAAATTTCTATAGAGGATGGAAATTTAAGCGAGGTTATATTACGAGAGTTTCGTTGAGCTATTTGCAAAGAGAGGATAGCGTAGGAAGGAATCATAATTTTAAAGGAGCTTTAATACTTAACGCGAGCTTTACCCTCCGACAACGGTTTAATCGCCGGATGAAGTTACCATAGTTAAGGTCAAAGTTTAAGTATTTCTCTCTTTTTTTTTCTCTTTGCAAACGCTGTAGAAAGCACGGGCGTCTCTGAGAGACGATGAGATTACGCATCTAAAAGCGAGTACGTAGAATGTTCCGGTAGTAGTTTGCGAGTCACGGATTAGCGGCAAAAACTGTCATTTTTCAAGCCGGGACGGCGGCGGTGGTGGTTTGAAATTATTTATTTAATAATTCGCACACGCAGAGAGAAGCTCGATTTATAAGAACGTCTTGTTGTTTGAATCTCATTAAAAAACAATCTCATGAATGCATGATAAAAGGGTATAGCCGGATAAGCGTACTAAAAGTGCCCCCGACGGGTTTTGAAATAACATTTGGCCTGTCATGTCTCCTCACTGTAAAAAAAATTTTTCCTCAAAATTTCAGTTCCCTAACTTTATTATTTCTTAAGTTATCGAGAAAAACATTATTTTCAGTTTTTATTTTTCTAGATTATTAGATTAAAATCGCTAGTACTCAATTAAAAGCCAATAAAAAAGTCATTTCTTAATTTCATTGTTTTTTTTTTAAAAATCGAGCTTTTATTCGAAATTAATGAAAAAATATTTTTTTTGTGTCTTTTGTTGATAAATATTCAGAGAAACATCGATATGGAATCATCTCAAATATTTACAGAAAAGAAAAATAAAAGCCAATAGTTAATATTTAAATTAATAATAATTAAATTAATTATAATTAATAATTATTAACAATAATTAAACGACCAAACTAGCTAAAAATCCTTTATTTAATAGCACAACGTTTCGACCATCTGGTTGTGGTTCTTTTCAAGTATCAATTTAAATAAAACGTAATTAAATAAAATGTTCAGTTTTAAGATTCGTTTTGACAAGACGTGTTTCCTTTACTGTGTTGGTTTATTAATATTTCACATCAGCGAAATGTTTAATTGCTTTTCAGGTTTACAACACGTTTTTTACCTTTGTTTTATTTAAATTGACACTTGAAAAGGACCACAACCAGATGGTCGAAACATTGTGCTGTTAAATAAAGGATTTTTGGCTAGTTTGGCGTTTAAAAATAAAAATCCTTTTTCTTATTATTTTTTAGTAATAAGATGTGAAATTATTTATTTTCTTATAATAATTATAGTAGTGATTATAATAATTGTAACAGTTATACTATTGACTTTTATTTTTCTTTTCTGTAAATATTTGAGATGATTCCATATCGATTTTTTTCTGAACACTTATCAACAAAAGACACAAAAAAAATTTTTTCATTAATCTCGAATAAAAGCTCGATTTAAAAAAAAAATGAAATTAAGAAATAGCTTTTTTAACATGTTCCTTTCGAGGTTCAATCACCAAACTTTTATAGAATACTCTCTTTATATGTATGTCTCACTACTCTCAAATTTTTTCAATTTTTTCGAGTTGGTGCAACATGATGAAAAAAATAAAAATCCTTTTTCTTATTATTTTTTAGTAATAAGATGTGAAATTATTTATTTTCTTATAATAATTATAGTAGTGATTATAATAATTGTAACAGTTATAATTATACTACAGGATAGAAATATTTTTTATGCAAAAAAAATTTAAAAGTTTATCTAAAAGTTGTAATTTTTAAGAATTGTTTTTGCATAAAAAATATTTCTATTTTGTAGTGTAATTATAACTATTATTATTACAATTATCATTACTATATTATAATTATAGAGAAGAGATCACAAAAAAAAATAATTTTTCGTCCTATTATCAACAAATAATAATAATAAAAAGATTTTTATTTTTTTTCACCATGTTACACCAACTCGAAAAAATTGAAAAAAAATTTGAGAGTATTGAGATCTATAAAAAGAGTATTTTATAAAAGTTTGATGATTGATGATCTCGAAAGAAACATGTTAAAAAAGCCATTTCTTAATTTCATTCTTTTTTTAAAAGTCGAGTTTTTATTCGAGATTAATGAAAGAATATTTTTTTTGCGTCCCTCGTTGATAAGTATTCAGAAAAAAATCGATATACGATCATCTCGAATATTTACAGAAAAAAAAAATAAAAACTAAAAATGACATTTTTCTCGATAATTCGGGAAATAATAAAGTTAAGGAGCTGAAATTTTGAGGAAAATTTTCTTTTGCAACGAGGAAATGGCAGGCCAAGTATTATTAAAAAACACGTCGGAGGGGGAGGGGGGAGCACTTTTTGTATGCTTATCCGGCTATAGCCTTTATGAAGATTTTTTCGTATAAAATTTTGTTCTGACATTTAATGGTTTGGTCAAAATATCAATATACAAAATGTAAATAGCAATAAGCAACAAATTACGTTTTTAATTTTTCCTCGATTCTACGTCGTGTATTTTGTCGAATACTAATGATTGGCGTGCAGAAGCTACATTCAATTTTAATTCCTTGCACGATGCAATCGTTAAGTATAGAAAGCTGTGTGCCGGTCGAGGAGGCGGTAGAATGAAAAATGTAACGGCATGTAAATAAGTATTTATTAGATGGAGGAAAAGTAACATGTTTATTGCCGTTGAACAGGGACGATTCTCTCTATTTCTTTCTCTTGTTCCGCGTGCACCGAGGTCGTACGGAGTCGGCGGTCGCGCGGCTCCGGGTCATAAATAAAGCGATGCACATAGAAATTACAGCGGCAGGTAACGCCGCCCGCGCCCGTAATATCGCGGTCGCGATGGAATGGAGAAAAGTGTAATTGACGATGAGGCCGCGCACGAATCCGCTTTCCGAGGAAGACGTCATATTCAAGAATGCATTAAACGGTCCGAAACTTTCGTGACCTTACGTAACATCATAATTCAGCGTGACGACGAAGCGATAAAAATCAATACTCGTAATTACACGTACGTGTACGTACGTACATGCCAAGTGCTTTCGCGACTGATTATTTTGTAAATATAATTTCACTTTTTTTTATGCGAAATATTTTTTTATCTTTCGCTCAAAGAAGATTTATCACTTTGAAAAAAAAAGAAAAAAAAAATCCTTCTGGAATCTTTCTTCTCGTGTTTGTCTTTTTTATTGCGACTTTGCGCCATTTGTTTAACATTTTGTACTTATCGAAATCTTTATGTAATAATTTGTCTTTAATCTTGCAAAATAAAAAATAATTCTGAGACATATTCCATTATTTTGTTATTTAGAAATCAGATGGTATAGAGCAGCGATGTAATGAAAATGGCCTTTGGGCCCTTACATGGGAAATTTGCTCTTTGATCGTTGAACTCGGGATCAAAGATCCTGCTTGCCGTTGATGCCGCCGTCGGTCGACGTCACGTTTATTGCGCGCCGCGCGATGCATATGAAGTACGACGGCATTTATAACGTTCCGGGACGAAGGGGGATTACGATGGCGGTTACGCCGTAGGAAGGGTGCGGATACTGATTTACAGCCGCGAGTCACGCCACGAAAGCTAGGCGATTTCGAGGCGAACGTGTAACACCGACGAGGATGATGTTTGCGATACAACGTAGTGACTTTTGAGTAATGCAAACCGCGTGTATATACATTGTTTTTTTTTTGTTTTTTTTTTTTTTTATCACGGAAGCGATACGTCACGTCGTAAATAAGATCCATTTTTTGCGAGAAAATTTTTCGGTAAAAATCCCTACGTGTAATGCGCTAGAAAAATTTATATAAAATATTATTTTAAAAAATCTTGCAAAGATTTTTTTCCTACTTTTCATATTTCTTGGATCAAATTGTATAATCATAGCTTAAACTCAATAATGCACCCCATCATTAGGACTTAAAGTTACATCGACTAGAAGCGTTAATTAAGAGCGTGTATAAGACGACTAATGTTCAAACATAGGATTCAATTTAGTTCTCCTACTGAAAATCGTGCCAGATTTAATTGAGAGTAACTTTGTTGTAACCCATTTCTCTCTAACGGAGCCGTAGCTCGAACTTGCGGAATTCTAACAGAAACCTAATCGAGAGAGAGAGAGAGAGAGAGAGAAAGAGAGAGAGAGAGAGAGAGAGATGGTGGTAATTGCGCCGCGGGATAATTTGGCGGCTCAGAGTCATTTGGCCGTCGTGTAATTTTAGCGAGAAATAATTTTAATATCGAATCTCTCCCTTCTTCCTTCTCCCCCTCTCCCTCTACCTTTAATGGGTCCGTTAAGTGCGACAAGTATATCGTAATCACTGGGTCATATCTCGCGCGATAATTCATCGTAATAATTCGCGTCGGCAAATGCATGTGAATACCAATAAAACGGTTGTTAAATTTACACGCTCGATAGATCGCGATTGCGTTAAACGAAGAATTAAGGGAAAAATCTATCGCGTTGTTTACCATTTTTATCGGCGGGATGTTGCGACGGAATAGAACGGGGCACGATCGCCGAGAGGATAGGTCCTTATCAACTGCGCGTAAAACGGTTTTCTTATCGAAAGCTTGGATGTGCTCTCTCTCTCACACACACAAAGAGAAATAGTCATTATCACAATTAGAAACATTCGGATATTGTGTAGCATTTGGTTATCTCGAAATATCGTCGCGAATGCCCAGGATGTTGCCAGCGCGTTCTGCTGTATACATATGCGATCTATAGTATCCACCACAGTTAACCTACTTTCTCACATGTATTTCCAGTTAACGATTGTTGTTGCATTGTTAACGGACCAACGACCGTCTCTAACGACCACAATTTCTCGTCAACGCGCGACCGTCTCTTCTGCAATCTTATAGAAATTATCGTTTTATCTAACGTGTAAATTTTATATTGATGATTGAAACGCGGTTTAACTGACTTGAATAATGGCTTGGAATAAAAATCAAATTAGCCAAATATATAATTATAAATTCATGAAAAATTTAAATCATATATAATATATATATATATATACACATTAAAGTTTTTTAATATGTATTAAAAAAAATTATATATACAGGGTGTCCGGTAATAATCGCCCCACCTCTCTAGGGCAGATGGAGCAGGTCAAACTGAACAAAAAAGTCCTCTACCATTTTGCGATCTTTGTAATAATTATCGAGAAATTAATTAACAAAGATTGACAAATCCGCGCGAGTATAAACGTGCGGCGAGAAGGCCCATCCCACTGCTACGCGGTTACTAGGCGCGCTACTCATACACATCCATTGCCAGTCGTAGATCGCTCCTCCTATCACTCAATGAGCGCCTAGTAACCGCGTAACAGTAGGATGGGCCTTCTCGCCACGCGCTTGTACTCGCCCGGATTTGTCAATCTTTGTTAATTAATTTCTCGATAATTATTACGAAGATCGCAAAATGGTAGAGGACTTTTATGTTCAGTTTGACCTGCTCCATCTGCCCTAGAAAGGTGGGGCGATTATTATCGGACACCCTGTGTGTATATATATATATATATATATATATATATATATATATATATATATATATACACGTAATTTTTCGTTACTCTTTTCCTCTTTGTTTTAAATATAAAAGATTAAACTATCCTTTTTCTTATAAATGACAATGACACATTTTTCTAGATAAAATTCGTTATTCCTTTTGCTAAAAATAATAATAATAAAAAAAAGAAACAGCGAGAACGTAGACATTATACATGCGTGGGATACAGTTTGCCAAGCTATATCGTCAGCTTATTTTCAACTTGAGCTTCCGTTGTACATTCGTTGTCTTTGTGTCGTAGCATTAGAAACGTGTTTACGAGCTTAATGACGGGACTTAAACAGTCCCTTTGGAACCTCGTCGTAAAATCGGAGAGCATAGAGTTACGTGTGCATTGTCCGCTCGAGCTGCGCTTGAACTAGTCTCACGATGAAATCCACGGCACAGCCACCGGTTGGCACGAAACCTCAGAGAAATAGTTTCGCCAGATCTTCCTAATGAACGGCATCGTGATTTCGTTAATTACAATTAGAGAAAGAGAGAGAGAGAGAGAGAGAGAGAGAGAGAGAGAGAGAGAGAGAGCGAGCGCGAACACTAGAGGACTGCCCCTTGGGCAAAATCCGGAAAATTGATGGCTCAATTATCGCCATGGAATTTTCCTCTTGTTGAAATTCTTTTATATTTTGCACACGCATATACAATATGTAAAAAAAAAAAAAAATAATGTTTTGTTAGCGCACACACAGTTGTACTAACGATATGGAAATTGAATCTTTTTTTGGTTAGTTTTGTCGAAGAAAAACTTTTTATATCTCACGTAATGATTTTTTTTCCATTTTGTACAATATTTTATGGGATAAAGCAGCTTTTTATAGCGGATACAATATAAATATGAAACAATATCAATTATCTCATGCGAAATAAATTCGATACTAATATTTATACATTGATGTTTATACTTTACCATCGAGGAATTATCAATTTTTTTGCCAGCAATACGTAATTTATTAATATCGTCTATTATGAAGAATTTGTGAGATTTTGCTAGACCTATATATATATATATATATATATATCGCAATATTTTAATACTTTTATTACAATCTAAACCTGTTTGCGCTAATTGAAAGTAATAGGATTAAGTAACATCACCCAATCGTCTCGTGTTTAATTATCAATTTTTTTGCCAGCAATACGTAATTTATTAATATCGTCTATTTATTATGAAGAATTTGTGTGCTAGACCTATATATATATATATATATATATATATATATATATATATATATATATCGCAATTTTTTAATACTTTTATTACAATCTAAACCTGTTTGCGCTAATTGAAAGTAATAGGATTAAGTAACATCACCCAATCGTCTCGTGTCTACGTGCAAAAGCATGGGTTTGATGAAAAAAAATCAGAGAAAGCTTATCGGCGGTCGCTCGTTACCGGTATTAAAGGATTTCGTTACCGGAGTGAAATATGAAGCTATTTAGAGCGTGTATAACTAGAATTTTCCGGGTATGTATGACGGTTCGTGCACCGAGTTGAATTCAGAATATTGCACGTTTATATGGGGCGGTGCGAGAGAAAAGGAAAAAGGGAGTGAACAAAAGGGAGCCGTGAAGAAGAAGAATCGAGACCGACAGGTCGTATGGATGCGGAAAAAGAGAGAGAGAGAGAGAGAGAGAGAGAGAGAGAGAGAGAGAGAGTTTCTATGTCCGCCTATCGATTCGGTCGGTCGATTACTTTTGCTTTTTCAAGCAAAAGTTACCTTCGTATCATCGCACCCGTATAATTACATGGGGATCCCTTTTTGCTCGTTCGGCCCTTCCGGCACAGCCCACCTTCTCTCTTTTTCATGTTTTCTTTCTCTTTCCTTGCCAGTTAACCTTGCTCGCTTGTACCTTCTTATACCGTCTCCGTCATAAAATACGGCCCTAAAACTTACTCCCTTTTCGTCCCTCCGATCTCCCGCGATTATCACGAAACAGCTACTTTTTTTGCTCCTTTCTCTTTGCGTCTTTAATTTATAGCCATGTCGATTCGTACAATTCAAAGCTGCGAAAAATCGTATCCACACACATTATCAATTTGTGCATATTTTCGCGTAATTTATACGCACGTTCAATAACATGGGACATATATCTTCTTATCGATACTGATTTCAGTCCCGTCACTAACGTACAATTTTTCTAATAAAGTATCTCATGGATAAGAAGGCACATTATCCTATTATTGCTATAATAATATTAAAATAACCGTTCTCTATACGTTGCGCGGATACGGCGGCAAGTTTCGCGGATAATTTGCATATTAAAAATTGCCTCGAGATGGCGAATATTGAAGCGTGCGTATTGTGTATGCAAAGTTACGAAAATGGAACGCCTAGGCGAGGCGGCGTGCATCGGATTATGATGGCGAGGTGCGAGTATATCCATCGCGCCGACCTATAATACACGCATATAATATCGTACGTGCGCGGATAAGGCAACGAGAAGGTGTCTCTCCACGCGAGGAAAAGTAGTTTTCCATACAAGAAAGGATCTAGTTTCTCTGGATATTGGTTATCGATCGGGGTCGCCTTTCTTTGTCGTTTGTTTCACGCGAGGACGAATGTATTTTGTATGCATCGCGAAAGAAAAATCATTATGTGGCCATTAACATTATTATTATTATATTAAACGCAATCATTACCTAACCCTTTGAGTCACATCGGGTCACCCAGAGACCCACCTTTTTTTATTGTTTTAACTACATTTTTTATCAACAAATAAATCAACGGATAAATATGAACAGTCATTAATTGTTAATTGTAAAAATATCCTATATAAACAAACAGTCAAAATTAGTACTTTTTTACGAAAAAATACATTTTCTACTAATCTATTATGACAATAAATACGGCAATTTTTTTATAATCTTAGTACAGTCTAAAGTATTTTTCAGAATTTCTTTACAATTTTCCACCGTGTTGTTTTTGTTAAATCCTCCTTTTTTGATAAAAAATATATAAAAAAATATTTTCTGTTCTAAATTGAAAGTAACAGTCGTACTCTTTTTTAAATTTTTTTCTCGGAAGGTTTTTTTTAGATCGCAGAATCTGAATCTAAAGGAAAAAAATATTTAATATAGGAATCCAATATGGCGGAAGTAAAATTTCGTCTGCCATATTGGATCTGCTATCTTGAATTTTGAAAATCTGACATGGGATTCGTAATCAGCGACCCCAAAAACCCTTATATATCAAATTTTATAAAATACTGACAATTAGAAAAATTCGTGACTCAAAGGGTTAAACGCTTTGCGTGTGTAGGATCTTGTATTCCTTATATATAAATCAGTAAAATATTTATTTCCGAATTAAAAGTTATATTTACAATTTTTTTTAATCGGCGACTAAGATACACAATGTGTTATACTTATAAATTAAATTCTAAATTTGATTTATTAGGACATTTTCGACTCGAACTACATATATTTCAGAAAAAAAAAAATGATTTCTCTACAAATCTGATATCTTTTAGATCGTAAATTCGAAAGAAATCGTTGCAACTTTAATAACGATTATTGTCAGATTATTATTTCTCGCGCGATCGCCCTTTTCATGGTCGGCGTTTTCCAACGTCGTTTCGTCTCAGCGAATTTTTTTGCCCGACGATTTATGGCTGGCAAACCGACTGAAGACCCGATCGACAAAGTCTGCGCTATGCTCATTTCGTCGGCCCCCGATCTTTCGATCATCGATAATACGTGGCATCGTTCCAAGTATCCCGAGATACTTTGATCTACCGTTTCTTCTCTCTTTAAGTCTGTCTCTTCGACTGCGAATTGCTAGCCAAGCGATTCTTGCGAATTTTGCACGAGAATTTGATGGATAATAATATCTGTCCATGGAATTAGATTAATTTTGGAAAAATTGTTTGTCACTCGTAAATTTTTTTTTTTCTTCTTTCTTTTATTCGTATTTTTTTCACGGAGAATCTTGTTTGCTCCGCGATAAAAGTTGTTAATTTTATTTGCATAATTCTAAGACTCGTTTAATTCCCCCAAACGTAAAAGATGATGTCTCGTCGACGCAAAATTGTAATCAAAGACTAATACTTACTGGGCAAAGTTGCCCAACATTAATTAAGTATAGCAGTGGAAGAGATTTGCTGCGAGAGTTGCTCCTTTCCCCTTTAAAGTTAGCGATTTGTGTGGCAAATATGAAAGACCGAGGCAAAATTAAGGCGCCTTAAAATATACATATTTGCACGCGAAAAGACGACGTTCTTTCTATTCCTAAACCGACGCGATTTCACGATCGTTCTTTCTCTCTCTTTCTTGTCTAATAGGCCAACCCAATTCCAGTGGTGATATATAACGAGATCTACGAGTGGTTTACTTGGTCTGCCCGAGTTTTCCAACCCGCAGGAAAAATCCCGTGACATTTAATAACCTTTTGTCACGAGGGAGAAAGGGGGAAAGGATGCGCATCGCGACATCGTATTCCGCTATCGTAAGAAGCAATACGGCGGACGACAAGAAAAGATAAAACGCGCCTGTCGTCTACGATCTTTAACCCCTTTAGTTTCGAGAATTTTCTCCAGTAACAAGTTTTTCTCGATAGTTTCGTTCCACTTGTACTCTTTGTGCTTTTCCAGATAACGTTTAGAGATATCTCGGATTAAGCTTGTCAGTAGTGGTTGGCCGATTTTTCCCTGCCCGCCACGTGAGGACTGGTGGGCACGAAGGAAATGTCGTGACAGCCCGACCGTTCTTTCGCTCGAGAAGTGGCCCGAAAGAATTCGCCAACTTTCCCGCGAAGAAGCCTTTTCGGGAACTCGCGCCAAATTGCCAAATAAATCTCGGCTCTTAACTACCATCCCCTCCTACCTCTCCGCTGCAATTGCGGCGCTCTTTGGCTTTATCCTGTCCCCCGCTGTGATTTCTCGTATGGCGCCCGCCGAGGCCGTTGTGCGAAAGGGCGGCCAGACAGTCTTCCGACTGCGCGCGTTAAACCATCCGGTGGCCCTTTGTGGCAACTCGGGACATGTACTGGTTAACGCGATCTTGTCCGGATGCACGTGTTGCCAAATGGCCGCGGTGATTGGTAGCCAGATGCTCGGCCTGTAAACTACTCATCTTCGGTCTCCGACCCGAGTTTCGATGATGGAGGGCTTTGTTCTCTGCGGTTCTACCAAATTTTCCTCTCTCTCTCTCTCTCTCTCTCTCTCTCTCTTTATATATTTAATAACAATTTAACTTCTTCATAAATTGAATGTATCAAATATCAATCAATGATGAACAGTATTCATTCACAATGAACAATAAAAAAGACGAAATTAAACATGCGTAAGAAATTGGAAGAAATTAAATCCATATCAGACTATGCATTGAGAAAAATTAAAAAAAAATATATATATTTTTTTCTCTTATAAAACTCAGAAAAATTATGTTATTTATTAAATTAAAAACTACAAAATTATAATAGGCTGTTGTATATACTATTTGATTTTATTCGATGGAACGTGATGATTATATGAAATAAAAGGAAAAGTGATGATAAATATATATATAATTTCTTTTGAAATAATATATACGTATAAATAAAATGAGAAATGTGTAAAGTAAGTACCTATAATGTAAATATTTGCTACGCGTATTCTCTGGTGATTATATAATTTTTGATCGAGTAAAGTGAAATTAATTTTGAAAAACAAGTCAAACAATGCATACTGAATTCACAAAAACGACCTAGGAATATTGACACGAAATCAATAGCACGATCAAACGCGTAATGACACGAGGATAAATCAGATTATTTGTAATTCTCTATGCCTTCGAATAATTAATTTTAGCTGTTTGTTCGCAAACGATATAGGAGCGTTTATCACATTCGACAACAACAAACGTCGCTGGAAATTAAAAAAAAAAAAAAAAAAAAAAGAAAAAAAAGAATAGTATACGCGATCGAGAGCTCGGTATTTGGTTTAAAGGGAATTTGTAACAGCGTATTTTCAATTATACGCGCGCGCGTGTGCACAACCGCACTCCTTTCTCGAAAATGAATGTCATAAATATTTTGCTGGGAAAACACGAATGTACATGCACAGCGATACATTAACTTTGTCGTCCGAGCGATAGAACTGTTCCATCCGTCCTTTTTCGCGCTGCAATATTTCAGCGTCAAGGATCAAAATGCATCAAAGAGTCCGAGCATCGAGGTAGTATGAAAATTAACTTGTGCAACAGACTTGTGCGCGATATGCGCTTTACTTGCTCGCGCGGAGGTACTCTGTATATATATATATATATATATATATATATATATATATATATATATATATGTATATAAAAAAAACGCTATGTAAAAGAACGATAACCGCGCGCGTGCATCTGCGCCGACTAGAAGAAGGTTCAGGTGAGCAGGAAGGATACTCGCGGGCTTTGTTGAGCGCTAGTTTTTCCCGCCTTTTTTCAGCGGTTTTTGCTTTTCGTTTTTTTTTTTTTTTTTTGTCCCTCGCTTTTCATTTCGGCCGCCTCAAAGCCAGAACGTCCGTCGGAATCGCGTAAGCGTGTAAGATGATTATGCCGCGGCCTCGAGTTCTCTGCGCAGCGTAAAAGTAGTACTCGAAAGTATAATTTGGAATCGTTATATTTATAATGATATTTATAATTGAATTGCTAAATGTAAAAATATAATTGTGGCGAAAATAATTGTCCGTTATTACCGGTAGAAAATTTTTATCGTCGTGTATGTTTTAGATTACTACGATAAAAACATTTTTTAATTATAATATACATAATGGTGTAAATAAATGATGTACATTTTTAAAAATATAACTCTTTTGTGAAATATTTAATAGGGAAATTGTAATTTCACATCAAATATTGTTGGTAATCGGCGCAAGATCTGCAGAAAATTAAATCGAAAAATAAAGAGGGAAATTCTCTCTCTCTCTTTCTTTTTCGATTGTGATAAATTCCACCTATAAAACTCCGCTCAAAGAAGATGAGTCTCCTACACGTGTCAATTTTGCATTTGTCATTCCCTCGCTTTTCGTATACTTTTACTTATCGTAATGCTTCTCGGATCTAGTAGAACACTCTCAAAGTTCACACAGAGTTCCGGAGTTCTTTGGCAAGTTCTTCAAGGACCAGCGTCCTTGAAGGAATCAAGTGTGTGTGTGTGTGTGTGTGTACGTCGAAACTATCGACTCACGAGCGTATCATCATCGATTCTGTGCTCTCACGCGACTCCTCCTTCGAATGTAATATTAACTTTAGCCTAATTCAACTTGTTACCGTTATTAATTCGGGAGCGAGTTGGCGCACTCGACCAAGTTCGGTCGACTCAACCCAATTCCTTGGAGAATTTCGCGGCTTCTCGAGCCCCGAAATTTGGGGTAGCATCGCGCAAACAGTCGTCGGTGACGTTACACTAGTCGCCGGCGGTAACGACCGAAATAACGTGGAAACACGACCGCGCGCCGACGCCATTTACGTCTCCGGTTCCACTGGATTAACGTTGCGCGCGCGCGCCTTCCTCGGGCGACGTAAATGACTGCCTGTGTAAATGATACACGCGCGCACACACACACACACACAATGTATGTGAAACGTCGTGTTGCCTGCATATCCGAGTCGTTGAGTCAACTCGCGAGTAGAGCTCCGCTCTACATACTGATTGCGGTAGTTAACCCTTTGAGTCACGAATTTTTCTACTTGTCAGTATTTTATAAAATTTGGTGTATAAGGGTTTTTGGGGTCGCTGATTATGAATCCGTTGTCAGATTTTCAAAATTCAAGATGGCGGATCCAATATGGCAGAAATTTTACTTCCCCTATATTAAATTTTAGAAATTAAATTCTTTTTCCTCTAGATTCAGATTCTGCGATCTAAAAAAACCTTTAGAGAAAAAATTTATAAAAAGAATACGACTGTTACTTTTAATTTGAAATAGAAAATATTGTTTTTTTATATATTTTTTATCAAAAAAGGAGGATTTAACAAAAACAACACGGCGGAAAATTGTAAAAAAATTCTGAAAAATACTTTAGAGCGTACTAAGATTATAAAAAAATTGCCGTATTTATTGTCATAATAGATTAGTAGAAAATGCATTTTTTCGTAAAAAAAAAGTACTAAATACGATATTTTTGCAATTAACAATTAATGACGGTTTATATTTTTTTTACACTTATTGATGTTGTAGAGACTCTGTAGAAAGAAAAAATCCGGTATTTGTTGATAAAAAAGTAGTTAAAACAATAAAAAACTACGAAAAAAGGTAGGTCTCTGGGTGATCCGCTGTAACTCAAAGGGTTAAACGCGCGAGTTATTATTCGGCGAAGAAATCGCGAAGCGACCACACATTGTCCTGTCCGTGGCGTTTTTGTCTACGTCGTCAGTTTTAATTCCAAGTTTTAATTGAAGAATTTTTAAGTACAGCTTTAATTTGAAGTTTCGGATTCAAAGTTTTTCAACTCGAAGTTTCACTCTGCGAGAGCGGGATAAATATATAATTATATTCTTGTACTTCCGTTCTGAACGGAAACTTTAACTATCCGCGCGCAAGCAATTTTTTTTTTCCCTCCCTAACGTTTCCTCTTTACTCGTATCGCGAAAATTCATTGGAAAATATCGCCAACTTTTCTCATCCCGATGCGCGATGTTTTTCGCGCGAATATCGCCTACTTCTCCCGATTTCCATTGAGATTTTAGCGAACTCTCTTGACAGTCGATTCTCCGACGTTTCGAAACTACAACCGAGTTTCGCGATTTTCCTAGACGGCGTGCGAACTCAGATTTCCGCTTTCGCTGCTCCAAGTTTATTCGCGAAGCGGTCTTACTTGAATATACAGCAGTTTGAATACTTAACAGACCCTCAACTGAGTCACGAATTGCGTATGAATATGAATACAGATCTTATATACTTGTATGTCTGACATGTCTAATACGATCATAATTTTATACACGTGAATTGTTTCGTATCTTTATATTTGTCAAAGAAATAAATGTCATTTTGCATTTTTTATTTTAACTATATTCTATGCATTTATTAAATATTTTAATTTTTGTTTAACATATCGCTATACTATGACACAAAATTCTAAAAATGTTTAGCGAAAAAAATTATTTTTGTTAACACAAAGAAAAATATATATATATATATATATATATATATATATATGTATGTATATAAATGATTGTGTAACATTTCGTTCATTCTCGTCGAATATAGATATATTCTTGCATTCACGAAGCATGAATGACTGATTAGTTGACTGGTTTGTTCTCTATTTAGACGGAGATTGCGATTATGTAACCCATATGTAACTGGTTCTTACGCACTTGGCATTCGTAGTACGCACGTGACGGAATTTAATTTTTTCGGGGCTGAATATATTGGAGCGTGATGTGCGTTTTGCTGTAAATATATGAGTTCACTGCGTGAAAATGTCACATCTGACAAAAAACATACATTTCGGGAGAAAAGCTACGCTATAGATATAATTCGCGCATTCCGTTTATTTTTTTATCGAAACATTCCAAAGACATTCCGATTCGCGAGAAAATTTATTATAATCCAAATGGAAAATACTGCGAATATAAGGCTCTTAATGTATATAAACGAGCAATTATAAACTTGGCGAATAAGAGCTAAACGCGGATTTTAATGCGCAATAGGGAGTTTGCATTAAAAAAAAAATACATTTTTATATATATGTAATTTAAATATATATTATTATAAATTTATTTATAAGAAAATTTTAAATTTTAATCAATAGAAAGGTATTAAGAAATTAAATTAAAATTTAATAAAATTTAAATTGTGAGAAAACGATTTTGATTGGTTGGAGGGCGTGACGTCACACAGTGCAATAGTTTCAAACGTTTGTTTTCTGTATTCTGTATTGCGATATTCGGTCATTCTTGATCTCGAGGTACAAAGAGAAACAATTTATTGGGTGTTTTAATTGTTATACTTTTACATAGAGGTACAAAAGAGGTTATGTACGTGTTACCTTTGCCCATTTTTCACAATAACTGGATATTTTAATAAATAAAAATAATGTGTTGTCACTGTATATATTGGTTAGGTTTGAGGAGACGCTATTTCACGCTATTTTACGCTATTAGCGTCTCCCCGAATGCAGATATTGCACTGTGACGTCACATCGCGTTCGGGAGAACTCGGTCGTTTCCGGATCGTATTGGACAATTTCAAATAATGTAATTTTTATTATTGATGTTCTCGCTTAATTTGCATTAAAACATGACGAAAAAAATAATTACATTTAAAATTATATATAAATTATAAAATGCAATTGTTTTTCAAATCATGCAAACTCCCTATTGATAAAAGTGCATAGGGCACATATTTTTCTTGATGTATTTTATTTACCAAGATTTTTGAGAATTGAATATACCCCTGCTCACTTTTGGGAAGGCATAAAACATTTGAATAAACATCTCGCATCGCGTTCTGACGAAAGGGATGGAAAATATTTAGCGCCAATCTCGGAGCACTCTGCGTATCCAGTTTGTTTACGTTTCGTCTTTACTCCACTGCGTCACTGGGGTTACACAAAGTGTGGCGGCGGGGTTTATTTCGAAACGTTCGCACACTTTCTCGCAAAAATGTTCTTCTTTCGCCGACGAACCGATACACTCTCTCCGATGTTGAAATGCACCGTTCGCTGCAACACACACCGTCGCGACGCGACGGTGGTCGTGTGTGTCTCTCCGATGTACGAGATCGCCCCTCGTGCGTCATCGCGCGTATGTACGGGAGAAAGAAAGATAGGACGAGAATGCGTGCGTGTGTGCGACGGCGTGCGAGCCAATCGCAATCTGGAACCATGGGTGGGCCACTTAGTGTTAGTTGGCCAGATTTGTAGGTTGTCTGGCCGATGGCCTTTCGACCCGAGCGCAGTTTTCACGCGAACCTCCTTCAGGCGACCGCGCCAACGTGTTGTTACGATACGATGTAGACAGTGAAAGTGCACATGAGGAGGAAGAAAGAGAATACGGCTTATTATAATATAATCTTGTCGATAATCCATTATCGCCGGAGGGTACATGTTATCTTCAACTTGCCAGCAGAAGCTGAATTTTATTGCAAGTTACATCATTACCGTGTGCGTTGCTCATTATTATATTTGAATCATATAAAATTAATTTGAAGAGAGCTTTAAAGATTTAGATTTTGATTGTTTACAAATATTATTTTCTCTCTCTTTCTCTCTCTCTATCTCTCTCTCTTTTTTTACTTTGACTATTAATTGCCCTGTCAACTTTGTCATGTATTAAAAATTATACAAATGTTATTTTCTCTCTCTCTCTCTCTCTCTCTCTCTCTCTCTCTCTCTCTTTTTTTTTAATTTTGATTTCTTTGACTATTAATTGTCCCGCCAACTTTGTCATGTATTAAAAATTAGAAAAATGAGTAATTCAGTGTTACCGTTTATTATATTTGCATTCAATATAAATATAATGCAATAATTAATTTTTTGTTGAATATTGTAATTAATATTTTTTAATTTTTGTATATATTTCTCAGTGTTTTTTAATCATTTAATACTATATATTAATTACTATATATATATATATATATATATATATATATATATATATATATATATATATATATATGCAAAGTAGTCTTTATATTTAAATTTACATTTATCAATGAGTTTTTAATTTTTACTTTAGTTTATTTGCTCTAAATGGAAATTTTTTTAGCTTCGTGTCTCTAATTGATGTCATAAAAATCTGTTACAAAAATTTAAATTTGATATAATCCAAGTTAAACAAAATAATTTTACTTTTATTTGAATTTTACATTCAACAATTTTGTGTTTGCAACGTGAGCTAGGATTACATAAACTGTTACATGTACAAAAATTTTTATAATATATCTCCTTCTAAAAAGTCGATGTTTCAAAACTGTCTATCCTGTCTGTCTCGTGTTTTTTTGTTTTTTTTTTTTTTTTTTTTTTTTTTTTCTACTGTCAAAACTTTTACTTTACGTGATTTTGACGTTTTCGAAGAGATGACGATGGCGAAAAGCAACGAGATACTTGATGAACACGAGCGCAACAAAAGTTATCGGCACTCGGACGTGTTTTGAAGTGGGAAAAGCGGTTACGAGTACGCATAAAGAACACGGTTAGAGTGCTTTTCTGCGAGAGGTGGCAATGCACTTTGCTCTGCACTTTATGCCGTTCGACTCGTCACTGCGTGATCCGTGGTTAGGTGTTTCTCTTTACGATTGTCATAATAGTTTCAGCTTTTTACGCATCCCTCTCTCTTCTTGCTCTTCATTTCGCTGCTTTTTTTTTCTTTTTTTTTTTTTTTTATTCATACCGCCTTCTTTTACGATGAACGTGATACACGCGACTGCTCGTTGAATCTTTTTTTCAAGATGATTTAAATCGTATACGCACACTCTCGTGAGCTTTATCGTCTCGCGATAAAATTGTGCGTGTGTTATTATATAATATTACACAATACTTATTACTATTATGCAATACTTTTATTATATTATCTCCTTTGCGTACACGTTCTCGCGATCATTATCGTTATTCTGTAAGGTTTGCCGAAAATTTTTGGCGGTTTACAATATAATTGTAATATGTAAAAATTATTTATACATGACATTGTCGCAAAAGTTAAAAGCACGGCTATACAATTTACTGTTTGATATAATTTTGCCTGAAATATGATAATTATCTCCATACGCCGCTCTTGTTACACTCGTATGTAACCTGAATATTTCAATTTCATTCATTGTAATCGTTATATATTAACTTTTTTAAATTTTGCTCGTGGCTCGCTTTTTCGCTCGATTTTTTTCTTTCGCCACATGAATTTTCCCAGACATACGGCAGCAATTAATAGCACGGCGGGGAAATAATTTTGCACGACGACCGCTTTCCCGGCGAAACTGCGTTTTCGATGCACGCGGAGTGCACGCGCATCTATAACGGAGACAAAACGCGTAGCTTTAGCGCCAATGGACGATCAGGGATGCCATTTGTCGCCGAGCAAGAATGGTTCGGGCAGCTGCTGAAAAACGACAGTAATCTCGCGAAAAAAATATACATTCATTCGGCGCACATTATCTATCCGGACCGTCCGATCCATCCCCACTCACATCCTTGTCCCTTTGCGCGCGTTTCTCCTCTCGTTCTCTCTCTCTCTCTCTCTTTACTTTTTTTTTGTTTGTTTTCAATGCGCTAAATCCAGCGGACAAAAAACGCGAATTTTAGAATGTGTACGCAGTCAGCCTTTACCCTACTATATTTTTTAAAGACTCGTGCCTTTTAGATTTGTAATCTTAGAATAGGGAGTTTGCATTAAAAAAAAAAATACATTTTTTTATATATGTAATTTAAATATATATTATTATAAATTTATTTATAAGAAAATTTTAAATTTTAATCAATAGAACGGTATTAAAAAATTAAATTAAAATTTAATAAAATTTAAATTGTGAGAAAACGATTTTGATTGGTCGGAGGGCGTGACGTCACACAGTGCAATAGTTTCAAACGTTTGTTTTCTGTATTCGAGGAGACGCTATTTCACGCTATTTAGCGTCTCCCCGAATGCTGTGACGTCACATCGCGTTTGGGAGGACTCGGTCGCTTTTCCGGATCGCATTCGACAATTTCAAATAATGTAATTTTTATTATTGATTTTCTCGCTTAATTTAAAAAATGACGAAAAAAATAATTACATTTAAAACTATATATAAATTATAAAATGCAATTGTTTTTCAAAATCATGCAAACTCCTTATTGTAATCTCCCTTGTAACAGATGAATTATTGTTGGACAATAAGAAATTACAACGTGACGGATATATGGATTAACATTGTAATATATTATATTTGATATAAATTTTTAAAATAAATTATTTCAGTTTTTTTTTTTTTTTTATTACAACGTCGATATTAACGTTATAATAATGCATAAACTTGGTGAAACAAGTTTACGTAAACCGATGAGTCGGATAAACGATATCGCTCTGAAATTATTTTGCATGAAAGAAACTAACAAAGAGAGCCGAGATAAAATGTCGAGTCAATGAGCCCATAGTGAATTATCGGAATCGACAACTATTGTTCCCTATCGTCCAACGAATCGATGCAAAGCGAAAAATTTACACGCGCATTATAGCTTTATTTCGACTCTCTTTATTTACGTCCGATCCTTTATTCGAACCATGGCGGGAAAGTGCTCCAATGACAAAGCATGGAGATTGGAAGAGAAAGAGGTATAGAAAGAAATAAACTTGTGTCCTGAACGGTTTTATATATACGCGGTGCCTGAAAAGACAACAAAAACTGCATCGCTGCAGCTGCAGGTGCGACATGGATGATCGAAACGTTAATGGATGTCTGGAAAACTTTAGAGAGATTAAAAAAACGCCCTTATATATATATATATAAGTGAGACTATTATTATGCTCGATTGTCAATGTTTGTCTACATATTTCACGACAAGCCTCGTTTTCTCCGTCTGCTGGATAGTTCCGTATCTTAATTGTTTCTTTTGAAATCGAGTCATGCTTAGTTTCAATTATATATAATGATTATATTATGTGATAAAAAGATATTCTTTGAATTGAATATTTTCTCAATGGAGAGAAATGGTTAAAGGATAAACTGAGAAAAACGTCAATCACTTTAATGGACATTGATATACTTGCTACGGTTATTTAATCTGGAACATTCAGGAATTTTGTCGAGTCAGCCATTTAAAGTGTTAGTAGATAAGAGTTTAGTCCAGTTAATTTCAACTTTATCTTTAGAGAAGTTTAGTTTAAGGCTTAAACTGTCAAGGTATTTAATGGTGGAAATTAAGAACACTTGCAATGGCCTGATACAAAGTTTTCGTGAGGAAAGAATACCTGTCTCTAATTTGATGCAGAATCCGTGACTGGGAAGAGACTTGTTAGTGAATCTGGAACATTTTCTATGTTCCAATTGCCAACTTTTATCGTTTTATCGCGAGACAAGAAGAAAGAAAAGATTTAACTCGGGCTTGGCGTTCTTCAATTTCTTTTGCAAACACAATAAAAATTTTAGACAACCGAGTCGAATCGATCTTTTCTCAACGTGAGAAAATAATCGAGTTTTGCCTTTCCTCGGGCGTTTCGCAATCATATCATAAAGAACGAGTGCATACACACACACACACACACACACATTTATTCTATATTTAAAACTAACAACGAAATGAAACAAAAATACTAATATCATATGAAAGAGTTTGAACATTGTGATATAGAGGCTCATATATATATATATATATATATATATATATATATATATATATATATATATATAGAGAGAGAGAGAGAGAGAGAGAGAGAGAGAATCCAAGAAAATCTGTAAAATGATGATAGGAAAATATAATTAAAGTTAAAAACACTCTTTTTTCCAGTATCGTAACGCAGCATTGAAAATTAAGACGAAAATGTGGCGAATTAAATTTTAGATTAATTTCAGTTTATCTCTGGCGTAATTTCAAGTGCATTTTATTTTAACAAAAAAAAAAAAAAAATAAAAAAAAAAAAAAATGTATTCACCAAAGTATTTCAATATTGAAGCATAGAATTTTTCCAATAGGAAAAATCATCCTCACAAATTCTTCGAAAAGCATCGAGTTTAATATCACATTACATAGGTTTTTCAGAATACCGCGTCTCTATACAAACATTTACGCGCAATAAATTCTTTCGTGATATAAATCAGCCCTTTTCATTCGTCACGCGATGCGACACACAATGTGGAAAGAAACATTAAGAACACTCAGGGAGGAGGCACAAAATGTCATAATCACGGTGTAACGAACATAACAAGGACTTCCTGTATACTTATGAATTGTATCGCCACCCATGAATTTTCTCTCTCTCTCTCTCTCTCTCTCTCTCTCTTTTTCTTTCTTTCTTTCTATACTGTGTGGGTTGTCCAGAAACCTTGACTGATAATGTCGGCTGATTACAGTAAACATGTGATTCTATCAAAACGAAGGGACACTTCGTTTGCGTTTTATTCTTCGCTGCTGAATGTCCTAGTTGACGTTTCTTTTGTAGCGGCTTGTTGTAAATAAATAAAGCGAATAATCTTCTTCGAGACATTTCTTTTCTTCGAGAAGGATAAATAACTGAAAAATTGCAGTATGTAAAGTATCGGGAAAAAATTTCTCGAATTACATATTAATAATTGAACGTTCTATTAAGGATATTAATGATGTATATTATTAGCGTGATCTCGTGATGTAATGAGAGACATACGCGAATTACATTATCATAAAATAGGAAATTCCGCACCGAGAGGTTGCAGGAAAACGTAGCACACGCACGCGGTACTCGGTGCTTTTTATTTCAGCAGAAACGGAGGGCAAATTTTTGTTCGACGTAACGTCGACTTTAAGCTAAAGTAACAGCACCAGCTCGCTGCGCATCTACTAATCCGATTATATCGGCCGTTTTAAAGTTATTCTGTCGGAGGTTCCTCGAGAGAAAGAGAAAGAGAGAAGAAGAGAGAATAGCTGCTTTCCACGGTTACTCTCGTGTTTTTCTCATGAACATAGTTCTGCTTCTGCCGTACGTCGGAATTATGCAGTAGCCTCCGCATCTCTGCAGAATCCTTGCAGAAGCTCTTTCTCTCTCCGGGGGTTTTCTCTTTTCTTTTCTTCATCCACACACACACACACACACACACACACACACACACACACACACACACACACACACACACACACACACATATATATAAATATATATATATATATATACAGGGTGTCCCATTTTAAGTGTCCACCGCAAATATCTCTCTTATTTTTGATTTTAGAGAAAAATAGTTCAGACATGTGTTGTATGGTTTTGAGGGGGCCATAAGATGGTACCATTGGTTTGACCTTGAAGAGTCATTTGAAGGTCATCTTTAATTTCTTAAATGGAACCTACTATTTTTCATTACATATTCTTGTAGCTTACCTCAAAAGCTTTTCAAAACATTATAATAAAATATTTTTTCATTAAATACTTTTCGAGTTATAAGGCTTCAAAGTTGCAATATTTTGACATAAAATACACGATATCTCGTAAAATATTCATTTTTCGATTATCTTACCCTAATACTTTTATGCACAGAATAATGAGACGAATAATCAATTGGCGTAAAGAAAAAGACATAGTTATCTTTAAGAAAAAATCTGAATTTGCAACTAGCAGTTACACATTTTTACTTTAACATAATTATGTGTTTTAATTACGCCAATTGATTTGTCTCGTTATTCTGTGCATAAAATTTTATTAAGGTAAGATAATCGAAAAATGAATATTTTACAATATATCTTGTATTTTAAGTCAAAATACTGCAACTTTGAAGCCTTATAACTCGAAAAGTGTTTAATGAAAAAACATTTGATTATAGTATTTTGGAAAACTCTCGAGATAAGCTACAAGAATATGTAATAATATATAGGGTGTCGCATTAAAAAAAATTGAGGTGACTCTTCAAATGACTCTTCAAGGTCAAACCAATGATACCATCTTATGGCCCTCTCGAAACCATACAACACATGTCTGAACCATTTTTCTCTAAAATCAAAAATAAGAGAGATACTTGGGGTGGGCACTTAAAATGGGACACCCTGTATAGTATATATTTTTTCTCAAGCTTAACTCGCTCGCGCGAATATTTCGTAAAGATTCTTCTCGCGTTTTGTCTCTGCACGTCACCAAAAATCCCCACGACTTTTCCATCCTCCTGGAAAGAGCAACAATTTTTCGCGCTTTTATCTCTGTCCATTAATATAATGGCTTGACATAGTCTTACGTTTTCCGAATCGGCACTTTTTTTTTTCTCTCTCCAGGACTCTCCTCCAGATTCCTTGAAAATCCGCAAACGAAATCTTATCATAAATTTTTGAGAATGTGTATTCCCAAACTTTACTCGCTTATGAACATCCAGTCACAGCCGCACGAGAGAGAAAGACAAAGAGGGAGAGTAACTACGCGAGCACAAGTTTGATAGGTGGTTCCCTTATACACGGTATCGGGATTATCCGAAGGGTCGGCCCGTGCGCAGGTTCGTGCTTACAACGATCGTGGAAATCGAGCGTTAATTTTGTTCGCAAACTGCCTTGCCTGGCGAATGGTAGCGAAACACTTCATCGCAACGGCTATTACAAGGCTATTATTAGCAGATCTACTATCGCAGTTGCGTCATATAGTTTACGTTGTATTATAGTTTAAATATTCTCTAAAACATTCTCTAATATCCCCTAATTGTACAGCAATGGAGTTAGAATATTTTGTAAGATACGTATTCCGTTAAAAGGACCAGAGGGAAAGACTTACATTCGATTAAAAATATAATAAAGTAAAATTTTATTATCTAAGCGTGGAAGGCGGGAAATGGAGATGGAAGAAAAACATACATGTTTGTGAATTTAATTTATTATTAGATAAATTATGCAATTTTCTTTTTTTTTTTTTTTTTTTTTTAAATACCACAGCAACGTTTTCGTGCGTTTCGACGTTGATTCTCGCACTGGTTTGTTGTCAAAGTTGACCTGGCAAAGTCGATTTTTCGTTTTATTTCGGAATGAAAGACAGACGAGGAATGAGGGATTTTTGCGTCAGACACCGGATATTAGTCCTGTCGTAAGCGATGCGACGCCCCGAAAAGCCGCGGGGATGGGCATAAAAAAAAAAAAAATTCTTTGACGCAAATAGCGCTGAAACTTCAAGCGAATTATATATCCGGTCGTCCCCTCGCTTTCCCTCGAAAACCGAATTAGACCCCTTTCGATAGAGGGTGAAAGACGAGTAAGGGCTACGAAGAGAGCAGAAGTCCGGAAGATCTGTTTCCGTGAACAATCTCACGTGTCAAGAATGATAAATTTTATCCGCATCTTAAACATTCAATATATTAAATACATTCAATATAGAATTCTGGTTCCCTTAGTTTTTAAAATTATAACTTATAATTAATACATAAATTTAATTAATTTATAAATTAATAATTCTCTGTATTAATATTATACATAAATTAATCAATAATTCTTTAAGAATAATTAATATATACGTTAATTAATAACTCTTTAAATAATAATTAATAATTATATATAGATATATACATAGCTTATCTATGATAATATAACGCCGATTATTTTTTTTAATATAGCAAAAGATATAATTTTTTGGTAGAGAAATTCTTGAAAATATTTTCCTTCTTGAACTTTATAAGAGAAAAATTTGATAACGGAAAGATTTCTTTCAAACGATCGAATGAAGTGCTTTTATACTTGGATATTACGAAATCGATGAGCTTGGATGAATTGATCGTTCTTGCGAACGCGAAACTCGTCGTCTATCTCTTTACGAGATAACAGCTGATCCGGAACACTGAATTTGCCATCAATTAAAGCTACGACATATCTTCCATTCGTTACTCTCGAACGTGCTCTTATTACCGTGAGAACTTGACCTTTCTCGCGCAAAGTATATAATTTAGATCCGAAATTATGTTACAGCGTCGTAAGTATCAATTCTACGCGCATTTATATCGAACTGAAAATGAAAAGTACCGCGAATAATTTTGATTGATTAGATTGATTAGCGCGATGAAATACTTATTTATATACCGAATTAATACGTGCTTTAAATGAAAAAAAAAAAAAAAAAAAAAAGATTTTAATGCGATAAAAATTTGATTTTCTGGCCGTGGAGTTTTATATAGGGCGTTTACAGACAAATTTAAAATCCATTTCTTTTTCATAACAAAAACATTTTAAAGAAATGTATTTTAATTAAATCTTAATTAAATCTTAACTCAAATTTCCATTAAAATTTAATTAAGATTACTAAATAAGATACTAAATAAAAAAACTTGTGCTTTATTAAATCGAAGCTTTTATAAATTTTAATTTTGAATTACTCTGTAATCACTTTTTCACTTTTAAACTTGCTCTATTTTTCCTTGGCTATCCTTTATTCTGAAAGAAAATTTTCAAAAGAAATAATCGGCGTTCTCTCATAATATTCAATTATAAATCTTTAATCTATATATATATATAATTATTAATTAATAGAAAATCCTTAATTGATTTATGTATTAATGCAAAGAATTATGAATTAATTGATAGATTGATTAATTAAATGAATTCATATATTAATTATTCCAGAACGTTTTATGCAGATTTATCCTTTGCGATATTTTAAACAACGATTTATTTTTGTAAGATTATCCGGTAATTTATACGGCGATAACGTGATCGGGGAAGGTATCGAAAACAATGCAGAATTAAGTAATAACATCTTGAAACGACAGATTTCGTAGCGATGTAATTCCGCGCATAAACATCCGCCATCCAATTACCCGGAAATGCAATTTCCGGATAGCGAAAGCGCGGCATCGCCTTCTTATTCCGCCGTATTTCTTCTCGAATTTCAATCGTTCGAATGCCATGGAGAGAGCTAAACAGAGCTTATCAGCGAATATTAATATAATCAGATAAATAATTTCACGTTGCGTTTTGATATAATCAATTCGATATGATATAATCTAGCATTTTCCAATGTCGCAATTTCGTTGTATCAAATTATCAAAATTAATTATTCCCATAATTTAAATTATTTTTCAGGAAAATTCGAAAATTTATTTTTTCAAAAAGATGCATTTATCCGTACAAATTTTTTAACAAAGTATATTTATTATAAAAAATATTATATTTATAATTTAAGATATTCTCTTTTTTTATTCAATATTAATCTTTAAAAAAAAAAAAAAAAAAAAAAAAAAAAAGAAAAGGAATTTCCAAAATAAGCCCGCGACACGCGCGGACCTTTTGGTTATATCATGACCGAGGAAATGACAAGAGATATTGTTTGTGGACATTTTGAGAAATGTGTTTTCGCCTCGGTTTCTCCTCGTTCAACCAACAGGGGAACGAGTATGTGTTTGTGAACAACTGGTGACCGGGGGGGTCTCGGTTCTCCGGGTACGCAAGCGACACTCGTGTTGGCCTTTCAATCAACGTAATTGCCGTTCGATCAAGTTCGAAGCTGTGCCAATCCCGTGCCAACGACAGTGTGCCCTTCATGTTCCCCTATTCCACGAGATTGAAAAGTTCCTGAGCTTTCGCTCTGAAACAGCAAGCTCAATCATGAAGTCTTTGCACAAACAGGACAGCAGGCACGTTGGATATTTTAAATTAATAGATGTATGTATTATCTCTTATCGTGAAAAATTATCTTTCTTTTATAAATTACTCGTCTATTATAATTAAATAGATAGAATATTATAAAATTAAAGGATTCGGATTAATAAATAAAATAGCTTTTTTTTATTCGTCTGCACAATTTTCTAGATATTTTACAACAAACTATTTCTCATTATCAACATTGTATGTGATTTGATGTCGCGTACGAGGTATATTAACTATTATAATTATTATAAATGTATATATTTCCTTATTAAAATATTGACGCTTTACATTTCATGTTTCTGAAACATGGATCTTACATAAATGGTTCAAGCCAGGATTAGCTTCAGTATCTGCTTGAGCGTGGAATTATCCATGGTCTATTATGTTAATAATTTATGATTGCAATACACACACAGTGTGCTATACTATGCATATGCAGCTTTCATGACTGCAATGTACATCCAATCGTTGTTGCGCGTAAATATTAATAGAGGTACGCTAATCGCAGTACTCTGAGCGATTCCTATTAGTTCTACAACGTATTTAACACACGGCTGTTTCTACCAAATGATAATCAGACTGCTTTATTACCAGATGAAAATTATTAATTTGATTTAAATAACACAAATGATAAAGAGACCCATTTGTTTTATTAATTGTCGTACCTTTCATTATGCAATTTTCGACACTCTTGATGAACCAAGACTTTCGTCCGTGAATCGATAATTAAATTTTAATTCTGATATTCAAAAAATTTGTGAATTAATCCATTTATATCAGTTTTCCCCGAAATAAATACCTTTAGGCATATAGGTATATTTACATTTAGTGACAAATGTATACAGGGTGGCTAAATTTTTCAAATCGAAATCCATGAAATTTTAAATAATTTTTAAACAAGTTAAAAAAAAATTAACCACATCTAATTAATTAAGACTTAACCCTTTGAGTCACAGCGGGTCACCCAGAGACCCACCTTTTTTTCGTAATTTTTTATTGTTTTAAATACCTTTCTATCAACAAATACCAAAATTTTTGTTTCTACAGAGTCTCTAGAACATCAATAAGTGTAAAAAAAAATAAAAATACCATATATAAACAAACAGTCAAAATTAGTACTTTTTTACGAAAAAATGCATTTTCTACTAATCTATTTTGACAATAAATACGGCAATTTTTTTATAATCTTAGTACACTCTAAAGTATTTTTCAGAATTTTTTTACCATTTTTTCCATCATGTTGTTTTTGTTAAATCCCCCTTTTTTGATAAAAAATATATAAAAAACAATAGTTTCTGTTCTAAATTAAAAGTAACAGTCGTATTCTTTTTTAAACTTTTTCTCTGAAGGTTTTTTTTAGATCACAGAATCTGAATCTAACGGGAAAAAGAAATTAATTTCCAAAATTTAATATAGGGTCTCCAATATGGCGGAAGTAAAATTTCGTCTGCCATATTGGATCCGCCATCTTGAATTTTGAAAATCTGACAATGGATTCGTAATCAGCGACCAAAAACTCTTATATACCAAATTTTATAAAATACTGACAATTAGAAAAATTCGTGACTCAAAGGGTTAAATAGAGCGAGAAAAGAAACGTTATTCTTCTCGCGTGACAAGAACGAACTCTGAACCATCCCAGGTAGCAAGCACGCGACATTTTGACGTCAAAATATGGTCAGTTCGAACCAAATATGACGTGATGTAATGACGTAAAAATGACGGAAAAATGTCACAGACCGATGACGACATTTCAAGACGTTAAAAAGACGTGACTTTATGGCCATTTTAGACCTATTAGTGACGTTTTAATGACATATTTGATCATGAATCTTTTCCTCTAGCATGAACTCGTGAAAAGATTCATGATCAAATGTCACGATCAAGTTCCAGGTCATAGAGAAAATTCATGTTAGGGAAGCCCTGAGGTATAGAGAATTGTGAATATCAAAATTATACACAAAATCGTTTGAATAATTTAGGACATTATAAAAAATTAAATGAGTTTTTAGTTAAAAAATAGCAACACTTAGGCGATTTATAATAATGACTTAAGAATCACGATATTATGACGTTCTTTTACAACATCATCAAGACGTCACAAAAAGGACGTTTTAAATTAGACATTATTTGGTCACGTGACGTCATTGAACCAGAAATGACAAGTGCTTGCTACCTGGGATACGTCATAGTCTTCGCGGCAGTAATCTCCCTCCTCTGTCCTCATTTCTTCCTCTCCTACGAGTCAAAACATCCCACGGACGTGGAGAGTCCTCTCAGAAAATGCGTGTTCTCCATCTCATCGCGCACTCCGCCTATCTCTCGCGGTCGAGGTCGCGCATATGCAGCGTACACGCGTGTATGTATATACACGTGTGTACGGACGCGCGCGCGCGCGCGTGTAGGTGGACGGCACAAACGTGGATTATATCGGCACATGCGCCCCACGCGACTCTCGCGTCTCGGCGGAAAAGCGGATATAGCCGGCGGCGTGTCAAAACCATTCCGCCGCCCGTGCCGCGAGTTTAGTACGGCGTGGTTCTTGGTTGCGGTTGGACGAGCCCGCGTGCGGTAGCGCGAACGCGATGGTTACGATTCGTTGCGGTCGCGCTGTGAAAATCGCCCGTCGGCACGACGCTTTTTGACAGAGATTCCTCCCGTCGTGTTTACGCGCGCCGGCGCGCCAAGTTCTCTCTTAAGGTGTGCGAGTGTTGCTGCGTTTCGGTGCATAAGAGATAGGTGAGCTTGGGCTAACAAAATATTAGAGAGACAGTAATTCGAATTCGGTTTTTTTTTCTTTTTTTTCTTTTTTTTTTTTTTTTTTTAAGAGAGACTATAAATAAGTCTAATTGTTGATAATTTGTATCCAACTTACAATTGCTTCAATTCTTTACGAATCACGTCCGCTATTGTATATATATATATATATATATATATGTATATATATATATATATGATTCTCGGACTTTATTAAAGAATTTTTTTCATTTCTTTAATGACACGATATTCTGTCCGACCGAATCAACACACGTTTGACAGATAGTCTCGCACGGAAAATCCTCCTCGTGGTAGCGCTCGATGATACGGTTCGCGGAAATGTGTTTGAAGAAAGTGACTCGGTTTTCTACTAAACACGATGTTGCATCTGAGGCAATGAAAAAGTTCCCTCGTACATTACTCGGCTCGTACACGAAACGAATAGAGCCGGCAACCTGTCAAAACTATTTTCTTCAACCGGTGAATTCAGCATCTTGTGATTTCCTTTTTGCGGTCGCGCCGCTGAAATAGAAGATTCCAGCACAGATCGACTTTACGTAATCGACATTAAGGTACGAAAGTCACGTGCAATCGTGATAGAGGTGCGAATTTAATTAACAAATAAAATTCCAAGATTTTAAAAAATAATAAATTCATACATTAAAATAAATGCACATTAATATATACACCACAAAGTTATAATAAAATTAATTTTATCACTGTTAAATCTTTTGTTTATAAAACTTTGCGCTTTCTTTTTAGGAAGATGAAAAGAATTTTTTATTAGCCTTTTTTATTTTCTTACTTGTGTGCGTATGGATTCATTTATACTTGTAATGTATATTTGATTAAAAGAAAATAGAAAGAAAGAGAGAAAGTAATATATTTTACAATGTGCAATCTTGTATAGAATAATATAACTCATTGAAAATTGATGTAGTTTTGAAAGACAGCGCGTTTTTTACACAAACTGGACTGAAATTAAAATGGATATGTTTATATGAATCAACATTGAGGAAAAGCTAACGTATAACAACGAGTCCGCTGTCCACAACAGTTTGCGTGATTTTTATTTTCATGCTGATGCATAGTTTTTGCAGCGTAATTCGCTCTCTCTCTCTCTCTCTCTCTCTCTCTCTCTCTCTCTCTCTCTCTCTCTCTCTCTCTCTCTTTTGAGTATATTTTTTTATTTGTACACACATTTTTTGAATTTATTTTATCCATGCATCGCGCATAAAGTATAAGTTCTTTGCAAAACGTACAACTGAATCGTATTACGAGAAAGAGAGAAACGTAAATATAACAGCTTAAATTTCTACCACAGCGATGTGTTTTGCAGCTGTTCGGATTACCATTAATTTGTAACGAATGTTCACCGCTGATTGCCAAGCCGCGGAAGCAGCAGCACCCTCGTACAAAATACGATAATTTTGTTTAAATCGTACCGCACATTCAATGCTAATCATTTGATTTTAATTACATATTTACATCGGATGTGTACACGCATACTCGCGCATTTAGTAAGTAAAATTCCAAACCGAAAGCAGAGGACTATTTGGAAATCTCGCGTGAAATTATAATCGCGGAATTGAAATTTGCAGCAGACAAATGCTCTATTTAAAGAAAATTATTTTTATTATTTTAACAAGGAATAAAATGTAAATCGAAACACATTGCAGATATGGAAGGGAAAAATTAAGATTATTTATGGAAAGCGCATATATCTTTTTTACATCAAATACATGAGAGAACAATTGGTTTTTTTTTCAACACGTAGATAATAATATATTATGAACGGGCGAGAGATTATGGATAAAAATATCAAAAAGCACATTGAACATGTTCAACTAAACAATGGAAGATTGAGTAACAAAACGAGTTAATATCTTAAGGGGATGCTGGATTACCGACCGAGTTCTAACCTAACAAAACAATATTTGCTTAATATAAAAGTTGCAATTTATATACATAAAATAAAATAGGTTTTCCCCTCTCAAAATTGCATGAAAGAATATTTGTAAACTTTTAGAAATGAACTTAGAAGCCTAGATAAAACAAATTTCGTTACAGAAAACGAACAACGGCAACAACAAGCTTCTAAGCTCATTTCTAAAAGTTCATAAATATTCTTTCATGCAATTCTGACCCCGAAAAACCTATTTTATTTTATGTATATAAATTGCAACTTTTTATATTAAGCAAATATATTGTTTTGTTAAGTTAGAACTCGGTCGGTAATCCAGCATCTTAAGAATAATCGTAAAGTACTGTCGACGGTGCGACATTTTTCTCGGCGCGCGCTCGTAACTCGAGTCACGTAACACGTGAGAAAGGGGGGGAGAGAGAGAGAAAGAGAGAGAGAGAGAGAGAGAGTGAGAAGCAAAATAACAAACGGCAGAGACGTAACGCGAAGCGGCGGAGCGTTGAATAATTCTCACGTTTTAAAAGGCGCCCAATTTAAAGCGCGTCCGAACACGCGAAATGCGGCACGCGACGAGAAGCGAACCGTTAAAGATCGAGAGAGAAGGAAAGAGAGAGAGATAGGTGAAAGAAATCGGCTCTCTCTCGTCGAGCGCGAGTTTCGAGCCGTGGACAACCCAGTTTGTTGCCTATTCGAAAAATTGGTTTTACGTCGCTTGCAATTTGCAAAGTTTTTCCTGTGAAAAAAAGAGAGGGAGAGAGAGAAAGAGAGAGAAAGATGTGCCATTTTATAAGAAGCAACTTTTCCCGCGATGTCATTTCTTTTCGTTTTTTTTTTGTATCTTCTTTAAGGAAGAGAGCTCTTCGAGAAACGCACATTCGATCGATAATGTTTTTTTTAGCCAATTACTACCAACTATCGTTTCGTCAACAGACTTTAAAACTACTTTTGTAATTTGCCCTCTCGATAGCTCCTGGCGAAAGGATCTGATCGAGTAGCGCGATGACATTTCACGGCATTGTTGTCGTCGCCGAGGGAGAAGATAAACTGAAACAGCAATAGGGAGTTTGCATGATTTTAAAAAACAATTACATTTTATAATTTATATATAGTTTTAAATGTAATTATTTTTTTCGTAATTTTTTAATGCAAATTAAGCGAGAAAATCAATAATAAAAATTACATTATTTGAAATTGTCGAATATTATCTGGAAACGACCGAGTCCTCCCTAACGCGATGTGACGTCACAGTGCAATATCTGCATTCGGGGAGACGCTAATAGCGTGAAATAGCGGCTCCTCAAACCTAACCAATATATACAGTGACAAGACACTATTTTTATTTATTAAAGTATCCAGTTATTGTGAAAATGGATAAAGGTAACACGTACAAAACCTGTATTGTACCTCTATGTAAAAGTACAACAATTAAAACACCCAATAAATTGTTTTTCTTTGTACCTCGAGATCAAGAATGACCGAATATCGCAATACAGAATACAGAAAACAAACGTTTGAAACTATTGCACTGTGTGACGTCACGCACTCCAACCAATCAAAATCGTTTTCTCACAATTTAAATTTTATTAAATTTTAATTTAATTTTTTAATACCTTTCTATTGATTAAAATTTAAAATTTTCTTACAAATAAATTTATAATAATATATATTTAAATTACATATATAAAAAAATGTATTTTTTTTTAATCCAAACTCTCTATTGATTCTTATTACTCGATTATCCGAATCGGCTAAACGTCACGTTAATAAATAGACCTACAGTCTAATATTCTACTATTCTTAAATAGTTAAATGGTTCGCATTCATATATAGACGGAGCCATATTCTTTTTCTTACCATAAACTTGTGCAAGGGTAGAAAATTCCAAGCAGATCTTCAACTTATCTATTTAATTTGCGATGTATGATAATATTTTTTTACAATTCAATATTTAGTGACCATTTATTTAGCTCATCAATTGAAAAACGTTACATTAAAGTAACTTTTTTTATATAAATAAAACTTTTTGCTGGACTTTTGAAAAAATAATATTGTTGAAAATTTACTTGTTTTCGTATGTAGATTGAATTGAATAAAATATTAAAAATTACGAATTTTTCTGCACCGTATATTTGCAATTTGCAACTGTTTGTTGCAAGACTCTTTCTTCGTTGCGACAGAGCCAATAGCCTAGAAATCAGTAGTATTGATTGAGCTCAATCGGATATTCCGCGGCGCGAATTTGAAGCTTTTGGTAATTAAATTACCAACAAGGCGAATTTTATCGGATAGCTTCTCCCGAGATTTTTTTTTTTTTTTTTTTTTTTTTTTTTTTTTTTTTTTAGAAACACTTGAATTAGAATCTGGCCGACGGCCTATTCTCAATCAACGTAGCCTAATTAAGCCGGCAAGATTCGCATCGAAAATATTGGATATAATAATTGTTAATAATTTTTATAAATAATAGAAAAAAAAAAGTACAACTGCTAAGAGAATGGAAAGTGAAAATAAATACTTATGGAGTATATAAAAAGTCACCAATCAATTTTTCGCGATAAAAAATGTGTCACAATAAAAAGCAAAACAAAGAAGAGAGAGAGAGAGAGAGAGAGAGAGAGAGAGAGAGAGAGAGAGAGAGAGAGAGAGAGAGAGAGAGAGAGAGAAAGGGACTATGTGCCACGTTGGCTAAATTTCGATTTGAGCATCTTTATTTTTTTCTCGATGCGTCGTTCAATCGCGAGCATATCGAACGAGACTCGATAACGCATCCTCGACACGTTTCATCGTCCTGGTTGTGAACGGACAAAGGGATTATGTTCGAAGCGTCGGTCGAATGGCTGGAGGACCGGCACCTGACGAGCATCCGGCCATTCTCGTGTCCCTCTCGTTTGTCTCCTCAATCTCCTCTTGCGTTTTTTATTAGGGTGCTCGTGAAGAAAATTGAAGCACCCGATGTGGAACGTTAGGATCTTTTTCATCAGGAAGAGAAGTGACGACGTAAGAGTGGGAAGGGGGTGGAGGGGGGAGGGGGGGGGGAATATTTGCAAACTCACGCGTGCCGTTTGAGTTTTTGCTCGCATTTGACAGTCGCACTTGCAATTCAGGATATTAATTATTATATCATTTCGATGAAACCAATCATGACAAAGCGCGATAGGTATCGAGAATTTATAGCATTTGTATCAACTTAATTGGACTTTTACAATAATATGGATTGTTTCCAACCGCGCAAATGTAAATCACTCCAATCGATTTCCATCGTTTTGTGACACTGCAAACATTTAGAGCATATGTCACATAGATTTAATATTCGTTTCAAAATTTCATTATCCATGAGAACTAATATAATAATTAATTTTATTTTTATTGATTTATTAGTTCAACTCCATTGCTAATATAATGGTAATACATATTTTATTTCATTTTGATGTAAACGCAGAATGGTAACGCGTAATTCATTTATATCACATAATATTTTTCTTCTGTCATAAGAAAATTAAACGCCAAAGTACTAAATATAAAAATCATAAAATCTGATTCATTATATTATATTATAAAGAGAAATACATAAAATATATGTTGTACACATAACGATATAATTAAGCAGAGAACATTATTTTTTTTTTTTTTTTCTTAAAAAATAATTATACTTTATGTAATTAATTAGTAGATGGTTATATAAGTGAAAAGTAAATTTATTTTTTTTTTTAGTTTTTTTTACTGACTTATTCGGCCAGTCAGCTTACTTAATCGCAGACTCTCTCTCTCGTTCTCGATTTTTACTATTTTTTACAACTGTTTCTTCTCTCGTATAAACTGTTTCGTTATTCGCTCATACGTTTCGATAATGTGACGTTGGCTGGCCGGATTTAATCTCCATGAATTTTCGGACGAGCAGTTTCTATCGCCTTTTGCGTTTGAATCAAGTCTTTGCATTTCCTCCCTCTTATTCTCTTATGCATACGCATCATCTGTTTCATACGCGTTGAGTTAACACCGAATTAAACTCTAATCTCTCTAACTTTCTTTCAGCTAACCCTTTATTCTCCTCGCCTTTCTCTTTTCTCTCTTTCTCTTCTTCCTCTCGCTCTCCGTTGTTTCTCTCCGCATATTAACCGAGTATACAAGAGCCACGATCGATTATCATATGAAAAGTGACCGTATACATTGCAATGGAGATTTTAGTGACAAAAAAAAGTTGCGAGGAAATATACCGTGCCTCTGATTCACAAGCTTGAGCTTATTATCACTGGCCGGCCGAATCAGGTTCATCCCTATCTATTTTTCATTACACTCTTGCCTCGATTTCGAAAAACATTTGTTAAAATATTTGTGAGAATAATTTTGATTTGTGATTAATTGAGGATGTTTACGAATTTCTCGCCTTTCGTGATTTATTGTTTATAACATAATTGGAAAAACAATAATGATATTATAAAATTTAAAAAAAAAAAAAAAAAAAAAAAAAAAAACTTTGTGTTCTACATATATTTTCATTTTTTTTTTCCTCAGGTAGAATCATTTATTTCCTGTTTTTTTGAGCCGTTAATGTAACGAATTGGGTATAATTAACGCGATTAAGTAATTGTTTATCATGTTGGATTTAATATTCTCCCGTAGACGTTTACACATTTTACGTGTATTTTTTTCAAACCCATAAAAATAACTGTATTTCGTATTACGAAGACAGATAGCTATTTGCCGGCAAATGGTGGACTGACTATAGAAAAGTGAGAGAGAAAATTGTAGCAGAGAGTTGATCGATCGCATTTCGACCAAGCTTGGCTATTCGTGAATAAAGATACATATATTATATTTCCCGTGGAAAAAGTCCAGGTGCGCGCGAATTATTACGAGGTCCGTATAAAGCGAGCAAGCATCGAGCCGATTAATTTTGTATCTCGCTATTCTGAATATATTATAAACGTTAGGAGCGCAATTGTTTGCATTTACGACGATGCCACCGACGATATCAGCAGCGAGATAATGATTTTTTTTTTTTTTTTTTTTTTTTTTTTTTTATTTCGATCCACTTCGATTTTCATCTAAGAACAAATATAAAATTATTTTTCTCTCTAATTCCTTTCTATAATAACCTCCTGTATGATTGCCAAGGGTATTATATCTTCCATGTTTCCCGATAGAATAATTGAATTCAATGAAATTAATTAATTCAATGTAAATCTCCCTTATGTTCTCATCTCGGTGAGATTAAAACATCCGTATTTCGATATATCGGTCAATGATAAAGAGTGCCGTGTATCGCAATTAATTATCATTAATGATCATAGCTACTATTCAAAATTTGATTTTGATTCATTGGATTTCCGTGTTTCGGCATAAAGCCTGCTCTATGTATTATTATTACAAGCTTATAAATTTACATATTTGCGTGAAAATATGTGCGTTGAGCCACAAAATTATTTTAATATATTTTATATTAATATCAGAATTTTATTCAAAATTGCGATATTTATTTGTTATTTAATTTAAAGTTATGCTATTAAAATCGGGAAAAATATGATTTACACAACCCTTTGAGTCACAGCGGGTCACCCAGAGACTCACCTTTTTTTTCCTAGTTTCTTATTGTTTTAACTACTTTTTTATCAACAAATACCGGCTTTTTTGTTTCTACAGAGTCTCTAGAACATCAATAGGTGTAAAAAAAATATGAACAGTCATTAATTGTTAATTACAAAAATATCATATATAAACAAACAGTCAAAATTAGTACTTTTTTTACGAAAAAATGCATTTTGTACTAATCTATTATGACAATAAATACGGCAATTTTTTTATAATCTTAGTACACTCTAAAGTATTTTTCAGAATTTTTTTTAGAACTTTCCACCGTGTTGTTTTTGTTAAATCCTCCTTTTTTTGATAAAAAATATATAAAAAACAATATTTTCTGTTCTAAATTCAAAGTAACAGTCGTATTCTTTTTTAAATTTTTTCTCTGAAGGTTTTTTTAGATCGCAGAATCTGAATCTAAAGGAAAGAAAAATTTAATTTCCAAAATTCAATATAGGGATCCAATATGGCGAAAGTAAAATTTCGTCTGCCATATTGGATCCGCCATCTTGAATTTTGAAAATCTGATTCTAAATCGGATTCGTAATCAGCGATCCCAAAAACCCTTTTATACCAATTTTCTAAAATACTGATAATTAGAAAAATTCATGACTCAAAGGGTTAAAAGAAGAAATCTTTTCTCGTTTAAGGTTATTCTGCCGCAAAGTTCCATGGAATCGACAAAGGACGAAGCCAAGGATCGATCGTCGATGATCGTTGCTGATTCTACATCTCTAGATGAATCACCGTGATTTACGAGCGCGGAGCTTACGAAGTACGCGAGTCGCATCGAGTCGATTGAATCATGTACAAGATACTACGTCGCGGCTCCGGCCGCGTATTCGTCCTTGGCGTAGTGGTGCTGTCGCTCCTGCTGTGCCTGTACTACGTCAGCCAGGTCCAGGCGCCGCCGTCGTCGTCGTCGTCGTCGTCGTCGTCGTCGTCGTCGGCGGGACATCCAGGTCCAGCCGCCGCTGCCGCCATTCTAAACGAGGAGCTCAGATACGACCGCAGCAGCTTGACCTCTGTCACCCCGGATTATAGCGAGTCACCAGACGCCCGAGTGTCACTCGCCACGTGTCCTATCATCGTCCCGCGAAACGTAGACATTGACGCCCAGCAAGAGTTCAGCAAGTTCGACTTTCAGGTAAGGTCCCCTCTAGCTGTTTATGGAAATTTTTTTTTTTATACACATATTGTTTTCTATTAAATATTTTTTTTTATACACGTATAGATATTCAATACTTATACAGCGTATTTTTTTTGCACTTGAGATAAACGGTCGGAAAATAGCTGGGAATGAATATTCTTGAGCGAAATGATTCGTAAAATGAAGAAGAGGGAAAGTGAATCGAGAATCAAGCTTCTTTTATCCATGAGATTATCTTTAGCATGTACTTGTTGGCGCGGAGTATTTATGTTGGCGAAAGTTTTCGCGAAATATATACGAGGGGCTAAATTTTATATCAATACTTCATAGACGGGCCGCGTAAAGTCCAATCGTTTTAAAAGTACCGCGTCATTAGCCGCGGAACTTTCGTCGTCCCCCGCGAGAGTCTGTGAACTTTACTGATTTAATGCTTGGCCATTGTAATAAGAGAACTCTTCCATTTACGCGCGGTGCAATAAAAAAGTCGTTTGCCGCCATGTCGTATACTTTGCCTTTAAAAATTTCTCAATGAAATGACGGGGATTGATTAATTAGAATGGGATCAGGATTCATTTTTCAAAAAGGTATCAAGCACAATCTTACAAGAATCGTCGATTTATTTCTGGCAACCAATTCTCTGCAAATAGTTCGATTAGAACGTATGGTAATTGAATTACTATATTTTCGTTGAAATTTATTTTTTAATAATCCATTAGTCACCGCTTTGATAATGGATTTTGATACTTGCTTGCGCCGTCCCTGACGCATTTGATAAGCGGAAGCGCAGTCTACAATTCAAATCTTCTCGTATTCGCCTAATTACAGAGCAACCGACCGTCATTCTCCGCTGCTTGGCAGTTCACGGCAGTAATTTCCGACATTGTATATTTGCGACGGTTTATAATCGAGATGCAAAGGAGCATTGATTTCGCTACTTAGCGAGATTCGTTTCATTAGAATATTAAATTAAAGATCTGTTTAACGTAATAACATGATGTGATAATAATTATGCTTTTATTTATCACCCATTCAATCCATGTTTATACTTGTAATTAAACTTAAAAAATGAAAAAATGTAAATTGTGTTTACAAAAGAGAGAGAGAGAGAGAGAGATAGTTTCTAATATTTTAAATAAAAATGTTAAACATTTAAAATAAAAATATGTATTGGGAAATTATAAAATTTCTACATTTCCATGTTTTAAATGCAATCATTTTTCAAGATTGACTCAACTAACTTAAATTTCAAACTACATGTTAATTAATTATTTCACTCTACCGTGTGTAATTTAATTTACATCTTGTATAATGTTCTTGCTTTGAGCTTCATTTTCATCGAGCTGTAGTATACAAAAAGAACTTTGCAAACAAACGCAATGTGAATTTGGATGATATGTTTATGCTTGTTATAGAGTTGAATATGTGAACGATGATACAGCATCGACCTCTCATCGTGCTAATTTAATTAACCGGGTATTCTCGCGTTATCGAAAAATTGACGTTATTCTGTAGCCGGAATAGACTCGGGAGAGGGAGGGAAATGTGCTGAATCGAAGCACATTTTGTTCGTGATCTCGTTCATCGATTATTTATGGCTTTGCGTGACGAACGAGTTTCTCGGTGCCGAAATTTTTATCGTACACACGCCGCTGTAATTTGGCAAACTTGTCGGTGAAAAAAAAAAAAAAATATCTAGTTTGTCTCGTTTATACGAGACGTGTCCTCCCCCCCTCCCCCGTGACGCACAACTTGTCACGAACAAACGTTTCTGATAATGCGACTAAACTTTCGCGTACCGGTAATAAAGAATATTGTACTTTTTTTTTTTTTTTTTTTTTTTGTTTAGTTTTCGCCGTTATGATGATTTTTACCGGCTCGGTCTACCGTTGTTTTTAATTTTTTACATACAAACTGCATTAAATTTTTGTCGAGCTTATTCCTGTTCGTTATCCTTTTGAAAAAAGTCAGAATCGTAGTTTGTCGTCGTAAATTTCTACCTCAACTTATATATTACCTCTACAACTCACTTTCTCTCTCTCTCTCTCTCTTTTTCTCGTTTTCTAAATTTTTCCATGTTTGTAGTATCTACCAGTTTTAAAAAAAGGTTTAAAGGCTATTATAACCGGATAAGCATACTAAAAGTGCCCCCGACGAGTTTTGAAATAACATTTGGCTTGTCATGTCCTCACTGTCAAAAACAATTTTCCTCAAAATTTTAGCTCCCTAACTTTATTATTATTTAAGTTATCGAGAAAAACAACATTTTCGGTTTTTATTTTTCTTTTCTGTAAATATTTGAGATGATTCCATATCGATTTTTTTCTGAATACTTATCGACAAAGGACACAAAAATAATATTTTTTCATTAATCTCGAATAAAAGCTCGATTTTTTAACAAAAGAATGAAATTAAAAAATGGCTGTTTTAACACGTTCCTTTCGAGGTTCAATCACCAAACTTTTATAGAATACTCTCTTTATATGTCTCAATACTCTCAAATTTTTTCAATTGTTTCGAGTTGGTGCAACATTATGAAAAAAATAGAAAATCTTTTTTTTTTATTATTTTTTAATAATAAGACGTAAAATTATTTATTTTCTTGAAAAAAATCGATATGCGATCATCTCGAATATTTACAGAAAAAAAATAAAAACTAAAAATGACATTTTTCTCGATAACTTGGGAAATAATAAAGTTAAGGAGCTGAAATTTTGAGGAAAATTTTCTTTTACAACGAGGAAATGATAGGCCAAGTATTATTTAAAAACACGTCGGGGGCACTTTTTGTATGCTTATCCGGCTATAGCCTTTAAATACTTCGTTTAGGAGATAATTTGCGATATTAATTCGGCTTTTGTCAATTTCGCGTGGGAAATAAAAAAAAACTCTAAGCATAATAATATCGATATAACTGGATGAGACAATGGAATTCGAAAATTTGCATATTGTATTAATCCATAAAGACTAATGAAACGAAAATTAATACGTCATGCGATAATTTGGTCGAATCAACGACCTCGATACGTCAGTTACACGCGATGAAAGACAAATCGAGTTACGTTGCAAAATGAGCGGCAACGACGACGACAGCGGCTAACGACGTTTCGAATTCGAGTCGCAAATTGAATTTGACGTTATCACGCCCGCGCTGAAAATTTTACGCACAATTCGATATACAATTCTCCGAACTGAACGGTGCGTTCGTCTAATCCGGCATCTCCGACGGAATAGTCGCTCACGACGGCGGAGGCCAATTGCACTTAATTGCCAGTCAAGGATGCTCGTTAAATTCGCTTTAATTCCGTGCCATGGTCGTCGTCGTCGTCGTCGTCGTTAAGTATGGAATTTCGATAATGCCTTGTTGCTGTTGCCGGTACTTCCGGAACGCGAGTTACTTACAGCGGCGAAAACTTGCTTCGAGACGTTCCGCCGCGAATCCTGGTGTAAAGTTGCTCATCTATCCGAGCATTTATTAACGTAAGCAAAATAAAGTTTTCCTTTGTAGGAGCGCGTGCTAATTTCAGCACGCAGGTACGCAAATAATTTAACCTTTTAAATTATAAATAAGACTCGACATACATTATTTATTAAAATTTTCAGAGAATTTTTTGCGGACTCGGGGAATTAAAACAAAAAAAATTTTCTCTTTGATAGTTTTGCTCTTGTAATATAAATTATATATTATAAATATACATATATTTATCTTCGTTCATGTTCAATAGAGCTTAATAATATTGAGTATGCAGTACATATTCTTTATTTTAATTTTTAATTATGAAAAATGAAAATGTTATAAAAGTTAAAAATTCTTAATGAGAGTTATTCAGTATATTTTCTCTTTGTACGAGTGAAAAGCATTAGAAAGGCGTTTATGATAAAAAGATTTATTTGAAAAAAATTGTTCAAGTATTCTTTTTCCCTAGAATTTTGAGCAAAAAAGTACCTGGAAGATCGGGAAATTTTTTTACAAGATTCGAGGAGACATCCTGTTTTTCGAAATAACTTTTAGCTCGAAAATTATATCTTTTCACAATTTGATTATGGCTGATACCGTTATCTCTGACAATTTAGTTTATGCGAGAGCGCAATTGGATTATCGTAGATATATTTGACGAATCAATTGGTTTCCATTTCGAGAATGGCTTCCCGGCGCCATAATCAGAAGTATAACGTAATCTCGCGCGAGCGGCGCAATTTCCAGTGAGCGAGTTGCATATTGATGATCGCATTGACGACCGAGCACTCAAAGAGCAAAAGTTGTATTTATGATAGCCGCTATAGGTACTGTATACTATATATATATATATATATATTTATATCCCGCTATAGTTGCACGCGGACAGATTTACACCGATTATCGTGTATTTATTTCGATGTTCGTTACCGCGAGCGTATCCCGTTTATAATTCATCGTGGATCGCGGAAAATATCAAACGTCGAGTATCATTTTAGCGAGTTAGTAGAGTACATTTAGAAAATTATACCCCGGTGAAATCGTGTTTTGCTTCGTAATCCGTTGACTGCAACAATCGTTCCGCGTAACTGACTATTCGTTTACGAGAATAACATTATTGACAAGGGATTTCGTATTCAGTCGCAATTTATTAGCGTTTGTTTGGTTTTCAGAGAGAGAGAGAGAGAGAGAGAGAGAGAGAGAATTGCGTGTATGAAGTACAATTTTCATTGTAATTTATGTATTGAAGACTTTATTGAGAAGTAAATGTGTATTTCCGTCAAATTTATGATAAAAGTGGTGAATCGCACACAGATAAATCACTACGAAATATTAATTAAACGAATCCCGATTGAGAAGCTTTTGTTTGAACAAAAATAAAAATAAGCAGTTGTCTTTTTGTAAAAAAAAAAAAAGAAAAAAAGAAAAAAATACTTTTGTTTAATTTATTAGCACGCACTTTAATAACAAATCCTAGACTCGCTCTTCTAAATCTTCAAGATTCAACAAATATTTTCAAATTATCAGGAAGCTAATCACGATTCCGGACAAACATTTCTCATTCAGAGCCCAAGCGGCAATATTTCATTCGCGACCGACGTTTCCGCCGAAATTCGTTTTTCTCTCGTTGCCGGAGAAGGTTTCCCAGATGCGAGGACGCGGACGGTGGTCCGAATATCTGCGAAACGAAGGCGCACAATATTCCGGAACCTTGCCATCCCCTTGTCTCTTTCTCTTCCCATCCGTTAGCAGACTACATTTCGCAATTTGCTTAAGCAAACCTTTCCAGAAATTCATATCCGTCCCCCGAGCCATTCTGGCGCTAGACGCGTCTACAGCTTCTTCTCGGGTAAGCACCGTGTATCTGACGTTTTTAAGACGTAATCCTGACGTGATATTTTCTCCTTGTGCGTGTTGCCGAGGAGGAGTTGAGTCGAGAAGACGTGGACGGGGGATGATATAGCTTGCAATTGGGGCGTGTTGATCCATCATCCGTTCAAGAAACGAGTCTGATTGTGAAACATCCTCTGTGATATCACTTTTTGTGTCTTTCTAAAGCGATTTATTAAACACGTGTTTGAACTGTCAAATTTTCAAAATGTTGTGTTGAGCGAAATTTTGTGTGCATAAAAAATTGAGGCCATGTACAAATAAGAAATGTGTAATCAAGTACAATGAATTATTTGCGAAGCAAATTAAATAAATTATATCTCCCGAGCTTTATACATCCGCCATATATGTATACATATAAAAGATTTTCGATACTTTTTACGATTACAGTTTTACGAGTGCTTTTATAAAGCATATTCACAGAAAGCTTTCAGTATACAGTTACGTTTTGTATTCTGTGCCGGTGGTAGAGAATTTACGATACATTTTTTACAAGTCTCAAAAATCCTAGCTCGTCCCAATGCGAGCTTTCCAGACAGATTGCGTCTCGTGCTCTTGACATTTTTAAGACATAATTCAGACGTGATACTTTCTTCTTTGCCAGCTACGAGAGCAGACTTCAAGAGTTGAAAGTCACGTCGAGTAACGCGTCTCGAAAAGTCTAGACCGGCTTATTTCAAAATTGGGTCATGATTTTCGAGCTGTCTTTGAGTTAGTCCAACTGGTAACTTTGTCTCTTAAAAAAGAGAAATATCGGCGCTTTGGCAATTGATTACTTTGATAATATAAGTATCTAGAAAAATATTGTTCTCTTTTCAAATACAAGTTTATTTACCATTTAATAGGGAGTTTGCATTAAAAAAAAAATACATTTTTTTATATATGTAATTTAAATATATATTGTTATAAATTTATTTATAAGAAAATTTTAAATTTTAATCAATAGAAAGGTATTAAAAAATTAAATTAAAATTTAATAAAATTTAAATTGTGAGAAAACGATTTTGATTGGTTGGAGGGTGTGACGTCACAGTGTAATAGTTTCAAACGTTTGTTTTCTGTATTCTGTATTGCGATATTTGGTCATTCTTGATCTCGAGGTACAAAGAAAAACAATTTATTGGGTGTTTTAATTGTTGTACTTTTACATAGAGACACAAAAGAGGTTTTGTACGTGTTACCTCTGCCCATTTTCACAATAACTGGATATTTTAATAAATAAAAATAGTGTGTTGTCACTGTATATATTGGTTAGGTTTATTAGCGTCTCCCCGAATGCAGATATTGTACTGTGACGTCACATCGCGTTCGGGAGGACTCGGTCGTTTCCGGATCGTATTGGACAATTTCAAATAATGTGATTTTTATTATTGATTTTCTCGCTTAATTTGCATTAAAAAATTACGAAAAAAATAATTACATTTAAAACTATATATAAATTATGAAATGCAATTGTTTTTCAAAATCATGCAAATTCCCTATTGATTGCGAGTCAACCTCAGTCGATCTCGTATAATAAATGGATTTTTCGAGAATGTGCGCGACATTATTTTTCAACAATTTTTCATATAATTACATCGTGGTTTCGTGCGCAACCATGCGACTGTCACGGCATGTACGTGCTCGAAAGGATCGTACGTGCCTTCGCTAACAGCGCGAAAACGCCTTTTTGCCACTATATGCTACATAAAGCGTAGCATAAGATAGAGCCGGAAACACGCGTGCGGATCTTTCAGGGCGTGTGCATCGTTGCAATTTTCGCAGGATTTGCAACAGGACAAGAGAGAAAGAGAGAGAGAGAGAGAGAGAGAGAGAGAGAGAGAGAGAGAGAGAGAGAGTCTCAGGCTTCACACATATTCCGCCTTATGCGAAAATCCTCATTAACAATTTAATGGCGCGCGTCGCCGCTTATAATCTCGCTTCAAACAATGTCTATTCGCTTTGTCTGCGCGCGACAGGACAAATTACGACCCTTCATTTAATTTAATACCCTCGTCGTTCGTCCGTATGTCGTCGCGTTACGGTGCTCGACGTGACGGAATAATCCTCAAAGGACATTATTTTCCAACGACAGATACACCCACCGATCAAACGACGCGACACTTTTTCGTCAGTCGTGAATCGTTAAACGAACCTGATGAAAACATAATTCGCGGACCGAAAAGAATGACAGACAGAGCGAGAGAGAGAGGGAGAGAGAGAGGGAGAGAGAGAGAGATTTATCGACTGTGAGAAATAAGGAAATCCACGACCCGGTGGACCCTTTTATTCGTCGTTTCATCTCCTCCCTCTTTCCTTTTCTCTCCTTTCGCTACACAAAAGGCACTGAAGCGTATCCGGTTCGTAATCCGCGAAGAAACGACTTCGTTACTGGATTTTCTGTATCCTGTAACCAGCCACCGCGACGATGGCATCGTCGTCGGCGAATGGATGGTCGTCTATCCGCCGCGGTGCAGCGGTCGCGAACGATAAGGCGCTTTAATGCGTTTTATTGATTGCAGCGGTAAACAAAATAGATATCCGCAGTTAGTTGTTATTTTATTTTTTATCAGCCTTTCTGACACGAACATGTCGAACCGAGTATACATATCTGCTTCAAATAGAACAAGATAATCTAAATGCGTTTGTTTTTCGCCACGAAATATTTTATAGAATTGCCAATTCAATAATATAGTATTCCAAGCGATTATATTGTTTTCATTTCAATTTGCAATCAATCGAAGGTTTGTAATTAAAATGTCATGTATAGCGAAGTAAAAATTTCGGGATAAATTACTTTTGCAAGCTATGTATTTGTTTCAAAATGTATACAACGAATATTTCATACGTCATCCATCATTCCCAAAAATGACATATTATATAGAAACCCTTTCTAAAAAATAATTTTTAAAATGTAGTCTGTTTTGTGCGCTCTGCAATCAAGTCTTTATATATTTATTCGACCCGTGAATGACACAATTGTTATACCATCGATGTTCAGAATAATTTTTTTTTTTTTTTTTTTTTTTTTTTTTCGAATTTAAAATATGATTGGAATAAATTCTTTCTGGCGGCTCTGCTATTCCTAAACACTGCGCAAAAAACCAACATTGAAAATCAATCTCTCTCGTTCCACCCTTGTCTTCAGCGTGCATTGCATTTTCTTTCACGTAACGAGCTCGTCCGAATCTCTCTCTCTTGAAATTACGCGCGTCCTCTTTTCTCTTCTTACATATATATTTTATACATGCTCTACTTTGCAAGTAGTATCCCGCCGTACGAGGACCGAAGACGTTCTTCAAAGCGCATTCCTCCCCCCTGTCTCTCATCTCCCTTCGAGAAAACGCGACTTAGCGACGATGGGATTGTACGGCCTAGGAGAATGGGGAGGATAGAGCGCAGAGAAAATCGGAGGACCAAACAAATGCGAAAGAGGGAGATAAAAAATAAAAGAAAAAAAGAGAGAGAGAGAGACGGAGGGAGGTGGGGAAAGACGGACGGTTCTTTTGAACTGACGCGGGCGGGCATCGCTCTGATTTGCAAAGGCATTTCCGGGATTGTCGTTCTCTCTGTATAGCACATTTATTCTCCGTCTTTTCCCCGGCTTCACCGCGCCTCACCCTCGTTTCCGGTGACGAGGCCACTTTCCTGCTATCGTGCATTCGTCAGAATGTTTTTCCTAATCCTTGTCGATACGACGCAGTCGGTGCTCGACGATGACACATCGTTTTATTAAATACGCATTTGAATCGGTTATTCAGCAAGAAAGTAGCGTGTATCAAATTTTACCACCGAAGCTTGTCTTTATTTAAAGAAAGACATTTATTACTATGTATCAATTATTAATAATATAGTATCAGTGTCAGATTTTGAAAAAAAAAAAAAAAAAAAAAAAAAAAACACTATTACGCTAATCAATTTAATCGACTTGAAAACTTTGAAACTTCTTTTAAATTATAAGCATGAGGTTTTTGAAATGACAAATATACAGAAAAAAAAATTACCTTTTATTTAAATGAAATTGTACTTTACACAATTTTGAGATAATTAATCCATTTGCAATAGGGAGTTTGCATTAAAAAAAATACATTATTTATATATGTAATTTAAATATATATTATTATAAATTTATTTGTAACAAAATTTTAAATTTTAATCAATAGAAAAGTATTAAAAAATTAAATTGAAATTTAATAAAATTTAAATTGTGAGAAAACGATTTTGATTGGTTGTTGGAGTGCGTGATATCACAGTGCAATAGTTTCAAATGTTTGTTTGCTGTATTCTGCATTGCGATATTTGGTCATTCTTGATCTCGAGGTACAAAGACAAACAATTTATTAAAAAAATACATTTTTTTATATATATAATTTAAATATATATTATTATAAATTTATTTGTAAGAAAATTTTAAATTTTAATCAATAGAAAGGTATTAAAAAATTAAATTGAAATTTAATAAAATTTAAATTGTGAGAAAACGATTTTGATTGGTTGGAGGGCGTGACGTCACAGTGCAATAGTTTCAAACGTTTCAACAATAACTGGATATTTTAATAAATAAAAATAGTGTGTTGTCACTGTATATATTGATTAGGTTTGAGGAGACGCTATTTCACGCTATTTAGCGCTATTAGCGTCTCCCCGAATGTAGATATTGCACTGTGACGTCACATCGCGACTCGGTCGTTTCCGGATCGTATTCGACAATTTCAAATAATGTAATTTTTATTATTGATTTTCTCGTTTAATTTGCATTAAAAAATTACGAAAATAATAATTACATTTAAAACTATATATAAATTATAAAACGAAATTGTCTTTCCAAATCATACAAGCTCCCTATTAATTGTACATTTATCAATGTAATTATTGCATTTGCAGTAATATAATAAACTTTGCGGAAAATATCTATTTTGACTATTTTGACAGTGTTTTTCACCATGAGGCAAATCCGTCCGATTCGTTTGCTCTATACTTGAGGAAATTGGCGGTAAATGAAGTTTCTTCGTCACGCCGCGAGTCTGGAAACTCGCGGTATGGCTCACGCGAGCAACAATTTTCCGCGACGTGACAAACGCCAATTAAACGACGTCCGCGGACTCGCGCGCGCGGTGTAAACAATACGGAATTCAATAAACCTCGCTGTTCCTGGCGTACGCGAAAGTCCAATATTTGACTCGGCCGTAGATTAAGCTCGAAAGCCCGGCGCGCGTCAAACTTTCCAGATTGCTCTCCCGTCGCCTATGCCGCCATTAATCGAATATGACAACTTTGACTACTGGATCAATGATGGGCCAAAGTGTCGGTAACTATTCCCTATCTCTTTTATTCTGTATTTAGAATCGTTTCTTTTTTACATTACGCGCAAAGTTTGTGAAAAATTGGTAGGAAGCTACAAAAATGATTTTAAAAGTAATAACAAATGTAATGAAAGAAAAAAAAAAAAAAAAAAAAAACAGTTGGGCATTTGCGAAACATTTCTATAATTTGTAATTTCAAAAAGAATTAAATCGTACGTTCGATATTCATCAATCTGTGTCTTAGTATTAAGCGCAAATAACAGAATTTTATTTTTATTAAGAAGATAATGCACCGAAGTAATTTTTTCATTTGCTCTCAATTTTTGTACGCTCTTCTGGAATCATTGTTATTGTAGTTCAAACTTTGCTGCAAAGACTTGCTGGAGAAAGAAGGGAGTTTGCGAGAAAGACGCGGCAAAAGTTGGGGAAAGAACTTTCGTCTTTTATCTGCAACTTTGAAAATCATAACGAGAAGAGATTTTATTTTCGAGGCTTGCTCGAACCCACCGTCTCGCTTACGCGAGATATTCTCGCTCTTGTCGCGAACAGTCGCGGTGAGAGATGTCGTGTAATTATAACGGGCAATGTAGTAATTCACTACGGGACCGGGGTGACGCCTTGGGTTTGATTTTCGCCTCTGCTACATCCACGTGTAACGAGCTGAACCCTCTAATTGAACCCCCGCAGGAATGCTTCTGCAGGAAGCTCTCCTCTCTCCATCGGAGAGGATTACAATACGCGGGTAACCGTGGACAAGCGGCGTTGGCGACAGGTAAACGCATGCCACATGCCTCTGGTCAGCACGCCAGCCAAATATCAATTAGTCCCGTTAATGAGAAATCTCACCGTGCGTCAATGTTAGTTACAGAAGTACGCGCCACCGCTTTTTCTACATCGTGCTGCTTTTATTCACGAATTTATATCAACGAAATTTTGTAGAAATATATTCAAAGAAAAGTTTGTTGGTTTTTTGTTTAATCAAATTTTTTTTTCCAGAATCTGAAAAATATCTCTAAAATTTGTCGAAAATTGAAATATGCTTTTTTTTTTTTTTTTAATTTATAATTATTCATATATCGTATATTATAAAGAAAAAATAAAAGAAATCATAAATATATGAACAATACTTGAAAAGTTTTAATGTTATCTGATGATTTAAACTGATTAAAAAACACATTTTTTGATTTAAATTAACGTAAGCATTTAAAAAAATAAAATTTATTTCAAACTTTGATAGTTTTCCAGTAAAATACGTATTATGTCTAATACTTATAATCTCGAAAATTGATCACTCGTTGATTAATGTTTTGTGTAATTGCAAAGATATACGTTTCGTGACGTGAACGGACAAAAAGGGAGGTGGGAAAGGGAGAGAGATTTGAGCAGCGAATTACTTCGATGTTGAGGTGTAATCTCTGCTTACGAATCGGGGATAGAAATTCATTTGAGTAGTCGAGCGGAGATATACGCGGAAACGCCAGCAAAATCTATTGCGGGCAAGAAACTCCATCAGAGACGCGCTGCAACTTCGTCCATTCAAGAATAGTCGCGTGACACCGCGACAATGAGGCCAAACGCAGCGCCGTTCTTTTGAGACCGCCCGCCCCTGCACCCCCGGCATTGTTCTCCGACTTCGCATTGTGCCGCGAACTTTTGAATGTAATAACAATAAGAAACGCGCATTAAAACACACGACATTGTACATAAAAGAGGCGTGTTAAAGCGCGTGAGTATATCGTCTCATAATTGCTAAGAGGTTTATTAATACTTTTTGACTATAAAAATCTCATATTTACTATTTTTTTTTAATCAATTTTTTTTCATAGGTATTAATAATTTCTCAAATAGTAACATTATTTTTTCGCGCGACAATTAATATTTTAGCGTTAACAAAAAAATATATTTTTTAAATTGAAATAATATATTAGTGATAAAGAAAATTCAATTTTTTTAAATGGAATGTCTCTCGCTCAGAAATAGGGAGTTTGCATTAAAAAAGAAATACATTTTTTATATATGTAATTTAAATATATATTATTATAAATTTATTTATAAGAAAATTTTAAATTTTAATCAATAGAAAGGTATTAAAATATTAAATTAAAATTTAATCAAATTTAAATTGTGAGAAAACGATTTTGATTGGTTGTTGGAGTACGTGACGTCACACAGTGCAATAGTTTCAAACGTTTGTTTTCTGTATTCTGTATTGCGATATTCGGTCATTCTTGATCTCGAGGTACAAAGAAAAACAATTTATTGGGTGTTTTAATTGTTGTACTTTTACATAGAGATACAAAAGAAGTTTTGTACGTGTTAGCTTTGCCCATTTTCACAATAACTGGATATTTTAATAAATAAAAATAGTGTCTTGTCACTGTATATATTGGTTAGGTTTGAGGAGACGCTATTTCACGTTATTTAGCGCTATTAGCGTCTCCCCGAATGCAGATATTGCACTGTGACGTCACATCGCGTTCAGGGAGGACTCGGTCGTTTCCAGATCGTATTGGACAATTTCAAATAATGTAATTTTTATTATTGATTTTTCTCCCTTAATTTGCATTAAAAAATGACGAAAAAAATAATTACATTTAAAACTATATATAAATTATAAAATGCAATTGTTTTTCAAAATCATGCAAACTCCCTATTATCAAATAAATGTAATAGATTCAGTATAACGTCTGCTTTCCACGATTTAAGTTGCCTTGCCGATAGCTAATATTCAAGAATAACAAAAGATTCCGACCTCTCGTTTAATCGGCCGTTCGTCTCCTGTTGTGAATAGAATCGCTCAGCCGAGTACTCGGGCCAAGTGGATGACGCTCGAGGCGAACCGTTCGATCAGTCGCCGAGCATTACTACTTAACTCGTTTCTCTCGAACGGAGAGAAGCATTCGTCGAACTCGAAGTCTCCTTTCCGAGTTTACTTCTAGTTTCGATTTTACCTTCCAACTAGGTGCAAGTGGTTCTCTCTCTCTCTCTCTCTCTCTCTCTCTCTCTCTCTCTCTCTCTCTTTTTCGATTTTAACGCGAGAAGATGCACCAAATTGTCCAACAACTTCGACACGATGGAAAAGCTTTCGAGAGGTCCGTAGCATCCGATCAGTCTTCGAGCATCGTCACTGGCTTCTCTCGATACAATCCAACCTCGATTACCTCTAGGAGCGAGACCGCAACCGTGAACTTTACACGTGTCGGTCTTGGCAAGCTTCCTGACCTTGGACCTGTTTTAATATTTTAGCCGGCAGAAAGGTCTGCATTCCTTTCTGTCTGACCAAAGTGCGGTTAAAGTCACTATCTCTCTCTTTATCTCTTTTGCAAAAAGATTCTAAAATAGCGTAAAATAGAAATAGATTGCGCCAGAAGAGCTATTTATTGAAAACAAGTGTGACATTTTTTGAGATGCTACGATATTTTATTTTAATTTATTATGATTGCTTTTTTTAAATAAATTAATTTAAATTAAATTTCAAAAGTAAAATGTCACGTATGCATTATTGAATTACAATTTCACTTAAGCAGAGCCGGAAAAAACAGCAACGAAATGTATGTACATATACTTTGAAAAATAAAAATGTAGATGCTACTATGATGTGTGATTAATTAGTATTTCAATTTTTTTTAAACGTAGCAATTACACACTCCTGTGAATCTTTTTCTATATTTAACGAATCTATTATTCTGTTTTTAGATATTCAATTTTCTAGATTTAGCCTTTTTGATCGACTCTTGATGTGCATGGATCCAAGATTTTAGAATGGAAATTGCAATGCCAATCCAATCTGCCTCTTCTCTCTCTCTCTTTCTCTCTCTCTCTCTCTCTCTCTCTCTCTCTCTCTCTGTCTCTCTGTCTTTTTCTCTGTAAACTTTCGACGACGCTCTCGTCCGCGCAGATTCGCCCTCTTTCACTTTTCCGCTTTTACTATACTTTTTCTCAGAGTCGGAAAGTTTAAAGAAGTTTGCTTATGCCGCAATCAAGAGAAAGAATAAGAAGGATCTGTCTTATTTATCTTTCCTTTCGGCGGAAAACTTGATAGCTCGGCTTGGCTTGGCTTCGATATAATCTCCCTTTGGCAAATCAAGGAAGCGGAAAATGATAGGTAAATTTTAGACCTTGGACAAAGAGAAAAACATATACTTTACCTCAATAGTGTTTGATTGACATGCACGCAATTTATTTAAAAAAACCGCACCAAATAATTAAATCCATTTTATATTAAAATGTACTTTTTTTTTATAAAGAAGAAAATTAATTTGTGTGTTTTAAAAATGACGAAAATTAAATTGCAAAAAAAAAAGTGAATGCGAAAGAGGAATTATATAGGAATTGAATGAGATTTTCATATGAATAGTACCATTCTGCCAATTGCAGCAAACTTTTCATTTTTACATTTTCAAAATAAATGGTTGATATATGCATATAGATTGAATATAGCGCAATCTATTTCGGCCTAAATATATTCGACGTGCCGTAGTTTGTAGATCGTAGGCATGATGGCTTCATCGGCGAGCTTCCTTTAAATAAGAATTCAGAGCGACAGAAACACGCGGCAAAATCGATACTTTGCAAAGGAGGAGGGGCATTTGATTTAGATACTATCGTCTACGTCGTTCTTTGCAAGTTGTTTATTTAATCGAATAAAAATTCGAAAGAGAAAGAGAGAGAGAGAGAGAGAGAGAGAGAGAGAGAGAGAGAGAGAGAGAGAGAGAGAGAGAAACATGGATATGTCTAGCATCTTTGAATATTGCACGCTGCGCGTACATCCCCTACCGGGTCGGGTTAAAAAGCACAAGGGGTGGGGGGGATGGTCTTTGATTCGTCGAGAACCACTTGTGCGAACCCTCTTTTTTTTCTATTCTTTGTCGCCTCATCTGCACGTCGACATCTCGTCGCCGACGTTCGCGAGTTTCTACAACCTTCCTTCCTTCCCTTGGCTTCGGCTCCCCCTTTCATGACCACAGTCAAAAGTTCGCTACAGCGCATTGTGACGGAAATTGACGGCGCGAGGAGTGAGAGACGGCCTCTTTTGATCGGCATTCAGATGAAACCATACTGCGAGTGTTGATCGAACTCGAGGAGATGGATGGGAGGGTTGGTAGGGAAAAAAATAAATGAAACAATATAAATTAATTTCATCCGCTGTTAAAATAAAATGCTTGAAAAGAATATTCAGCTCTTGAAATATGCGATGAAAACTGCCGTATATTTCTCTTCTTAATAATGGAGATGTATATTTTCATATTTTGCAATTTATTTCGTATAATTATCCAGGATAAAAGAGAGGCAAAAAGGAGACAGAGCTATGAACATAAATCGCAGATAAAAAAATTAAATAAAAATATACCGAGTAGAGGCAAGGACAAAAAAATGTATTAATTTACATGATTCGATACCTCTGTTAAAAATGATTAAGAATTTTTCGCGCCTGAAATAATTTCGTCATTCTTCGAGTTAATTCGCGAGGTACCCTCATTGCTCGATGCTTAGCCATCTAGATGTCTGCCTTTGATCGACAGCCTCATAATGCATGCAATGCGTAATGAGTGCTTCGCGCTCGTTGAATTATTACGTGCATGGAAGGGAACGACGAGGCTTCATCGAGCGTGCCAGGAGCAAAGGGAAGAAATAAAGCGCAGCGTTGACAAATAACAATTTGAATAAATCAACGCGCGTTTTATGCACGCGATTCGTTCTAGTGCTGAAAAAAAAAAAACATGTCTCTATATACCTAACGTTAAATACTTTAACGTTTATTAATCGTTTTAAAATATTACTATTTTTAATAATACATTAAATGTGTAATAGCTTACTATAGCATCTCTCATTATTTATTCTCTCAACATTATCACAATAGGAAGTTTGCATGATTTTGAAAAACAATTGCAGTTTATAATTTATATATAGTTTTAAATGTAATTATTTTTTTCGTCATTTTTTAATGCAAATTAAGCGAGAACATCAATAATAAAAATTACATTATTTGAAATTGTCAAATACGATCCGGAAACGACCGAGTCCTCCCGAACGCGATGTGACGTCACAGTGCAATATCTGCATTCGGGGAGACGCTAATAGCGCTAAATAGCGTGAAAAAGCGTCTCCTCAAACCTAACCAATATATACAGTGACAAGACACTATTTTTATTTATTAAAATATCCAGTTATTGTGAAAATGGGCAAAGGTAACACGTACAAAACCTGTTTACCTCTATGTACAATTAAAAACCTGTTTACCTCTATGTAAAAGTACAATTAAAAATACCCAATAAATTGTTTTTCTTTGTACCTCGAGATCAAGAATGACCCGAATATCGCAATACAGAATACAGAAAACAAACGTTTGAAACTATTGCACTGTGACGTCACGCACTCCAACCAATCAAAATTGTTTTCTCACAATTTAAATTTTATTGAATTTTTATTTAATTTTTTGATACCTTTCTATTGATTAAAATTTAAAATTTTCTTATAAATAAATTTATAATAATATATATTTAAATTACATATATAAAAAATGTATTTCTTTTTTAATGCAAACTCCCTGTTAACCTTATATAAAAAGAAAAGGATAATTTTATGAAATGTTATGAAATTATATATTGTATATTTGTGTGCGATTAATAAAAATGCGACGGCCGTGGGGATTTTCTAAAGCGGGAAAAAGTGCTGTCGCCTTTTGATTAATGGCGTTACTCGCGACAATCCGATTATATATTACGCGAACTGTATCAATCGCGCGTCGGAATTGAAATCTAAGGGGGCGGAATGCGCGGGTGCACGCACCACGCACCGCTGCATCGCTGCGTACGCCACGTTAATCCTCCTATGGAATTATCCACGTACGGCTGCACATTCGCCGATTATTCCCCGTAGACGAGCCCCGCCGCGCGCCGGTTTGATTCGCGCGATACTGCTAAATAATTTGCAAGAGCAAATCTGTTGGCCTGTCAAAATATTTACTCCTAATCCCGGCGCTCTCGAATTCACAGCGTTTCACTTTTCTCCAAATAATCAATATTCTCTTTCCAAACTTATCCTACATATGTAGAATCGAATTGGCCAAGATTCAGATAAGATTATCAAGCAGATGTGATTATCGGGCAATTAAACTGAATTATTTCCGGTTATTAATGTAAGATTAAATTAGGATTTTAAGAGAGATTAATTGTAAGATATATCATCTCCTGAAACTGCGAAACGTTTGACAAGTCATTAAAATTATATCTCTTTACCTTGCTATTATGAAAATTTATCCAATTATCTTTTCGGACAATTTGCTCGTAAAAAGCTGATTGACACGCGCTACAACATTTTACGTATTAATTTTCAATGTCGTTCCTCTCTACATATGACGTCTCGAGAGAGATAACGGCTTTTTACATATCGCCGACATGTAATATTTCCGTTCCGTTAGCCACGCACTCGAGAGAGAGAGAGAGAGAGAGAGAGAGAGAGAGAGGAACCCTCTCCGCAGATTAAACACGCGCGTGTGTTATAGATTTTTAGACGCGATTGCGTGTGTGCTCGTTGCGCTTCGCTCGCATGAATTTTGCAATAAAAGCCGCGCTGGAGGCGCCCACTTATTTTCTCTTCCAGCACCGGCTCTCAACATATTCTCTTCTGCCCACCCTCCCTCCGGTCGACCCTTTCAACCCCGTCTCCTCTCCATCCCCTTTCCCTTGTCTACTCCGGTGGAATTTCCCTTCCGCATAGTTCCTCGGCACTTCTCACGTCAGCTGCGATCGCTCGTTCGTGAAATTCCACGGCGCTCGATATCGGGCTTTTTTTTTTTTTTTTGTCTTTCTTTTTTTTCTTTCTTCTCTCTCTCTCTCTCTCTGTCTCTCTCTCTCTCTCTCTCTCTTTCTCTTTTTGCGTCTGTTCAGCCCAGAAATAATGCCCATGCATGGGTTATAAAACCTTCTCGATTTTCCATACTCCAAAATTCGCGCGAGGCTTCGCGAATATCTCTACCGTTCTCACGTCTATCCCGTGAAATCTGCCAACCTCCCTTTTTAATCCTTCTCTTCGCTTTGGTGAGATTTATTTCGAATTTTGTACATCTCAAGGACAATGTTTTCCCCGTACGAATCCGTTTTATCATTTTTTTTTTTTTTTTTTTTTTTTTTTTTTTCGTTACTTTGCATGTAACATTTATTAATATGATTTAGCCGAGATAAAAAATCCATTTAAACGAGACATGATGCACAGTTTTAATTATAAATATTGCAATATTTCTTATATATTTGGTAAAAATTGGTTTAATCCGGACTCCTCTCAGGGTTTGCCGTGTGTATCAACCTTTTTACAACCCTACACCTCCTATACCCTTTTCCTCAACTGCCATCTTCTCTCTCTGAAGGAGGATGGCTTTATCCTTCTAATTTCAACTGCAGAGTGCGTCTTATCTGCAGTCAAAGGGCCCTACTTTTTACTGCCGGTTCTGAACGGCCTAGATAGAGGGAATTTTTGTGACAAGATACCACTTTTCGGTGGTTTGCCATTGCCATCCGAGAGGTGATCAAATTAACTCGAAGAAAAATTCGAAATTTCTGGTCGGATTTGAATCCGAGACACAGCAAGCAGACGCACAACTCACTGTGCCAGAATCGCACACAATATTTTTTATATATTTTTATCGTATTTCTTTATTCTCTCTCCTCTCTCTCTCTCTCATGTTTTGCAAAAAAAAATCCTTTATTTTTTAAATGCTTTACTAATTTGCTAAAAATAACATTTCACACTGTTATTTCGCACTCAAACTTTCCAATTATCTCACGTGTACATTATGCGCGCGTGCCGTGGGAGTGAGTTAAATCGCGATTATGTGATTGCGATCAGATTGCAGCTAATACGCCCGTTTAGATTACCTCAAGGAGAACCTACGTATAACGCGGTTGCATTTTAAATCGTCTGCTAAAATGTTTTATGCGAGAAACCGTGTGGTTTAGAAGAAGATAAGCGGATAAAAGTGCGATTATCCGGTCAACGTGGTGACCGCTCGACCGTCCGTCGTGTTTGCCATTAAACGCTTAATTGGTTATTTATGACGACGAAAAAGCGAAAGCCATAAATAATTCATCGCCCGAAAATTGGACACGCTACACAATTCGCGAATGCAAAAACATTGATTACGAGATATTCAATCCTATCCGGATTCGTCGTTGATTAGACATGCGCTCGTACGTCCGCGAATTCAATATGAGATTTGCAGAATTAAAAACAACGCGTACGATCGGTGCGTCGAATGCAATAAAATGCGTTTCCGATTCTGATTAATACGAAAAGGAAAAAAAAATTCATTTCAGAAAGGGATATTTCAGAGAAAAGTGAGAAAATGTGTGCTACTCTCGCGCGACTGAAATTTCAAACTCATTTAATTACTTTTCCGACTGACATATTGCAAGATTTGCGAACAAGAGAGAATCAATTAAATAACGTTTGCTGCTACTTCACAGCTCTTCACTGCTATTTGTCTACATGGCCGTAAAATGTACAAATTTGTTTAAAAGCTTATTTTTTCTTTTACGTATGTTAATTTTACAGACGTTTTTTATTAGTTATAAATAACGTGATATATGTCAGAGAGAATATCATTATTTATAAATGTCATATAATTGTTATTAGGTTTTTACTACTTGGAAATTTCTTTTCGGATTCTGACTTTTAATTACGTTGCTTTATAATACTTTGATACGATTAATTGACCAAATATTATATAAAAAAAAGTATGAAAATTAAAAATAAAAATATCTTTGCAATTTATATTCTGCAGACATATACAGGGTGTTCGGTAATAATCGCCCCACCTCTCTAGGACAGATAGAGCAGGTCAAACTGAACATACAAGTCCTTTACCATTTTGCGATCTTCGTAATAATTATCGAGAAATTAATTAACAAAGATTGACAAATCCGCGCGAGTATAAGCGTGAGGCCCATCCCACTGCTACGCGGTTACTAGGCGCGCTACTCATACACATCCATTGCCAGTCGTAGATCGCTCCTCCTATCATTCAATGAGCGCCTATAGTAACCGCGTAACAGTAGAATGGGCCTTCTCGTCGCGCGCTTGTACTCGTCCGAATTTGTCAATCTTTGTTAATTAATTTCTCGATAATTATTACGAAGATCGTAAAATGGTAGAGGACTTTTATGTTCAGTTTGACCTGCTCCATCTGCCCTAGAGAAGTGGGGCGATTATTACCGAGCACCCTGTATATTTATAAACAGCAAGCATATGAAAATGAATATTTTTTGCCACATGAGATTTTATTAATTGGCTTATATTTTGTCGCGCGCTTTTTATGATTTTTTTGGCCGAATAACCAAAGCGAGAAGAGTCTTGCGAAATCTTCTTCTTGAAATTTATCATTGATCAGAATTGTCATAATATCGGATCATCTCCCATTAGTTTCCGTATATTACACGTAAACGGCGGCCCTAAAAGGGATGAAAGCCGGAAAGGTTTTGACGATACTCGATATCTCGATGCCGGTGGCGTCGCATTCTTGTAGGTGAAACGAGGTGGACCGCGCTAATGGATTTTGTTCGGCGGCTCTTTGTGCTCACGATTAATCTATCAGCCTTCCGCGCGTTGACCGGTTCTTCCATTCGGTGGCTCTCGAGTTCTGCTCTTAATCGCGTCGAGTTTTCCAGACGGCGACAGCGAGATAATTATATCCCTTTTCCTTTCTCTCTCTCTCTCTCTCTCTCTCTCTCTCTCTCTCTCTCTCTCTCTCTCTCTCTCTCTCTCTCTCCCTCCCTCTCTCTCTCTCTCTCTCACTTTATCTAGCGTGACACGTGATCGAGATATCCGTCGTGCTTTTCTATTAGTACCCTTATCATTTGTTTCTTAGTGTCTCGTGGGATAACTTGATATTAAGTAGATTAAAGGGTTTAGATTAGGATGGACGGTAGAAAAAAATTATCCTTATCGCTTTTCCGATACTTTTGTCACAGCATAGTCAAACTAATGTGTTTTACGAAATGTTTGATATTTTTTTTTATTATTGATACACATATTAAACTCATTCATATATTTATTTCAGTTTATTCATATGTTATTGATATTTTTATTATTAATTTATAAATAAATCTTTGGAAATGATGCATGATAAATGCATAAGCATATTCGCGTAACGTTTATTTCTCTTTATACATAGGTGCGTGTTATGTGTGAGTGAATATGTGCGCACGTGCGTGGAAGCGGTGAACATAGTTATTCTAGATCGACGAATCGGATATGAAAGAAAAAAATGAAATATATATTCTTTTATTTTAACGTTCTCTCTGACCGATCGTAGCTTTTTTAAACCGCTGGCAAATTGCTCAAACAGCAGCAAATTGAAAAATTAAACTTTTCTTTTTCGTTTTTTTCCATTTAAGAAGGAAAATTGTCATTTATTTATTTATATGATAGAATTATATATGTAAATCAATCTCTCTTTCTCGAGACATGTATTAAAAAGAAAAGCGTTATATTGAATTTCTCTCAGACACAAATTTTAAATTGATGGAAATAATTAATTAAATTGAGGGGATAAATAATTGTCACGGAAATTATTAATCATAAAAAAAAATTACCTCCAGGGAGGTGCGCTTCAAACTTCTTAAATCTCTTAATATTATAACGTAAGAATATTTTATTTTGTCGTTAATCTCTATTTCGGCAACGTAAAAGGGAACTTTATTTTCCACAAATTCAACAACAAAAGTAATCCCATTAATCTACATTTTTCGATTATAGTTACAAGAGTAGCAAAAAATTAATTACCAAGATGCTTGAATACATCGAATAAAAGTCGGAAAAAAGATATCGCGGGGAAGAAACTTTTGCGGCAAATGGCGCCGCTAATGACAATACTCGTCACTCGGTGTGGTACACGAATGCAGACGATGAATCGATTTTACGTGCCAGATGACGTTACGCGATTCTGGAAATTTACGAGGCTAATATTTTTTCGTCATTGCCAGCCTGGCAGAGCAAAACCTATCGCGTTATTAAGGAATGGAAGTCAAATGTCGATTAGCAATAAATATCAAAAACGCTGTTCTAAATTACGAGACAGAACTCATTTGGAATTTCATATTTCCAGAAATATGGTTCTCCAGTTTTAGTAATTTAACTTTTTTGCAAATTATTTTTTTCTAAAATTACATTTATATTATACAAGGTGTTCGGTAATAACCGCTCCACCTCTCTAGGACAGATAGAGCAGGTCAAACTGAACATAAAAGTCCTTTACCATTTTGCGATCTTCGTAATAATTATCGAGAAATTAATTAACAAAGATTGACAAATCCGCGCGAGTATAAGCGTGCGGCCAGAAGGCCCATCCCACTGCTACGCGGTTACTAGGCGCGCTACTCATACACATCCATTGCCAGTCGTAGATCGCTCCTCCTATCATTCAATGAGCGCCTATAGTAACCGCGTAACAGTAGAATGGGCCTTCTCGTCGCGCGCTTGTACTCGTCCGAATTTGTCAATCTTTGTTAATTAATTTCTCGATAATTATTACGAAGATCGCAAAATGGTAAGAGGACTTTTATGTTCAGTTTGATCTGCTCCATCTGCCCTAGAGAGATGGGGCGATTATTACCGGACACCCTGTATATGTGTGTACAAGAGATCAAGATGCATAAACAAAATAAAATTTGACAGATGATATCGAGAAAGAGCTAATTTCTAACGCTTGGCGGATATCTTCGATTCTTCAATACGCAGTAACATTTCACTTAATTAGATTCGAAAACTTAGTAATTGGCAATCTTCTTTGACATTTCGAGATAATGAAACACGTTGCTCTTCGAGCGACTTAAGCGAAAATAAATATAGCCCCCGGCACTTAAATAGCTCCAAGATTCCTAAACCAGGATCATACTGGAAACTTTGCAGCGTCGCGCCTCTCTCTCTCTCTCTCTCTCTCTCTCTCTCTCTCTCTCTCTCTCTCTCTCTCTCTCTCTCTCTCTCCCCCCTTCCCTCTTTTTCATACACACATACACACATTCTCAAAATTAGTTCCTCCGCGGAAACGCACCATTCTCATTAATTATGTAATCGCGTTTCGTTGCGCTCGTACTTCCCCTGCCTCCGCCTCGTGCTTTTCTTGTACAATATCTTGTGCGTTTAACTCGCGTTCTCATTCTTCGAATGTCGCTGACATTTCTTATCAAATAGGCCAAAGTTTTCCACGTCTTCGAGATGAAAGTTTTCGCGCGCATCGGATTTTTCTAACTGCATGTGCATTTACACGTTGAATTTTTCACAGCGGAAAAAACCATGTGCGCGGTTCAACTTTTTCTTCTTTTTGCACATTTTTATTGTACAAATTTTGCCGGTGAATTTCCGGAGATTTGGACGATACGCTACGGAAGATGGATATTATATTTTGTGAAAAATATATATTCTCGAAAAAAAAAATAGGATAAGCTTCGGAGATATTACTTTTTTTTTAGTTTATCGACACGCACGAGAATTAACAATACAATTAGTTTACATATGTAATGAAATCGAATTGTTTGTTTTTATGTATAATAACGTTTTCTATATTGTAGAAAAGCAAAGCGCAAGTATTATGGCTATTCACGAGCAAACGAATTTTCGTAATATCGCTTTTACGCTCGCAAGTATTATGGCTCACAATGCTGGCATTATAAGATCCCATTCTCTACTAAAGTGGATCACCAATAGAACGCGCTGACAGGATCTTTCTTTTTATCGCAGTCGTTCAAGAAAATTCAGCTTCTTTGATCAGGTTATTATTATGTAGAAACCAAAACTGCTTTTTTTTTTTGGAAATAATATATAACTAATTAATTTATGGAAACAATATTAAATGCGAATATTTTAATTTTCTCTAATACAGAAGATTATTTTTTGACATTTTTTTACGTTTCTTACAAATCGAATAATAATTACATGTATTTTACATGTAAAAGTTTTATCTCAGTTTAATCTCATATTTTAGATTCCATATTACCTCATGAAATAATATAAAGGATAGAGTAATAATAATTTCAACAAAATTTAATTCCAGGTGAAATGGAAAAAATTAAAACCAAGTGGAGAAAGGTTTAATTTTGAAATTACAAGAAAGAAACTGTGAGTTTTCGAAAAAATTCTTGTAATTCAGTTAAATTTTTAATATTTACGCTATTCATAAAAAGCCAGCCTTTATTCTCGAGACAAATAAATGACACAGCAGGTATAAGTCAATCGATATTTAATTAGATATCTCGCATGGCAGCTTGCCTGCTCTTCGCTCGTAATGCTTATTACCGTGTACGGCTACTCGCAGTTAAGGACGATCAATTAATTAAGCTTGCCGTTTAGACGAGCGCGCGCACACACACACACACACACGCATACACACATGAATAACATACGTGCGTACGCGCATTTCAATCCGCGTTGTTGTTGTAGCTACATCGTTTTATACCACCGACCCGCCAGTCGGAAACAACAATTCGCTATTGATTTAGCCGATAAATGGAATTAAATACTCACGCGTATATACGCCGAACCCGGGGTGCCGCTTTTGTGCTTAATCGCGCTGCTGCCGCTGCATTTCCGTTTCCTGTGGCAACAAACGCTGGTCGTTTTAGTAGCGCTCGCAATTCGCGCTTTTCGCCGATATTACAGCTTAACACGAATGCCTTCGATCACGATGCCGTTTCGGAATCGTAACGCCATTATCATAAACCTATATCACTAACAACCATAAATAGGATTGTAATTAAATGAACGTGCTTTTATCGACCAAGTATCCATTTTATTTGCCAGATTTTATCTTATTACTCTTTTTCAATATACCTTATATACAGTATGTACAGGGTGTCCGGTAATAATCGCTCCACCTCTCTAAGGCAAATGGAGCAGGTCAAACTGAACATAAAAGTCTTCTACCATTTTGCGATCTTTGTAATAATTATCGAGAAATTAATTAACAAAGATTGACAAATCCGGGCGAGTACAAGCGCGCGGCGAGAAGGCCCATCCTACTGTTACGCGGTTACTAAACGCTCATGGAATGATAGGAGGAGCGATCTACCACTGACAATGGATGTGTATGAGTAGCGCGCCTAGTAACCGCGTAGCAGTGGGATGGGCCTTCTCGTCGCGCGCTTGTACTCGCCTGAATTTGTCAATCTTTGTTAATTAAATTCTCGGTAATTGATACGAAGATTGCAAAATGGTAGAGGACTTTTATGTTCAGTTTGACTTGCCCTATCTGTCCTAGAGAGGTGGGGCAATTATTACCGGAATTATATCACCCTGTATATAATTAAAAAAATTATCAGATACTATTTCTCTCATCTTTCAGTTTTAAATCCAAATCATTTATTATATGATGCACACAGACACACACACATGCGCGCGCGTGCGCGCGCGATGTAAATAACAAATATTTTTACTGATGCAATATTTTTCATTTATTAAAAAAGTGACAAGTTGTGATAGTCGATTCTATATGGGCCTCCTGTCAATATATGTACATATAAAAAAAATATACATGTATATTTATATTCTGCTTCAATATTAAAAGTTTATAAACGTGTCATTGTTGACGTCGCGTGAACGATTATCGAGTTGATTTACATCGTCCCCGCGCCAGCTGCTGTTTAGCCGTCGCGGTTTCGTGCAAGTTTGAAAAATGAGGAGCTTAATTTCAATTTGCCATTGAACGGGGTAGCAAACCTGCGTGCTCCTCGCATGATCGCGCATGTCGATAGCTCTTTGCCTGCTTATCGCGACGACGACGACGACGACGATTATCAATTAAGGGCGACTTTTACGTAACAAACTTTGATTGCTGATTTTTTTATGTATCAGCCTAACTTATTGGCGATCTAAATTTGTCATTTTTAACGAGCGTGAGAGAAAATTTATCTTTCGAAAGATTCGAAAAATATATATATATTTTTTGTTTTTCCATTGTACGCAAATACCTTATCGACGCAATTTTTGTGACGAACGAGGGACAACAATTGCGCGCGAGATACGCTGCGATAATCGCGTATAATCGCAGCGAAATTTTTCACTCGCTGCACGACACATGTACATACATAGCGATTAACACGTACTTTATGCACGAGCGAGCTTTGGTTGGAACGATACACATACTCGATGTCAGTCGAACGAATTAAACGACGGCGGCGAATCGTGGTTAATCGCACGAAAACACGAGTAGAATGGCCCTAGGGCGATAAAAAATACACTGATACCAGCAAATATGCAGTTGAAAAGGGGAAGGTTTGTTGCGATACACAATTGAAACGAAAGCAAAAAAAATTGTCAATTTTTTCTCTGCAACGTTCAATCTTAATACAAATGTCAAACACATAAAAAATGGTAATTAAATACGTATTAAATATAATAATTGAGTGCATTTAAATTACGTTTTTACCACATTTTCTAATATCCTCTTTATAAATATGAATCTTAAAAATATAGATTTATCATTATTACGGTATATTTAATTATTAATTATTAATTATTAAATAAAAAATTTGTCACATATCATATTTTATTTTATTGACCTTTCTAGCAAATACTTTAACATGACTTTTTATTTAACCCAAATATAAAATATATGAAGGGGAAATATATATTTTAAAGAGAACACACACAACACATTTTTTCGGTGAGAGTTTTTTTTTTCTTTAGAAAAAAGCCAAGCGATAGGCATAGCAGGTTAGCCCAACGAATTTCGCTCTTGTCGGAAAAGAAACGAAGCGTTCGCCCGTGAATGCAAATCGGGAAATCGAATTCCGTGTGCCGCTTCAGGTTAGGTATTATCGGCTTTTAATCAAGTTCGCTCCTTTTTCGTTCACTCCTTCCCTCCTCACTTTCTGACGTGCCTCTTTGCCTTTGTGGAAGCCGCTCTTCATTCGTATGCTTTCGAGCTACGCTGCAGTTAGTTAATCGTCTTACCCGCGAGTTTGCTCTATTACGAGGAACATTAAAAAAAAAAAAAAAAAAAAAAGTCTCATGATATCACAATTAATACTGTAAATTGCTTTTTCAAAAAATACGAGTAAAGTTTTTTATTAATGTTTTTATTCGGCAGTTATTTCTCAACGAATTTATGGGATAAATATTTTACATTGTTGTGTTTTTAAATAACTTTGATTAAAAAAAAATAATAATAATAATTATCTGTAAATTATACTATTAATCTCCTTCACGATCTTATATCTTGGTCAAACCAATTTTGTTCTCTCAATTTTTATTTCTCTCGAGTTTTGCAATGTGAAAGTCACAACGTTTGCTTTATATTTGTCCCATTCGTTCAATTCACCTCAGTCGCGTCAACCATCGGATAAGGGGGGAGGGGGGAAAAAAAGCGCATCATTCGTTCAGACGAGACCGCTATTATTCGATGTCGCCGTATTTGCCGGCGGAAATTTGGAAACGCGCGCGAGTCCACCGAATAAATATCGCGTCGCGATTCGTGCGACGTACCGACTAATGGAAATCCCAGAGCCGGCTGCAGCGGAAAGTTTTTGGACTCTGCCCAGCCATCAATTTTCCGACCCTCTGTTGCTGCGGAATCTGCGCGCATATCCTTGTGCTTTCATCTCTGTCGCTTTTCCACGCGACCGGGAAACGGCGGTGCCGTTTGCGTCCAGTTTTTTTCCAGCTCTATCTTTCACGATCGATCGACACATTTTTGCTGCTTTCGCCGCGCAATTTCCCCGGATGTGGAAACGAAAGACCGCGTCCAGAGTTGAACTTTTTGTGCCCCCGCAAAATCGCGTCGCTTTCTTAATTTTGATATATAGGAAGAAAACAGGGATGGACTTACGTTATTAGTGATGGGCGATATTTGAGAAAGAATCGATTTTTTAATCGATCTTGAATCGAAGTAACTGAGATCGATTTACTAAAAAAATCGGACCAAAAGAATCGATTTCCTAAAAATCGATCTAAAAAATCAAAACTACATAACAAAAATTAAAAAGTCATGATTTTGTGAAAAATGAATTATATTTGCATAATTATAGTAAATTATGTTTTACTTTAAAATAATTTGATTTATAAAATTATTTGACATTAGTTTCGGAGACACTCAAAAATATTTAAAAAAAGAATAAAAATATTTTAAAACATTTTTTTTTTTTGTTTAAATATATTTATTCAATTTTCCATTTGTGCGCAGATTGAAAAGCGCCACTTCTGGCACCACTAAACATACGTACATCAAATCAACAGATCAAAATTCGATTTTCTACAAAAAAAAAAATCGATTCGTATAAGAATCGAACAGAAAAGAATCGATTTTTTAAGGAGAAAGATGGATTTTCTGAAAATCGAATCGAGATCGTCCATCACTATTACGTATACGCTTTCATGTGTTCTACCGATGAGACATCGATAATAATACAGTGTCGGCGATGTTAAACATCGTCGCGCAGACTGCAACGTTTCTCTCCCGGCTATACGAGAAAACTTTTTCTATTACCTTCACGAAGGAAACTTTTCGAAGGAAGTTATCGACGCGTATGCGCGAGCTTTATATATACTGATGCTTTTTTTTAACGATCTAATGCTTTACAAACTAACTTATTCCGAGGGAAGAAGCGAAAGTGTAAAAGTATAACATTACACATTTCTACGATGAGATAATCGTTGAAATGTCATTAGTATAAAAATCGAGCAAATAGGAAGTTTGCATGATTTTGAAAAACAATTGCATTTTATAATTTATATATAGTTTTAAATTTAATTATTTTTTTCGTAATTTTTTAATGCAAATTAAGCGAGAAAATCAATAATAAAAATTACATTATTTGAAATTGTCGAATACGATCCGGAAACGACCGAGTCCTCCCGAACGCGATGTGACGTCACAGTGCAATATCTTTCATTCGGAGAGACGCTAATAGCGCTAAATAGCGTGAAATAGCGTCTCCTCAAACCTAATCAATATATAAAGTGACAACACACTATTTTTATTTATTAAAATATCCAGTCATTGTGAAAATGGGCAAAGATAACACGTACAAAACCTCTTTTGTACCTCTATGTAAAAGTACAACAATTAAAACACCCAATAAATTGTTTTTCTTTGTATCTTGAGATCAAGAATAATCGAATACAGAATACAGAAAACAAACGTTTGAAACTATTGCACTGTGACGTCACGCACTCCAACCAATCAAAATCGTTTTCTCACAATTTAAATTTTATTAAATTTTAATTTAATTTTTTAATACCTTTCTATTGATTAAAATTTAAAATTTTCTTATAAATAAATTTATAATAATATATATTTAAATTACATATATAAAAAAATGTATTTTTTTTTTAATGCAAACTCATTATTGCAAAGCGCGTATATTCACTTTATTTTAAAAAAATTCTTTTATTAGTTATACCGTTGATATTTTCTCTCTCTTTATAATTAAAATAATGATTATATACTTTTTTTTTATTTTGAATAAATTAATCCCAAAGAAGAACAAAGTTAGAATCTAATTAACTTGATAATTAATTCATAAAAATGCAGTGTTTATGTTGAGAGATCGAGAACACAATTGCGTCAAGCAAGATTTCAATTAAGACAGGAACGTTTGATTGCTTGTTAAACATTGAGATAAAACGTCGATAATGCTCGACACGTGTCGCCTTTAATGAAACATCATTTGCATACTATTAAATTTTCATTAAGAAAACAAAATGTCGTGTCTTCTTCTTGCTTATCATACTGGAAGTGACTTGTAAGAGTCTCTCTATACATATATGGAGCCACGTGTAAAACAACGCTGTAATCTACTTACAGTTCTACCGAGTGTTTTCTTAGGGAATCACCTCATCTATTCTTTATTTTCTCTTATCGGGAACATTTATGAAATATTTGACAGAAATGCTCGTTAATTTTTTGATTACAAAAGTAACGAAGAAAATAAATAATAATTTTAATTTAGTTGTTGGAATCTTTTTTCTATTAATCGAAAAAAATTCCTTTCATTTAAAACTTTTTTCTCTTATAAATTATGCAAAAACTTAAAAAATTTGTAACATTTTTCACGCTATAAATTACAAATAAAGGTGTCTATTCTCTGGAAAAACATGGAAAACCGGTAATATTCAGGGATTTCTTTTGTATATGGAAAATCGGGAAAGTCTCATGGAATTTTATTGGGATTCAGGGAATTTTTTCGAAAACATTTTATACATAAAAATTATTAGAATATTATATTAGATAATTATATAAATTAAATCGCCCGAGAAACGACGTAAATGAGATTCATGTTATAGCGGCGTTTCGATATTTAATTTGTTTTAAAAAATATTCTAATAATTTGTACACATATCTAAAACTTTGTTTAGAAAGTGATTGCAGCACAAAAACGACACAAAAAATAACACGAAATTTCATTTAAAGTCGATAGAGCATTCGAAATATGACCAGCGTCACAATCAATACTTGTATATTTTGTGTCTCCTAATCTAATTTGTTTGATAAATATATTGTAATAATTTTTATGCATAGAACCCTCTTTGGAAATTAAAAGTGATTATAAACTGACACGAAATCTTATTAAAGTCGATAGAATTATTAAAACAAAACCAATGTCTTATCTTGATATTTATATGCTTGGCATTTCGGGCAATTTATTTTGTAATTTGTTTAATAAATATTTTAATAATTTTGATATATAGAACTCTTTTTCTCTCTCTCTCTCTCTCTCTTTCTCTCGATAATAACGAAAAATAACACATCTCGTCAATCGATAGAATTATCGACATATAATAAGTGTTTAATTTGGCAATTTAATTAATATTCTAATAATTTTTACGTATAAAACTTTTTATATAAATATTGTGAAATTCCTAAGCGCTTAAAATCTGATAAGAAATTAAAAAATTGTCGGCAGATAAAATGAGACAACGTTAGGAACTTGACGTTTCAGTTTGTTTCGTATAAATACATATATTAAAAAAAAAAAAGAAAAAAATTATTTTAAAAATTATTTTATGAAAGTTCTTCAGTTTTTTTAGCACATTTATAAATCTAACTTTGAAACTGAAGAGGCTTCGTGTTCTTCTTTCGTATGAATGAAAAACATTAGAAAATGTATGTAATAAAAAAATTTATTTTAGAGAATTAGTTGTATTAAAAAGTTTGGAAAATATTCTTTTTACTTGGAATTTTGAACAAAAATAGCTGGAAAATCAGGAAATTTTTTTACCTAAAGACATATGAATCATCTTCATTAAATAACTTTTACGCAAGCCTTACGAAGAGTGACACGCGTCAGTCCTGCCTTCCATATCGCGGATCGTGATGCTGTTGTGTATCTTTCCTTGTTCGCTGCTTTAACCCCTTGAGTCACGAATTTTTCTAATTGTCAGTATTTTATAAAATTTGATATATAAGGGTTTTTGGGGGTCGCTGATTACGAATCCGTTGTCAGGTTTTCCAAATTCTAGATGGCGGGTCCAATATGGCAGACGAGATTTTCAAAATTTTACTTCCGCCATATTGGATCTCTATTAAATTTTGGAAATTAAATCTTGTTGTTTCCTTTAGACTCAGATTCTGCGATCTAAAAAAACCTTCAGAGAAAAAATTTAGAAAAAAAGAAAATGCATTTTTTCGTAAAAAAAAGTACTAATTTTGACTGTTGTTTATATATGGTATTTTTTCAATTAACAATTAATGACTGTTCATATTTTTTTTTACACTTATTGATGTTCTAGAGACTCTGTAGAAAGAAAAAATCCGGTATTTGTTGATAAAAAAGTAGTTAAAACAATAAAAAATTACGAAAAGAAAGGTGGGTCTCTGGGCGACCCGTTGTGACTCATAGGGTTAAGAATGAATAATACGTTGTGCGCACGTATACACAGAGACGCGAACAGGTCGAACCTTAACCCGGTCTCTCGCAAGTTGCTTTTAGATACGCGTGCGTCCACTTTGCCGATGTCGATATACGTGGATATCGTTACGCGATCCCGTCGCACGTTTTCTCGGAAACACATTTCCTTCACCTGACCCGATTCGCCCTCTTCCACTTTACTGTGTGGAGTCTGTCACCCATAAATTTCTGCAGCGGGTTTTCGCGATGGGAATTAAATCTTTTTTTGCAAAATAATAGCCTTTTTTGCTCCTCAAAAGCTGAAGGAATAAAAAAAAAACAATCTTTTTTTAAACGATTCTTATTTCATCTGAAAACTTATTAAATTTTTGAAATACATTCTTGTTAATTAAAGCAGAATGTTTATTTCGTTATTTCTACTTTTGATAGCAACGAGATGAGAGAGGAAATAAAAGAGGCGAAAGCAGCATAGACTCTTTTGTCAAATTCGTCTAACAATAAGATAGAATGGAATTATAATTAACAACTTGATGAAGATTTAAGAAAGTGTTTGCGATATTTTTTTATTTAATTTGACATTTCCATGTAGAGAAAAATTTTTTGGTATGTTACAAATAATATACTACATTTGTAACAAGTAAAAAATGTCCACGAAGCGTCCAGTTTTATTTACCATGCTATTTTCAGCTTACATTTTAAACGTCGTTCTCTTTGTCTATTATGTTTAACTTTCAACTTTTTATAAATAGATTTTTTCAATCTCCGCTAAAAAGCTTTTAATCTAGAAATACGATTGCCAGTTGCTTATACACATCTTGGTTCAATCATGTAGCGTACAAATAACATTCGCAGGGAGTGAATGTCCCTGACCCATCCTATATACGTAGATATATGTATACGTGAATGCAGAATCGACGTATACGTGACCCAATTGAAAAGTCGATACCTTAGAATTCAAGAGAAGGGAAAAAGCCCGCGCTGTTTCCGCTTCTTTGGTCTTCTTTCACCTCGTCACTATCCTCGTCATCGAGCACGTTTCGGATTCCTTGAAAAGAGGATGGTAAGTCTCCTGATCAGCGGATCCTATTTCGAGGCCAGTTATTTCGCCGGTGTGTCGTTGCAGCATGCGCGGGGCAAAAAATATTTATGCGAGACATAACGTACGTGCGAAGCTTTTAAAGTAGCTCGCTTCGGATAAATAAACGATGGAAAACGATGGCATCGGCAAAACCGTGCTTTATTTTCCAAGACGGTCGCGTGTGTGTCACGCGTTTGATTTCTTCTAAATTTGAAATTACTTTATCACAAATATATACCGTATCATCCTTCTATTATGAATTAAATCGATTACAAGAGTCAATATTTTTTAAGTAAACGAGAAATTATTACCTTCTTTTTGAAAAAAGTGTATGAAATTTGAAGATGTATTAAGGGGATGCTGGATTACCGACCGAGTTCTAACCTAACAAATGAGCTTAGAAGCCTAAATAAAACAAATTTTGTTACAGAAAATGTTGTTGCTCATTTCTAAAAGTTCACAAATATTCTTTCATGCAATTCTGACCCCGAAGAATCTATTTTATTTTATGTATATAAAATTGCAACTTTTATATTAAGCAAATATATTGTTTTGTTAGGTTAGAACTCGGTCGGTAATCCAGCATCTCCTTAAAGCGATTAAAAAATGAAATTTTGAAATGTAAAAAATCCAACTTGATGAATAATAACTGAAAGAAAGTCTTGTTTTTTCCGTTTAAATTTTTCAAGAGAAATAATAGAGAAATATTGACTTGTCTATATAAAAAAAAGTAAACGTAAATTCTTTCATAATACCAGTTTAAATTGTTATATCCGATATTTGTATCGATCAATCTTTCGTGTAATGATGCTAAATGTAAACCGATATTTGAAAGAAAGAAATAGTAGCGCTTTTACGAAATTGCGCTGCAAGATGAAAGACTATCAGATTTCAATCGATTATTCCTACGTTGATAGATTGCTCTTGTGTTGTTTATATATTACTCGATAAAATCTGATTACATCGCGTACTTAGCTTTTGCGCGCGATTCTTTGTTCGTCCTCGTAATTTTTCTTTTTTTTTTTTTCCCACAAGTGTCGATAAAATGTCGAGGATTATGTGGCCTCTGTGAATAATGAAGCGATATCTCACGGAATAAAAGCGACGGTTTTATTAAATTTGCAAATGGAGGGCGTATTTTAAATATTACATATTCGACGACTTGGTTTATATAGAATTGCAGGTGCAAACTCGATATCGGAAAATCGGTAATAACGAATGATTAATAACTAAAATTGTGCATTATACTCGTAACATTGTAATAGTATAAATATATAAATATTTTAAGTATAAATTTTATAACTAATTTATATTAGATTATCTTGTTCAGGAAATCACAACTCGCTATCAATTTGTTCTGTTTTAATCATTTACTTCAAAGTAAATATTTATTTCTTTTTAGAGTTTCAATATGTTTTATAAAATTTAATTTTTATCATTATAACATTTTCTAAAATATAAGAGATTTAGCTATTATATTTTCTAATATTAGATACTTTTGAAAATTATTAACATGACATTAATTCTACAAATTTCAATAGAATTATGACTTCTTTCTTTACTAAACATTCAATTAATGACAGATATTCATCAATATCTGTCATTTAGTATACATATATTAAAATGGTTTCATAACAACATTTACTTAATCTTTCACGTGCTTTCTTTTGTACAAATACAATATAATAGAACGACATGCAACAAATGTGTATCCGCAAACTTGTAAATATCGTTATTAATTTGCGCGAATAAAAGTCCGTTTTTATATTTTTATCATTCATCTAAATTTTATATCGCGATTTTTCACATTTTCTTATATAGGTATAACTGTTATACCTATATACTTTTTTTTACGTGGAGAAGGAGGAAGGACAATATTTAAGAAATTCTATTAGTTCGCAAAAAATTTTTAATTATTGCTATTTTTAATTTCAATATGCAGATCTCTATTATATTAAAAAAAATATTTTTGTCAAAGTTTAAATAAAAAAGTACCTGTGAAAGATTTCTAGCATTTAAACCGATCGATTTTGTCTGCTAGGCTGCTTTAGCTAGTTGTTGACCTTTCGTATTAGAAGTATCTATATTAGAACAGAAATAGCTGTGTAAAATACATAAACGCGTTACGGATACCCTTGACCATAGCTTAGGAAAAGAACTCTTACAATATGTAGGTAAGGTTCAGTTTGCGTACGATTCCATGTGCTTTGATAGTAAACTGACATTACGAAGAATCGAATACACATTAATCTTCTTTTTTTTTTCTTTTTTTCTAATATTATCCCCTTATAAATATTTTATTGGAACGAATAATTTATTATTTCCCTGAAGGAAAGAAATTTTTGCAAAAATATACAAACTTTTCCATCTCATGATGGATTAAATAAAATAAATCTAATCTTCTGATTTTATATAATTACAGAGTGGCGTTGCAATTGTATAAAATATTACATTTTTATCAGACAAAATAATCTAGGTATAGAGATTAGTGTAAATATAGAAGATATGTGGACTGTAGAAACTATGAAATATAACCATGACTCTCTGTGCTCAGATATTATGCACTAAATTTCCTCGACCGAAATTCCGCTTTCGGTTATCGGCTATCAGGCCTTTCCTCTCCATTGATCGATTTTGGTAATGTCCTGACACAATAATGACCACGAAAACGTCAAAAATAAAAGCTAAACCACTAAATCTATGATATCGTCCGAGTCTATTATTTAATCGCAGTTAAATAAAGTTATAAATTATATATATATATATATGTATGTAGAAATATTATACAGGGTGTCCCATTTTAATTCCTCCAGTCGAATATCTCGAAAACCAAGTCTGGGAGAGAAAAATGTTTCCGGCAAAAGTTGTATGGTTTCGAGGGGGCCATAAGATGGTATCATTGGTCTGACCTTGAAGAGTCATTTGAAGGTCACGTAAAGGTCATTTTGAATTTCTTAAATGGCACACCCTATATATTTTTGCATATTCTTGTAGTTTATCTTGAGAGCTTTCCAAAACACTATGATAAAATGTTTTTTCATTAAACACTTCGAGTTATAAGGCTTCAAAGTTACAATATTTTGACATCAAATACAAAATATCTCGTAAAATATTCATTTCTCGATTATCTTATCCTAATACTTTTATGCACAGAATAATGAGACGAAGCAATTGGTGTAAAGAAAACACATAGTTATCTTTAAGAAAAAAATCTAAATTTGCAACTAGCAGTTACACATTTTTACTTTAACATAATTATGTGTTTTAATTACGCCAATTGATTTGTCTCGTTATTCTGTACATAAAAATATTAGGGTAAGATAATCGAAAAATGAATATTTTACGAGATATGTGTCTTGTATTTTATGTCAAAATATTGCAACTTTGAAGCCTTATAACTCGAAAAGTGTTTAATGAAAAAACATTTTATCATAGTGTTTTGGAAAGCTCTCGAGATAAGCTGCAAGAATATGCAAAAATATATATGTTCCATTTAAGAAATTCAAAATGACCTTTACGTGACTCTTCAAGGTCAAACTAACGGCACCATCTTATGTCCCCCTAGAAACCGTACAACTTTTGTCTGAAATATTTTTTCGAATTTTCCATATTTTTCGAGATATTTCACTGGAAGAATTAAAATGGGACACCCTGTATATAAAATTATTAATTTATCAATTTTAAACATGAAATTTTTGACTTATTATTTATTTAAATTATATAATAAGAAAAGTATGCGAGAATTTTAAGCTTTTGGCAGTTTCACTTCAAAACTCGATAAACTAACAAAAATGTATACTTTTTATATTTACATTCTAAAATTATAAAAATTTTAAGATAATTCTTTTTATGCTTTGTCTTGAGAATCACTAATTATCATATTTAATGGAGCAAGTAATACGTCACAATATGAAGCGATTTATGTGTGATTCTGTCGCCCTCGCTGTTACGATACTCTAAACGTATTGTATTACACACGTCGCTGCGTGCAATCTATGCGTCATATTGTTAAACAGCCTAAAGCATTGTCGGAATGACAAGCGTTGAATTGAACTAACTTCGTTCGACGCATTATCGTTCTAACACAATATGATGTGATAATCGATTGTTGCTCCTTCGATATATAATGTATCGGAGAGAGAGAGAGAGAGAGAGAGAGAAACATATTTAATCCTATGTAATATATTTTAATATATTTATAATAATTAAAATAGAATCATATATCAATCACACATTAATCGATCGATCGACATGTCGAGATGCATCAGCGATATAAATTGTCATTATTATAGTCATTTTTAACGTAATTTTTAATGCTACACTACGTAATATTACATTTTATTGATCAGTATTTAAAATACAGGATTTATCATTTGCATTAATAATAATAATGTGATTTTCACTAGTGATGCAATATAATATATATGATGTATTAAATTATTAATAATATTCGTGATAAGCCATTTCTTCGTAATGACAGCAATAACACACACACACGTATAATTGTTTTTTAGTCCATTAGAATAGATTAAATTATTGCAAGCAAAATTTTATTCTGCCAAAAAGCGCCAAGTTTGATAAACTTTTTTCATGCTTTTCTAATTTTTTTATCGTCGTCCTGCGGAACCGTTGAATTTACAAAGTCAGCAATTACTCTAAACAATTGGGTACGTTTGTTTAGTACTTGACTGATTGATTTAGCAATTCCATTAAAGTAACTCTGTTAAAAGATTAAAATAGATGCTTTTCAAAGAAATAGGATTTCGATAGGATTTAAAATTTTAGATTAAACAAAAATTATATATATTATATTATATATATACATATAATAATTAATTACTGCCAATTTATATAATGTATATCGGGATACTTTTTACTTTGCAGAGATTATCTTTACGTATTCTGAATCTGGACGCAAATATATATATATATTATAGCATATGGCGCTAATCCACGTAAAAGTTATTAAAGAAGGAAATTTTGCGATTATCGTACACTCAAAAAAAAAAAATGATGTTGCAACTTCAATAAAAATTTTCTAGGTGTAAAAAATTAATTGATACAGATAAATTATTAGCAAATACACTGTGATACCGCATATATTTTGCACTTAATCAATTTAAACGACAAAGACGGAATTTATATCTGTACTATTTGTCAGGGACAATTATATTTGTGATTAATATTTGGCAATGGGATCTAAATTTTCTAGAGGTACTGCTTAGAATATTGCTGCTATAAATTCTATAAATGGCAAACAATATTCTAACAGATGGGAAAAGTAGCGATAAATTTTCATTGAGACATCTAGAAATCTATCTATATCAGCAAAATATTTTTTTTTTTGAGTGTAAGACATATTGTATCTCAAAATTCTACGCGATGGATCTCTTCGGAGTTCTTGTTTCTTTCCGATATATCCCGTGAAACGTTTCATTGTCTGCATCATGCGAGTGATTCTTTCGTCGGGTGATCTTTCGATAAATGTGCAGATGTCGGGTAACACGAGCAATTATGACAACACGACGCAATCGAGATGCAATCCGATAAACACAATTTGCGCATACTCATCGAACAAAATTCCACATTCGACGCGACAACGTGTTGCATCGTAAATTTTGTTTCATCCAGGATTCTGTATGAGTACGACTAGTAACGAGAAAGAGGGAGAATAATTTTATTCGTGTCTCGCGTCACAATAATTTGTCGGCGTACGTGGACATTTCCGCACGGAACATCGTTCAGTTTGAAGTCGATTTGTCCTTCATTAAAAAGACACCGAATGCCCAATTTTTTGTTCCATAGTCGAATAATAATTTTCTACGATTAATTAGAATTAATAGGGAGTTTGCATTAAAAAGAAAATACATTTTTTATATATGTAATTTAAATATATATTATTATAAATTTATTTATAAGAAAATTTTAAATTTTAATCAATAGAAGGGTATGAAAAAATTAAATTAAAATTTAATAAAATTTAAATTGTGAGAAAACGATTTTGATTGGTTGTTGGAGTGCGTGACGTCACAGTACAATAGTTTCAAACGTTTGTTTTCTGTATTCTGCATTGCGATATTTGGTCATTCTTGATCTCGAGGTACAAAGAAAAACAATTTATTGGGTGTTTTAATTGTTGTACTTTTACATAGAGGTACAAAAGAGGTTTTGTACGTGTTACCTTTGCCCATGTTCACAATAACTGGATATTTTAATAAATAAAAATAGTGTCTTGCATATATGGTTAGGTTTGAGGAGACGCTATTTCACGCTATTTAGCGCTATTAGCGTCTCCCCGAATGCAGATATTGCACTGTGACGTCACATCACGTTCGGGGAGGACGCGGTCGTTTCCGGATCGTATTGGACAATTTCAAATAATGTAATTTTTATTATTGATTTTCTCGCTTAATTTGCATTAATAAATGACGAAAAAAATAATTACATTTAAAACTATATATAAATTATAAAATGCAATTGTTTTTCAAAATCCTGCAAACTCCCTATTGTATCAACATGGTTTAAAAAGATGATTGGGAAAAGATTTTTTCACTTGTCTATTTTTTTTTAATAATTTGTTTTAATAATTGGTTAAACTTTGAAGGATATCGGAAAATGGAAATAAATTCGCGACATAAATTGTCCTTTTGTCTTTTCCCGCGAAACTGGTCTCGCATAAATTGGCGACAATAAACGCGCCAATAAGGTCAGGGATGGTTGCATCCTACCGCGTCGCGTCGCGTCTCGTCGCGCCGAGTGCATCGTCCCTCACGATGCGTTCGACGGTAATCTCTCCCCTGCGTCGTGCCGGGGGGTAGGAAACCGTGAACCACTCACCGTCAATCACGTGTCGGGAACAAAGGAGCGCTTTAGTGCACTGGATGCACCCATTTGCCTTCGCTTCACCGAGCGCCGTCATTGCCGTCGTTTACGTGTCTCCTTTGACGCGCTATTAGACGACGAGGAGGAGGGAAAATAAACCTGGGAGCGTCATCCACCTCCCCCTTATCAGGTCACGGCTTCCCTTTTCCCCCCTCATATTCTCCATCCATTCTGCGTTCGATATCGAATTTCTCTCATAGAATTGTCGTTTCTCCGAGGAATTGTAAACTGCCGTCAAGCAGACTCTCGTTCGACAGAGACAGAGAGAGAAAGATTCTTTCTCGTTCGTCGTGAATTTATTTCTTGCAACGTTAAAGTGCTCCGAGATGTATAATTACTTTTTTTAACATTCTTTTTATTTGTTTGGCAAAATGCTTCGTTATCAATAGTGAATCAAATTTATTCAGTATCCAAGAGCATTAATTTCCGTTGCAACAGAGTTTTCAAGTTTTAATACAAATTGTTGTATTAAAAATAACGATACAAATTAAATTTTATTTATATGTCAGATGAATATACTTATATTAGATCAATTCGATTAAATATTATTCTGTCGCACGCGTCTTTAAATATATAAAAAAAAAAAAAAATAAATTTTCTTCAATAGATTTTAAATTGTAGGGGAAAACACAGAGATCGAATTTGTACGGTAACGACAAAAATGAAAATACAGAAATATAAATATTTGAATTAAATTTAAAATCTCCGGTTTTTCTCTCTATACGAATTAACATTTCACAAATATTCTTTCGCGCTCAATATATCTCTTGCGGAGCGCGCGAATCTCATAATAAAGATTATTATTATCATCATTTCGCGGCACGTGTACGAAGATTGAATTAATTAATAAGAAGCGAAAGAATATTGAATTAGTAAAAAGTATTCTCGCGATTTATATCACGAGCAGCGATTTTAACGAGTCATTCCGTTTTCGCGTTTTAATTGACGCCCGATAATTAAAATTTTCGCGCGTAATTCAAGCGCAGTCTGAAACAATTAAATCGACATATATCACGCTCTGTGTGTTACATCACTCTGTTACATGTCTGAGTTCAACAAGTTCAGCTTCTCTCATTTCTCTCTTTCTGTCTCTCCCTCTTTTTTTTTTTTTTTTTTTTTTTTTTTTATCAAAACGAGATTAAATTGCTGGTGGCTTTATATGGCAGGTCAGTGGCGCTTAATGTAAAATGTATCGATGGAAAAAAGTGGCGCGTTTAGATGATTCCCAGCAGCGGAATTTTACATTCTCGGCCTGAAACTCGCTTCTCGATGATAAATATCTGACTGGAATTAAAGCACAAAGTTTTCTGATTTATTTACGTCATATTTATTCTGATTTCTAATCCAAAACTGTCTAGCGATGAATTCAGTTCAACATAAAATTTTTGAAAAGGAGAGAGAAAGAGAAAGAAATAAACATCCAGAAATCAATTATAAATGTTTCTATGACTTCTTGTTATAACAATGTAAAAAGTCCATGCGTCATGACTATGAATTTGCCGCCGCAAATATCTCATATTTCCGCGAGTGCGATGAACTTTTTAATATTTAAAAATATTTCTACATTAAGAAATATTTCTAAGAATAAGAGAGCTAATGCGCGGAGAGCAAAAATTACTTGCAAAGTGACAACTTTTCAGACCTGCTCCTTTTTTTTTTTTTTTTATCCGCATTATAAGTGTCTTTATATCCAGTAATATAATTTCGAGCGCGTCTTGTCTTTTAAAATCTCGCGAGCCGCAAAATAGAATTACTGACATCACGTTCGGCAAGCGTGACGATGATGCACCATGGTCAAAATGCAAAAGAAAGGCGAGTTATTAAACTTCCATTAGGAAGAACACACAGGCCACAGCCGCAGGCCGCTGCGCGGTATACAATTAGTGCTAGTTTTTTAAGGACGAAAATGCTTTTTTACCGCGCCGACCGTCAGATCCGCGCGGCACTTGCGGTAATCTACTTGTAAAAATGCGAGTCCGGTTGGCTGCTACGAGCGGAAAATAGCATTTCGATGGAATGACGACGAGGTACTTTCGCAAATTGTGTGAAGAAATTTTTATATGCGCGTCAGAGCGGCACGAAACACTCTCTCAATAGATCCATCGATGTTGCGGGAAGGGTGCAATAAAAATAGAAGCTTGTTGCCATGTGCTGCAGACAGTGTATTAATATTTTTACCGACCTCGAATGCAATTAATTTCTCACCCCCTTATTTCATTTAATTCTATTACAATTATTAATTATTGAAAATAAAGGCTATAACCGGATAAGCATACTAAAAGTGCCCCCGACGAGTTTTGAAATAACATTTGGCCTGTTATGTCTCCTCACTGTAAAACAAACATTTTCCTCAAAATTTCAGCTCCCTAACTTTATTATTTCTTCTAATTATCGAGAAAAACATCATTTTCAATTTTTATTTTTCTTCTCTCTAAATATTTGAGATAATTCCATATCGATTTTTTTCTGAATACTTATCAACAAAAGACACAAAAAAAATATTTTTTCATTAATCTCGAATGAAAGCTCGACTTTTTAAAAAAGAATGAAATTAAGAAATGGCTTTTTTGACATGTTCCTTTCGAGGTTCAATCACCAAACTTTTATAGAATACTCTATTTATATGTCTCAATACTCTCAAATTTTTTCAATTTTTTCGAGTTGGTGCAACGTGATGAAAAAAATGGAAAATTTTTTAAAATTATTTTTTAGTAATAAGACGTAAAATTATATATTTTCTTGTAATAATTATAGTAGTAATTATAATAATTCTAACAGTTATAATTATACTGCAGGATAGAAATATTTTTTATGCAAAAACAATTTAATTAACAATTAAATGTTTATCTAAAAAAGTTGTAATTTTTGAGAATTGTTTTTGCATAGAAAATATTTCTATTTTGTAGTGTAATTATAACTGTTACAATTATCATTAATACTCTTATCGTTACTATTACAATTATAGAGAAGAGATTACAAGAAAAATAAATAATTTTCCGTCCTATTATCAAAAAATAATAATTAAAAAAAAGATTTTTATTTTTTTTCACCATGTTGCACCAACTCGAAAAAATTGAAAAAATTTGAGAGTATTGAGACCTATAAAAAGAGAATTTTATAAAAGTTTGATGATTGAACCTCGAAAGAAACATGTTAAAAAAAGCCATTTCTTAATTTCATTCTTTTTTTAAAGGTCGAGTTTTTATTCGAGATTAATGAAAGAATATTTCTTTTGTGTCTTTCGTTGATAAGTATTCAGAAAAAAATCGATATGCGATCATCTGGAATATTTACAGAAAAAAAAAATAAAAACTAAAAATGACATTTTTCTCGATAACTCGGGAAATAATAATGTTAAGGAGCTGAAATTTTGAGGAAAATTTTCTTTTACAGTGAGGAAATGACAGGCCAAGTATTATTTAAAAACACTTTTTATATATGCTTATCCGGCTATAGCCTTTTTAAGCAGAGAGAAAGGGAGAGAGAGAAAGAAAATATTAAATATATTATTTTTTTACGCTTAGAAGACACTTTTACTGGGTAAAGTTCGAGTCTTTCGTATTTTGCAAACTTGTGCGAGTTTGATAAACTCGATTGAAAGCTTTATACGCTCGTTATAATTCATCGCTGCACACGTTGCCCGAATCTCGTTCGTCGCTCCGACTTGGAGTATAGATTGTCGGCGAAGCACTGCGAATCGATCGCCGAGTATCTGTGAACGTCAATCTCGTAAACTTATTCCGGGCCTTCCTATTCGTGGCCTGTGAAGCGCTATGGTAGATTTCGCGTGAAACTCGCGAATCGCACATCGTCCGTGCAGCCGTTAACTTCGGCACCGTGCTGTACGTCCACGCACACATTAGCATGCTCTAACATGGAAACTAATGAAGCTTGAGCTTTAGGCCATCGAACTATCAACGGAGCGCGGAATAACGTTCTTCGGAAACATTTGTCAATCTTTTAAAGTCTACAGAACGAAATGGAAAACGATTATCTCTCTATTCTGTGATCGATAATTTGTTGAAAAATATGTGTGTATTCTTAAAAAAAATATATATATATATTAATTGTTTCAATTAATATATATATATATTTTAAGCTTCTTCGCAACATCAAGAAGAATCAAATCGGCTTATAAAATCCGACAGAAAAATAATGCGTAAATATTAACGGCTTTAAATTGTCCAGGTTCTTCTCTTGATATTCCCCGTTGAAATTCGAGAAATATTATTACATCAAGATTCAAATGAGTCGCGTGGTAATGGAAAAAGGCAATCGGCATGCTAGACGAATAACCAGCTTAAAGTGGCTCTTGTAAAACCGTACGCAGTTGCCCAAGAGAGGAGTCTCCTATGGGATTTGTGTCGATAAGATAGCGTTACTTCGATATCCCTTTAAGACCCGTCCGTTCGTTTTCATCCTCCCTTCCCTTCCCGGCCATCTTTCTAAGATCGCCCTCTATCCTCCGAGGAAATATCCACCTCTTCTGGGATAGTCCGTAAAACGCTTCATCTTCATTCGCTACCGTGTACCGAAAGGAAGCCGCGGACGCGCGGAATAGTTAGTACACAATTGGAATAAAAGAGCATTTTGTCGACAAACGTTCTCGTAGTTTCGTTAAAACTAACATTAGAAGACTAAAAAATAGGGAGTTTGCATTAAAAAAAAAAATACGTTTTTTTATATATGTAATTTAAATATATATTATTATAAATTTATTTATAAGAAAATTTTAAATTTTAATCAATAGAAAAGTATTAAAAAATTAAATTAAAATTTAATAAAATTTAATTTGTGAAAAAACGATTTTGATTGGTTGGAGTGCGTGACGTCACACAATGCAATAGTTTCAAACGTTTGTTTTCTGTATTCTGTATTGCGATATTCGGTCATTCTTGATTTCGAAGTACAAAGAAAAACAATTTATTGAGTGTTTTAATTGTTGTACTTTTACATAGAGACACAAAAAAGGTTTTGTACGTGTTACCTTTGCCCATTTTTACAATAACTGGATATTTTAATAAATAAAAATAGTGTGTTGTCACTGTATATATTGGTTAGGTTTAAAGAGACGCTATTTCACGCTATTTAGCACTATTAGCGTCTCCCTGAATGTAGATATTGCACTATGACGTCACATCGCGTTCGGGAGGACTCGGTCGTTTCCGGATCGTATTCGACAATTTCAAATAATGTGATTTTTATTATTGATTTTCTTGCTTAATTTGCATTAAAAAATTACGAAAAAAATAATTACATTTAAAACTATATATAAATTATAAAATGCAATTGTTTTTCAAAATCATGCAAACTCCCTATTGATCTTTTGATCATTTATATGATATTATGTACAAAGTTTTGTATCTTTAGTTCATTTGTTAAAAATAATATATCTATATGTATATTTGATATAATATGTATCAGCTATTAATATTTTGTGTTTAAAAAACTAAACTGGAAATATAAAAAATGAAAAAAATATCGTTCTGTTTATGTTTTAATGAAAAATTCTTAATATAATTTCTTTAGAAACGTCGCGCGTGAATTTAAATATATATAAAAAAAAAACTAATATGTTAATAATATATTTAATTGACAGCTCAATTGTTTAAGGCGTATTTATCTGAATGTTTACAAATTTCGATTAGTAAATGAGAGAAAAAGCATTGAGATCCGATGGAAGAAGAAAAGAGCAGACAGATAGAAATTGAAGTGAGAGGACTCGGGGGGAATATTCTCTCTCTCTCTCTCTCTCTCTCTCTCTCTCTCTCCCCCTAAATAATCTCAGGTGAAAGAAAGTACCCTGGTTGGATTAGGAAGCGAAGCTTTTCGATGTTTAATTAACGTCGACGAGATAAGCTCCGTTACAAGAAGCTCCGACCGATCGCCGGATAATCGGAGAGAGCTCCGTGAAAGAAGACTTTTAGAAGGAGAGGATATATCTCGATGGGTAGTCCGTTGGGCTCGATGGACGAGCTCTTCGCTCGGGATTTAATTTTGACTCGGCTTTATCTGCGCCGTCGATCCTGGATTTATGGTGATTAATTCCTTCGCGGCTTGCTGTTGATAGAAATTAAAACGTTTCTCCGGCTGCTCGCTCTTTAATTTCTTTTAATATGCGGTAATCATGTTATTGGTGGTATTTGTTTCGAGAGATGAAATATTGATAAACACTTCTGCGTCAATTTCATAGTAATTAAAAATTATAAATAGTAATTATAATTATATTCTCAGTAACTTTAAGTTTAAAAGTCTAAGAGATTTTTACTTTACTGATTTCTCAAATAATTTTTCTTAAACAGAGGAAATGGAAAAATTTTACAGATGCAAATTGTTTGACAAAAAGATAAACAAAATTATAAACTAAAAAATGTTTATATTTTTAAATATCCTTAATCAATATTTTAAATTATCAAAAAATCAATACTTTAATGTAATAATAATTATTTTCGTTAATTTTTCTTTATCTTTCTTTAAATTCTTCACTGTTCACACTTTGTAAAAAATACATGTATTTCATAATAATTTATTTTATATAACCTGTATTGAAATTTTGATTTTTTTTTTTTTTTTTAAGTACGCAGTTACAGGGATTAATTTTTCTAGTATTTATTGCAGCAATTGTAATTTATTACGGAATTCAATTTGAAACAACCTCGATTTATGAATCCCGTGTATTATGATCCCGATCTATTATTTAAAGAGAAATAAAAAATAATGTGCGATTAATTATGTAACGTATTAGGATGTCCAATTTTACATTTACTATCGCGTAGTCGTTCAAGCATTTGTCACTTTGAAATAAGACTTTGATCAAAACATTAAATCTTGAATAGTAGATATCAAGTTAGAAGAAGTGACAGCGTTGAAAGACCCGATGGGGGTCGATTGAAATTATATCGCTTCCTCTCTCTCGCTCAGGATTTTCTGCGGTCACGTGGCGCGCCAGAAACTGAAGTCTTCGAATTTTGTGGTGTCTGTACCAATGCACGGCGCGTTTGGACTTGCATAATCGATGTTTAGAATCGGCGGGATGAGATTCCTCGCGAATTCCAATTTCGCTCTACTTCATTACTTCCCATCCTCGAGCGCAAATTCGCGTCGCGGACGCTCGACGGTATTCAGGCGAGGAATTATTGTCTTTTATACAAGATGTTCCAAAAACAATAGCATTTGGTATTTTTATGAGAAAATTCTACGACAAAGTATATCTCAAGTTAGTTTGAACAAAACTTTTATTTGTCGCTCAAAAGCTCCCTTTTCTTAACATTAAATATATCTCGATACTTGAAGCAATGAATTACATGAAAAATGTTTAAAATAAATTGCAATTAAGATGAAATTGAAATCATGATATTTATGTTATGCATTTGGACTTTGAAAAATCTTATAAACTAACGAGAACATTTCCTTTTGTTTGTTCTTGTTCGGAAATGTTTTGCTTGCATTTTCGTGGAATCTCGATGGCGAAAGCGAGAGCTTTCGTGTAAAGTCAACATTGACGTCATCGTGATTTCGCTACGTGCGTTTACCTTATCGACAAGGTATCGCGTCAAAACTATTACCGCGATAAAGCTGTTATTAACACGAGGCGATAAAAAGGAATGACGCACGCAAAGTTGCGGGAAAAATATATTCAATCGTTATTTAATTCAAAGACAAAAGAACATTATTGCGAAACAAAGTATACATGGATATATAATAAGATATCTGGTCAAATGAAAGTCTGGAAAAAAAACAAAACAAAACAAATGCGACAATTGGACGAAATTTTGAAGAAATTAGACACACGTGATTCGTGAACTTGATCAAGTTTCTCGCAGTAATGTTTTAACCCTTTTTGAGTCACCCACCTTTTTTCTCGTAGTTTTTTATTGTTTTAACTACTTTTTTATCAACAAATATCGAATTTTTTGTTTCTACAGAGTCTCTAGAACATCAATAAGTGTAAAAAAAATATGAACAGTCATTAATTGTTAATTGAAAAAATATCATATACATATAAACAAACAGTCAAAATTAATACTTTTTTTTACGAAAAAATGCATTTTCTACTAATCTATTATGACAATAAATACGGCAATTTTTTTATAATCTTAGTACACTCTAAAGTATTTTTCACAATTTTTTTACAATTTTCCACCGTGTTGTTTTTGTTAAATCCTCCATTTTTTAATAAAATTTAAGAATAAGCTCCTAACTATTAAATATGAATAAATGGATAAATAAGAGGCAATAGGAGCGAGGAGATTTGGTTGGAAATATAAGTTTTTTCCTTTTTTTCAGTTTAGATAATATGTCGCATAGTATATTAATATTAATACATTGGTAAAATTAACAAATGGAAATTGTAATCATAAAATTGAACGTTTCGATCCATGTTTTGGATCCTCTTCAGCTTGACAATGAAAATGAAATGTGTAATTATATGTAATTAGAATTTGAATTTCTGGAACGCATCGTGTGAATAAAACGCAAGCAGTATATAATTAAAAATCAAATTCGCATGTACATATTAATCGCACGTATAATGGTATAATTAAGTCATTCCTATATATAAATGGTGTCTACACTCTATATTTGGTCCTATAGTTTGTATAGTTATAATGCTGTTTTATTGCGGATGATGGTTTCCTCCTTTTTTTGATAAAAAATATATATAAAAACAATATTTTCTGTTCTAAATTGAAAGTAACAGTCGTATTGTTTTTTAAATTTTTTCTCTGAAGGTTTTTTTTAGATCGCAGAATCCGAATATAAAGGAAATAAAATTTAATTTCCAAAATTTAATATAGGGATCCAATATGGCGGAAGTAAAACTTCGTCTGCCATATTGGATCCGCCATCTTGAATTTTGAAAATCTGACAACGGATTCGTAATCAGCGACCCCAAAAACTCTTATATACCAAATTTTATAAAATACTGACAATTGGAAAAATTCGTGACTCAAAGGGTTAAAACATCTATTTAAAGGCGCGAAACCTCGTTAAATTAAAAACGAAAGACCAATTTAATCTGTTCTCACGAAATTGCCAACATCCATCAACTTTCAACTTTACCGAACGAAAATGCAACGGTATACGTATACATATATGTATTATACACGTATGTACAACGTACATTATTTTATCTTATTCTACTTTTCCCATGTTATATATAGGTACGTGGTGATCGAAATTTACGTCCTCGCGGCTTTCGTTTTATTAGCCGCGCAGCAATTTCCGGTTGTGTAACGCGAAATTTCTCACGGCTGTTTACCTTTCTGTTGCAGCCCTCGTGGATGCGGAGTCGGGAATATTGGGACGACAGCTTCGAGGCGCGTTTCGCGGAGCTGCGAAAAGATCCGACGAGGCCGCCCTTGAAGGTGAGTTAATTAATCGTTGTAAAATATATTTCACGCTCGCGTGTTAGATTGCGATTCTAAAATTGCATTTTCCAATAAAAAGCCTCGCTGCGCCATCGTATAAGTCACCCGTCATTACGTCGTAAAGTACACGATTGTGCAACACGTAATATTTATCTACGACTTATCGCTGCAAATTTTAAAATAAAATGCGATGCTAGAATGCAATTCGATAGTAAATCTGATGATATTGCCTTGAAAAAAAAAGAAAAAAAAAAAAAACTAGCGAACAGAAAGAATTGCAAGTACTTGTTAAGCTAATAAGAAAATTTCAAGCGTATTTCAATCGTATCAGATATCAGATACCTAGTCTTTTAACGCATTTACCGTTGTTTTATAACGAGACCGTTTTAAATATATCGCTGCATAATGGATCCGATGCAATAATGCAGTTGCGAATAAACGGTTGTTGCAGATGCGAAAGCGAGGCGGAATGTAAGAGGGAATTACTGTATAAAATTATTAGGCATGAGAGAAAAGCGTAAGACGATATAAACAGCGGAAACGTTGGGGGCGAATACGAGGTATCCGCTCGTGCAAAAGCCCTTCTCAACGTGCTTTCACGTTGCCCGTTAATGCGCGAGCGAGGATTTACGATGCCGAGGGAGTGTAAAAAGCTCGTCTGACGCGGGAGGAGAATCGCGAAGGAGGCTTTGTTTATGGTGTTATAAAGCATTTCGATCTTTCGGGGCTTATCCTCGCAATTTGCACATGCGCTCAAATCTGCGCGACAATATTGTTTTCGACAAAATTTTTTTCCTTTTATTTTATTTTTAATACAAATGACAGGGAAAAATGTATATTTGTCAATTTATTCTTACAGCGATGTATTTTATTTACACGAGATTATTAGCTTATCGCGATGTATTGATATATGGTATGTATTTGTTTTATAATTATCTTATAAAATATAATATGTGTTGATGAGTAAAGTAAATGAATCGATCTTTTTTAACCCTTTGAATCACGAATTTTTCTAATTGTCAGTATTTTATAAAATTTGGTATATAAAGGTTTTTGGGAGTCGCTGGTTACGAATCCGTTGTCAGGTTTTCCAAATTCAAGATGGCAGACGAGATTTTCAAAATTTTACTTCCGCCATATTGGATTCCTATATTAAATTTTCGAAATTAAATTTTTTTTTTCTTTAGATTCAGATTTTGTGATCTAAAAAAACCTTCAGAGAAAAAATTGAAAAAAGAATACGACTGTTACTTTTAATTTAGAACAGAAAATATTGTTTTTTATATATTTTTTATCAAGAAAGGAGGATTTAATAAAAACAACACGGTGAAAAATTCTGAAAAAATTCTGAAAAATACTTTGAAGCGTACTAAGATTATAAAAAAATTGTCGTATTTATTGTCATAATAGATTAGTAGAAAATGCATTTTTTCGTAAAATACTAATTTTGACTGTTTGCTTATATATGGTATTTTTTCAATTAACAATTAATGACGGTTCATATTTTTTTTACACTTATTGATGTTCTAGAGACTCTGTAGAAAGAAAAAATCCGGTATTTGTTGATAAAAAAGTAGTTAAAACAATAAAAAACTACGAAAAAAAAGTGGGTCTCTGAGTGACCCGCTGTGACTCAAGGGGTTAATGAAATAATCTAATAATATACTTTTTTTATGTAATCTTGCATTTTTTTATAAAACACGAAATTAATGACTCAAACATTACGAGAGTTGGCGAAAAAAAAGAGACATTTAAGAATATCTTTTACGATACTTACTTACTTATTGTTAGAGTGGAGAATTCGCGGAAGTATCGTAAGTAGTAAAGGTACTTATATGCTCAGCCGTACACTACTATCGCTAGTAGCATATAACGAGTCTTCTTTGTCGGCCTTACGCTATTTAAAATCGTTTTCTCTTATCAAAATGTTATCAATAATTAACGAACGAACAATTTTATCTTGCGCAAAACGAAGGACTAATTAATGAAACCTGATTGATTAAAAACAACATAACATACAAGTATCAATATTTTTTACACGACATCAAACAAGCTAGTGAGATGGAAAACATTATAAATAAATAAACAACACGATAATATTTTAATGATAAAACTAACAAAATTATTATAAATGAATATATTTTAATTTGATTATACGTGCTATAAAATTTATTTTAAAAACAAGTTATTTTTTTTAATGTTCAACTGAAAGCGATCGATGCCCACCTGGCTCTGTTAAATTTACATAAGTTTACGTGTGAAATACGACTGTTTTGCGAAAATATGTAAAATCATTATATTCGATATCGCTAATTCCTTTGTGACGTAATAAATTTTAAATTACGAACGCGTTCCGGTGCACGTCTGTAAAATCGTGCTTATTTATTTATCTGGCGGAAAATGCGTATGCACTCGGAAAAATCCCTTTCCTGCCCTCTCTTCACCGTGTATGTGATACTCGCGAGTACTGTAAATCCCTCATGTCGCGGTTTTCGGGCAAACCTTTGTACAGGCGTCCATTAACCATCGTCCCTGGACCCATGACAGTCCGCTCTCAACGAGACAACTGACAGAATCGTTTGATCAAAGCTCCAGCGGACAATTCTTCATTATGAATCTCGGCAATTTTCCGTTTCTAGTATGCTCTCACGTGTACCTTGTGACTATGCTAATGTTTACTGCAGTCCTTGAGTGGAATTCGCGCGATTATACATACGTTCCTACTTTCGGTACAATTTAGTAAAATAATTGTTGATGAAAGATTAGGGGAAAAACAGAATTTTGATATGAATATACACAAATATCGTATTTCGTATTTTTATTTGAAAAATGATGACAAAAAAATATGAGATTCTCGAATGTACGCGTACGATATTTAATCCAAAAATGGAGCGCGTATATCCGCGTATTACATTATATTATGCAAGTGACGTTATTACATCAAACGTTAATGTTGCATAATGTAGTTTTATAATTTGTATTCCGGAACATTTTTATTTTTTTTTACTTTTATGTCATTTTTGAAGCGATATGTGATAAATTAGCGCTTCTCTTACGCATATTATACGCGCGTTATAATACTTTTCCATTGTAAAATTGCAACCACATCAACGACGGGTAATTACGCGTAGAAAGAAGGAATTCTTCGGGTAATCGCGTGGAAAATCTCAAATATGTAAAATTCATTCGCGAGAAAGAGAGAAAAAGAAAGGTAGAAGATTTCGCTCCACGTCGACCCTTCGATCCGTCTCGAAGGAAATAAAGCGTTCGAAAATGAATTTCTAGCCATCCCGCGTGCCCCGAGAGCATCATTTGAATGAAAGTTTGACATTTGATACGGTGTCAGTTTCACTATGATGGAATATATACAGGGTGTTCGGTAATTACCGCTCCACCTCTCTAGGGCAGATAGAGCAGCTCAAACTGAACATAAAAGTCCTCTACCATTTTGCCATTTGCGCAATAATTATTAAACGATTAATTAAAAACGCTCAGCGAACGATATTATATATACAGGGTGTTCCATTTTAATTCTTCCAGTCGAATATCTCGAAAACCAAGCCTGGGAGAGAAAAATGTTGCAGGCAAAAGTTGTATGGTTTCGAAAATATACTATTTTTTTATTATACAAATATATCGGGTGTCCTATTTTAAGTGTCCACCCCAAATATCTCTCTTATTTTTGATTTTAGAGAAAAATGGTTCAGACATGGGTTGTATGGTTTCGAGGGGGCCATAAGATGGTACCATTGGTTTGACCTTGAAGAGTCATTTGAAGGTCATCTTTAATTTCTTAAATGTAACCTACTATTTTTTATTACATATTCTTGTAGCTTACCTCAAAAACTTTCCAAAACACTATAATAAAATATTTTTCGAGTTATAAGGCTTCAAAGTTGCAATATTTTGACATAAAATACAAGATATCTCGTAAAATATTCATTTCTCGGTTATCTTACCCTAATACTTTTATGCACAGAATAATGAGACGAATCAATTGGTGTAACGAAAACACATAGTTATCTTTAAGAAAAAAATCTAAATTTGCAACTAGCAGTTACACATTTTTACTTTAACATAATTATGTGTTTTAATTACGCCAATTGATTTGTCTCGTTATTCTGTGCATAAAAGTATTAGGGTAAGATAATCGAAAAATGAATATTTTACGAGATATGTATCTTGTATTTTATGTCAAAATATTGCAACTTTGGAGCCTTATAACTCGAAAAGTGTTTAATGAAAAAACATTTTATCATAGTGTTTTGGCAAGCTCTCGAGATAAGCTGCAAGAATATGCAAAAATATATATGTTCCATTTAAGAAATTCAAAATGACCTTGACGTGACCTTCATGTGACTCTTCAAGGTCAAACTGACGGCACCATCTTATGTCCCCCTAGAAACCATACAACTTTTGTCTGAAACATTTGTTCGAATTTTCCATATTTTTCGAGATATTTCACTGGAGGAATTAAAATGGGACACCCTGTATATACATATATATATATAATATTGTTCGCTGAGCGTTTTTAATTAATAGTTTAATAATTATTGCGTAAATGGCAAAATAGTAGAGGACTTTTATGTTCAGTTTGAGCTGCTCTATCTGCCCTAGAGAGGTGGAGCGGTAATTACCGAACACCCTGTAGAAACGGAAAGGAATGAAAAATCTACAGGTATGATGAAGCAGAGCATAAACATTTTTTTTGCGTGTGTTAAATAATAATTTTTCATATACACATAGAAGGAACACGCTGAGACGACGCTTGAAATCCTCCGTTTCAGTTTCCGTTTCAACCTCTCTGGAAAAAGCAACGGAGTTGCAGTAATTACAAGTTCTTGTTGTTCTTCTGCAGATGTTGTCGCGGGAGAGCCGCTACAATGGCCGTCTCGTGCGTCCCATAGTAAAAGTCGTCGGACACGCTTCAGTATAATTGCTTTCTCGCGCGAGATATACTCTCTCTTCGCTTTATTTGCCATTTTATTGGCAGACTCGGGTTCTCGGGTCTCTTCTCGCTTTTTCCGAAGAAAATTGCAAAAGATGCAACATCTGCCGCTATATATCTCCGCATCTCTTTCACGAGACTTGGTTAGAATCGCGAACCGAGAATCTTAACGTCGTCGGTAAAATACTTTGCTCTGCTCTGCTTCGCTCTGATGGTTTCATCAGTTAATCTTGCGGGATTATGGATCCGGATAGCTTTGGATATTGCGAGGCGAATGCTTTGAGGCAAAACTGCTCGAGACAACTCGAGCCGACCCATCATTAAAAATCCAAACGCGACGCTGCGATCATCTCTCTTTCTCGTTCTTTTTCTGTCTCTCGACATGTCGCTCTTTCGAATGCGGTACAAACAGAGTTGGACGAGTACGACAATACTAGCTCATCAGTCCATTGTCGTGACGATACAATAGCGTGGGCGGCGGTTGCCCTTTGGAAAACGTGCGCGCGACAATAGCGGGCAATGGGCGCGATTTTGGCAACGGAATGCATCGAATGCGCTTGTAAGTCTACTTTTCGACTTGAATTCGCTCGTATTGGTACGAGGATTTAGCACTCTCGATCCAGGAAGGAAGGAAACGTTTCGTCAAGTCATATGACGATCTATTGATTTATAGAACAGCGCGAAAATAGTACGACCAGTAGCAAGATTACATACGCGTTGGATAATATTTTTTTTTTTTTTCAAACATGTATCATGATGATAATACAATAATGAAAGAATAATATATACGCACACATACATGAGATATATTTTAATATTATTTATATTTAAAACATTATATATTATTTTACATATTATTTACATTATTATTATACATAATTATTTTATATGTTTATTTAATTAAAATATATATAAAAATGTGTGTTTATATTTAATAATATATATAATTAAAAAAGAAAGAGAGACAATAATGTAATTTAAATAACAAAAATGTAACTATTTTTTAATAATTAAATAAATAGTACGACCTTTTATACAGATGTGTAATGTCGACTTACTGTCGGATGTGAATTGCCGATATATCTGCAACACTGCGTCTACATTTGCAGAATCTTGAAGGCGAATGCAGTACCTCGCACTGACAAGCCAATTATGCCTATATATATATCATCCAAAGCACTTGAGAGATTCGTTAAGGAAGTTTCTGGTACCTCTCTCTCCGGCTTCTCAAAGAGCGCGTACATTCCCCATTTACATGTATACTACCTATCTATGTCTCTTTTTAAAAGGATATGACGCGAGCATGTTGTAACGGTTGTAATATAACTATAAATATGTAATTTTCAAATCTGATGCTGTAACATTGAATTAAATGGAACAGCAAGGGAACAATGTTTAATCTCTCTTTTAATTACAAAAATATTTTTTATTATATTAAAGAACGATATAAAATTACTTAATATTTATTTTATAATGTTACTTTTTTTTGTTATCTTATACGTCTTTAGTTACAGTATTTTATCAATAATATATATTTTGAATAAATATAGACAAATAATAAATATACATATAAAATTATTATACTAAAATGAAAAATAATCTACTCGGACAGTGCAATTGCGATGTTTTCCACCAGACCACTATCGATATATACAGGGTGTCCCATTTTAAGTCCCATTTCCACCCCAAATATCTGTCTTATTTTTGATTTTAGAGAAAAATGGTTCAGACATGTGTTGTATGGTTTCGAGGGGGCCATAGGATGGTACCATTGGTTTGACCTTGAAGAGTCATTTGAAGGTCACCTCAATTTTTTTTAATGCAACACCCTATATATTACTGCATATTCTTGTAGCTTATCTCGAGAGCCAAAACACTATAATCAAATGTTTTTTCATTAAATACTTTTCGAGTTATAAGGCTTCAAGGTTGCAGTATTTTGACTTAAAATACAAGATATCTTGTAAAATACTCATTTTTCGATTATCTTACTTTAATACACCGAAAAAATCATATTCTCATTTTAAGAATATACCACTTATTTTTAGAATATCTTCCTTTAAAATAAGCGCCAAGAGAATTTTCTTAACTAAAGACAGAAATCTTCTAAAAAATAGAAAAGTATTAGATATTCTTAATATGTAAGAATATATATACACTTCTAGTCTTGAGGCTTTCGTGGTCATTAGAATTGTCTAAACTGGGGACTTCCGGATGGATGCCGCGTGATTAAATAGCTTAATGCACGCAATGACGTTCCGTAAACGTTGGAGTTTGCATCTTCAGGGCTAAGAGCCCCGATACTGAGCTCTCTTGGGTTGAGGTTCTTATATCTTGCGAGAGGTTTTTCTATCTACGGGAAAAATATACCGTTATACCCTCTAGTGATGTAAGCGCAAATAGGGTTTGTATGATACAATTTAAGAATACTTTCTTTATTTCATATACTATTCTTAACAAAAGATCATTAGAGGGGAATATTCTAAATTTTTTAGAATATTTTATTGGAGGAAAGCTTTAGAAGGAATTCTTCAAAAATAGAGAATACAATTTTTTCGGTGTACTTTTATGCACAGAATAATGAGACAAATCAATTGGCATAATTAAAACACATAATTATGTTAAAGTAAAAATGTGTAACTGCTAGTTTGCAAATTCAGATTTTTTCTTAAAGATAGCTATGTGTTTTCTTTACACCAATTGATTCGTCTCATTATTCTGTGCATAAAAGTATTAGGATAAGATAATCGAAAAATAAATATTTTACGAGATATCTTGTATTTTATGTCAAAATATCGCAACTTTGAAGCCTTATAACTCGAAAAATATTTTATTATAGTGTTTTGGAAAGCTTTTGAGGTAAGCTACAAGAATATGTAATGGAAAATAGTAGGTTACATTTAAGAAATTAAAGATGACCTTTAAATGATTCTTCAAGGTCAAACCAATGGTACCATCTTATGACCCCCTCGAAATCATACAATCCATGTCTGAACCATTTTTTTCTAAAATCAAAAATAACAGAGATATTTGGGGTGGACACTTAAAATGGGACACCTGGTATATTTGTATAATAAAAAAATAGTATATTTTTTTATTTCACGTAAAAAAGATCGATTCTGTTAGTTATATTACATCGCTGTTGCGAGATTGATGTTTAATTTTGCATAAAAAGTTGAAATATGACTGAAATATTTTGTTTTCTTTGGTTTATTATCTGTTTTCCGGTAAAATAGCAAAAGTTTAAAGCGCGTTCTACTTTCGCATTTCGTATTTGCTCCTTTGGTCGCGTTGTTTACTCCTTCGACAGCGCTATTTCATTCTCAGTCCATGTATAAATAGCGCAATCCAACGATTTACATTCAAAGCCCTCGAACAAAGTGGCAAGCCTCACTCGGGAAAATACTCAAGATTATTTGCATTCTCCGGACAACTGGGAGAAAGGGGGAGGAGGGCCAACTTTGCATCACGTTCCTTCTTCCGGGGGCCAATCAAGATCGTGACGTTGCGAATATTTATAACAATAAATTGGTCTGAGAAAGGAGAGCACTAATACTTTATAGTAGCAGCTACAGTCAAGCTAATTTTTTTACGCGATAACGCTTTACGACAAAATTTTATTCCCCCTTCAAACATTCTTGTAATTAAAAAAAAAACATTAATAAAGCTTATTAACAAAATTTGTGATTGGAGGACACCTTTGAAAAATTAAATTATGACATTTGTGGGAAATAAACCTTGCATAAGGCGCCCTATACGTAACAATTTTTCTTATGCCGTACGTTATGTGTAGCAAGGACTTCTTAAGAGAGTTATTTACATTGCCGCGAAACTACGTGCAAGTTACAGACAGTAACTACATATCCTCAAAGTTGGGGCTTTACTGCCACTGAGATTCGAAAAGTTTGGTGCTCCGTTACAGTGTTAACGGGGTCCCTCTGACTAAATTTTTAGTGTTTACCAACGAGAAGACATATGTGATCCTGCAGCACATTTTTTACGTTGTCGCATTTTTGCCTTTTTCCCTTTTTCTTACTGAAATCAAATAAAATCCTTGTTTTCCCAAAAATTCTATTTTTAGATAACTAGAACGAAGAGTAGGGAAGCTCTACGTGAAACAGAAATGGAAATATAATTCATCTGCAAATTTTAATTACGAAAAAAATCACTTTTCAGTTTTACTTCATAATTATAATATTTTTGCAATATTTTAATTAGTATATTTTGTTTTTTTCTTTAAATACTAGTTTTGAAAATTTTAATATTCTTTTATATTTTAATATTTTTTAATATTATAAAATTTTAATAATAGTTGCTTATTAAGAGAAATTAAGCTTCCTGTGTATTGTTACGTGAGAAAACGTTCGAGTTTGCATACATAGTATATAGGAGAGATAAGTTTGCCTGAAAAAGCCGCGATAACAACATTTCTAAATTTGTATTCTCAAGCAAAGGGAGCGCGCATTCGAGCAGAACGATAGGATTTCGATTAACCCCGATCGAGTCCTCGATCGAGACGTACTTTCTTGGAGACGACCCGTAAAAAATTGGGGCGCGTAAACAACATACCCCACAATTTCGCGTCAAGATCATCCGCGCGACGAGCCACCTGCGAAAGATGAGACACGTCTTCTCTCTCTGTCTCTCATGTAAAAAAAAAAAAAAAAAAAAAAAAAAAAAAGGAAAGGAAAAACACGAAGAAGAGAGATTTCTTACTATCAATCATCTATTCCCACACGATGCAGTGTCAGATGTAATATAATGAGTATGTGTTAGTTGTCGGATCGTTAAAACCCACCCCATTCTCTTCTCACAAGTAGGTAGCTCAATTTTTTATCTACGTCGCATTTTGATGTGTTGATCGATGCGAAGAACGAAACGACTGTTCGATCGCGCCTTCAGGATCGATACGAAAAATTTTACGTTTCCTGTTTACACCTTCTTTCTTAACCATTTGAGTCACAGCGGGTCATCCAGAGACCCACCTCTTTTTCGTAGTGTTTTATTGTTTTACCTACTTTTTTATCAACAAATACCGGATTTTTTCTTTCTACAGAGTCTCTAGAACATCAATAAGTGTAAAAAAAATATGAACAGTCATTAATTGTTAATTGCAAAAATACCATATATAAACAAACAGTCAAAATTAGTACTTTTTTTTTACGAAAAAATTTTCTACTAATCTATTATAACAATAAATACGGCAATTTTTTTATAATCTTAGTACACTCTAAAGCATTTTTCAGAATTTTTTTAGCATTTTTCACCGTGTTGTTTTTGTTAAATCCTCCTTTCTTGATAAAAAATATATAAAAAACAGTATTTTCTGTTCTAAATTCAAAGTAACAGTCGTATTCTTTTTTAAATTTTTTCTCTGAAAGTTTTTTTAGATCGCAGAATCTGAATGTAAAGGAAAAAAAATTTAATATACGGTCCAATATGGCGGAAGTAAAATTTTAAAAATCTCGTCTGTCATATTGGATCCGCCATCTTGAATTTTGAAAATCTGACAACGGATTCGTAATCAGCGATCCCAAAAACCCTTATAAACTAAATTTTATAAAATATTGACAATTAGAAAAATTCGTGACTCAAAGAGTTAACATTCTCCTCATTATCGTATTTCCTTCTTCGCAGTATCAATATCATTAAGGAAGAAAGAAATGAAAGGGATCCAGACGACAATATCCCTTTCACCTATCGAAAGGTAGTTCTCGGAGCTATTTTAAAATTATTCCGATCATCATGTCCGGTAAATCTCACCGCGGCAATAGTAATTAATATTCGATGCAGTTAACGGTCGCGTGACAATCGCCGTCTCTCCGATCGAAACGCTACCTCACGCTTCAATCTGCATTCCAATTCGGTCTCGAATGGTTGAGATGAGAATCTCGAGCAAGGACAGACGTGATTCCGCGCGCCAACCCTCCATCTTCCACCCGATGTCGCGGTTAAGGGCGATAATAGCGATCCTGGCAAGTAGCTGGGACGAAGTTACCGGCGAGGTGACAAAGTACACGGGGATCGTGCGAGCGGAGAGAGTAAAAGGAGGAGGAGGAGGAGGAGGAGGAGGAGGAGGAGGAGAAGGAGGAGGAGGGCGAACCGGACGATCGTCCGCTATGCCTCTGCTCGCCGCCTCTCCGGACTCCGGTCGCGCCGAGCGGAGACCAGGCGAGGGCAAAAGGGCCAGGGGTGTATTAAAGGGGCGCTATAACCCGACGTGCTTGTCTCATGCATACCAATAAGCTCTCGGCTGTGCCGCGTCTCGTGTGCACAGGCGGGTATCCGCCTGCAGCTTGCCAGCAACTTCGCTTATTTGTCCTGTGAAATGGATCCCGCGTCGCCGTTAGCTCTTGACTATTCGTAGTCGTGATCAAGATTAGCGTAGCTACAGTGGATGGTGTTCTGCGAATACATGAATTTAATTGTTATTATTAAAGTTATTTATTAAGTACTTTTTACAGAAAGATGTAGCGAACACATATAATAAAAATTAAATTCTCTCAAGTTAAATTAAATTAAATCATATGTTAGAAATTGTTGAAATATGAATATTAAAAATGAAGTAAATTATATTAAAATTATTTGCTAAATTAAATTATATTAAATTAAATACATGGACAAAACTAAATTATATTACTTTTCATATTATATTAGAACGTTAATTATACTTTACTGTGAAACGGATAATTTTACCGTTTATGTCATCTTTCTCTGAAATATTGGACATCTACGTATAGGATTTTAATTCTTTTCGAATAAAAAAAAAAATATTTTGTTCTTTTGAGAGAAGAAACAACGGAAATGAAAAATAATTCGTGTTAAACAATATGCGGAAAACTAACGTTGTCTGCCATTGTAGGAGAGATACGCTCGACGAAACGAATTTTGATTAACGAGAAAGAGAGAGAGAGAGAGAGAGAGAGACAGCTTTCGCAAATTCGGAAGCGTGTTCTGCGCGAAAGAACGCTCCAATTTATCCGCGTTGTGAGCGCGAAATGGAATTAAAGCCGACGTGAATTTGATCAGCGACGGTCGAAATCTCGGTGAAAATGCAGAGCTCGGACGAGAAACAGTCAGCGGGACGACGACTAATGACAGTTACCGCTGTGAGTTGATTCTCGTTTAAAAGATTTACGCCACCTCGTGTAGCTCGCAAATCGAATATTCGATCGGCTTCCCCAAAGTACTTTCCGCTCCGTTCGCAGAGAACGAAAAACCAAAGTTGGTCTACTCTCTGGAGACTCGTAACTTTTAAGTGAAACCAACGTAAAAAAATTTTTTAATCTCCGATATTGTAGTTTAAAAATAAAAAAACAAAACATTTGTGCTATAATTATATTTCTACACACACACACACACACACACCCACACACACACACATATAGCTACAATATAATAATGCTCTTTATATATTTTTTATTACATTTCTTATGTTCAAGAACTAGAGATACGCAAAAAAATGCAAACCATCGAACAGCCACTGAAAGTATTGGATTTGTGCATTAAAGGAGATGTAAACCTTCGGGTTCGGGAGATTCATTATCGTCCACTGACGCGTTCCAAATTGCATAAATTTACCAGCGACAACCCGTAATAAATTTCGCACGTTGTGTCGAGCGCGATGTTGCGTCTCACGTCGTTTGAATTATTAACTCGCTATGACCAGTATATGTATATCAATTACGCAATATTGACATTGTTCCATGTGATTACGGAGACAGCTATTACGACCGAGTTATCTAAAATCTGCAACTAATTAAACTTCAAAGTATATTCTCTGCATAATACAATATACATAACAAGAAGAAATAGAACCGAATCTCCGAAAAGAAAATATTAAAAGATTATAAAATATTTTTGATAAAACATTTCATATGCACAAGAAATTATATTTAATATCATTGGACGTTCGCTTTTCACGCAACTTGATTGTTGAGAAATTTAGGATTTTAAGGATGTTTAGCACCTACAATCGGAGCAAAAAGTAGTCGAAATTCACGAATATATACTTTTCTCATATATCTTAATATATGATTATTATAAAGATTGCATAAAATCTTATTATTTCATAGCTAGAGTGTAGAAATGTATTTTCCAACTTCTGTTGCTTTTCTTCGGAGAATTTTCGTGTTTCTTAAATTATAATGAGAAACTTTTATCATTGACGGTACCTCGATTTCAACATTACAGCACAAAATTTGAATTATAAAAGTAAAAGAATTTACTCGTACAGAGTAATTTAAAATGTCGGAATAAAAATTATAATAGTGAATAATGACAAAATATAGCTGATTTTTAACTATTTCTTTGATAAATTTAATAATTTGTCATTTCTCCGAGAAGAAAGAAATGTGGCAACATGGTAATTTTTCATAAGTTGGTCAATTTGCAAATTGACATATGAGGCCTAGTCGCTTCTCGCTTACACGTTTGTATATAGAGGTTTCTTCAGATGAAAAGATAGGTTAATTAAAATGTCAAAAGAAGGCTCAGCTGAATGTTATGTTGCCACTTTTTCACAATAAATAATATGTCATCTCGGATAATAGGACGAAATTGAGAAAATTATATTCAATATCTTTTCAACTAGTCAGTACTTGACCAAAATTATGTGATCAAATATTTCCTCTATATTTAAACTATACTTTTGCAAATTTTGAATAAATTCCTATTATTATTTCTATCTATTTTAGCTCTTAAATCAACACGATCACAGGTTTTTCATAAGATAGAAAATCTGTAATCGTATCAATTTAAGGGCTAAAAGAACAGAAATAATTATATTTATACTTATTTCTATAAATAATTATATTTATAATTAAATTAATATTTTTACTTATAATTAGATGCACAAAATAATTATATTTATAATAATATCGACAGGTAAATTTATTGCAAATTAAAATCCTTATAACTTTTGATTGCTTCAGTGAATCAACTCCAGGTTTTTTAAGTTTCTGAACATGTATCAGAACAATCTGTGCAAATTTTATTAAATTCCTATATTTAAAAAAAAATAGATACTAAACATCCTTAAATAAAATCTCACGCAAAAAAAGATATTTTCTGCAAATTTAAAGTAATGTTTTTTTATGAAATTATGGTTTACAATTATTAGTTTGCGAAAGAAATTCGTGATGAAGAAAGCAACATTTTGGCGTTTCGTTTGCGCGATTTAAAAATCTGGTGGCATTTTAATCACATTGCCTGCACGAAATATTAGCAACAGAGCGAGCAGCAATAAAATCGCGCAGTGGCATATGCCCGCACATGGTCGAATCTGCAAACAAAAAAATGTCTCGTTTGCACTGCACTTCACAAATATCGACACTCGAGACAGATTGAAACACTTTTTGAACACGGCCGAGAGAGAAAGAGACAGTGAGATCCATCAAAGATAAACTAATAAATTTCGCGCGAATCGACCGTACAAGTTCACTCGTCGAATTAGAGCAACGATGAGACGCGGCACTGTATCAATTACACCGTCGTTATAATGTCGTCAAGCCGACGTCGATGTAGCACGTGCTAATTAACGAATCTTCATGAATCTATCAGGCTGTTACCATCGAAAATTGAGAGCGGATTCGATGAACGAGTATGAGAATTAGATCATCGATATAGAACGTTGGCGCCGTCTGCTGGGACAGGGACATCACATCGATTCAATTAATAATTTCATCCTAATACGATTGATGAATAATATAGAATAGCGAATTAATTTTGTAGACTGTCAAGGGCTTAATAAGAAAAAAACTTTTTATTTCTGAAAAATTTTTCGCCATCTTCAATTAATTTCTTTCAACAAATTGAATTCAATTCAATAAAATTGAAATATTGTTACTTTACGTTATTAGAAAGCAAATTTTAAATGGCGTATTATATATTTCTTGTAACGTGTAAAAATTTATATTAACGTGTGACACGAAATTAACCCTTTGAGTCACGAATTTTTCTAATTGTCAGTATTTTATAAAATTTGGTATATAAGGGTTTTTGGGGTCGCTGATTACGAATCCGTTGTCAGATTTTCAAAATTCAAGATAGCAGATCCAATATGGCAAACGAAATTTTACTTCCGCCATAAATATTGTTTTTTATATATTTTTTATCAAAAAAGGAGGATTTAACAAAAACAACATGGTGAAAAATTGTAAAAAAATTCTGAAAAATACTTTAGAGTGTACTAAGATTATAAAAAAAAATTGCCGTATTTATTGTCATAATAGATTAGTAGAAAATGCATTTTTTCGTTAAAAAAAGTACTAATTTTGACTGTTTGTTTATATATGGTATTTTTGCAATTAACAATTAATGACTGTTTATATTTTTTTGACACTTATTGATGTTCTAGAGACTCTGTAGAAACAAAAAATCCGTTATTTGTTGATAAAAAAATTAGTTAAAACAATAAAAAACTACGAAAAAAAGGTGGGTCTCTGGGTGACCCGATGTGACTCAAAGGGTTAAGAAGTAATACGATAATGATATAATATAAAAAGGACAGTGATGATAAAAAGATTCAAGTTCTTTTTTTTTCTTTAACAAACTAAAATGGCAGCGCGTGATTTCTATTGAAAGCTCAATTAATTATTCTTTATCAAGTTTAGTGAAACTATATCGTGGCTATTCTACTATATACACCTGGCGCGAAAGGCATTAAGTTTCGTGAATTCGCATATTTGCTATTTGTGGCACGTTTCTGATAAAACGATGGTCGCGTTTCTCTGTTGCAGGTTATCCTTGTGCCTCACAGCCACACCGACCCGGGATGGCTGAAGACATTCGAGCAGTACTTCCACAGCTCCACGCGGAGCATCCTAAACAATATGGTCTCGAAGCTGCAGCAGTGGCCAAACATGACCTTTATCTGGAGCGAAGTCTCGTTCTTATCATTATGGTGGGATAGGTGAGTGCATGCTATATGCAATATACGCGAAATGTTTTGCGTGTCAAGTGAAAAGAGCTTCAAACGCCAACCATTGAAAAATGCAAAATATATTTTGGAAGTTGTAACATTAATAAAATAAACAGATCAGATTTTGCACTATTTTTGTTGAGATAAAAATGTAGTTGAAATAATTATATTATAAAAGCAGCTAATAGAGTGTGAAATAAATAATGTTGATAGTGATAAATAAAGTTTTTTTTTTTTTTTTTTTCCCCCTCGAAATTCGAACTCACAACAATAACAGTTTTTCCAATTATCTTTTTAGTTCTTACGGAAGGTGAACCTTTAACATACGGTCGCCGCATTTCTAATGAAAGATAAACTCTGATCAGTGTATTTGTTTATTAAGCAAACCACTCTTCTCTTGCAAGTATCGCTCTTTTTATTTTCTCTCTTTCTCTCAAAGTGAGTTATAAAATATGATTCGCTCTCGTGTGATTACATATCTAATGACGTGTACATTGTTCTAAATTTTAATTCGCGACTGAAAAACAGCAATCCGTTCATCAATGATATTTCTCTCACAAAGACACAAACAGACGTAGTTTTCACATTTATAATTAAAATAAACGTAGGCTTTTATATTAAATAAATTGTGAGCTCGCCATGTGCAAATCTCTCTCTCTCTCTCTTTCTCTCTCTCTCTCTCTCTCTCTCTCTCTCTCTCTCTCTCTCTCTCTCTCTCTCTCTCTCTCTCTCTCTCTCTCTCGAAATGGATTGTCGTAAAATAGGCCATTGAGAGGGAAAGAGCGGATAGTATCGAGGGTAGTGATTCTCGAAGCACTTGGCACGAAAGAACGGGAAACGGAAACCCGAGAACAACGAGGAGCGGATAAGTCCTTCTCTTTTTAACGAGCCGCGGAAAAGCCGTGGATGAAGTAGGGATGAAGAAGACGGAAAAGTGTCGCGAGCATAAAAGTAGATTCCGAGAAACGAGAGAGAGAGAGAGAGAGAGAGAGAGAGAGAAAGAGAGAGAGGATGAAATGATAAGTTTCCCAGATGAGTTTCGCAGAGGAGCTCGCTTTCATTACTTCCTCCTAGGAACAGAATGGAATCCGAAGGTTTGCTGAAAAGTAATTTTTACTCGAGGATTTAGTCATCCCGCGAATCTATACGGTTTCACTGGATCAGTGAAAAGAGAAACGGGAAGAAAGTAAAGTACTTGCAAATCGTCGAGTGCGAGCCGAATTTAAAAAGAACGGTTTTCGTAAAAAAAAAATTTTTTTTTTGAAACAGCTACACAACAGATTGAAGATACATCATTGTATGTTTTAAATATAAATAGCTAAAAAAATGCATTACATTATAAATATATTATTTTTTTTTATATATTCTTACTTGTTTGCATTTTCTTTAATTTTGTTAAAATTGTTTCTTTTCATAAAAATGTTGCGTATTTTAGGATAAAAAAAATGTTATCAATTTTTCTTAAAATTAATTATTTATTTACATTTAACTATTGCATTTTTTTCTATCAATATCAATACAACTTTATATTTTATTTTATAAAGATTTCACATTTAGCAGTTTGATAATATTTTCACACAGTCTGCGTTTTATTTTCATCTCTTCTCGTCGATTCAAATTTCATATGTAACCAATCACTATTTACACTGACGTGCTGCTCCTAAGCCCTGAAGAAAACGTAAAACGCCAAGGAACCATAATAGTATGCGTCATGGGTTTTGGCGTGTATAAAAAATTTATTATATCGGTGGCGGTGCAGTTTAAACAGACCCGCGTCAAGGAAAGCTCATCTCCAAAACGCCCCAGTGTGGTCTGGGCGTAACCACCTTAGCCTTAGCGACCTTAAACCAACCTACTAGCCACTAGGGAAAACGAGAGAGAGAGAGAGAGAGAGAGAGAGAGAGAGAGAGAGAAACATATAGCAGGTGGAATCCGTGGCGGCTTTATGACCGACATAAACGACGTAATGTGGAAACCACCTTCGAATAGGGTAGGTTATATAGGTCGTACATAACACTCTCTCGGACACACAAATCACGTAAATCCTAGTCGAGGCTGAAATGGGACAGCAGCGACGGCGATAAATATGATTTGCGACCCGAATTGCGTGATGGCTGATATAAAACAAGCGCGACAGGACAAGTCACGCGAGAATGATTAAATTCCCACTTCGTTGATTCAGATCGAACGAGATCGATTATTTACAACCAAACACAATTATTTTTTTTTACGCCAGATATAAAGAGAGATGAGATTTATCTGTAAATGTCAATTGTATTTACTTATCGTGAAATTATATTTATTATATTTATATATATGTATATATATACATTATAAATTATATATATATATATATATATATATATATATATATATATATATATATATATATATATATATATATATATACAGGGTGTCCGGTAATAATCGCCCCACCTCTCTAGGGCAGATGGAGCAGGTCAAACTGAACATAAAAGTCCTCTACCATTTTGCGATTTTCGTAATAACTATCGAGAAATTAATTAACAAAGATTGACAAATCCGGGCAAGTACAAGCGCGCGGCGAGAAGGCCCATCCTACTGTTACGCGGTCACTAGACGCTCATTGAATGATAGGAGGAGCGATCTACGACTGGCAATGGATGTGTATGAGTAGAGCGCCTAGTAACTGCGTAGCAGTGGGATGGGCCTTCTCATCGCACGCTTATACTCGCGCGGATTTGTCAATCTTTGTTAATTAATTTTTCGATAATTATTACAAAGATCGCAAAATGGTAAAGGATTTTTATGTTCAGTTTGATCTGCTCTATCTGTTCTAGAGAAGTGGGGCGATTATTACCGGACACCCTGTATATATTTTAATGATTTATTATAAAATCCACTAATAATATTGAAATTAAATTTTATTCCATTGAAATCCGCATTCGTTATATTCGTTCTCATAATGATTAAGTGTGTTATTCTCCTTTTTAGTGCTCATCCGACAAAGAAGATGGTCGTGAAAAGGTTAGTCAAGGACGGTCGACTGGAGATGACCACCGGTGGCTGGGTCATGACCGACGAGGCGACATCCCACATTTACGCCATGTTGGATCAACTCATTGAAGGTAAGTAAACGTGCGGAGAACAAAGTACACACACACACACACACACTCTAAATACGAAAGATCAAAATTGAAACTATTTTTAGTGACCTAAAAAACTATTAGAGAGTAGATGAAAAAAAAAAAATAAAATAAAATAAAAGTTAAATCTATACTTTTGAAGGCGCAAAAACTTTAATTAAGATCGAAGAATGTGAAAAGAAAACGAGAGACCGATGAGACGACCTGAATAGTAGAAGGTTGAAAAAAGTAGAAAACGTCAATCGTAATAGTAACGTTACGCGAAGCTCGTCAAAGGATATGAAAAACTTCGCCGAGTTTTCTATCGATCGAATCCGGCGAAAGGATAGAGTGCAAACGCCTGCGGAAGGAGATCGAACGTATGACGCGAGAGAAAAAAGAATATCCTCTTCCTTCCAGCGACATAAAGATCAAGCCGGCGCTCGATAACATTCTATCGACAGCCAAAAGAACGTCCGGAGAATTCCGGTTACCGTAGGTTAGATAGGTAGCTAGGTGAGATATCCCTCACGTTTGCTAGCCAAGCGTCGGTCGGCAGGAAGCAATAAGGATCCCCGCCGATCCGCCGCGGAAGGAAGAAGATTCGAGTGGATGGAAAGGATTTCTCTCGTCTTACCACGTGGAGAGGAGGAGAAGGCAGTAGTAGAGTAATAAGACGGCGGGTGCAAGCGGGTCTCTCAACGTAAAATTGCTCTCCGCGCCACGTCCTCGTAGTCGTCGTCGTCGTCGTAGTCGTAGTCGTAGTCGTCGTCGTCGTCGTCGTCGTCGTCGTCGTCGTCGTCGTCGTCGTCGTCGTCGTCGTCGTCGTCGTCGTCTCCTACGTCCTTTCGGAGCCGCCTGATTACGATCTCCTCTCCTTTTCCTCTCTCTCTTCTCTTCTCGCCATTGCAATAAGGAGAAAAAGAATCCTCCTCGCTCCCGCTCGGTTACTTGGAGAGATTTTAAAGAGTCCTCTCGTGGAAATTTCAGTCGGTGTTGATTACCTTTCCTCTCTCCAAAGGTTTTCTCTCACGAGCTGCATCGCTAGAATATCACGGCCTACGTTTTCCCTTCTCTCTCTCTCTCTCTCTCTCTCTCTCTCTCTCTCTCTCTCCCTCCCCCTTTTCCTTCTGCCTGTGTTATGTAAGGGTTGAAGGAGTAATAACTATTATCGTACGTATGTAGCATATTATAGCTGCGACCATTGCCTGCAGGATTATTCCTAATGCCTGCAGGCGTTCCTGAATATAGTCAGGTCAGGAATATCGCGACACGACGCAATATGGGGCACGTTTTTGCACAGGAATCTCGTGGAAATTCAATATGAGAAAAGGTTACCGCAGCGTGAGAACCGAGAAAAGACGACCTCAAATAGAATTGCTTTTATAATATGTATGTAAGTGTACAATTATATAAAGTACAAATCAGAGAATTAAATAACTTTTAGATTAATTGATTCAATTTGAAACTGTCAAGTTTTTTCAAATTGCTTTTATTATTAACCCTTTGAGTCACGAATTTTTCTAATTGTCAGTATTTTATAAAGTTTGGTATATAAGGGTTTTTGGGGGTCGCTGATTACGAATCCGTTTTCCAAATTCAAGATGGCGGGTCCAATATGGCAGACGAGAGTTTCAAAATTTTACTTCCGCCATATTGGATCCCTATATTAAATTTTGGAAATTAAATCTTATTTCCTTTAGATTCAGATTCTCCGATCTAAAAAAAATCTTCAGAGAAAAAATTTAAAAAAGAAAATGCATTTTTTCTTTAAAAAAAGTACTAATTTTCACTGTTTGTTTATATACGGTATTTTTGCAATTAACAATTAATGACTGTTTATATTTTTTTTACACTTATTGATGTTCTAGAGACTCTGTAGAAACAAAAAATCCGGCGCTTTATATTTTCAATAAAATTAAATTATTACTTCTTACATGCGTATTGTACTAATGTTTAAATTTTTATATCAAATTAATATTCAAATCGTCGTACACACAAAATACATATTTCCTTAAGGAAAGTCATTACGTGCGTTTATTTTTTATGTAACTATATTTTTGAAAAAATATCTTTCTCGAGAAAGAATCTGTATTCAAGTAATAAAAAGAGAAATGTCATTTATAATTTTTTCCAGATAAATAAAATAATAATAATAATCAATCATTCATTTAACCCTTTGAGTCACAACGGGTCACCCAGAGACCCACCTTTTTTTTTTATTATTTTAACTACTTTTTTATCAATAAATATAAAGCGCCTACTTTAATATCTCTCGCAATCTACGACTTTAATTGCAATCTTTTCGCCTGATATTATTAAATTCTTGCCTTTTTAAAAATTACGAATAATTTAAATTCGAAATAATTTGTCCACTTTATGTCCACTTTATTGCGTGAAAATATTCGTTTAATCGTCGTTTTCTCCGCATCACAGATCTCTCTCCTTTAGTTTTTCAGTAGACAAATATTTTCTCGCCTCTTGCGAAACGATCCGCGTCGCGGCGCGTATGTGACATGAAATTTCCACCAACATCCTGCGAGATCATTAACGGCGGTAAGGGGATGCAGGAAGTGGGTGAGAAGAGGGATGCAACAACAAAACGTACAGCGTGTTGTGTGACCCGTCGTCGTGCGGTTTCCACGTACAAACGTGTGTACAAGTGATACGAGAGTCCTCGAGAACGAGCGACCTGCATTCGCTCTCTTGCGTTCGCATTTTGCGAATAGAAATAATTGTCGTGAATCCAGCAGCTTGTTTCTTTTTTTTTTTTTTTTTTTTCCTTTCACAGCTATGTTATTCATTACCGGCACGAAAAACGAATCTCCATTATACCTATGTATGCGTGACAGCGATGGGTAGCCCTTTTCGCACATGAAAATATCTACGTTTCGCGCAATGTCGTGGTTCGTCGTAAATAGTAATTTCACCTCCGCATAATGCGAATATTTTTTTTTTTTTTTTTTTCGTCTCTTTATTAGAGATTCGTAGCTCGCAAGATGAGATTTATTTTTCGTAGAAAATATTTTTTGCCGCTTTTAGCTTTTAGAGGATTGAAAAATATTGTCTTCCTAAAAAGGTATTATTTTTCATTTATTTTGTTTCGTAAAATGTATTTTTCAAAGCAATAAAATAAATACAATGTAAAATAATCCCATGTTTCTTAACAATAAAAAATATAAAGATTCATGAAATTTGGAGGCCAAGTAGTTGAGTAGTAGAAAAAAATTGCAATTAATTGCAACTAAATTATTTAAAAACGTGCTATCTTTTATAAATATGTTATTCATATATGTTTTTGCTTTTTTCTTCCTACTTCTGCCTGTTTGATAAATTTTTATATTTTAAAATATTTACTTTGTTTTTTAATAAGAGAATTATAAACGTCAATTTAAAAAATTGACTGACATATTATTGTAACAAGTCATTACAAATATCGAGCACAGATTTGCGATCCACTGTTAAATATTACAAGTCATACTAATTACTCTTTACTGAAATTCCCTATCGCGGTAGCATCACTGTTTGTAAATGGAATTATCGAATTAAGAGCAAAGGTGGTAAATGCATATAGCGCAAATTACGCAACGTCCAATGCGGCAGAGGAGAAACGTACCGAATACTCTCTCTCTCTCTCTCTCTCTCTCTCTTTCTCTCTCTCTCCTTTTGCAGTGATTTCGCGGGTGCGATTTTGTAGCGGCTACATTAAATTGAAATAATGCCGCTCAGGTGTATTAACTCCTAATTATTAGGCTGCTGAATATGTATGGCGCGACGCGCAACGCGCTTGGAACGTTAAATTGCCGAGTTTTGGCAAAGCGGGAAGCGGGACCACCGCGTATTCGCCGCTTGTTGGATATACGATATGTATATGCATTTTAGAGTGCATTACAGAACGAGCGCTGCATCGACACAAATATTCGCGATTACAGGCGGGACCCCTCCCCGTTATAAACACGTCTAAATATCGAAGTTCGGCGTGTTATCGTCGATTGACCGCGAATAAACATAAACCGTGTATCGCGTGTGCGTTAATCGTTAAAAGCGTCAACATGGCTCGTGCCCGTCATTACGATTAATGTATTATCGTGTAAAGTATAACCTTCGTTGTTAATCATTGATAAATATTTCTTTGACAGATTTTTTGACATTCTTAAAATTCTTGGGACTTTCTTTCATTTTTACATTTTTTCATTTTTAAAAAGAATTTTGATAAAATTAAATAATACACAAAATTGTGAATGAAAACGATAATACATGCGTGTAACATTCTTAAAATAGAGAGTTTGCATTAAAAAAAAAAATACATTTTTTTATATATGTAATTTAAATATATATTATTGTAAATTTATTTATAAGAAAATTTTAAATTTTAATCAATAGAAAGGTATTAAAAAATTAAATTAAAATTTAATAAAATTTAAATTGTGAGAAAACGATTTTGGTTAGTTGGAATGCGTGAATAACAACTACTACAGTGCAATAATTTCAAACGTTGTTTTCTGTATTCTGTATTGCGATATTCGGTCATTCTTGATCTCGAGGTACAAAGACAAACAATTTATTGGGTGTTTTAATTGTTGGACTTTTACATAGAGATACAAAAGAGGTTTTGTACGTGTTACCTTTGCCCATTTTCACAATAATTGAATATTTTAATAAATAAAAATAATGTGTTGTCACTGTATATATTGGTTAGGTTTGAGGAGACGCTATTTCACGCTATTTAGCGCTATTAGCGTCTCCCCGAATGCAGATATTGCACTGTGACATCACATCGCGTTCGGGAGGACTCGGTCGTTTCCGGATCGTATTGGACAATTTCAAATAATGTAATTTTTATTATTGATTTCCTCGCTTAATTTGCATTAAAAAATTACGAAAAAAATAATTACATTTAAAAACTATATATAAATTATAAAATGCAATTGTTTTTCAAAAATCATGCAAACCTCCCTATTGCGTATTATACAAACGAGTGCATTTAATTTATGTACAAGACTGATTTTGAAAGGATAGGAATGTTCTCGTATAAAGTGTCTTTGAGCGTCGTATTCTCGTTTAGGCCGGTGTCACATTAAATCTCATTTCTCGCCTTCCTTCTCTTCTCGCGAAGAAAATTAATTTGTGCGCGCGAGCGGGACATCCGCAGACGGTGTATCTCGAAGCGACAGGCTCCCGTTTCTTCGCTCGAGTTTCACGGCGCGCCAACAAAGGAGCAATCTTTTAATAAACGACGACCAAGTATTAAAACGTAATCCCGCGTGCTGCGAACGGCGATAATATCGGAAGCGAAACCGACTGTCCGCCCTTTTAAACTGCGCGCTTCTTTCACGCTGATCGTCCCTTTTTTTTTCTTCTTTCTTCTTCTTCTTCGAGATACGAGTTCTTGCGAGAAAGAATTCACTGCAAATATTGTGCGGGATAAAAGCGTTTACGAGGCTATGTCGTATCGCGAAGGCTTCATATTTCTTCCGGACTCGCGCATTTCCGTCTTCTATTCTGTTCTATTTCGTATTGCGGAAATTGTAACGGGAAAGCGTGTCAGAGTCGCCTGTCGAGTCTTGACAAGTAATTTCAAAAGACATACACTTCGAGATATGAGACTATCATGTGTATCACGATCGGATTGATATTTATCGTCGCTCAAACATTCTAATTACAAATCTGGCCTCAGTCATAAGGGGACTAGTCATTTCGCGATCATTTGCATCGAAATGATAAAACGCGCGTTCCATGCTCATGAATTTATCCGAAATCCACCAATATTTCCGGATATTCTGCGTTCTGTCATTTCACGATGCATACAGTGATACTTAAAACATATGTTTTTTTTACTGATAAATGCGGTCGTGTAAAAGCTGAAAAATTGGCAAATAGAGAAGAGGTAGAGAAAATATTTTCAAACGGAAAAATGTTCTTGTATGTTTCCCTTAATATAACTTGAAATAAAATGTTCATCTTTTTTACTTCGCCAGATATTTCCTACGATTCTTGTCGACAAAGATTTTCAAATATTGAGGCTTTTTTGTCCGTCCCGTTCTTGTATCGCGCCACGGACGGTACAAGTTGGTGTAGCCACGCTGTTGTTATTATTGCGGTACGACTATATTGTTCTACGGGACTACGGAATAGTTACGGTTATGGTTCTCGACGAGACAGCACTTTGACTGAGAGAGTAGTAGCTAGTTATACAGGCGTTTCCGTCGTCGCTCGCCGCACCTCGAAGCGCACGCGAAATTCCTGCCGTTAAAAAGATAGGGTCTTATTTCTCGCCATAGTCTCGCTTCTCTCGAGAGACGAAGAATATACGGTAATAAAGGCATTCACGTAAACGGCACGTTTATCTTGGGAATGACGTAAGTTGGAAGTCGTGGTGCCTGTCTAACATCAATTTCAAGGAAAAGTGTGTGTCGATAGGGAGTTTGTATTAAAAAAAAAAATACATTTTTTTATATATGTAATTTAAATATATATTATTATAGATTTATTTATAAGAAAATTTTAAATTTTAATTAATAGAAAGGTATTAAAAAATTAAATTAGAATTTAATAAAATTTAAATTGTGAGAAAACGATTTTGATTGGTTGGAGGGCGTGACGTCACACAGTGCAATAGTTTCAAACGTTTGATCATTAATTGGATATTTTAATAAATAAAAATATTGTGTTGTCACTGTATATATTGGTTAGGTTTGAGGAGACGCTATTTCACGCTATTTAGCGCTATTAGCTTCTCCCCGAATGCAGATATTGCACTGTGACGTCACATCGCGTTCGGTCGTTTCCGAATCGTATTGGACAATTTCAAATAATGTAATTTTTATTATTAATTTTCTCGCTTAATTTGCGTTAAAAATTTACGAAAAAAATAATTACATTTAAAACTATATATAAATTATAAAATGCAATTGTTTTTCAAAAATCATGCAAACTCCCTATTAACGCCACGAATCGATTTTAACAATTTTACAGTTTAATTTCATTTTATCGAAGTTATACAGATATCATTTTTTAAAATATCAATAAGATATAAATAATATTTAAGAAAATATATTGTTTTATTGAGGTATTAATTCTTTTTTTTGTTTACAGAAACGTTAATAGTTTGCAAATAGAAAGAATAGAGGGTTCTTTATCTTCCATTTAGTTAAATATACTTTAGATTTAAAAAAATAAAATTCTGCATTATAATTATCGAGATATTTAATATTGAAGATTAAATATCGCGAAAAAAGAACGTCATCAAATATGTGATGTTGATGAAGAATTCGTTTGAAGCGTTTTGTTTTACGTAGAACAGATATGGCAGATGTTTCCCGTAAACGACGTCATCTCATATCGTCGTAATATGATAGAACAAATGCAATACACTTTTTTTTTATAATATTATATAACGTATCCATTTAACTTTAATGCATACGTTACATAGACGCGAAAGTATCGCTCGAATAAATCTGCTATTGTTACGTTTTCGATTTTATTATCGATGTACAAACGGAGAACAATAGAAGAATGCTATAAAGATAACGCGAAGAAGAGGTTTATATAAAAAGAAAAAAAAAAAAAAACTGAAGCGGAGAAGCTGCGCGTATGCACAAAGTATTACGTAAAACATATTGCAGTCGTATCAGATACGTAAGCCTGAGGATAATAATGTGGACAGATTTGTGAAAATGTCGGAATAATGCGGAGAGACGGGGAAAGGAGAAGGAGAAAGAGAGGGGACAGGGAGAAAGGATCTAAGAACAAAGTGTGGGTTAAAAGAGCGATGATAACATGTGGAAAACGAAGGGTGGCGGACGGGCGGCGTTGCTCGAGAGAAAGGGTGATTACCCGAGCGGAAAAAAAAAGGCGGGGAGGCGTGCGTTACACGCGGAAAGGAGAAACGACGCACGCCTGGAGGATCACAGGACGGAGAAAGACAGAGGTAGAGGATGGAAAGTAGGCTAACGAGATCCTGCGGTAGTGCGAAGACAATGGCAGCCTCTCCCCTGCTTGTTCATTCTTTTTCCAACGCCCTTTTTACCCGGCATCCCTTAGACGAAAGGAAAGGGAAGCAAAATACCGAGAAAAAGTGGTCGACGAACATTAGGCCGTAATTAGATTCTCGAGTGTGTCGATCGTAGTTGCAATTGCGGTTGTTCCGCCGAGACGAGAATGCAAAATACTGCACAGAAAATAGAAACGCAAAGTGCAAGTAGATATTGCACGTGAAATATTGCCACATCCCCACGGCTCCGTTTCGTATTTAACGTTAAATGCAATAGTTTTAAATCTACGTGACATCAATTTCTAAATGTAAAAGTTTATTTCAAACGTTTAATACACGGTATATATATATATATATATATATATATATATATATATATATATATATATATATATATACGAAAAATTTTCTAATCAATAAAAGGAAAGTTTAATAAAACGGTGCGTATTCGTCAGCTTTTACTTTTTAATATTTTTAGGATTTTATTTCTTAAATTTATTGATTTTAATAATTAAAAAAAAAACATTTTCATCGACATGATTATTTTCAAAACAATCCACCCGTAATGTTTATTTAAAAAGAAAAAAAGAAAAAAGATGTAACACTCGTTTGAGAAGTTGAATATATATGTATGTTATATATACGACGAAGTAGAAAAAGTACGCTTTTTCTCTCCGTTTCTGTCCAGTGAATTCCGGATTGCACTTTTCCTTCCGCTTGATTAAATCCGATCGAGCCATCGAGTAAGATCGGCAGAGACAAGCTTGCTGCAATCGCATGTTGCACACACGGAAAACTTTCCACGCCATAAGTATTCGCTCGAAAATTGCCACTGAGAAGGCCAGCGAGAGGTCTTATTTCGGAATCGAGAGATCCCCAAGAGAGAGAGAGAGAGAGAGAGGAGCAATGGAACAGTTGCATTCAGCCGGAGGCTGGAAAAGGAAGCGAGACGAGACAATCCCGCGAGAGATCGGACGACGCATTAGATTGCTCCGAACTCTATCCGAAACACGCCCCCGGAAATTTGAGAGAGAACTTGGAACATACAGAGTATTTCAAAATAAACCAAAGAACTTTGAATTCCGATAAAAAGTTTCCTCCCAGATAAATTCAAAGTCTAAATAATTAAAATATTTAAATAAACTTTTCTAGATACATTATACATGGCAGAGTAAATTAATTTCTCACTTGATAATCTTTGAGAATACATAATAAAGCAAAAAATTGTGCTCTATAAAATTTTTGTTTATTCTAAAATTGTTGCTATATATCTAATCAATTTTTTTTCCACCGTCTAACCTTTTGAGTCATAACGGGTCACCCAGACACCCACCTTTTTTTCGTAGTTTTTTTATTGTTTTAACTACTTTTTTATCAACAAATACCGGATTTTTTGTTTCTACAGAGTCTCTAGAACATCAATAAGTGTAAAAAAATATGAATAGTCAATAATTGTTAATTGCAAAAATACCATATATAAACAAACAGTCAAAATTAGTACTTTTTTTTACGAAAAAATGCATTGTCTACTAATCTATTATGATAATAAATACGGCAATTTTTTTATAATCTTAGTACACTCTAAAGTATTTTTTTACAATTTTCCATCGTATTATTTTTGTTAAATCCTCCTTTTTTGATAAAAAATATATAAAAAACAATATTTTCTGTTCTAAATTGAAAGTAACAGTCGTATTCTTTTTAAAATTTTTTTCTCTGAAGGTTCTTTTAGATCGCAAATCTGAGTGCAAAAGGAAAAAAAATTTAATTTCCAAAATTTAATATACGGTCCAATATGGCGGAAGTAAAATTTTGTCTGCCATATTGGATCCGTATCTTGAATTTTGAAAACCTGACAACGGGTTCGTAATCAGCGACCCCAAAAATCCTTATATACGAAATTTTATAAAATACTGACAATTAGAAAAATTCGTGACTCAAAGGATTAATGCACGAGCGGAAATTGCTTTGATTAAATTCCCCGCATATTAAATGAGCGCTGATTTTAGATTAGTTTTAATCAAACTGACGAGCGACCCACGCAGTATTACATACGAGAGCCTCCCGCGCGCATAGAATTATGCATTCGGCCGCAACTGCATCCCGCAACAAATCGCGGACGTCACGCATGGCGAACGGATCGGCATAATTTACGAGCTCGAATGCGAACGCATCTCATTCCGATCGCACCTGTTCGATCAGAATGGCTCGGCTGATATACGGCTCTGTGGTTGACCTGATTCGATGTAAGGACAATAGAGCGATCGTATCATAATGGCAGGGTGTTTGCTGATGGAAATCCGTCTCCCATGAATCATAAACACGACAAATTAATTATCCGCCTGTTTGTCTCATTTCAAATCTGAATAACATCATCACTGTCGATATCTTTCTCTCTCTCTCTCTCTCCCTCCTCTCTTCTTTTCTTTTTGTTTTGTACATAATTTGAATAAATATATTAATTTAGTTTAAATTACATGCGCTTTTGCAAGAATATGTTTGAAAGAGAATGCAGAATAATTTTTTCCCTAAAAAGTTTTTATTATGCAACTAACGTGCTTGTAATATCTTTAATATCATATTTTTATCGTATTTATCTAATTTATAACATTGCTTTATTTATTTTGTTATTGAAAAAAAATTGGAATATTTTTACTTTATTTAGTTTTTATAAATAATTGTGCCTCTATTCTCTCTATTCGCTTTTGTTTCATTTCTTTTACAAACTCCGGAACCGAAAATCGATCGCGAGACTTGTGGTGCTCGAACGTGTAGCTAGGTGGAAAGCGTTTTCCCGCTGTCGATGATATTGTATATATATATATATATATATATATATATATATATGTATATATATATATATAATATATATTCGACAACAGGTATCCGAAAACAGCCCAGAAAACCGATGTCGCGACGTCGGTCGTGAATCGCTGAGATCGAGATAAACGCCATTCCCTCCTGGCTCACCTATAACACGCTACAGCAACGATAATAACCGGAAGCGCATCGAAATGAGTCCATTATCACTATGGCTGTCATGGAATCCCTCGTCCTCGTTTAGCGATATATCGGTGCATGGAAATTAGCTGCTATTAACTACGGCTTGATCCTATAAATATCGTCCGAAGGGAAAATCTGTTAATTTTCTCTTTTTGCGGCGAAACTGAATAGTCACGATCATTCGTTCCATCATATAAAAATACTTGGATTATTCAACATATGATACAGCTTGATTTTTTCGTCGATATATAATATGTGTTTTATATCAAAAAAGTAAAACTTAAACGAGATTCTAAAGTATAATAAAACAGTAGGAGAAGAGAGATTTCAAGGATGTTTAGCATCTACAATCGGAGAAAAAAGTAGTCGAAATTCACGAATATATACTTTTCTCATATATCTTAATATATGATTATTATAAAGATTGCATAAAATCTTATTATTTATTCATAGCTAGAGTGTAGAAATGTATTTTCCAACTTCTGTTGCTTTTCTTCGGAGAATTTTCGTGTTTCTTAAATTATAATGAGAAACTTTTATCATTGACGGTACCTCGATTTCAACATTACAGCACAAAATTTGAATTATAAAAGTAAAAGAATTTACTCGTACAGAGTAATTTAAAATGTCGGAATAAAAATTATAATAGTGAATAATGAGAAAATATAAAAGATTTTTAACTATTTCTTTAATAAATAATAATTCATCAATAATCATTTCTCCGAGAAGAAAGAAACGTGGCAACATGGTAATTTTTCATAAGTTGCTCAAATTGTAAATTGACATATGAGGCCTAGTCGCTTCTCGCTTACACGTTTGTATATAGAGGTTTCTTTAGATGAAAAGATAGGTTAATTAAAATGTCAAAAGAAAGCTCAGCTGAATGTTATGTTGCCACGTTTTCACAATAAATAATATATCATTTCGGATAATAGGACGAAATTGAGAAAATTATATTTAATATCTTTTCAACTAGTCAGCATTTGACCAAAATTATGTGATCAAATATTTCCTCTATATTTAAACTATACTATTGCAAATTTTGAATAAATTCCTATTGTTGTTTCTATTTATTTTAGCTCTTAAATCAACACGATCACAGGTTTTTTATAAGATAGAAAATCTGTAATCGTATCAATTTAAGGGCTAAAAAGAACAGAAATAATTATATTTATACTTATTTATATAAATAATTATATTTATAATTATATTAATACTTTTACTTATAATTAGATGCACAAAATAATTATATTTATAATAATATCGACGGGTAAATTCATTGCAAATTAAAATCCTTATAACTTTTGATTGCTTCAGTGAATCAACTCTAGGTTTTTTTATAAGTCTCTGAACATGTATCAGAACAATCTGTGCAAATTTTATTAAATTCCTATATTTTTAAAAATAGGTACTAAACATCCTTAAGTAACGCGATAACACTTTTTTGATTGTACCAAATCAAGAAATATATAAGAATGTCTGATCAAAATTGACATGATGGACATATAAATTACACGTGTCGGGTGGATTTTTCGCTTCGTCCGTAATAATTAATAGCTATTAACGAATTCGATTCGATAAACTGCACTCTAGCGAAAATGTAAGAATGATACGAAAATCGACGTAATACCTTCGGTGATTAGGATTCGGAATGAAAGCAACAAGTGGCGCACGATATCTCTCATTATCGCCTGATTATGGATAGACCCTCGTTTCTTTTTTATTTAAGATTAAAGTTAAAAATTTTACGGCGACTTATCGCGATATGTTCAATCGAACTATTAATAATCGATAACAAATGTGGACATGCAAAATCTTGTATTATTCGTGTTTTATCCTTGTGATTTTTTTGCACTAAAAGCGACAACTGTGTATTACATTACAATCGAATTTAGACATTTGAATCGAGAGTCAATCTTTAAAATCAATTTTTATATTTCAAGTAAAAGGATTAGAAATGCAAGAATGATAAATTGTCCTAAAAATTTCAATGATAAGAAAAGAAATACTTTATAAAATTATTTATTATTTTTCAGAGAAATAAAAAAATCTTTTTCTATCTTTTTCTGTTTTTTTATTTCATTTCTGATCATTATTGTTCTGATAAATTGTGACAGATTAAAAAATTAAAAAAAAAAATGTTTGAAAAAGACAAACGATTTATGATAAATTGAAATTTAAAATTTTTGTTTTTGGGATTTATTCAAAAAGAATTGACACGTTGGCTTATGCCGTGCAAGCAAATCCTCTATATATCACGCAGCATTTCGACATGCACTTGCACATCCCATCTCAAAGTATCAGAACGTGACGGTAGCTTTTTCGAAAGTTTGTCCGCAGCTTTTTCATGCATTTCTTTATCTCTAATCCATTCGTTTGCGGGAATTTGCAATATATTGTCGAGAAGAGAGAATATTGGGAGAGTATTTTTATCTCGTTTTTTTTTAAATTTTACATCTTATGCATACACTACTACTTATTATTTTACGCAATTATTTTTCGGCCGATTCGTTTAAAAAAAAAAAAAAAAAAAGTGAGTGTTTATTGTTAATAATTTTTTTCCAATAATAAAACTCAACGTGCTCGCTTTTGGATATTTTTTTTTTTTAGCAAAGATTAATGTCAATTCTTTTTGAAAAGAACTAGTTTTGCGAGTATCTCCCTTTCAGATCTCGCGGAAATGCAATCTTTCAGGGTGGGTCGCGATAATTCTGTTAATGCACACATGTCGTGCAGCTCTAACGAGTTATAATCAGTCGAGCACCCGGCTGAGTACAGTTTAATGGTTTATTCCCCGCATTAGGCACCCTTCTAGTCCCTCTTTCTCACCTTGGTTTCTACCCGCATCCTCTCCTCTCTAGTTTGCGTCTCTTTCTCTTTCTCTCTCTCTGTCTCTATCTCCGGACTTCCACAATAATGCGAGCTCCATCGGCGGGATAGGACGACGAACGCGCAATTTGCGGCCGAGCTCTGGCTTTCTCGAATAATTGATGCAATTTCCGGGTTGCAAGCGAGCTGCGAATGACCCCGAGAATTTGGATTTTGGGTGGATTCACGAGATGCTCACGTCACAAAGTGAACATTAATTTCCGCGCTCTCCAAACAGCATTAAACCGCGAATTTTCTAAATAACTACATTCATATTTTCATACGGTTGTAAAATAATTGCTAATTCCGATTTAAAGCCTCGTACTTGTAACGCAATCTTACAAAAAAAAAACATACAGGCTTTAAATAACGTTACGAGAGTTATGAAAAGTACAATTTATATTTTTTTAAATATAAAAATATTTTTCTATAATACTTGTCGACGCAACGATATTTTTATAAAATAATTTTTATTTCGTGAAAACAAATACAATATAAAGGAATATAATATATACAATGAAAGCAACGTAATGGTTTTCTGTTTAACCGACAATCCGTTTGATTTATCTTTCGCATGCTTGCAAATATTTATTGCATATCCATAAACATTCACGAGATTATGCTAAAAACATGACTTGCACGATAAGCGATGATAACGTACACGAACGCATTTCGTTGTCGCGGCTACGTGAAACGACAGACACAGAGAAAGAGAGAGAGAGAGAGAGAGATTGCGGGATATCGCCTAACTACCGTTGACTTCGGGCTAATTCTATTAACCATCCCCGGCGGGTCTAGCCGCGCTCTCTACTCGCGTTCCTACGGGATTAATTTCGCGGCTTCGTTCGCCAACGTCGTAAGTTTCCGCGTCGTCTAGCCCTATCCGGCCCCACACCGAAAAAATCATATTCTCATTTCAAGAATATACCACTTATTTTTAGAATATCTTCCTTTAAAATAAGCGCCAAGAGGATTTTCTTAACTAAAGACAGAAATCCTTTAAAAAATAGAAAAGTATTAGATATTCTTAATATGTAAGAAAATATATACACTTCTAATCTTGAGGCTTTCGTGGCCATTAGAATTATCTAAACTGGGGACTTCCGGATGGATGCCGCGTGATTAAACAGCGTAATGCACGCAATGACGTTTCGTAAACGTTGGAATTTGCATCTTCAGGGCTAAGAGCCCCGATACTGAGCTCTCTTGGGTTGGGGTTCTTATATCTTGCGAGAGGTTTTTCTATCTACGGGAAAAATATACCGTTATACCCTCTAGTGGTGTAAGCGCAAATAGGATTTGTATGATACAATTTAAGAATATTTTCTTTATTTCATATACTATTCTTAACAAAAGATCATCAGAGGGGAATATTCTGAGTTTTTTATAATATTTTATTGAGGAAAGCTTTAGAAGGAATTCTTCTAAAATAGAGAATACAATTTTTTCGGTGCATGATCGACGACTCTCTTCCCTAACCACGACGGCGACTTTTTCGACAAGCCTGATGTTTCCTATCCGCTAATGGCATATCTCTTCTTTATCGCATTTACCTTCTGCGCTTGCCAATTGCTCTGATTCTGATTTTAATTTTTTTATTTATTTTTTATTTTTATTTTTGCAATTAACTTAATAAAAACACATCCTATGTTATTGATTACAAATATTTGTCGAATAAAAAAAAAAAATACAAGTTATGAATATTATACATAAAAAACTTTTAAATATAGAATTCAGTTATATTCTGTAAAAAATTGAGGACGAGTCTTTCCCAAGAGATTAAGCTGGTTTAAAAATTTGGTATCTTTCCGATGACGTTTTGACTTTTTAAACATGATTTGGGATGATATGATTTCTTTATTGGTTTATTTTATTATATTTATTCGTTTAATAACTGATATTGTATAGGCAATCGGTATAAATCTATATTTTCGCATTAATCGTCGCTAGAAAAATTGGAATATTCAGAGTGCAGAAACATCGGATTAATTCGTATTATGAATATTTGATCGCACCGTGCAGAACGCGGCTGAATGAACTTTAAAAAGCTTCCCCGGATGCAAATTAATGCATACTATGAAAAAAACCGGCAGGCCAGCAGAGGCGGCTTTTGCAATATATATGCGAGTCATAATTAAGTTGTAGATTAGTTTTAACAGATTAAACAAGAATAAATCGTAAACTAAACCCGTATGCAAATTATATCGAATCTCCTCTGTTAGCTAATTATAATAAATAAAATTCACAACGATTTAAATGACAAACAAAGTTTCATTGATCAAAGTTTTGAGAGACGTCTAAAGAGTCTTTTTGACGTTTTCTACGTCTGTGTTGTCTGAAGATAAATGAGCAAGCAAATTCAATATTTATATTAATAATGAATTTAAAGCGACATTCTCTTTATTTTACTTTTTGATTTTATGTCAATTTTTTTATTAAATTGCATTAAAAATTTGTAAAAATAACACGAAAAAGTAATGCGGACGCATCAATTGTGTGTGTGTGTGTGTGTGTGTACTTTATATAAAATTTTTTCATATATAAAATTGTTAAAAAAAAATCATTATTTTTTTAACAAAGTTCAAAATGTTTCTTGTATATGATACTTTCTTTTTAAAACGTATATACATTAAAGGGGGGATACCGAAGTACCGACCGAGTTTCTAACCTAACAAAACAATATATTTACTTAATATAAAGTTGCAATTTATATACATAAAATAAAATAGGTTTTTCCCTCTCAGAATTGCATGAAAGAATATTTGTGAACTTTTAGAAATGAGCTTAGAAGCCTAGAAAAAAAGTATTCCTTGAAAAACAAATGTTGTACTGCACAGGGGAATACTTTTTTCCAGGCTTCGGTCGGTACTTCGGTATCCCCTTAATTACTATAATTTTTTTCCTCTCATTGACTCTCTTTTCGCGCTTTTGTTTTATTTGTCAAAACAGCACTTTAAGAGCTATGTAAATGGAAAACTTTTCTTTTTTTTCCAACTTTAGGTCATCAGTGGCTGAAGACGAATCTCGACGTGGTTCCCGAATCGGGTTGGTCCGTCGATCCGTTCGGCCACGGTGGTACTATACCCTACTTTTTAAGGGCTTCGGGCGCAACGGGCACGGTGATCCAGAGGATACACTACGCGTGGAAGCAATGGTTCGCCAAGAAACAGTACGGCGATTTTATCTGGCAGCAGCCATGGGATCGCACCGGCTCCTCCGATATGCTCACCCACAATCAGCCGTTCGACATCTACAACATCAAGCACTCGTGCGGTCCGCACCCACACGTCTGTCTCAACTTTGACTTCCGCAAGATACGCGGCGAATACACCGAGTACTCGGTACGCGCCGTCGAGATCACACCCAACAACGTCAAGCAAATGGCCGAGCTCCTGTTGGAACAATACGCGAGAACCGGTTCGCTTTTCACTCACAACGTTGTCCTGATGCCACTCGGCGATGATTTCAGGTTCGTATAACTTTATTTCAAAATATCAAGAGATCTTCTCTCTTTATTTTAGAATTATTTATCCCCCCCCCCCATCTTATATATCTCTTTGTACTTGTTTATCGAACGAAATTGTTTATTTTATAAATTAATAACATTTGTAAGTTATCACCTTAATTATATATTATACATAATTTATTCTCATTCATCTAAATAAATTAAAGAAAAATAATTTTTTAAATAAAAATTGATCAACGTACATTATTATCAAAGATTAGATTAATGAAACAAAATGATACTTTCCATGTTTCAGGTACGACCACGCGATCGAGTGGGATCAACAGTACACGAACTACAAGATCCTGATGGATTACATAAACAGCCGCAAAGACGAGTATAATGCCGAGGTGGTGTTTGGCACGCCGAAGGATTATTTCAACGAGATACAGAAGCGCGTGGACAAGTTTCCGTCGTTGACGGGTGACTTTTTCGTCTACTCGGACATCTTCAGCGAGGGTAGACCAGCCTATTGGAGCGGCTATTTCACCACCAGGCCGTACATGAAGATTTTGGACCGCGAACTCGAGGCGAATCTCAGATCAGCCGAGATTCTCTATACAATCACGCTTAATCTCGCCAAGCGATCCGGCAAGGATATAAAACTCTACGAGACGTACTTTGAGAAGCTGGTGAAGGCCAGACGCAACCTGGGCTTGTTCCAGCATCACGACGCGATCACCGGTACCTCCAAGTCTTTCGTGATGAAGGATTACGCGTTGAAGCTCTTCGAGTCGATCTCAGACACCACAAGTTTACAGAGCTTTGCCATTCAGTCGCTGGCGGCTGTTACTAGCAGCAAATCCAATTCTGTTTATGTGCTAGCTGAATCTGACAGAGACAGCTACGAGAAGCTACCGAAGAAGATACCTATTGGCTTGAACGGTCACGAGACTAAAAAAATCGTTCTCTTTAATCCGTTGGCGCAGCCCAGGCAAGAAGTGATCAGTCTTAAGGTTACTTCGTACAAGATCAAGGTACTCGATCCACAAAGGAATCCGATACTTTATCAGATTGCGCCTGTGATGAATGCTACGAATATTATGCACGACGTGTATGTACTACTCTTCGTAGCCGAGCTGAAACCTCTATCGATCGCCACGTATCACTTGCAACAGGTCGATAAGGTACCGGTGGAAGCTATCTCAACGGTGTATTGCAGCCGTTGCGGCAAGGACAATGTCTTTCCTATCAAACCGATGCAGGTGGGCGATGTGCAGCTGGAGAATCAGCGAATGAAATTGTTATTCGACGGACAGACAGGCTTTCTAAAGAGAGTCACCAAGAAATCCACCGGTAAAATTATGCAGTGCGCCGTGCAATTTGCCGCGTACCCATCGGCTCAATTCCATAGCGGTGCTTACCTCTTTATGCCAGATCCGAACCTCCGGGACACGGACAAGGATGTCCTCGAGGCATACACGCCGCACCAAAAAATCTACATTGTCAGCGGCAGCCTCAGCTCTCGCCTCACCGTTGAGTACGGTAAATTGCTAACGCACCATGTGGCCATCTATCATCGTGACGGTGGCCTTGGCGAAGCTATCTACGTGCGTAACATCGTAGACTTTGAGACGCCGCCTAAGAATCGCGAGACGGAGATGTTTATGCGATTACAAACCGACATCTCCAATGGCGACCCCCCAGAGTTCTACACCGATCTAAATGGCCACCAGATGATTAAACGCACCAAAATTGAGCGCATCGGTATTGAAGGCAATTACTTTCCCATCACAACCATGGCCTACATCGAGGATTCGAGTCACCGATTGACACTTTTGGTGAATCACTGTCAGGGCGCGGCCAGCTACCAACCCGGCTGGTTAGAAGTGATGCTTGATCGCAGAACTTTGTATGACGACTCGCGGGGCATGGGCGAGGGTTTGCTGGATAATCGGCGGACTGTCATTAAACACTGGCTGCTACTCGAGGATATCAACGGTGAAAAAGACAAGTACTCGAAGCCGTCGTTATTCGCCAATCATCTAAGCAATGCTCTCAACTATCCGGTCAACATCTTCGTTGTGGACGGTAGCGAGCAAGAGGTCACCATGATGCCAGAGGTGCGACTGCTGAGCCAGAGCTTTCCATGTGACCTCCATCTTCTCAATCTGCGCACCAATCACGATCAGAAATTACCACACTTTCCGGTAAATAGCGCTCTTATGGTGTTATACCGGCAAGGCTACAGCTGCTCCGTAGGCGTCGACGTAGCCTTAAAACACTGTCCGCTCATCGAGCGCCTCGCCCAGGGGACCGCGTTCTACAAGCTCGACAATGTTAATGTCACCAAGACATCGCTGACCGGCACAAGGCCGGGTGCCCACCTCAAGGATGGTCTCCAAGAAATCGGTTTACAACCGATGCAACTCGAAACATACAATGTGAACTTTATACAATGATGCTAAGTTTGGCGATCGGTCGTCGATGTCTCTTGGGTTGATTGGTTGATGAAATTCCGATAATACGCAATATCTGCCCTTTCTGAACGACACTGCCGTATTAAATCGTACTAAATACTACCTCTTTAACTCTTCGTGTAATGTGCGACGTTGTCGGCGATAAAGGATGAAAATCCATGGAATAGGAAAATTTATGGAAAGTGCAGGTAATTACAAAAATTTCTTGCGTGAAATGGCACGAAATGAAGAAGAAGAAAAACAAATTATATTAATCGTTTTAGGACAGTTGAAGTAAACGATTGCTACTTTAATTAATTAACAAGATTAATAAAGTAATTTGAATTCGTTCAGAAAATAGATTAACAATTTTTTTCGTTTTATTGCGGAGAATTTTGATTTTTAATTTCCTTCAATTTGTTTTAACTTTGACAATTCTATCGGTTTAGAAATCAATTATTTGTGCCATTTTCTTCTACATTCAGTTTTCAAAACTTTTAATCGCTCCTATTCAGAAACAAAGAAAGAAAGTAAAAAGTTTTAGGACGAATTAATTATAAAAATTATAAATTATAAATTAAAAAGATTTATAAATTTCACAATGTCAACTATTGAATAGAATCAAGTGTATCACGTTAAAATTTTTTACATTACTTCCTGTCGAGAATTTTAACCAACTTCCGCTGGACGATCTTTCGTATCGATCGCATTACGTTTACACAGAAATTTTTCAGGACAGACAGAGTGCGCGTGTAAATAGAGAATTTGACCGATGCGACACAATTAATTGCTAATTATGACAAACGTGCAACGCGTGTATGCACGTGCAGTGTACATATTGTTCCTGTATGATGCGTTCCTTGCGTTTTATTATCGAACGACAGGAACGGAGGGTATAGAGGAGAAAGAGGGATGGAGATAAGCGAGAAATAAAAAGATGTACACGAAAATATATAAATACGTTAGTAATTTTACTACCGCGTAGTATGAGAGATCTGATTAATGTGTGTACGTATATTCGCTGGAACACGAGATCTTTCAAGGTTTATCCTGACCTACTTTGTTCAGTGAATTCGAAACGATTCTTCCATAAACCAATACGCTCTTCACTGACACAGCTTTAATTATATTTAGTAAGAAATTTTTTGCGCGTACACAACTATTCGAAATTCTTCTTTCATCTTTCGTAATCTTTTTATTATGTAAAAAATTTCAGTTTTTGAATTTCAATCGTAAACTTTCCTCTTTAACCCTTAAATTATTGGAATTTCTAATCAAATATTATTTATGTATGATAAAATATTTTTAAAAATTTTTATATTTCTCTTTAGGACAATTTTTCTTTGAAAAAGCAAGAAGTTACATGGAATACCGTTACAGTTTTTTGTTTTCTAATATGCGCAATGATAAAAATATTATATTTATATTGTAAAATATGATTAAAATATTGTTATAAAAAATGTTAAATTATAATTTATAATTTGCATTTAACTTGGCCTTGTAACAGCATTTTAACCCTTTGAGTCACGAATTTTTCTAATTGTCAGTATTTTATAAAATTTGGTATATAAGGGTTTTTGGGATCGCTGGTTACAAATTCGTCGTCAGGTTTTCAAAATTCAAGATGGCGGATCCAATATGGCAGACGAAATTTTACTTCCGCCATATTGGATCCCTATATTAAATTTTGGAAATTAAATTTTTTTCCTTTACATTCAGATTCTACGATCTAAAAAAACCTTCAGAGAAAAAATTTAAAAAAGAATACGACTGTTACTTTTAATTTAGAACAGAAAATATTGCTTTTTATATATTTTTTATCAAAAAAAAAGGAGGATTTAACAAAAAACAACACGGTGGAAAATTGTAAAAAAATTCTGAAAAATACTTTAGAGTGTACTAAGATTATAAAAAAATTGTCATAATAGATTAGTAGAAAATGCATTTTTTCGTAAAAAAAAAAGTACTAATTTTGTCTGTTTGTTTATATATGGTATTTTTGCGATTAACAATTAATGACTGTTTATATTTTTTTTACACTTATTGATGTTCTAGAGACTCTGTAGAAACAAAAAAATTCGATATTTGTTGATAATTAAAAGTAGTTAAAACAATAAAAAAGTACGAAAAAAAGGTGGGTCTGAGTGACCCGCTGTGACTCAAAGGGTTAAAGAAAATAATAGAAACTGTACCAATTCATTATTTTTTTTAGGTAAGAGTAACGAGTTGCTTTTTAAAATTGATAACTCAGCAACATCAACGAATTATTTTTTAGAGTAAAAAAATGATGCTATTTTTCTGAGAAAGGAATACGAGAAAGGAAACGGTAACTAGTTACTTTTATAAAGTAACTTTTCACTCTTGTTCCTCTTCACAAATGTAGATCTTTTCTTCTAAAGAAAAGGAATGAAATAACCACAGAGACATGAAAGGGGCCAAGAAGCTAGGCCTACGAAAAAGGAAAAGAAGAAGAAATTTGATTAAAATTTCAAATTGATAATTTTGTTCGCGTGATAGATTCCCGTAGGCAGACTGACTGACATAACTACGGACAGTTCTTTCATTAAGAGAACGTATAGATACATATGTATGTATATACATATATATATGTATTGTACATATCAAAAATCGTAACTCGTTCTAGAGTAGTTAACGATACCGTAGATAATGTGACCTTTGTGATAGTGAACGATGTAAAGAAAATCTCATACATCTATTTTCGTATGTCAGATATTTTGCTATCGGCCCATCCTCTCTTTCCCTCTCTACGAATACCGATATTAGTAAGTGTCTTCTTATAAATGAAGCGGGGACATAATTCGGAGATTCTCTCCGCGAGATCCGAAAGTATAATAAATTGCGTGTGTTTTGCAAAATGTGTGTGCCAGGCGAGTTATCCTTCAGAGATGACGCGAGAATCTCCGCTTGACGACAAGGTACCAAGATAATTTTTATTATATTGTAAATAATTCGATAATTTTACAATCTCTCTCTCTCTCTCTCTCTCTCTCTCTCTCTCTCTCTTTCTCTCTCGAATAATTCGAACAAATCGATAAACGATTGTGGAATCAATTTCGCTTGTTTTCATCTTCTAAATTGTTGTACTTTGTACTATATACATTGAAAATTGATAATAATGTATATATTTTTTTTCATGTTCTACGCGTAACTTTTTACGATTATGAGAGTATAAATGACATTGCGACTCGTTAATGATATATATAAATACATGGCAGAATTTCATTGCGATATAATATCGCGCGATTGTTCCCAGACATCTTCCACTTTCATAGAGAATCTCCAAATGTCCCTTTTTGCAGCTGTACGTCAGTTCTATAAATAATTTGTACATATTAGATTAATTAATAGAACGTTGCGTGCAGTTTCCGTACGAGCAGATTGTCGCACTTTTATATAAAACCAACAAACGTTCTTCTGAGACGCCTCTTATGCGGAATATTATAATTATTTATTATAATAATTATTATAATCGAGAAGGAATGAATTTTTTTAATTGGCGTAAAAAGTAAATCATGTATGAAAATTTTGTTCCTTAGGATACATCATATTTATAAAATATACCGTGCGAATTTATGGCTCCCCTCTTGGTGACTATAATATTTCTTGTATGATTTCGCCGGTGTATAAAATTCTTGTTCGAGATTTTAAATCATGAAATCTTTTTTAGAGTTTTTAATTTATTTTTACAGTGTAATAAACTGTGTAGTGCAATTATTATTTTACATTTGCATGATGATTACTAATTGACGTGTGTTTTATAATTGTAATATTATCGTTGAAAGATGTTACAATCCAGTTGCGATCCATTTGCTTTTTCAGCGTTACACGATATATTTATCGTGAGTAAAAATTATATTTTAACCAAGTACAATTTATTTTCGATCATCATTAGTGTCAAATTGTCGTTGTTGTGCGATCTCAATCGTAGATTCTCTATTTCCTGGAGCGAGTTATTTCAACGAATTCAAATCGCTCATCGCAATTTGATAAAAAATGTATATATATATATATATATCGATAAAATATATATATATATATATCGATAAAATGCGCAATATCGTTTCTTACAGAGTTGGAAAATTAAACGAGCTCGTTGTTTTCACGATACGATGTTTCGATTATTTCGCCGTGTAGTTAAGCTTTGTAAGTATCGATTATTGCAATTTTTTCAAGAAACTTGTGTAGCTCTAATAAATTTCATGCTTTACGAGCGATCGTTTATACGAGTTTTAATGGGACGTCGTCCATAAATAGAGGATCGTCGATGAAATGATTAAAAACCGATAGATGAAGAATAATAGAAAATAAAGGACGAGTGGATGATGCGCGGGTAAAGTGTAATAATAAGATTCTCTTTCGTGAGGGAACATGCTCTTGTGCTAATTTTTTTGCTACTATTCTTGTTGCGCATCATCGCGTTGGATCTTTGACGACGAAAAAATGTTTGTAAAAACAAAAAAAAAAGACAAATTTTATTTATATTATTTATATATTTATTCGTTTATTAGGTTAGCAATAATGCGGGTGTTTTTATTCTGCTATATGCGATTTAATAATTGTAAAAATCTCTGATTCATTAATTTTACGATATTGTTTTATTATCGTTTCTATTTTAGAATTGTTATCTTAATATACACTAACAACGTAATGCACTGCCCTCGATACATATATCCAGTCGTCCGCTTCGTTTAAGTTTAAACATAAAAAGAAAAAAAAAGAAAAACGAATCAAAAAGCAGCGCCTTGACAAGCAAAATTCGTTGTAGACATTTTAAAAAGAAACACAGAGTCACAACATTTTCGCGAAATACATAATATTCTATTCGAGATCAGCAAGTGTTGATGATATGCCCGATAACCACTGTCGCGATAACTACTGTCCCTGTAATGATATTGTAATATATTGTATGTTTTGTGCTGTCGTTAGAAAACGAAAGAAAAATGGAGTTCTATATCAAAGAGTAAAAATTATATTATTACATGTTCACGACTGTAGTTGCTCGAGCGACTCGGAAATAATTTATTACTTGGAATCGCGCGAGCGCTACCCTATTCGAGATTGGCGGATGACGACGATTACGATATCGATATTCCTTTTATGTTATACGATGTAATATTATATTTATTAAATAAAATTAGTAACTGACGTATTTTGATCAACCGCCTTGTTCTTCGTGCTGAAATACACACACGTGCGCACACACACACACTCTCCGAATAGAGGATGGCAGGAAGATAATCAAGGATTATGTAGATTCGATAAAAATCCAATCTCGTTCTCACGTTATCTTGCAGATACGATAATGCGCTTAAATAGGTCAATTACTATTTTTTCTTACCATACTGCAACACATCTTTTTATCATAGAAAAGATTTTTTTAAATATTTTTTCACAAGTATGAAACTACATGAGAACCGGGGTGGATATTTTTTCCTCTTAAACTTAAGATTAGAAGATAATACTAATAAATATGCAAAAAAATATATATATACACACCCACGGTACATCGGAAGGAATATCGGGGCTAAACGTTAATCGATACCGCTTCTTGGTATATAACTCTCATTAATGGTGAATATGCGATATTCCTGGCGGTGATAAGCGTTCATTCTCGTGGCGATATCACCTATTGACCGCATAATTGAATCCGTAATAAGAGGGATTGCAAACGCAGAATCAAGAAAATTGTGAAGTAGCCCCCTTCACGCAAAGCGGACTAATTTACATATTCCACCCTTGACGATGCTTAGGGGACCTCTTTTTCAAGTCCGATGTCTTTTGTATATTGCCGAGTCAGATAAAATCGTGAGCACGAGGCCTGGATATTTATCCGGATTATACCGTATCATAAAATCGTAAAAGAAGAGCTTCACAATTTACAGAAATGCGAAAGCACGGAAAGTCACGGATCTGTCTGATAATAATATTTTTTAAATTTAATTTTAACTTTTTCAAATGAATTTAATCTCATAGCACTGAGAATTGTTTCGATTTATATTTTTAATTTATTCGATGTATACAACTGCCCCCAACTGTCAGAGAATATTCGATTCTTTCATGCAAACTCCCTATTCAAAGGAAAGAAATAGTTGTGTCGAGACATACGCGCAATTTCCAATTTTCTGAGACAGACTGGATTAATTAATAAAACGCATATTCGCGTCCTTCTCGCGATGATTTAGCCCGACGTAGGCGGAAAAATAAGATTTCCACCGTTCCGTCCCGACAGCTGAAATAAACTCCGCGCGCGCGCATGTCTTCGTTATACAAGTTTTAATTACAATCGATTCAATTTCCTTTTTCGCCGAGGACAACGGAGTTTCCATTCGCTCGCCCACCGGGATACTTCGTCAGCTCGTTCATGAACCTGACACTCGTAATGGCCCTCCGTTTACCGCCTCCGTAAGATCGGAGGGTGGTCTTTTTTCCGACAATTCCTCCCGTAATCATCAGGAAATACAGCAGAAAATCGCGATTAAAAGTCTACGTTCATTTTCTTTATTTCTTCACGTAGTCGCGCGAGGATTTTCTATCGTTTAATCGCGAGAATTTTATCGCTATAATTGTATGGTACAAATAGTGTACAATAGGGCAGAAATGCGCCAAGTTTTATTATATGTATATCGCGCGTTATAAATTTACAGCATTTTTAATATTCCTCATTTTATTGTATTGAAAATATTTATATCGGAAAAATAATTTTTTTTTTTTTTTTTTTGTCTACCTAGATTAAATTGGATAATAAAATAAAACAGCGTTTTACTTTGAGGTACTAAATACTTCTTCCTGAAACGAGATGTTCTTCCATCGATAAAATGCTCGCGACTCTGAAAGTTAATGAATAATTTGCATTTTTCCGCTAGAAGATTATACGCGCACTATAAGATGATATCGCGCGAGAATCGGCAGAGATCGCAGAATTTATTCAAAGATATTCAAAGGAAAACGCCAGTGATTTTCTTTGTCGCGAGATTGACTGTGGCAAGAAAAGCTCGATGGAACGAGCGTCGCTTAGCCGCTTCAGTTATGAATATTTATAAATCTTAACCCGCTGTTACATAAGTCAAGCGAATCGATCGAAACTTTTTTTTTTTTTTTTTTTTTCAGAAGATTGCTCTTTCAATGAAACGCGAAGCGCATCGCATAAATAATTATAAGGCAATTATAACTCCTTTTCAAAACTGATCGAATTATATAACAAAAGCACTCTGTGTTACTATATCATTATATAATAATTCATTTGTAAAAGCTGTTTACAAATTAAAAATTTTTAAAACCGTATAATGGAAATTAAAAGATAAATTACACAGATAGATATAAATTAAAAATATACCGTTAAAAAATACACTCTTAAAAAATCTCTATGAAAATTTAATTTTGAGCTTCGATTAAAGTCATTTATTTTTCATGGTTACAATTCATAATGAATACATATTAGCCGGTTCGATATTTATTTTCAAACGAGAGATTATCTCAAAATTGTTGAAAAAAGTCATAAAAATAAAATTCACAGACTCACTTATGATTACCATTTGATACGTATATCATAGTAATGGGTGATTTTTTTTAGAAACAATCGATTTTTGAATCAATCTTGAATCGAAGTAGCTGAGATGGATTTACTAAAAAAATCAGACCAAAAGAATCGATTTCCTAAAAATCGATCTAAAAAATCAAAACTACATAACAAACATTAAAAAGTCATAATTTTGTAAGATGGATTATATTTGCATAACTATAGTAAATTATGTTTTACTTTAAAATAATTTAATTTATAAAATTATTTGACAGTTTCGGAGACACTCCAAAATATTTTAAAACTTTTTTTTTTTTTAATATATTTATTCAATTTTCCATTTGTACGTATAACTAACACTGTGTGAAAAGCGCCACTTCTGGCACCACTAAACGTACGTAATAACGAATATCAACAGATCGAAATTCGATTTTCTACAAAAAGAATCGATTCGTATAAGAATCGAACGGAAAAGAATCGATTTTTTTAGGAGAAAGATCGATTTTCTGAAAATCGAATCGAGATCGCCCATCACTAGTATATATATATATACCCAGGTAGAACATAAAACTCATAATGATATCATTATGACGTCATCGTGATTTTATTTATCACTTAAAAGTTACCTAAACAAAAATGATTAAAAAATGAGTTAAAGATGACAAAAAGAATCATAAATAATTTTTAAGTTCAATAATCGCATATATAATTTTAAAAAGATTATGTTAGTTAAATATAATTAAAATATACATGAATAATTAAATAAACAAGTAATTGCGTAATATATATAAAAAATGATATAATATGAAAAATAAGTCACCAAAACATTGCCAAAAGTATATCAAATGAGATCATTATGATTTTTCTAAAATGACTTTTAGGTGACGTCATAATGATGCCATTATGAGTTTCATGTTCTACCTGGGATAAGACGCGATCATTTCGTCATCACCTCTTCTTGCATCACGCCGACGCTTTTACACCAGGTAATTAGCGCGAAGACAATCCCGAGACGCACAGTAGATAACTGAGAATCTCGTTAGGAACCACGAAGAAACGAAGGTGTTGTACTCCCTCTTCCCTACTGTCACCAACGTCATCATCCACTAACGTCGCGTCTGATGAGCGAAGGGTAGAGAAAGCTGTACTGTATCGTGACGCTAAAATATTGTACAACGAGTCTTATAAAGTCGACGTAAAGGACCGTAAGGGACGTCCCGGGTCCCGGGATTTCGTTAGTCGTCCTCAGTCGCGTTCCGTTAATTTATATGGAAATATAAGCAGTCCCGCGTGGATTATGTAAGCCGCGGCTGTGCTTCTTACCGCGCAACGTCTTGCAGCAAATTATTCCGATCGTCGTCGTCTGGGAGACAACGGGGCGAACCGAGATTACTCACCATCCGGCCTTGGCGCCTCTTCCTTGTAATATCATTAATAATTAGCGGTATCATGAGTCATTTAAACAATCGAAAACGCAAACGCAATCACTCGCGCGATATTTCATTAGTGGCTTATTAAAGTATCGAATCGAAATTATGTTGAACGTTAATTAATTTAAGGCTCCTGAGTAGTCACCGCGGCCATATTGAAATCGTGACGTCACACAGCGAGAAATAGTGAGAAATGACATCCTAATTTATGTTGCGACTGACATGTAAATAAAAACATATTTCAACGAAATAATACTACCAATCTCTTTAGCACACTTGTAAAAATGGACGGCTGGTAATCCTTTCTCCTGACAATTGATAAATAACTGTAAATTCGAAATGAGTCCGAAATGAACCCTTGAAATGCGGAAAAACACGATTTGACAGCTGTCGAAAGGAGAGGAAAATGTTACTTACACAGTTTATTCCTTATACAGCTTGGCAGCCGTTCATTTTCACAAGTTTCATAAATACGTTGCACATCACAACACTAGCAAAAAGCAAATAATTACGACGTAGTCGCAACATAAATTGGGCTGTTATTTCTCGCGTCTGACATATTTCCCAAAAGAGAGAAAGAGACAGAACTATATGTCGCCACCGTCGACATCGAAGTTCTGCGGTGAGTACTCAGGAGCCTTAAAACTTGACATGAAGAAAAAAGGTAGTGTCGCTATATAAATTGTAAGGAAATGCAAATTAAAAAATATTACGTATCCTACAGTGTTGTTCCTAAAAAAAAACTATACTACTATACCTACTATAAATGTAACGGAATTACTTGGTCAATTTTTTTTCTTGTCCATTTGTTAAGATTCGACATTTTGACAAGAATCTTTGACTCAACGTCGAAAACGAGATAGCACCAGTCGATTACCGCGTAGACAAGGATGCGAAAGGAGGGAAGGGGAAGGAGTATAGTTTTAATAAACGCACGTCTCGAGAGAAACTTTTCTCGTTGGGGTGTACCGTCTACCGCAGAGAGGGATATCGCTTTTCTTCTTGCCAACTTGGTGCTAGATGAAAATCCGTCTCTCCGCTTCAGCATGACGACGACGAGTCGGGTTTCATCAATTATACGGGCAATGAAGAACAAGAGGGAGAGGAGGGAGGACGCGTGTGCTCTTTTAAATATTCGTGCATATCTCTAGGATAACCAGGATAGTTTTACCAGGATCTTTTCCACGTCCATGAGCAAAAAAGATTTGGCAGAAAAAAATAAGAAAGAATTTACTACAATCTTAAATAAATAAATGTGATTTATTTACGCGGCGGAGAAAAGATAGTCTTTACTTTGTACAGGTGCAAATTTATAAAATAAACTTAAAACGATAAGTCGACCGTTTCACTAACTGCGAAGCAACAGTCTCCTAAGCGCAAAGGAGAAAGTTATATTGAAAAAGTTGGTCGTTGGCAAACGTTCAAGTATTCTATTGGAGAAGCGAACATTATTTCGCGCTTAAAACAACGTCGATGAAATCGATAAGCTAAAAACAAATTAATTTCTTATTCATATCTTTACATATATTTATTTATTTATATAAAGTAATGTAAAATTTAAATTTAAAAATATCATATTTTATGTATATATTTGAAGATCGGAATACGATATTTGCATTCGATCTTCAGGCAAACAAGTGCATTTATATAAAGTGTGGTTTAAAATTTAATTCCGGGAAGAGAAAGGGAGGGAGGGATTTGCGCAGATGCACGCTTAATCTCTCGTGCACATTGGAATTATATGCTAATTTACATTAATCCACAATTTACGGGCCGTCGAACCAGTTTTGAAATTAATTAATAATTAATTATAAGTTGCTCATATATCGCTAGTGATAAACTACATGGTGCATTTATTAAATGGCATAGACAATTTTCGTAATATACAGGGTGTCCGGTAATAATCGCCCCACCTCTCTAGGGCAGATGGAGCAGATCAAACTGAACATAAAAGTCCTCTAGCATTTTGCGATCTTTGTAATAATTATCGAGAAATTAATTAACAAAGATTGACAAATCCGGGCGAGCACAAGCGCGCGGCGAGAAGGCCCATCCTACTGCTACGCGGTTACTAGGCGCTCATTAGATGATAGGAGGAGCGATCTATCACTGGCAATAGATGTGAATGAGTAGCGCGCCTAGTAATTGCGTAGCAGTGGGATGGGCCTTCTCGCCGCGCGCTTATACTCGCGCGGATTTGTCAATCTTTGTTAATTAATTCCTCGACAATTATTACGAAGATCGCAAAATGGTAAAGGACTTTTATATTCAGTTTGACCTGCTCTGTCCGTCCTAGAGAGGTGGGGCGATTATTACCGGACACCCTGTATCGATTGTCTGATATTTCTCTCTCTCTCTCTCTCTCTCTCTCTCTCTCTCTCTCTCTTTTTGTCTTTCAACCTCGTTCCCCCCAATCGTGAATCGCGTACTTCAAGTTTAATCCCAAAGTTTTTCAACGCACACAGTATCCATCCGAGGAAAGGACGATGGAGAAAAACGCAACGTGAGAAACTAGCTCGGCCTGGTGAGACGGAAATGGAAGACAGAAAAGAGCAGCAAGCTTGTTTACCAATAATAAAGTTCAAGCCGGTGCAAAGGAAGACGAAGTGTCTTTTCTCGCGGTACGGATGGAAACTCTAGAAACGCGGGCTCTCCGATATCTATATATATATACACGCACACACATACAAAAAGACATATTGCCACGGGATGATCGCAACCTGGGATGGAGTGAATGAAGCGGAGATATAGACACGAACCATTTTCGAAGCCCATGACGTTTCTCAAGGTGATAAAACACACGATAGGCACCCTGATTTCCCTCTTCGATCGTATTTCTTTTTCTAATGTGTCAATGTCAGCGATACCTTCGCGATCCTCCGCCTCTCCTTTGTGTATTTTCCATAGTAAATATTTTTACCGTAAATAGTCATTATATAAGAAAAATAATGATCGTGTTCTCCCGGTTGAAAGTTTTTGCTACAATTTTTATATAATAGAGACACGAGAGATAACGATGTTTATATTTTCCTATTTATTTGAAAATTTATTTCCGCGATATTTAATTGAATTTTCTCCGTGATTAGATTGAAAATTTGTTTCGACAATTTAACTTTGTATCGAGTTAGTGTTCACACAAAATTTTCACAACTCCTCTCCTCGCAATTGAATTAAGTAAAAGTTACCGGACGTGGACGCGTAAGGAGTCGCGAGACTCCTGCGTGTAATTTTCCTCGCTTCAAAGATCCAAGATGCGGGATTTCGAAGGTATATACCTGAGAAAATTGAGAATACACTTGAGCGTACGTCATAAGGCAAGAAGAGCTCGCGGATTCTTAATATACGAGAAATTGAAAATGTACTCCAACGTGATATCGTTTACATGCTGGGAACGGCAGATTTTCCACCTCCGCCTCTCTTGCGAAATCCCGAAGAAGATCTTCGCGAGAGGCAGCGTCATTTATATCCAAGGGACCTCGGTACCTTCGGTCCGTCTTGCCAGTAAGATAAATTGCCATTCTGGTTGCACGATAAACGAACCATCCACCCGCACCCACCTCCGACGCTCTCTCTCTCTCTCTCTCTCTCTCTCTCTCTCTCTCTCTCTCTCTCTCTCTCTCTCTCTCTCTCTCTCTCGCCTATCCTCGTTTCCCCGAGTCCCGAGTCCCGAGTCCCGAGAAGCGAATAGGGACATACGCGCTGTTTCGTTGGGCGGAATCGTTGCAAAACGCCGAAGACATATAAGTCCACTCCATCAAACGTCGAGTTCTCTGAAGCTTATCAAACTTGTGAAGGCGGTTTCGTAATATCGTGGCTCCTCACCGCGTCGCATCGATCTTCTACGAGCCGATTCAACGAACCGGAAATTAAACTCTCGCCACGAGGCTATTTTTTAGGCCAAGTTCGCGCAACGTTTATTAGCAAAGTATTTCCAATATCGGCGAATCTTTCCGTAAATATTAACCGCGGTCAAGTTTGAGGTTTAACTTGTTTTTCCACCTCTCTTCCTAAAGAATTTGTTAGACGGCAACTAGAAAATGTTGTTAATGAATGCCAAAAGTATTATAACTTTTGCCTTTATCCCCTTTTTAGCTTTCCTAGAACTTTAGAAAATATTTGAAAGATTAAAAGCTCTTTCTACAGGGTGTCCGGTAATAATCTCCCCACCTCTCTAGGACAGATAGAGCAGGTCAAACTGAACATAAAAGTCCTTCACCATTTTGCGATCTTTGTAATAATTATCGAGAAATTAATTAACAAAGATTGACAAATCCGCGCGAGTATAAGCGTGCGGCCAGAAGGCCCATCCCACTGCTACGCGGTTACTAGGCGCGCTATTCATACACATCTATTGCCAGTCGTAGATAGCTCCTCCTATCATCTAATGAGCGCCTAGTAACCGCGTAGCAGTAGGATGGGCCTTCTCGCCGCGCGCTTGTACTCGCTCGGATTTGTCAATCTTTGTTAATTAATTTCTCGATAATTATTACAAAGATCGCAAAATGCTAGAGGACTTTTATGTTTAGTTTGACCTGCTTCATCTGCCCTAGAGAGGTGGGGCGATTATTACCGGACACCCTGTGTATAGAATCAGTCGAAAGCTTTGAAACTCCTGCTCCCTCCAAGTTAGAAAAATAATTTGCAAGGACTGCTTCTCGAATCGCTGCTTGCCAGTCGGTAGGCCATCCATCATCTCTTTTGGAGACGCCGTTGCATCAATTTCGATTAGGAAGACATGCGAGAGCGAAAGGACGAACCCGAATCGAATATAGCGAGCGAGGAGAAAAGATTTTTCGCCCAAAAGTCGGAGGAAATCACGAGAAAGACAGATATGCGTCACTGGAGAAGGTGAGCTTCTAGAAGGAAGATTCTCTCACATCTTTAGAATTAATATAAGATTAATATCTCTAGAGAGGGTGTATTTTAGATATCCCGGATCTTGAATTTAACACGAGGAAATTTTTTATATTACAGAATCTTTTCTGTGGAAAATCTCCAACATGCGTCATCATCTGTTACAATTTTTATCGTTCAATATTCGCGTTAGATGCTATTTTTATTCGTACATTTTAATATAATATATATATATATATATACAGGGTGTACTCGCTCAAATTTGTTAATCTTTGTTAATTAATTTCTCGATAATTAATTCGAAAATCGAAAAATGGTAGAGGACTTTTCTACTTAGTTTGACCTGCTCTACCTGTATATGAGCGGTGAGGCGATTATTACCGGACACCCTGTATACAGGCTCAAAAGTTTGGAAACGGTCGAATATCTCGAAAATAAAGCATTTTAGAGAAAAATGTTTCGAATAAAAGTTGTATGGTTTCGAAAGGGCCATAAGATGATACCATTGATTTGACCTTGGATAGTCGTTTGTAGGTCACGCGAAGGTCACCATCAATTTCTTAAATGGGACACCCTATTTTTTATTGTATATTCTTGTAGTTTACTTCGAGAGCTTTCCAAACACTATAATAAAACTTCTTTCAATTAAGTATTTTTCAAGTTATGAGGCTTGAAAGTTGCAATATTTTGACATCAAATACGAAATATCTCGTAAAATATTAATTTTTTTATTTTTTTTAAAGACACAACCATGTATTTTCTTTATGATTATTATTATGTGCTAAAAAGTATTAAAATATAAGATAATCGAAAAATTAATATTTTACGAGATATTTCGTATTTAATATCAAAATATTGGAACTTTTAAGTCTTATAACTCGGAAAGTACTTAATTAAAAGAAGTTTTATTGTAGTGTTTTGGAAAGCTTTCGAGGTAAGCTACAAGAATATGTAATGAAAAATAGTAGGTTCCATTTAAGAAATTAAACATAACCTTCACGTGACCTTCAAGTGACTATGCAAGGTCAAACCAATGGTACCATTTTCGGCCCCCTCGAAACCACACAACTTTTGTCTGAAACATTTTTCTCTAAAATACTTTATTTTCAAAATATTCGACCGTTTCCAAACTTTTGGGCCTCCCTGTATATATATATATACTTTTATACACTACAAAAAGAAGGGGAGGAGAGAAATATTTTGAACAGAATGTCAGAAACAAATGAATACAATTATTATAACTGCAGCAAACATAAATAAACAGAGGTGAATAGATTTCCGTTAATTATCATTTTATTTTAATCAATGATCGAATAATTATAAATCCAGCTAGAGTCGTTGTGAATTGTAAAAATATGATGAAAAGAGAAGATGACGCATTCTAACCTGGGTAATCTTTTTTTTTATTTCAGATCAGAAATTTATCTTTTTAAAATACGATATTGCTCGACATATCTTTATTATATAAAAAATATAAAAGATTTATTTAAACCGAGAAGAACTTTGAAATAAAGGATTAAAATCCGGGTTACGAGCTAACTGAGGATATCGATTTCTTCAACCGAGTGAGAGGAATCATCGTGAGCTCTAACTAACAACAGCCGGCGCGTAACGTTACCGATATCATTAATATTTATCGGGGCGATTTTATTATAAACCCCATTTCGCGTAAACGTCTGTTCTCCGAGAGGCGGATATCGCTTCCGTTATCCGAGCACGAGACTTTGCTGAGAAAGCGATATAAAATTTTACTGGTTTACCGTTATAATGAAAGCTAGAGATGAGATATCTCGAGAACTTGAGCGATAAATGTAAAATTACAACGTTGTTCCTTCACATAATCGTTTAACATAATGCACAATGTGGTTTAGTATATAAATGTAATTAATTATCGGAGGAGCTTTGACGCAATAATTTGAATATTATATAATGAATAAATTTAAGTTAATGCTTTCAGAAAAGTTTTTACTAAAAAAGAAACCAAAAAGTCGAAATTTTTTTTCCCCAATTATTATTTTACATTTAAATATAATGAAATGTTATTTTTCTACATTTTAGAATTTTTACAGATGAAATATCGTAACAGTTAGATATCTCGCATTGAAAGTCGGATAATATAAAGCACATGTAGAACGAAATTAATAATAACTCTTTATTATTATTGTATTATTACTCTCCTCATTTATAAAGCGTAATTAAAGTCCTTTAACTTTCAACATGAAAGGAATGTCTAATTATAAATTACGGTTTCAAGTAACACATTACAGATTTACCGAGATGTATCATTAAAGCGCCTGAACGACGGCAACACGTGTAGTTATGCAATCATAGGACACACATTTGTGCGATTTCGATGCTATTATTATCGATGAATACTATCATTTTAAAAAAGACAAATTCTATTTCTCGCCAACGAGTTTTCATTCATATTCACGCTATATTTATATTTTATATATTAATCATACTTAAAAAATATGAGAAGTTTAGTCGCTCTCGATTCTAAAATATTATTGATTTTTATCATTTATTTTTTGTGAAGGAGATCAACCTATCATCATTTCCGTCGTAAAAAAAATCAATTATAATCAAAATGAAAAAATATGAATACCAATGACGGACGGTAAATTATGAAAATCTATTTTGCCTTTGTAAACATCTCTTATTCATACGTCATTCAATTTATGGTCAAGGTCTTTTTTAAATCACGTCGAGGTTTCTTAATAATACACGATATTAACAAACGTGTGATAATATTGTCTTTAATTTTATTGTGCGTCTTTAATTCAAGCATTACTTAAAATATGCATCTTCGCAGAAAATTTTATGCAAATTATGCAAATATAGACAGACGGATGTACACTTTTCGTATTATCACGTAAATGAAAATGAAACTTTTACTCGACTTGCTAAAGGTCAGATTGTATAATCGGGAATCGAGTACGGATATATTCGTGTATTTTATAAAATTAGAAAAGAAACTTAAAATTTACGTAATTTTCTATCAAATATATTAGTAGCTCTATTACTGGCTATTGGATAATAAACGTATAAAACGTTTCTTTCATACAATCACTGATGATTCTTCAATTTTATAAATGTATATTTAATACGAATTTCTTTTTATATTCACCACGAAAACCGATAATATATAACTATTATAAAGCTCTATATATAAGCTATATATACTATTTATAAAGCTCCAATCACGCACAAGTATTTTTATTATATAGATATTTAGTCAGTTAGTTTTGGCAATATTATATCGATTCCACTAACGTGTAACGAGAATAGATCAGGCAAACAGTTTTCACAAATAACTTTTTTTACAAAAATAATCTAAACAGATATGTAAGTCTTTCTTGCTTGTTTTTAATTTCAAATATTTTTGCAGAGCTAACTAAATAAATAAATACCTTTTATCTATTATTTATCTTTTATGTATTACATTTTATCTAAACAACTTTTTTTCTTTAACAGTGATTAAGATAAGAGCATTGAAAGAAGAAAAAAAAAAAGAAAAAAGAAAGAGAAAAAAATGCATATATTAGCATTTTAAAATCTTTTAAGTTTCTGAAATCGTAAAAAAACGATTTGAGTAATTAAAATTAATTTACTAAAGAAGAATAGAAAAAAACAGAAAAACAGAAAAAAGAAAAGGATCGAAAAATTGATATCAGACTGAATATAGAGAGAAACAGAATGAAAAAGTATTACATTATAATCTTATCTTATTTAACATATAGCAGAGAAAATATCACTATTCTTATTTAAATGAAGTAATAATTATTATTCCTCTATTTAATACAAGAATATATATATTTACTGCCTGCTACCTATTACCAAGAATATATAATTACATCGCGGTAACATTAATTTAATAATATTTATTCGTGCATGTGTGCGTGCGTGTCTCACGCGTGCATTAACACGAGCTGTAAAATCGCGTGCACGCTCGCAGACGATTGACCTCCGAGCGATACTTGGCCATTTACAGTCTAATTTCCATTTATTACGCAATTGATGCAATTAGACACGTCAATCGCGGGATAATAGACGAGACGCGCCTGACTGCGATTGCATGAAGTAAAGCTCGCTTTATGTGTGTGTGTGTGTGTGTGTGTGTGTGTGTAAAGTCAAGAAGAAGAAAGTGTCGCACGGAACAGAGACTACATTATTAATGTTAACTGGGATTTTAACTATATGAATTTTACATGTGACCTTGCCAACTAAACGTTACACGCATTATCATTGCGTCGTAGCAAAACAAAATACGAAGGAATTCATTAACATATCTTATTTAGCATTGACATATTTTAAACGAGAGAAAGGGAATTTGTTTTTATCACTTGCCACACGTTCATAAAAGCGAATAGCAAGACGCAAAACATAAAAAAATACTTGAATTTTAAAAAATTACGATAAATTAAGAGATTAAGACAGATAAGATTTAATTTATTTTTAGGATTTGAAATGTTGCATAAACGTCAAATAATAATGATTAACAATGAGTAAGGTAATATTTTATAAACGTGATACTTGTCATTTCTTTTCTGTCATAATTTAAATTTGACTTACCAAAGATTTTTGGAATTCAATTTCCATTCTCTCAATTTTAATTTGAGACTTGTGTTTGAAATTTATCACTGTCTGTCACTGATAGCTGAAAAAAATATGCTTTATGTAGCATTAAAATTTTTAATTATGCATACGATAAAATCATAAATAGTAATAGAGCAAAGAATAAAATTTTAGTTTCAAAAATACGTAAACTTTTTCCCTACGTCTGAACCTTCTGAACGAATTAGTTTTTGCACAGACATAAACCTACACGCGTGGCCGATACCTACCTGTCACGGTTGGTCTGTCACACGCGACACGCGACACGCGACGTGCTCGCTCCGGCGATCGACGACACTTTCTCGCGCGCGCGCGCGCGCGCGTATTTATTTTTATATACCTTTTCCTTTTTAATTTCGGCCACGTGCGCGCCGCTCTCGCGCACCTGTGATTGGTCGGCGGTCGGGGGGCTCGACCGTGATTCGCGACGTGCAAGGGGGTTATTCCCGCGCGTTTAAAAATAAATTAACGCCCGCGAATTGCAAATCGGCCAGTACACTCCGGGGATCGAAGCGAGCGACGGGCGACGTGACGGGACTTTTTATCGCCTCCACGACTCTATCTGTGCTACAGATATGTGTGCGCGCGCGCGCACGCCGGGAAACAACGAATAACGCTGTCGTCTGTCGTCTGTCGCTCTCGTCGTCGTCGTCGTGTCGCGCACGTTGCCATCATATTTCCGTTTTTTCCTCTCGCTAGATTTTCACCGCACGCTCGAATTACATGAAAGAGAGAGTGAGAGAGAGAGATGACGCGTGTCCAACACGTGCGAGCGCAGCGAATCGCGTAAAAGCACGCCGCGTAATCGATCCCCCAGTTTAGCGATGCTGGCCGCGCGTAACCTCTAAATACGCCGCAGAAAAAGAGCGCTCAACATAACCTGCAATAATCCGCGGGTCTCACGTACGTAACCATAGTTTTTTCCTCCTCCGCCCCCCCCTCTCCTCCCCCTGTTTTTTATCCATCATTCATCGAGTCTGGTTTCTGCGCGTTTTCTATTATCCTTATTTCCCGTTCGTTTCCTTCGCGGTTTGCGAGGCTGAAAGAAAAGAGGAAAAAAGGGAAGACCAAAGTGCGCGGCATCGACGGGAACTCGCGAGCGAGATCACAACGGGATCGCTCGATATTATATCTGACTTTGTCGATCGGATCTTCATTGATCTTCTTCTTCTTCTTCTTCTTCCTGGGTAGCAGGAAAGGTCGACGATGAAGCGAGATAGTTAGGAGATGCTGTAAGTCGATGCCTGTAATGTAACACCCGTACGTGTATCTCTTTGTAGACGACGTTATCGCTATCGTTATTTAAATCAGTGCCCGGTCGTCGACGACATTAAGCCCGGCGCGATTTACAGTCAGTTGCGTAATGACAGCGATAATCGAAGAAAAAACACGCGCCTCTTGGTCTGTTTTTTGCTTTGTTTTTCCCGAAAACGTTATCCTCATTACAATATCGTGTGTGCGTGTGTGTGTGTGTATATGTCACGTTTCTCTTCGTACCACGATATGAAAACGCTATTCTTGTATGTTGCTACTTTACAGGTCACTTACAAACAGTACGCTCGCCTATAATCGGTGGATTATGTCGCACAGGAGGCAGACTTAATAGGTACGATGTCTCGCAGCTTGCCAGACAGAGTGGCCGGGCTCTACTATGCCCATGGCCTATTCTGCTCTTCTCATCCCGTCATCATACTCTCCCTCGCAATCTCGGTTTTGCTATTTTGCTGGTGAGTCTCGCTCGCAATTTTCAACGTCCACGTTATCTATTTTCGCGAATCTGGAAGGAAATTAAAACTTGCGTTTTTCACGTTGCAGCTATCCACTTGTCAATCTGCCCATGCCAGGCAATACTCCGAGAACTGTAATAAACAACACCGTCGTTCCAGCGAACGGTACAGAAACTTCAGTATTGTACGTTCAACAAGTTGTACTAAGAATCGGAGTAATGCCATGGAATGAAGATCTGACCCTGATGGATGCCTTTCGAGGGCCTCTCTACGAAGTGTTCAATCTCTTGGAAATTATACAAAACTATCAACACCCAGAAACGTGAGTAAAAATACTTTTGTTATCTACTCAAGGAATTGAGAATGTAAACTTATGTAAAATATAATAACGTACAAATAACAATAAAAAAAATAAAGATAAAATATCTTTGTTTAGATTCAAGACGCTTGGTCAAGTATGTTTGCATATCGAAGCAGCCAAAAGGCGAAATGGCAAGAAAGCAGAGGTGTTGCCAGAATACAATTGTCTTGTGTTGTCACCTGCAAATCTGTGGCAACAAAGTATGGAATTGTTTGCTCAAGATACAAATCTTATTAATACAATATTTTCTTATCAGGTAAATATGATATTGTAATATATAAATAATATTACTCTGTGTAAAGACACAGTACTCTCTCTTGCGAACAAGTATTTATCCTCATTATTTCTTAGCGTTATGTGTCATGCAACAAATAAAAATCTTCCATCCTGCTATTCTTATAATAAAGATAAGGCTAAAATTAACAAATTTAGCCTTATCTTTATTATACAATACTGAAATGGAAAAAGATATTTTAATTGGACAACAAATTTAGTCCTATCTTTATTATATAATAAAATTTCTTAATTTGTTCTCACTTTCCTATTATATTTCTTCGTTCTTTTATCATCGTAGAATCTTCAAAGGGGTAAAATAAGTCTTGCAGAAGTAATGTTTGGAATGAACTTGAAAGAAACGGGAATAAAGAGATATCCTGCTCGTATCCGGCAGAGAATTCTCCAATATGCTGTAACAATTTATTTGAAGAAATACGATCAAGAGTAAGTATATTTGTAATTTATGATTTTGATCGATTAGACATGTACACTGATATATATGAATATATACATTTTATTTAATCGTTCCAGGTTTATAAAAGGATTGCGGCATCGATTGAAAACTTATTATCAACTGCATCAAAATGTTGGCAGCAACACAGACGTTGATACGGACGATGAAGTATTGAATATTTTTTATCCCGGTGAATTCAACTATAGTGAATTCTTCCCATTGATGATGACCTTCCTGGCCTTATTTTTCTACGAATATTTTCAAGTGCGGAAAATAGAACTCGTCAAGTCTAAACTTGGCATTGCATTTAGTGCTACTGTGACAGTGATGGGCTCGCTATCTATGACAGTGGGTGTGTGCTTTTTCTTTGGTTTGACTCTAAGTATGAGCGCCAAGGAAATCTTTCCTTACTTGGTGATTATTTTCGGCCTTGAAAACGTTCAGGTGTTGACAAAAAGTGTCGTCAGCACGCCTGCGCATCTGGATATGAAAATACGTGTCGCTCAAGCTCTCTCAAAGGAGGGATGGTCCATTACCAAGAATCTACTTACAGAAGTAACGATTCTAACGATCGGATTGTTCACTTTCGTTCCTGCTATTCAAGAATTTTGCATATTCGCTATCGTTGGATTACTGAGCGACTTCTTCCTGCAAATGGTATTTTTCTCGACCATTCTCGCACTTGACATTAGACGTACGGAGCTGTCCAGCGAGAATTCCAAGTTTCACTTGTCGCACATTCCGACGTCGCGCAGACAACAGTTCACTACTACTATTACCAACAGAAAGCCTCACATCTTTCGCTCCAAGTCTCATCCAAGATTGAACGGTCTATCCACTGGTCCGACGAACGTTATCGCTCCAAATACACAAAACACTCATACACTGGGCAAGATTCCCAAGCGTTTGAGATTGGTGCACTTTTGGGCGCGAACGCGAATCTTTCAACGTGCATTCATGGTATGGATGGTCGTGTGGATCAGCATGACTATCAACAATTCCGGCATTATCGAACATGTTATACACTTGAGTGAGACGTTAAAACCAGAAGCTGATATTGACGGATATACGATAGATAAACCTCAATCGTTGAATAATTACGTTGAGCTAAATACAGTGACACCAATATCCGTGTCACCGGCAACTACGGCATCAGATAATTTGAACGAACAGGTGAATTCTTTATCCTTTACGATATTAATTTTTTGTTCCCCTAATGATTTATAAATTTAAGGAGAAATGTCTTTTTTTTTTTTTTTTTCAGGACATAACTAATAACGCGACTGAGGAATTAAACAAGTTAAAGCCAATGGATTTTCCGCCTTGGAATAGCTTATCGTTGTATCATTGGGCTTCGATTCTTTCAATGTATAACGTGTCAATTGCCGGTGGACGAGTGACTATACTTCCGACAATAAAACTATCGCATGCGATGAATCCACAATTAGTAAAACAGATAAGCAATCCGAATGACGTTCAGCACTTCCAGTGGCAAAGTCTTGCTACCGCCGCGCTCGATCCTTTGGATTTTTCTGGTTTGTAAATTAAAAATTAATCATTTACCAGATATAACAAAATCGTCAATCACATACTAGACACAACAAAATTGTCAAATTTAACGCTTATCTTTATTTTCTAGATATGGAGGTACGATCGACTTCGGAAAGACGCGTATTCAATACGGACGCGCCTTTTGTACCGTCGAGTCCGATGGAGATATTTTTGGCCGCTGTACTGTGCCTCATTAGTGTGATCGTGGTCGCTTACACGATGGTCGTGCTCTATCGTTGTATCTGCTCCAGAAATTATGCCGAGTGGCGAGCTAGCTGGAACAAGCAAGAAAAAACGCACGATTCCGTTACTCAGTTAGTGCTGGAGGCAGTGCCCTTGGTTTTAGAAGGCCATATTCAGGAAGTGGAATGTATCGCGACGGATGGTAATACCGTTGCTAGTACGTGTCTAGCGGGACACATCCGAGTATGGGATTCGATATCTGGCGAAGAGCTGGCGCATATCGATAGACGGCAATTCTTCATCGGTCCGCAGAAAACTTTGAGTCAAATGTCACCGGATGCTGACGAACTGATGTCGGATTACGAGAGTGGTTCGCCGCCTTCCAGAGGAGAGATGGAAACGGCACAATCGATGGGACTTTACTCACCGGCCTCGGCGATGTATCAAGCAAAGTTCTCTCCCGCTTACAACCCGCACAAGATTGTTAATAATAACCACAAAAGACGGTCTGTAGGAAACACTCTGGATTATGATTATCAAATCGCTGAACTCGGTAGCGACAGTAAGCAGAGATTGTTACGTCGAAGCTTAGACAGCGCCTACGATCTCCCCGATTTGAAACCGGCGATCAATACTAAATTCTCAGCCATAAAATACACACCCTTGCAAAAAAGCTATGATCAAGGCTTCGATTTTGGCGAGCGATATAAGATTTTACTGGAGGAACATAATAAGTCGATCGAGGAAATACAAAAATCTGAAACTAGAGAACAGTTGAACATTTTCCCCGCGAGACTAAATAACTCAGTTGGTAGCACGGCCTCCATATATACAGATCGCACAATACAGTCGTTGCATGTCGCATCGGCAATTTGGTGTATGGATTATCAGGAAAATCTCATAGTAGTTGGCTGCGCCAATGGCAGTCTAGAATTCTGGGAGGGTACGACCGGTAGATTTAAGGTGAGGTTCATGAATAATATGAAAAATAAGCGTTTATGGTAGATAGAAATTAATTAATTAATTACATTTTTCTCCTTGATTCATAGTGTCTCTTCGATGATGGATCGGGACTTGGAATTTCTGCCGTTAGACTCGTCGGTAGTAGAGTAGTAGCCGCTAAATTGAACGGATCTGTCGACTTTCTGCAGCTCGAAAGTTACAGTGAAGGCCAGCAGATTGATTGGGGCTTCACGTCCTATAGAAGAAGTAAGACTTTAAAATATGACAAATTTCATTATCATTTCTTATATCATTATATGCAATAATATTTCCCTTACAATTAGTATTAAGAATAGAATGCTCATTTCTTTATTGAAATAAATTCTTTTTTTTTTCTAATTTTTATATTCTAATTAACTTGTTATTTTAGCACATGTGCGAACTGGCAGCGCTGGTTCACCGATGGATCTAAATAACAGTATGCATACGGAGGAAGATCTGCGCTGCATGAAAATTGGTTCTCATAGAGCGCATCAACAAGCGATCACCGTCCTGGATAGCGAAGGAGGACGTGTATTGACGGGTAGTCAGGATCATACTTTGAAAGTATACAGGTATAGGAACTATATATCGAGACTATACAGTCTAGTTTGTTCTTTTCAATCGTCTGCATGTAAATATATTTTTGTTATCTAGGTTAGAGGATCAATTGCCTCTGTACACGCTTCATGGACATTGCGGTCCGATATCATGCTTGTTTATCGACAGACTCAGTCCTATGACATCCGGTAGTGGGTCTCAGGATGGATTACTGTGCGTGTGGGATCTTTTGACAGGTAATGCCATTAATATCAATAAATACAAAATTTCTAATTAATTTATCATAATTTTTCTTTTACAATATGTTTTTTTTTTTTTTGTTCTTTTTCCAGGAACATGCATGTATAGTATTCAAGCTCACGATGGTGCTGTAGCTGCTATCACATGTTCGGTATCGTATGTGATAAGTATTGGAACAGATGAAAGATTATGTGTCTGGGAACGTTTTCAAGGACACTTATTACACACTTTGCCAGCACATAAAGCAGCTTACAGTTTACAATTAGTAATGTTGACACATCATCTTCTCATAACTAGTAATCAGGTAATATTCTTTTGAATGTTTATTATATATACTTTTGTAATTAAAACTATAAATCTCAATCTGAATTATTGACATTTCAGGGATCATTAGTAGTCTGGGACGTAAGGACGGGTGAGCCTGTGCGGGAAGTGAGATTGGGTCATAAAGACAGTTGCATTTTCATAAAACAGATGTTGGCTTTGAGAGACAGCGTGGTTTGCGACTACGGTCGACAATTGAGAGTAATCAGATTTCCGTTGGTCTCTGATAAGCTCGATTAAATTCTCTATAAACGCGCGTGTACATAGCCGTTTTTCTTTACCAGCGTTATTCAAAGAAAGTGTCTTGTTTAGTCTTTAGCTTTTAAGAAACTGGTAGATTTTTATACAAAATATATCGTGGTATTTCTAAAAAGCGATGTATATTTTCGATATAAGTTTATGTTCTCTGACTACATATTGCCATTTTAGAGTGCACGACTTTCGTATAATCGCGATACACATGTTTACAAAAAATATATATTTTTTATCTGATAAAACATATTACATAATCACATTTCCTTCGATTTATATGCCAAATCGGTGATGCTAATAATATTAATGATATCTATAAACACCAATTGAGAAGATTTAAAGAAATGAAGATTATATAGTTACGTATAGTGCAGTATATAGCATTGTATATATTCTATTTAGAATTCGTTTTATTTAATTAAATTACAAAGATGATTTAAAAATCTGTGCTCGATTATAAGTTTTTGAGACAATTGTAATATCTCTTCATTCTAGTATTTTATAATATGCATAGTGGCTGTGCTTCATTTTGGAATGCCTATTAGCTTTTGTTGTGTAATATAAAAGTGCTTCATAATCTGTATTTAAACATTTGTTTTTACGATAAGTAATAACATACATGCATTTGTAAAACCAGTGTTATTCTCTAATGCATAGATGTAAGACATTTTAGTTATGACTTGATAACGATTATGACACAACTAAGTGTCTAAACGACAAATAGTTGTGTTTCAGTGACATTTTGAATAATTTTACTCATTTTAATCCAATATGATTTTGAAATTCGGAAATTAGTCAAACGATTTTTCGACTTGTCGAATAATGTAATAGCATTACATTCAACGACTATACCCAAGTGATCTAAAATTTAAATTTGAGTCGTGAATGAATATAATAAATATTATTGTATGGATGAAAATGAAATAACCATTATTATATATCAAAGTTTTAAAAGTGCCTTTATCGTATCCGTCATTTTCATCTTTACGAGGAAAAACTGAATAATTAATTAAAATAAGAATAAATATGATAAAAAAAGAGGTAAAATAAAAATTTCTATATTTATATTATTATATAATACATATTAATTATATAAATTAAATTTATTTAAAATTGAACTTTATATATAATTAAAATTATGTAATTAAAGAGATTTTTATATATTTGGATTGCTTTAAAAATTTAAAGAGAATATAACTATGATACTTTAATGGGTTAATGTTATTGTTTATGATTAATTTATTTTAGAGGACTTAAATTTATACATAAGTTTATATATATATATATATATATATATATATATATATATATATATATATATATATATATATATATATATACGGGTGGGCCATTTTAATCTATGCACCCAAATTTCTTTGTACCTAAGACAGATATGGAAAAATGGTTCAGACAAAAGTTGTATGGTTTTGAGGGGGGCATAAGATGGTATCATTGGTTTGACCTTGAAAAGTCATTTGAAGGTCACGTGAAGGTCACTTTAAGTTTTTTTAAATGGAACACCCTATATATTTTTACATATTCTTGTAGCTCATCTCGAGAGCTTTCCAAAACACTTATGACAAAATGTTTTTTCATTAAACACTTTTCGAGTTATAAGGCTTCAAAATTGCAATATTTTGACATAAAATACAAGATATCTCGTAAAATATTAATTTTTCGATTATCTTACCCTAATACCCTATTACCCTAATACCCCATTTATCTGTCTTAGGTACAAAGAACTTTGGGTGCATAGATTAAAATGGCCCACCCTGCTATATTAATGATACACATGTGAATTATTTGTGAATATGCTTTCAATTGTATCGATTGGATATTTATTGTCATCGCACTATATTTTTGTGTTTTACATAATTTTAAACACAATATTTTCAAGAGAAACATCAATTTGAGCAAATGACATTGCGTTTCTAATTTACTCAACTATAATTATGTGTGTTACTGTAGTAATATATTATTACATCGATACGTATGTACACGAGAAAAGGATTTGCTTCTTTACTTGCTTTACTTAATGTGGCAGCTGATTTATAAGAAGAGCATATATAACGTTACATAAAGGATAGTATAGTTGTTTGAGGGAACCTATATGTTTCGATTCGCTATATTATATTTTGTTGAATAAGCAGACTTAGAAAAATATAATGGATTCTGCTTGTCTTTAGTGTGTGTATAGAGGGATAATCAAGTTTATTAAAGTAAATGCATGTATATCGATCTCCTTTTTTCGACAGAATGTAATGCTCTCATAGTCGAATATAGGCAAATGAAAATTAACTTGAGAATATTGGCGTATCGGATAATAATGCGAACATCACATTGTAGAGAAGACGCACATATTTCTTTCTTTTATTTCGTTCTTATATTTAATAATACATTCTATATTATAGATTTGTTATTTTTAACTAAATTAAAACGGAACAAAATATATATATTTAGAAGTTGGAAAGAGAAAGAGAGAAAAAAACAAAAAGTGCAATAAATGCAGCTAAAAGAACAAATATACATTAAAAGGAAATATATGTATTATGTTAGTAAAATTATATATATATTTTATATTATATACGATATTTTCTTTTACAACATGAGTCAAACTACCCCGTACGTCACTTTTCACGAGTTAATAAAGTTTTAGACTGATTGTACTCGATATATACTACGATTCTTATTAATAAATATTTTATTTTTTAATGTTCTCCATATATGCGCGAGAGCGAATCTACAACAGCCGAGAGAAGGAAAGATATATAGCATATATATATATATATATATATATATTTTTTTTTTTCCCCCTAAACAACTTTCTATATCGCAAACATCACTGCGAGACTTTATATCGGTAAAAAAAATAAAGGAAAAAAAGAAGGTACACTGGATGTCCGATAAATCATGGTAAAAAAGTGATTTTTCGTAAAAAAAAAAAAAAAAAAAAAAAAAAAAACAGGTAACGCGAAAATATAAATATTTTGATATAGTTTTCGAGAAAAAAATAGTCTTGAATATATTTATATGCATATAAATAACGTATTTCTATATTCTTAATCATTGTGTGCTGATTAAGATATAGTTCTTTGTAAAAATTAGTTGCGATTGAGATATTAATTATCACGAATAGCCAACGATTTATTGAACATTCTATATTACAAGAAAATATATTACTAGTAACAACTGGGTTCGCTATAATGATTAAATCTGTGCGTGCGACTTTTATATTTATTTAATTAATTAATTTAATACAAATTTTCATGCCGATCGTATGCAGAATATATCGTTCTTAATAAATTGTCATATTTAATATATGCTATATAATCGTTTTATTAGTTTTATATTATTTACCAACATGATCAATGATATGTCATCGCTCATAATCTTGAAATCCTTTTGACAATTTCTGGCATCACATATTATCAGCAGTATGCTAAAAGAAAAACTACGTGCTGCAGCAATATGGAGAATAATAATGCTTTCTTAAGATCTTTTTAAAATAAACTTTCCTCCTTTGATTAACGTCTACGCACTATCCGAATGATTATAATGTATAATAGCTGTGATGTTAATATTTTTATATTATGATCCGGAGTTGACGCAATACGAATCTTATAAGTATCTTTAATTTATCGATAAATGCATTCTCCTTTGCATAACTGCAATTGCGATTAAAGTGTCGTCTGTGTGTTCAAAGAAAGGAACAGTTGAATTATTTATTTATTTTAATAAGAGAACTGTCACACATATGTTGATAATGACACATGCAATTATAAATACCATTAAGTTACGATCATGTTACGATAAAAAAATTACCGTATATTTTCTCGATATTTTATAAAAAAAAAACTTAGACTTTAAAAAAATTAATTTGTAAAAATTTCCTACATTTCTTATATATCTATCTTATATATATCTACATTTATTATATATTTCTTATATATTATTAGAGTCAGCAGAGTCACCGACTAATATTAGTCGGTGACTCTGCTGTCTCTAATTGATATTATATAAATCAGTGATCTTAATCGCGCTACTCGAAAAAAATTGATACAATACGAATTAATAGTTCGATGACACTTGAAATAAGAGCGCGACCAGATAATATATGTAAAATGATAATAACAAGCAATTAACATAATCTTTTTTCCAATCTCTTTATTATATGTTTGTTGAAAAGATTATCTCCTAATCAGTAAATCTCTCGTGAAAAAAATGATTTACAATTACTATATGTATACACACGTGTGTTCTCTAAAAAATATTTTTCTTGCATAACTATAATTTTTAACAGTAACATGTTGCACAACAGTAATGTAGTATAAGCAAAGCAAGAAAAGAAGCATTTTCAGCAGTTTCGTATCTCGGTATAAATATTGAAAAATGATCTTTGTTTATTAACGCGACGATAAAAAGAAATATTTGAAGGATATTGCATTGAAAATTGATTTCTGAAATGATTGTTGGTTACACAAACTACATTTGGCGGATGTAAACAAACAATTATTTAAAAAAATGAAAAGAATATTAAACACAATCACAAGTTATTAATATAATAGAAAAGATAAAAGAAGTAGTGACCACAAAATTAATGAAATTAATGAATAGAGGTAAAAAAAAATAATGAATAAAAATATTTTTTTATAATCAATTTTTTATTAACGTAAAAATATTTCCTAGAATTTTCCAACATAATGTCATACATTTAAATTATAGAGAAAAGTATTATACAATGTGGGACACGTGGAGGCACATTATTATCGTTTCGCAACGGTACCGACGTGCCGATGCGTTTCCCTACTTTCAATGTCTGTAATAATATTGCATTTAAATTATTATTTCTTATCTGCGTTATATACGCACATTATATGTACTTATATTTTTTTTATCTCTTGTATATCTAATATCTAATTGTAAACATAAATACAAAATAAAAATTAATGTAATTATAATAACAGATATTAATTTCGCAGTAAAAAAAAGACAAATAAAATTATAAAGTTAAGTTATTTTTATTCTTATTTCAGACATTTGTAAAAAGAACTAACGAGCAAAAACTGTGCATTATTTTGAGTATAAATATCCATTATTGCAGTTATATTAATCATATTTATCTAAGTACATACCGTTGCGATAATGACAAAAGTTTCTCGAAAAAATTTTGATTACGTTCAATTATCATTGAGATAATTCTTATTTAAGACAACGTTTAGGTATCAATTGAACAATGGTCGCGTGACATTCGTGCGTGAATATAATTGTCACGCGTGACAAGTCGTATAAAGCAAAAATTTTGCACCTTAAACAGGATGCAAATTAAAGTGCAAAGTCATGTCAAATTTTTTTTTCATAAACATTATATTAAATCGTTTTTATAAAATTAATATTCTTTTCTCCGAAAGATCTACCCATCGCTAAATCCACTCATCTTTCACGTGGTCTTGACAGCCGTTCGTCGCGTGTGCGGTGAGTGTAATTATGACAAAATGACCGGAGGCTAGAGAAGGGAAGAGAAGAGGTCATACGTATGGGCACGTACAGATTCGCCTCGTCAATCTCCTTGTTGGGAGGACAGAGAAGGTAGATGTCGAAGGAGGGAGCTCAAAATCGAAAGTACAGCTTGCTCGTGGTTTTCGTGCCGCGAGATGCTTAGTCGGTCGCGGGGTTCCGATCTAATGTAAACCGGCGATCTCTTCCTCGTTATTTTTTTTACCGCTTTTCACTTGGAACGTGATTTCTCCTCGGAATCTTTCTTGCAAACGACACAAAATTTCTCGCTACGCGACAAGACACTGTCGGTTCTCTCAGTGAACAATTTTCCTTCCTTTTTTCGCCGATCGTGGAGCAGTTGATGAAAGAAACTTGTTTTTTTCAAAAGAGAATCTATGAGGAAGATTTTTTTATTAAAAGATTAAATAAACGAGAATAAAAGAAGAAAAGTGCAACTGGTCAATAAATTTTTGAGCTCCTTCGCGGATCGATATCGTTCTGTTCGATACAAGCAAACTTCCACAAATTTGTAAATTAATTTTTAACGAGGAGAATGTAAGTTTAAAATTTCTTTTATTATTTTGATTATCTTCATTCTTAACGATAGTTTCAGCTACGTATATTAAAGGTGTGTATTTTCAAAAAATTCACATATAATTAATTTAGTACAGCGAAAAAAAAAAAATACAATTTCTATTACATCTTCTATATTTTTCAAGAGCTCCGTTCTTGAAAAATATAGAAGCCAAAGCGACTAGAATGAATTACAATCAAACAAACACATTCAATTCGCGTTTAACTGCGTAACAACAGAATAGTAGAAAAATTACACAACTGCTATTTCTTCATCTGATATAATAAAAAATGTTGTTATACGTAACTTAATCATACTTGTGCGTAGTAAAAGAAGCATGGAAAGAATTGTTAAAAATCTTCTGTCAGGACCCTCGGGTAAATACGAAAATCAGATAAATATGAAAATCACACACTCAAACTCTTCCTGAATGAAAGAATTTGACATGACAAGTAGATGTATCGATATAAAAAAGAAATGTGTTCTCTATATAAGGTCAAATATCTTAATATAATATATTGATTCATTAATTTTCTTTACGAATAAGGAGCGCGTTTCGTGTTGATTTAAATTACCTATCAATTTTATATACATGTATCTCAAATTATATTAAAAAATATATTAAGACTCATATATTATTCATCGTGAGATAATGAATAATTAAACAATAACTAATAAAATAAAAATAAAATTAATATAAATTATTATATATTAATATAAATAATTAAAATTAATATAAATATAATTTCCGCTCTGTGGAAATTTGATTCTGAAGAATATATAAATAAAACAAATTTTCATTAATGCTCCTTGATTTAGCTATTTTTTCTCTATCATTTACGACTGCCGTACATTTTTCAAAATCATACGTTTATCAAATGTAACTACAGGTATTGAAGTGAGCACCGAGCACAATCGCTAAATTCTCACGATTCTTTGTAAATGTAAATCTGTTTGTACATAAAACTTATTACGATTCTTTGTCTTCTCGCGTTATATCAATAAGTGAGCTTTAAGCACTTGTATGACGAGAAGTCGAAATCGTTGACTTTATACAAAAATATAATTTTACATTATTATGCTTTGAAAGGAGGTCATTCTTGTACCAACACCGTCGTCCTTCCCTCAATATGCAACAAAGAATCTGATACGCGTGAAACCACAACGCAACTCTTGTGCTCTGAAGACCCGAAGATTAAATCGCAAACGGATCCAGCTACGAATATGGCAGCGTCCGAATGCGTGGAAAATGGAAAAAGGTTTGTCAGAGGTTTAATTAAATTTTATATTTTGCATTATAATGAAAAATCGTGGAAAATTCGAGTAAATATTCTTCTAGACACCCGCAATGTCAGAAGCAAAATTTTACTTGATGTTGAATGAAAAGAGTATTATTAAAGAAAACTTTCTTCTCGTAAATATTTATAATTATGATAAATCATATTTTTTACGGTTAAATCTTTTCGTAAAACAAACTGTAAATGTGACGAATAGAAATTTCATGAAAAAAGAAAAACACTATATTTTTTTTAACTAACAAATTCAATTCATAAAAAAAAAGAGCAATTTATTATTTTTTTACGTAAATTATCAAAGTTTCTAAACATTTATAATATACTGATTTTGACTTATTGAATCTCGCGTATCTAAAAAGTAATAATTTGATCTAAGAGCTCGTTTGTAGAAATTCTTTGCCCTCCCTTTCACGTTTGACAAGAGCTTGTAAATTTTTTGTCATCTATGCGAATAGAATTCTTATTTTATTAAATAATATTTCTTCTACAATCTAGAAACTTTTTCTAGATACTACTAAATAATCCATTGACAGATCTTACTTATATTATGCAGCTAATTTGCATTAATTGAGAGATTTAACTCAATATTCAGGATATAAGCAAGTCGCGGCCTTTTGCAAACGAAAACAAATTATTTACTGCTTACTACGAACTATTCCAAACAGATTAATCAAAATGTTTATCAACTTTCACATGAGTTTACGAATGTATATAAGAATAATCTACCTCGAAAAGTCAGATGTAAAGGATTAAAAATCCACAAGACGTTAATACAGCATTTAATAAATTTCGAAGCAAACTCCGTGACAGAAAAATGCGTTAATGACATAATTTTGCTGGCTTCCTCGAAAACAACCTTCTGACGATGCATAATAAATTATCATTCCATAGACAATGTTAAACGATTAAATATACTTATATCATAAAGGAGATGACAAAAAAAATGACCCTTCCTATTTCTATTATTTTGTCCAACATATTTTTGTGCGTAAAATTTATTCTAAAATCTAACATTTTGATTTCAATCGATAATTTGCAATGGAATCTATCATTGGAATCTATGTAATATCAATCACGAATACAGTCATTATTGTATCTACTTTTTATTTGTTTTATTCATTTTCATCTGTTGGTAATTACATATATTCATCAAAATCAATATTTAACAATTTCATTAATTAGTCAATTAATTTTAAAAAAATATTAAAAAATTAAAATTATAGAGAAAAATATAAACGGTAAAAATTAGTAAATTAAGAAAAAAAAACGCTGCAACTATTACATTTTCGTGAATTCGTTGAATTACATATATCAGTTTACATCTACGATTCACTAAAATTCATAATGTTACTAAACACTACAGCCGTGTTTATGCCATGTATTCATAATAAAAATATATATATATATTTTTATTTTCGTTTTTATATAAAAAAATTGTGTCTCCACGAATAAGTTTATGACTGTTAAAATTATAGAGACATTAGGTAATTAGTAATTGCAGGAAGCGAGATATTATAGAATTCCCGACCTCATAACTTCTAATAATTTCGTCTTTTTGTTCACAAACTTTTCCGGCATACATTACATATACACATACTTATATAACATGTCTTTTTTTATATTTTGTTGAAAGTACAAAAATACGAATTATTATACGTATCATTCTTGAACTAGCGCAATTAAAGTACAAAATTGAAAGCGAAATATCGATAAAAATTCAAACATTATTGCATCTTTAAAAAAAGCAATTTTTTTCAATTAAGAACATTTTTTGTTTGTTTTACTTTATTTCCTAAGTTTGACAAATGACTAAATTTCCATTAATTATTCATTTTTAAGGATGTTTAGCACCTACAATCGGAGCAAAAAGTAGTCGAAATTGACGAATATATACTTTTCTCATATATCTTAATATATGATTATTATAAAGATTGCATAAAATCTTATTATTTATTCATAGCTAGAGTGTAGAAATGTATTTTCCAACTTCTGTTGCTTTTTTTTCGGAGAATTTTCATGTTTCTTAAATTATAATGAGAAACTTTTATCATTGACTGTACCTCGATTTCAACATTACAGCACAAAATTTGAATTATAAAAATAAAAGAATTTACTCGTACAGAGTAATTTAAAATGTCAGAATAAAAATTATAATAATGAATAATGACAAAATATAGATTTTTAACTATTTCTTTGATAATTTTAATAATTTGTCATTTCTCCGAGAAGAAAGAAACGTGGCAACATGGTAATTTTTCATAAGTTGATCAAATTGCAAATTGACGTATGAGGCCTAGTCGCTTCTCTCTTCCACGTTTATATAAAGGCTTCTTCAGATGAAAAGATAGGTTATTTAAAATGTCAAAAGAAGGCTCAGCTGAATGTTATGTTGCCACGTGTTCACAATAAATAATATGTCATCTCGGATAATAGGACAAAATTGAGAAAATTATATTCAATATCTTTTCAACTAGTCAGATCTTGACCAAAATTATGTGATCAAATATTTCCTCTATATTTAAACTATACTTTTGCAAATTTTGAATAAATTCCTAATTATTTCTATCTATTTTAGCTCTTAAATCAACACGATCACAGGTTTTTTATAAGATAGAAAATCTGTAATCGTATCAATTTAAGGGCTAAAAAGGACAGAAATAATTATATTTATACTTATTTATATAAATAATTATATTTATAATAATATCGACGGGTAAATTCATTGCAAATTAAAATCCTTATAACTTTTGATTGCTTCAGTGAATCAACTCCAGGTTTTTTTATAAGTTTCTGAACATGTATCAGAACAATCTATGCAAATTTTATTAAATTTCTATATTTTTAAAAATAGATACTAAACATCCTTAAAAAAAAAATATATATATATATATTTGTCCATATTGTCGACATATAAATTATTATGCATTTCTAAAATAAGGTGATTCAGAAAGAATAGAAATAGTTTCAGAATGCTGCGTGCACTTGGAATTTTATCTGATAAGCTCTTTATCTCGCAGAAATTTTACATTTAAAATCGATATACTTTCTCTCTTTTCCTCGCTCTTTCTTGTCAATGGAGTCTCATGTAAACTTAATTTGATCTAGGAGAGAAATCTTAACATTAATTTAGTAAAAACTATGTAACCTTAAATATTAATATAATTAATATAATTGTAAGTGGTGCGTGATCAATTAAAGATCATTAATTGCAACAGGCAATAACTGTACCTGCTATTTGCAAGTAGGTCACTGGTCGACAATCTCATTGCATTAACGCCGCTTTTGTCCGTCGAGACTTGTTAATACTCTTTGCGTCAATCAAAGACGCGTCTACCAGGTGAAAATACTTATTTGCATTCGGCATTCAATCAGGTGCGACAATAAGAAATCTCATCAATATGTATAATAAACATTTTATTGACACTGAAGCATCGTTCATGAACCGTTGCAGTATTTAATGCAGCCCAATCGAAAAAGCCCGGAAGAGAATTTTTCTACGCGTTTAGCTGAATTATTATGCGAGACGTAATGACATAAATGCATAATGACACTACTTATGGTCAATGACGTCTTTGCTCATGATGATGATTGCATTTCACAAAGGCACACGTCTTTATTCATTTTTGACAAATAACTGGCACGTGAGGATCTGTAACTATTTGAAATAAAAATATGAAGTAACGTTTATCTAGAAAAAGAAATAAAACACATGCAACAAGATATTCTCTGCACGTATTTCACGATATTTCTTACGCCTTATAAATGTTCTCGGAAATTTTCTAGACTGTATAAACTTTGTAGAGATGGAGTTTTTCTAGAAAAAAAAAATGTTCGTGAATATGTTTAAAATATTACAATGGAATCTTCGTTGTTTATTTAAATTAATGAGAAAATATGTAAATGCGTGTGTCTGATTCTCCAAGTGAACTTTCTGATAACTTATGTAACATCACGAATGCTTCAAAAGGAGACTACATATATTTTTTAAAGTAATTTAAAGTAAACATTGTGCAAACATTAGATTCCATCGTATTTTAACGTTCATTATTATGATAAAATAAACTATGAAACATAACAGCAAAACTTAACTGATTGTTAAAATTTGAACGACTCGCGAAACAATCTTACGATTTCTAAGCGTAATCTTCAGATAAAATCTATTTCCTTCTCAGCAATTAGTTCCATATGATACTTAATATTCTTTTAATAGAATGACGTTAAAATCGACGCAACATTACACATGTACGAAGGACACTCGTTTGGCATATTTTAAGTGCAATTAAAATTACATCTGAATTAACTAGATGCTAAATATCATCAAGTACCATTTATTAAATCCTTTGACATGTAAAATGCATTAAATAAAAAATGTACAACCAAACGACAAATTTTTTAAGCTGCTTTTAATTCGTCTATTTACTTTTCAAACAGAATTTTAATTTAAATCAAAAGTATTTAATGTTCAAAATTAACAGAAATTGCAATAAAACATAATCACAAATCTGAGATTCGTTAGATAAACTTTCGAAGAAAACGCGTTTGCAAAATTTCACCGTCATATATTTCAGACATGTAAAACTTGTAAAATTACACGTTCTTACTTTCTATGTATAAATAAGATTTCTTAATAAAAAAAAAAAAAATGCGACGCGTAAAAAAAGCCAAACAAATCCAAACAGGTGATAAAAATGAGATTGCGTCACTTGATCGTTACGTCATTGGCAGACTCGTTTTATTTAGACCGAGGGAGTGGTATGCGCCTGCAAGTGACGTATTTTGCCTAAAGCTGTTCGTCGTAATCACAAATTCATGACTTACGGGTAGAGAAAAAAAATACTGCTAAGCATTTACGTGCGAAAAAAAAAAACGATAAAGAAGAAAATATTCGTATTAGCGTTTTACCGCGACCTTACGTAAATAATCCATTCACACTAATCGTCGCATTGTTTGCCGGTACTTCGTGTGATGCTAGCGGTTTTAAACTGACATGATTAGGCACAAAAGGTACTTCAACCGTCATTGTGCTTGCGTAATCATCAGGCGTGTTCTTGAAGGTTTGCGCAATGCAAAATGTTGATCGTCGTAAATCAGTTTGCCATTTTTCACTAATATTTTTATCGAATAATTTTAATTTTTTAGCCTTAATAAATATTAACATTTATAATTTATAGTAAACAATATTTTTACTTATATATACTGTAAATAATTTCATAAACATTTAATTTACAATTGCCATATTTTTTGACAGATATCTTTTAAATTATAATTTATATCGTTAAATATTAAAGCTATGACTTTTTAATAAAATAATTAACGGCAAATGTATTATGCGTGTGTGCCGCGTAATGAAAGAATTGACGATTTTTTTGGTTCCTAATTTGCTGTCAAAATTTTGTATATGTAATTGTAATATAAAAATAATTCATTTTTAATAAATAAACATGATATGCAGAGAAATGTAATTTAAGAAATATTATTATAAAAATTAATTTGACAATGATTAAAAATGTATAATAACTCTACTGAAAAATTGCCTACATTATTTCATTGACGTATAGTAAATGCAAGGATTATATAAGATATTACACGAAATAACTGCATCTCAGAATCGCTGTACAGATTGTCAAACGCAATCCGATTACGTCAAGTGAAAGGCTTTGTCGATTATGCTTTAACAAGGAGAGATTGTGCGAGTGAAACACAAACGTTGAACTTGCACACTTTTCTCAATACACATAATGTATCTCTACTCTATTTTAATTTCAGTACATTACATATGCGTCTGTGTATATATAATTGTCTTTATTTATATTATATTCAACATGTTACAATGTATTCTAAAATTATTTATTATATGTGTGTATACAGGGTGTCCCATTTTAATTCTTCCAGTCGAATATTTCGGAAAGCCTGGGAGAGAAAAATGTTTCAGGTAAAAGTTGTATGGTTTCGAGGAAGCCATAAGATGGTACTATTGGTTTGACCTTGAAGAGTCATTTGAAGGTCACGTGAAGGTCACCTCAATTTTTTTTAATGGCACCCCCTATTTTTTGTTTCATATTCTTGTAGCTGACTTTGAGAGCTTTCCAAAACATTATGATAAAATGTTTTTTCATTAAACACTTTTCGAGTTGTAAGGCTTCAAAGTTGCAATATTTTGACATAAAATACAAAATATCTCGTCAAATATTCATTTCTCGATTATCTTACCCTAATACTTTCATGCACAGAATAATCAGACGAATCAATTGGTGTAAAGAAAACATATAGTTATCTTTAAGAAAAAAATCTGAATTTGCAACTACAGTTATACATTTTTACTTTAACATAATTATGTGTTTTAATTATGCCAATTAATTTGTCTCGTTATTCTGTGCATAAAAGTATTAGGGTAAGATAATCGAAAAATGAATATTTTACGAGATATCTTGTGTTTTATGTCAAAATATTGCAACTTTGAAGCCTTATAACTCGAAAAGTGTTTAATGAAAAAACATTTTATCATAGTGTTTTGGAAAGCTCTCGAGATAAGCAAGAATATGCAAAAATATATAGAGTGTTCCATTTAAGAAATTCACAAAATGACCTTCACGTGACTCTTCAAGGTCAAACTAATGGCACCATCGTATGTCCTCCTAGAAACCATACAACTTTTGTCTGAAACATTTTTTCGAATTTTCCATATTTTTCAAGATATTTCACTGGAGGAATTAAAATGGGACACTCTGTATATGTTTCTTGTTAATCACATAACTTTTGAGACCAGTACTGTTTAATTAATTTAATAGCAATATCTTTTACGAAATAGTTTTATATGCTTTCTTCTTCTTTCTCCAATTAATTACATACGCATGTTCAATCAAGCAAATAAATTCATTCGACATGACGGATTTCGTGAAGACTTCTACCCCTCCGACTACTGATAATGAGTTGTTGAATAAAGTCTATTTAAGACTTTTATTTAATTATTAAGTCTATTTAAGACGTTTATTTGACTGATTGAAAGTTTAATGTGGTGCACGTAGACTTTTAAAGTATGCTAAGTAAGTTTGTGAGTACCTATTGAGTAGCGCTAAATATAGTTGGTAATTTTAAATGTAAATTTGCATTATTACGTTCCTCTATTAGAACATGAATTACAAATATACGAACCTTTTCTTACCCGCACTTTAGGAATGATGATAAGACGTCGGTCGAGGTGGCGTACATTTCCAAACTTCGACAAGCAGTACCACAATGCTGTGCAGTAGGCGCGAAAAATTTACTCCTGCTTACCTTCGGTTCGACCTTAGGGTTTTCGACTATTCTTATTCCAGCATTACAAAAGGAAGACTCAGACATCAAGGTCACTACAGAAGAATTAACGTGGATTAGTAAGAATTTTTTTTCAAACAAACATATAACTCTAAAAATAACGTCGAATTTTTCCAAAGTTCTTCCTTCAAAATATAGATGCAGAATTTTTTCAAAAAATCTTATTTTGTCTCTTTGGAAAATCAATTAATCATAATCTATTCAATTAAAACTTGTGACAATACTCGTAATATATATCAAAGTTATTATATTTATATATGTATATTATAAATTAATTTTTTGTTACGTTTAATTATTATACATTATTAATTATTTTTATTATATAAACATATTTAATTATTTGACATTTAAATTCTAAATGTTCTCTCCTTTACGTATAATAAATTTATTATTTTATTATTTTGTTTACATTTTTATTATTAACCCTTTGAGTCACAGCGGGTCACCCAGAGACCCACTTTTCTTTTCGTAATTTTTTATTGTTTAAACTACTTTTTTATCAACAAATACCAGATTTTTTCTTTCTACAGAGTCTCTAGAACGTCAATAAGTGTAAAAAAAAATATGAACAGTCATTAATTGTTAATCGCAAAAATACCATATATAAACAAACAGACAAAATTAGTACTTTTTTTTTACGAAAAAATGCATTTTCTACTAATCTATTATGACAATAAATACGGCAATTTTTTTATAATCTTAGTACACTCTAAAGTATTTTTTACAATTTTCCATCGTATTGTTTTTATTAAATCTTCCTTTTTTGATAAAAAATATATAAAAAACAATATTTTCTGTTCTAAATTGAAAGTAACAGTCGTATTCTTTTTTAAATTTTTTCTCTGAAGGTTTTTTTAGATCGCAGAATCTGAATCTAAAGGAAAAAAAATTTAATTTCCAAAATTTAATATAGAGATCCAATATGGCGGAAGTAAAATTTCGTCTGCCATATTGGATCGGCCATCTTGAATTTTGAAAATCTGACAACGAATTTGTAATCAGTGATCCCAAAATCCCTTATGTACCAAATTTTATAAAATATTGACAATTAGAAAAATTCGTGACTCAAAGGGTTAATATGTTTTTTCAGGTAGTCTGAATTTATTTCTCGTGCCGATCGGTTGTCTCGTGAGCGGACCGCTGTCGCAGTATCTGGGCAGGAAGCGAACAATGATATTAGCGAATATCCCGTTCGTGATCGCCTGGTTGATATTTTATTATGCCAGCAATCCTGCGATGTTATTTACCGCGCTCGCAATGACAGGTCTGACAGGTGGCCTCTTGGAGGCGCCGGTGTTGACTTATGTTGCCGAAGTGACTCAGCCTAACTTGCGCGGAATGCTATCTGCAACCTCGTCAATGTCAGTCATTCTGGGTGTTTTCACGCAAATGTTGAGCGGCAGTCTAGCTAATTGGAGAACGGTGGCAATGATCAATTTGGTTTATCCGGTTATCTGTTTCCTAGCTTTATGCTTGGTACCTGAGAGCCCGCACTGGCTCGCAGGTAATCATACATATTATAGTTAAATTACTCTTACGTGTTGTAAAGATTATTGAATTTAAAAAATTATCTTAATATATTATTATTTATCTATTTGAAAAGTTTGACAGATTTTAATAAATTAGCCAGATCAATTAGTTTGTACAAAAAAAAATTGTCTTTGTCTTTTTTTCGCGATATCTAATCCTTTTTATTTCGTTTCAAAAATTTAAACTAATTTAACACACCCTGGTTTTTCTCAGCCAAGGGCCGTTTTGCGGAAGCGGAACGTGCTCTCTGCTGGTTACGAGGTTGGGCAAGCCCGGCGCAAGTAGAGAATGAATTTCAGGCGGTCTGCGAAACGATTCAGAAGCCTGCTGACAATACCGATTCCGGGAAGGAGGAGATCTGGCGAGCCTACACTAAACGCACGTTCTATATACCTTTCATCCTTGTGAGTGCGGCCTTTTTCATCAGCACTTTCGGCGGCACCGGGATCTTGCAGACCTTCGCCGTCGTGATATTCGCGAAACTCAAGGCACCGATCGACAAATATACGGCCACAGTGTTTCTAGGCATCGCTCAATTGACCGGCACCATAGTCTGCATACTGGTGATCCACTTCTTGGGAAAACGAAGGTTATCTTTCATATCGGTCACCGGCACCGGTCTCTGCTTCTTCGCTACCGCCGTCTACGGCTATCTGAATGATGGCGATTACCTGGATGGAGTCAGATACACCTGGTTACCGACTACCCTCATGATTGGCGCCGCTTTCGTGTCGAGCTTCGGAATCAGAATGCTACCTTGGGTTCTAATAGGCGAAGTGTTCCCGGTCAAGGTGCGTGCGCGTTATACGTTTTTCATTTTATTTCTTATTAATCTTTATTTAAATCTGTTTCTATTTAAACTTGCTTAATTAAGTTAATATAAATTAAAAATAGTTACGAATAAAATTAATTTAGATTAAATTCAAATTTAGATTCTACTCATTTTTCAAGCGCTTGTATAGGCATTAGAAATAGGGAGTTTGCATTAAAAAAAAAAATACATTTTTTTATATATGTAATTTAAATATTATTATAAATTTCTTTATAAGAAAATTTTAAATTTTAATCAATAGAAAGGTATTAAAAAATTAAATTAAAATTTAATAAGATTTAAATTGTGAGAAAACGATTTTGATTGGTTGGAGTGCGTGACGTCACAGTGCAATAGTTTCAAACGTTTGTTTTCTGTATTCTGTATTGCGATATTCGGTCATTCTTGATCTCGAGGTACAAAGAAAAACAATTTATCGGGTGTTTTAATTGTTGTACTTTTACATAGAGGTACAAAATAAGTTTTATACGTGTTACCTTTGCCCATTTTCACAATAACTGGATATTTTAATAAATAAAAATAGTGTGTTGTCACTGTATATATTGGTTAGGTTTAGGGAGACGCTATTTTACGCTATTTAGCGCTATTAGTGTCTCCCCGAATGCAGATATTGCACTGTGACATCACATCGCGTTTGGGAAGACTCGGTCGTTTCCGGATCGGATATTGGACAATTTCAAATAATGTAATTTTTATTATTGATTTTCTCGCTTAATTTGCATTAAAAAATTACGAAAAAAATAATTACATTTCAAACTATATATAAATTATAAAATGCAATTGTTTTTCAATCATGCAAACTCCCTATTCTTCTTTGCGTTCACGAGTAATTTTAAAATTCAATAATATTACGTAGGTACGTAGCAGCGCAACTGGTGCTTCCGGTATGGTCGGCTACATTTTACAATCGATCGCGAATAAAACCTTTTTCTACATGATGAACGGCATATCGCTATCCGGATCGTTTATTTTCTACGCCTTGGTCAACTTGGGCGGCCTGTGTTTTCTATACGTGATGTTACCCGAGACCGAGAATAGGACGTTAAGAGAGATCGAAGAACATTTCGCTGGTGTACAGAATTTAAAGGAGCGGCCTAAAAAGGAGCAGCACGTTATCAAGGAGAAGTGGGCGGCCGCGAATCTGGCGATCGTAAACGATGAAAATATCGAGAGTAGATTGTAGATTCGTAGATAAAATTGATTATTGAGTATTGCACTTTAGACATATCTTGCTCTTCGCGGAAATTATTTCGAGTATCCTGTTAAATGGATGAATTACGCAAAAGCATAATTGCACATTTTTTGTTTTTAATGAAATTTTATATAAAATCTTAAACGATATTTGAATTCAATCAACTAACATGTATAATTATAAACACGTGTGCGATTTATTTTCTGCGACGTTTAACACAAGCGAGAAAATTATCGCGTAAAAAATACCATTAAAAATAACGTTATATCCTCGAGTAATGCAGTCCAAAGAAAAGTTAATAGATGTAAAGGGTGATCGGATTGAAGAACAATATAATAGCGAAGACAAGAAAAATATATCGCACGGCCGCGTAAATAATACAATTTTCTTAAGACATTTCAAGAAATAATTAAAGTGACAGTGATGTGTTGAAGAATCTTATTGTTAAGATTAGCAATGTTATTTATTTCGTAAAAGGAATTGCAGCTGCCATAAAGCGTTCCTAACGTAATTTATAGCGAATGTTCAAGAAAAATATTAAGATTTGTTACTGCTTAAGAGAAGCTTTTTTTATTTTGCGAAGACTTTAATAGTTTATTATAATTATTTATAAAGATATTTTTATAGAGAAATGAGAGGATCGTGTAACGTCTGATGTAAATTAATAGTTTTATTCTAATAATAAATACAATTATATTTTTTTGTGATGAGCTTTAATATAAAACGTAAAAGATACCTACTTCAATAAAATATAAAATATAATATGTAATGTTTTTTTTATATATTTTTTTTTATAAAATATCAAATATCACTCACTACATAATTTATGTGTGCTCTAGATAGTGTTATAAAAATTCGATTTCGAACAAAACAGAATTTTAGAAAATACAAAAATGTTGTATAAATGTATTAATTTATATGTTTTTTGTAATTTACGTAATAAAGAGCTTGTTATATAATCTATGTGTATTTCTTAAAAATTAGAAAATTATTAAAAATTTTTCTGATTTACTTTCTAATTAAATTTCTTAATAAAGTTTTTTAATATTTCATATTCATTGCTAAATTCTTTTATTACTTTATCTATTATTTTACTATTTTACTATTTAGTTTATATGTATCGATATAAATCGATTAAAAATATTAAAATGTTATTCTAAAAAAATCTGTTTCCTGTAAAGATGGAACCGACGAAAAATAATCTGAGATTATTATGTTATCTCTAAGATATTATTGCAAGTTTCAAAATAAAAATAAAAATAAGATATCAATTAAATTATATATATATATATGTTTAATTTGATTGGTATTATAAATATAATCGCTTGTTATCTATACAAAAATTGAAGATATTGTTAAGGGGAAAAAAATATTTAACTATTGAGATGTTATACTACTTTTGATTAATATTAAAATGATTAGAATCACTTGCTAACCAACAGATATAGGAAAGAACTCGTGGTTGTACAGTTTTGCTGTAGATGGAACACGTAGTCTTTATCTGTGAGACAAGAATTTACATAGTGGAATGATATTTCGTCCATATCCATTAGTATAAATTCTGATGATAAATTTAAAAGATAGATTTTTTTTTATTAATGTGAAATCGATTTTCTTTAAGTAAAAATTTTTAACGCTTTATAATTATTGATATTACATATCACTGAATTAAACAAATTAATTAAAAGCTTTTAGTATGATTTATGATATTAAATATTTGATTTAATTGTCAAAAGTAGTTTATACCTCTGTACTTTTGAGGCTGTTACAAAACTACAAAGTGACGTGTCTGTCTTTGATTCTTTTTTTCCTTTTTATTTCCTTTGTATCAACAAGATTGTTTTAATTACAAAATTCAAAGACAAAAACTAATGATACTTTCCCAGATGGAAAAGTTTAAAAAATCTCTTCCTTCAAATAAAAATAAAACTAAGAATAAAGAAATCTTTCCAATGTTTTAATTAATTAATTAATTTACTTATTTATTTATTTATTAAACTAAACGGAATAACCCAAACTTTTAATGTACAAAATTAAAGAAGACATTAGTAGATGACAAAAATATAAAATTAAATTCAATAGTACAATAGTTTGAGGAAGTATCTTTTTATTTTTCTTTGTGTTTATACAGGGTGTCCCATTTTAATTCCTTCAGTCGAATATCTCCAAAACCAAGTCTGGGAGAGAAAAATGTTTCAGGCAAAAGTTGTATGATTTCGAGAGGGCCATAAGATGGTACCATTGGTACCATTGCCATCTGACCTTGAAAAGTCATTTGAAGGTCACGTGAAGGTCACCTCAATTTTTTTAAATGGCACCCCCTATTTTTTGTTACATATTCTTGTAGCTGACTTCGAGAGCTTTCCAAAACACTATGATAAAATGTTTTTTCATTAAACACTTTTCGAATTATAAGGCTTCAAAGTTGCAACATTCAATTCAACAATTCAAAATGACCTTCACGTGACCTTCATGTGACTCTTCAAGGTCAAACTAACGGCACCATCTTATGTCCCCCTAGAAACCATACAACTTTTGTCTGAAAAATTTTTTCGAATTTTCCATATTTTTCGAGATATTTCACTGGAGGAATTAAAATGGGACACCCTGTATATGTATTAAAAAAAAAAGACAAATTTTGTATTGAGAAAAGAGAGAGAGAGAGAGAGAGAGAGAAAATATTTAAATAGCGATGATTTTTCTCTCTTTCTCTCTCTTTCTCGATCTAAATCTCGCGCAGAATCAAGATTCAGGGCGCTGAATCGAAAGTCACGGAAGTCGTACGACGAGAGAGTTATCTACGGCCCACATCCCCGCGGAGATCAACAAGTGTCCTCTCTTTCTCCCCCGGCAAACCCGGTGTGCTTTCTATTCACGATTATATTGATGTGAGTCGGGGGTTGTGGCGGCGCGCAGACGCGGATTCCACTACCCCCGCCGGATCGTCGTCGACGACGACCCCCGCCCGTCATCCTCGAAATGGTCGATATCTTTAGCTATATAGAGACAACCAACTCGGGCGGTCTACGGTGACCGTGCGCGAGACGCTTCGCCGAGTTCGAGCAGTCCACCAGTCTCCTCGTGTAATCGCTGCTAGAGCTAATAACACTCCCCCTGCGTGCATCGTGTGTGCTGACCGTGGTCCGCGATCGCGAGAGAGCGCGGTTACATCCGAGAAGGGAAAACGTCCCCGGTCTGCGTTCACCCCTCGGTTCGCAGTACTCGACTCCCCCCCCTCCCTGCCCTTCCGTGTGCGTTAAATATTAATCGATCGGCAGCCGAGCGCAGCGCAGCGCGTGGTGCATCCGTCGTCGCATCTCACGTCGCATCGACAGCCGACGACGACGAATCGGCGCGGGATTTCCCATCGACCGTCATCGGAGAGAAAGAAAGAGAACAATCCGTCATCCGCGAAGGGAGACAACCTCCTTCTCCGTCCCTAGGGAGTGACTCTTCCAGGTGACATTTTGACAGTCCGCGACAATTTGACTCGACGGCCGACGAGAGAAAGTGAGAATTTGCGAAAGAGAGAGAAACAGAGAAAGAGAGAGAGAGAGAGAGAGAGAGAGAGAGATTTTCTTCCAGAAAATAAACTCGTCGCGATAGCTTGCTTATTGATTTCTCTTCAACTATCTCTCTCTCTCTCTCTCTCTCTCTCTCTCCCCCTCTCTCCCTTTCTCTTTTGGTTCTTGCCTGCTTCTCTGCCCTACTCTTAAATATTTGTATTTTACTTTTGTCTCTCTTTTTTAATTTTACGTTAAAGGGTAAAAAATGTTATGCAAAAAATAACCGTAATTTCTTTCTCTTCTTTTTTATTCCTATTAAATATATCTCTTTTTTTTAAATCACATTTGTCACGTAGTACAAGTTTTTGCAATCTTCGAAAAAAATATGCCAACTCAAGAGTAAAAACTTATTCTCGCTTTCTCGCTTTCTACCACAGTTGTGAGAAAAAAAACCTGCGGGCATGATTGTCAGACTTTTCATTCATTCAGGCTCACTTTCTGCGTTTCATGCGACGCCGTATAATCGTCGTGACGTAGGTGACCACGCTCCCTTCTCTCTCAATCAATTTTCCACAAACCTAATTTTTTTATGTCACGTCAATATTTTTTTTTTTCTTCTCGCGATGTTAAGATTTTTCGCGAAGAAATCACGTAACGTGAATAAATTTTCTCATGCAACTTTTTCCTCGAAATTAAAGTAAGGTTTAGCCGAGATAAGAGGGCATGCTGATAAGTTAGTTACCTGTCGTACAACACCCAGCTGAGTATCGTGCCTTCATAATCACATGCACGATAATTACTAATAATAATTCTTCGGTGTATTTAGGATAAATAAAATCGATATCATAAATTCTTTCAAGACATTTAGATATAAATTATCATGTTTTGTGAATATTCTTAAAAGAATTTTATTGATAAAATAACATGACATTAGTAATATTAATTAATCATATCACGACAAATATTTTTTATTTTTTTTTTAAATTGTATTTTAGTTACTTTATTATTATTTCAATTTCATCATTTCTCTCTCTCTCTCTCTCTCTCTCTCTCTCTCTCTCTTATTTGTATAATTTTACAATTGTTCACATATTCCTGTCTTTTATTGCTTTATTGAAGATCGATAGAATTGATAATTATTCGCGATTATATTTTACAGACTAAAGGAACCCGCCGCGAAGCGTAATGTCTTGAAGGGATTTAATTATTCGTTTTCGATGAAAGTATATAGCGGGGTGCCGTCTTAAAGACTTGATATCCTGACGCGCCTCTGACGTAAACGGAGGCTCCATCTTTTGCCGCCGTTCATTCTACTGATGCACTGAAATCGAAACTACGTAACGGAGAGCGCGAGCGTGGGTGGGCAACGGGTGTAACAATCGATTTGTGTCTCCGAAAATATTTGCTCCTCCAATGTCGCCGTCGTCAACGGGATCGACGGGGATCGCGAACGTGATTGAGAATACAGATCGGATGATTATAGTCCGTCGACGTACTAATTACGCTCCAGCGATTCGATGAAAAGGCAACTCCTGTCAAGGTGTTAAAATTCTTTTTTTTTTTTTTTTTTTTACTTTCATTTCACGTAGATTTTAATTTCGAATATTATCAGTTAACGTTGAATATTCATACCACGACGAATTCTTTTTATTTATTATTTATTTATTTTATTAATTTATTTTTTATTTATTTCAAATATTATACGTTTAAATTATTTTATTAAGTCGAGTTTTATTTTACGTAATGAAATTATGTAAAAAAAAAAAAAAAAAAATTATGCATGAAATACTTGAGACGAATATTCTCGTGATGTTTGTGAAGATATAAACACACACTTCAATGCGGCTTTTCTTAAATAAAATATGAAATAAATAAATAAATTTAAATAACTAACGTTTAAAGGAATAACAAAAAATCGAATAATACTACCAATTATGTGTAACGTCTCTGCATTAATAATGAACTTGAGAATTTCGAGGGGAGAATTTTCAGTTGCTGAGAAGAAATGGACTTGTCCTGTCGCCATGCCATCGATTTTCTATCTACTTAACCTCCGTTAAAACGCCCGTCTCTCAATCATCATCCGTCACAGAAACATCGTCGTGACACTGCGCAACAATAGATGCAGGTGGTGCGGTGTTAACGTACTTGCATTTTTTTTTTTTTTTTTTACGAGAACCGACCGTAGTTAACGTTGACATGACATATGGCGACTGATATCGTTATCGCACGCGGAAAACCTTGCCCTACTTTTCTTCAACTATCGTAGTACACTGTGTCATATGTGTGTATAAGTGCGTGACGCAATCTTCCGGATGAGATTTTATCCTTTTATTGCGCGCTTCTCATAAAATAATTATATACATATGTGCAGTATATCCTGCGCGATCGTCTCGATCGGATCCCTTTAAGTATTCGGAACGTTTCCAAACAGCAATACATAGACAACGCGAGAAGGTCTACAAATTCGAAATAAGCTGAGAAAAACTGCAAGTGTCACTTGATCCAGATTTTTTCAATCAGGAATGTCGAGACACCAATAATGTTTCAATCATACGTAAGCGAAAGTAAAGAGCTAGAAGCTAAATTTCACGCGCACAAATGCAAATATAAAATTTTACATATTATTTAGCCCTTTGAGTCACTGCGGGTCACCCAGAGACCCACCTTTTGTTTCCTAGTTTTTTATTGTTTTACCTATTTTTTTATCAACAAATACCGGATTTTTTGTTTCTACGGAGTCTCTAGAACATCAATAAGTGTAAAAAAAATATGAACAGTCATTAATTGTTAATTGCAAAAATACCATATATAAACAAACAGTCAAAATTAGTACTTTTTTTTTACGAAAAAATGCACTTTCTACTAATTTATTATGACAATAAATACGGCAATTTTTTTATAATCTTAGTATCCTCTAAAATATTTTTCAGAATTTTTTTAGAATTTTCCACCGTGTTGTTTTTGTTAAATCCTCCTTTTTTGATAAAAAATATATAAAAAACAATATTTTCTCTTCTAAATTGAAAGTAACAGTCGTATTCTTTTTTAAATTTTTTCTCTGAAGGTTTTTTTAAATCGCAGAATTTAAAGGAAAAAGAATGTAATTTCCAAAATTTAATATAGGGATCCAATATAGCGGAAGTAAAATATCGTCTGCCATATTGGATCCGCCATCTTGAATTTTGAAAATCTGACAACGGATTCGTAATCAGCGACCCTTATATACCAAATTTTATAAAATACTGACAATTAGAAAAATTCGTGACTCAAAGGGTTAATTCAACGGAAAATTGTAAAATATTAAATTATAAGGATTTAGAAAAATTTCTCGCTTCTATAAAATTTATTCTAGGAAACAATTTTAATTCGATATTTTTCGGCCAAGATTTATAGTCTCAACCGCGAAAAGTTTCCGCTCAGAAAAGTAGTCTCCTAAATCGACCAGAGATTTTTATCTTTAAGAATATTACTTACATGTTTTTCCATATGAAACTTCACGTTAAAAAATGAGTTTGTCGACGAAACAGATCGTAGACTTTTACTTCTGAAATAACTCGTACGACGAATCGAGCGTGAAATCGATAGGGACCTGCTACCGGATCTAAAAGTTTCTCGGTTCGCCCGCGGTTTTACATTCGCGCAGGATATTTATAACTCTTGATCTACCGATTTATTTCCCACTACGAGTATAGTCGTGTAACTTTTGACGAGCTGGTAATCGATGAGTTTCGAAACTTCTTCTCTTACATTATATATATATATATATATATCCCCTATATCTAGCGTCACTTCCGAGTCAAGAAAAAAAAAAACAAATTATAAAGAACGATATGTTTGGTAATTACTGTTATTAACATTAAAGATTGTAGATAGCATTGAAAGTTTTTTTTTCTTCTTGTAAAAGTATCGACTTCTCCTTTTAATAACAATTTTAAACAATTCTTAAGTTATGCACGCAAGTTTTGAAAAATAAATATTTTTTTTTTAAAGCAACCAGCGGAATGCAAAAGATCGCCGATAAAATTTCACACTATTAATTCAATTTCGAATAAATATAATTTTAATAGAAAAATTTTAATTTAAGCCAAGAAATTTATATATAACAATTGAGTATTTAAAATGCGTGAGGAAAGATAGCTAACCGCGAACAGGTATTTACCGATAAAAAGTCACAGATAAGATTTCAATTATTCATTAAGCAAACATTCTGAAAAGACGAATGGAAGGAACAAATTCAGGAGACATGAAAGCGACAGTACGCACCTGCGCGAACCGCAGACTATCGCAGGTCTGATTATCGTCATCAACGCATACGCGTGGAAGAAATATATGGTACTATCGAAAGAAAAATAGAACCGCAAACGCGGCCACGTCGTCGGCCCCACGTTCATCGAAGTGACCTGAATAATTTTCGCGGTGCCATTTGTCGCGTAGATGCGAACATCGTGCGCGTCTCTCAGTAATTTCTTTAAAATCGTCCGCAAAATTATCCTCCGTTAATTAATTAATTAATCGTGCTTGAATGATTAAAAAGACGATACGTTGCATGTCGCGTCGGTGTCGCAAAGAGAAACAAACAGTGAACGTGTCAAGAGGATGATCGATAACAATTACAACAGCTGGATAATCCTCGAATGGGCTGGTTTTTGAAAAAAAAAAATTATAGTTAATCAAAGTGTTGTACGGATATCGTTAATTGATAATTCTGTCGAAATAAGCTGTTACACGCACTTGATGACACGGTTAATAACCCAAGACTAGAAGTGATTAACGAAGCAGCTGATGAGTTTTAGTTGACGTGAGAGGCGTTTGATTAAACGTTAAATAAATTAGAGTGTCAATAAGACGAGAGCATAAAAGACGACTTAACCCTTTGAGTCACGAACTTTCTAATCGTCAATATTTTATAAAATTTAGTATATAAGGGATTTTGGGATCGCTGATTACGAATTCGTTGTCAGATTTTCAAAATTCAAGATGGCGGATCCAATATGGCAGACGAAATTTTATTTCCGCCATATTGGATCCCTATATCAAATTTTGGAAATTAAATTTTTTTTCCTTTAGTTTCAGATTCTGCGATCTAAAAAAACCTTCAAAGAAAAAATTTAAAAAAGAATACGACTGTTACTTTTAATTTTTAATTTAGAACAGAAAATATTGTTTTTTATATATTTTTTTATCAAAAAAAGGAGGATTTAACAAAAACAATACGGTGGAAAATTGTAAAAAAATTCTGAAAAATACTTTAGAGTGTACTAAGATTATAAAAAAATTGCCGTATTTATTGTCATAATAGATTAGTAGAAAATGCATTTTTTCGTAAAAAAAAGTACTAATTTTGACTGTTTGTTTATATATGGTATTTTTGCAATTAACAATTAATGACTGTTCATATTTTTGTTACACTTATTGATGTTCTAGAGATTCTGTAGAAACAAAAAATCCGGTATTTGTTGATGAAAAAGTAGTTAAAACAATAAAAAACTAGGAAAAAAAAGGTGGGTCTCTGGATGACCCGCTGTGACTCAAAGGGTTAAGATATAAAATGCATAATAAATTGCAGTTAATAAAACGACACTAGAGAGCAAGAGTATCACTCGGGAGAAACGTTTCCGTTAATGTGATCGAAGGCCGTAATAAAGGAAGAGTGAAGGACGTGAAAGATCAATCGGGTGTCACATCGTACGTGACACATGTTATGTGTAAAATGTCGAGCAAGTGCGAGAATGCATCCTCCATGCCAGTTAAGGACTCTGTTTTCGAGCTACGTACGCGGATGGCCCGGATGCTGTCCATCGTCGAGATTACCTCACAGAAGAATAATATGGTATCGAAATATCGATTCGACGTGCATCTATTTTGCGTTTTGAGCGAAAGAAAAAAAAAAAAAAAACACACGAGAGAGATTCAATAGAGAACTCACTTTAATTAAGACTCTATTGCGCGATAATATTGACGATTTATAATTTCCACGATCGAGTGAATTTAATTGAATTTTCCGCTTGCAATTTAATTGAAAGATTTATAAGACTAATGAGTTACACGGGATAGCAAAGTTGACAGATAACTAAGGTGGCTACAAGATGTCCAAAAATATATAACTTTTCCTTAATCCTTTAAATTTAATTTTTATTTATCTATCAACATGTTAGATCTCCGCAACAGAAAGTTTTACATATCCTAAAATTATTTATTTTTGGTATATATGTATAATCATTTTATGTCAAAGGGTTAATTTATCATTCGGCACCGTTAAAGTATTGTATTGTAAATAATAAATATTGTATTTTCAGAAAGAGAAAAAAAGAATTACACTATTATTAGTAGCATTACTATGCAATACTGTAAATTTTGAAAAATATATATTCCGACTATAATATGTCTATTACTTTCTATTTAATATTTCTATTTAATATTGTATAATTGACAAATTAGCTTTCCACATGTAGAAACTGTTATACAAATAATTCTCTTCTGAAAATTGTATAATTTACAATACCTTTTGATGCTGCTAAATTATTAAATCAAAATTAAATCCTCGAATAAAATATCAAGCAAAACTGCACTAACCTTTTCTTGTATGGGGTCTTTACATGTTGTGGCCTCTAACTTTTCGATATTTTTATCCAATATTTTCTCGAACGCGATTATGCGGTCCGATAAACTGTGTGACGAATCATGCATCGTAAACTCATCTGTTGCATCGAACGGCTTCTTCTCTTGACCATCACGAACGTAATTTTACGACACGGGCATGTACAAAGTTAATCAAAATATACAAGCCTTGTCGCATAATCCTCTCCCTTGAATCATCGATACGTAAATAAGAGTGTCACGAAATCTGAAAAAAGATATATATATTTAAATATAAAAATTTTTCTACAATCATTAATCATATACTATTATATCACGTTATATCTACTATCTCTCTTTAAAGACCTTTAAAGACTCTTGCTGCCCCAGAGAAATTAATAAAAATCTTTTATGTATAATTTTTTTTAATTTAATTTAATTTAATTACACAATAATTAAAAAAAAATAATATATATATTACAGATAAACTCTTGTTTATAAATTTAAATTATTTATAAATAAAAATGTTCTAAAGCCGACTCTTTCGCAGATGGCGCGCCAGGATGGCAGAGATGCCGCGGATCAGAACTTTGATTACATGTTCAAACTGTTGATAATCGGCAACTCATCCGTAGGAAAGACTTCCTTCCTTTTTCGCTACGCGGACGACTCCTTCACCTCGGCTTTCGTGTCGACCGTAGGGATCGACTTTAAGGTGAAGACCGTCTTCAGACACGATAAGAGGGTCAAGTTACAGATCTGGGTCAGTATATCTCTATTCGTTCATTATATTATTGGGTGATTATGAAAGCTTATGTAACATTTTTTACCATCATATACGCATAAGAAAATAGTGATTTGCATGTATTATGAACGTATTGCTTCTAGTTTCAATTAATATTTTTGTAATCCTTTCGCCGCGTATTATTTTACAAATATCACGTTTAAATACAAGCATCATTGATTTGATTGGCACGCTCATTTATCTTGTATTACATAGAGATGTTAATTCCTCCATTTGATTGATTGATTGATTGTTTGTACATTGATTGATTATCCTTACAGGACACGGCGGGTCAGGAAAGATACAGAACGATCACAACGGCCTATTACAGAGGCGCGATGGGTTTCATCTTAATGTATGATATTACAAACGAGGAATCCTTTAATTCAGTCCAGGATTGGATCACGCAAATAAAGAACTATTCGTGGGACAACGCCCAAGTAATCCTTGTGGGTAACAAATGCGACATGGAAGAAGAAAGGGTGATCAGCTCCGAAAGAGGTAAACAGTTGGCGGAACAATTAGGGGTACGATTTTTCGAGACCTCGGCCAAGGAGAATATCAATGTTAAGGTACGTATGTCTCTCATGTGTAAACATTTGTTAAGGATGTTTAGCACCTACGATCGGAGCAAAAAGTAGTCGAAATTCACGAATATATACTTTTCTCATATATCTTAATATATGATTATTATAAAGATTGCCTAAAATCTTATTATTTATTCATAGCTAGAGTGTAGAAATATATTTTCCAACTTCTGTTGCTTTTTTTTCAGAGAATTTTCGTGTTTCTTAAGTTATAATGAGAAACTTTTACCATTGATGATTTACGATATACCTCGATTTCAACATTACAGCACAAAATTTGAATTATAAAAATAAAAGAATTTACTTGTACAGAGTAATTTAAAATGTCAGAATAAAAATTATAATAGTGAATAATGACAAAATATAGAAGATTTTTAACTATTTCTTTGATAAATTTAATAATTTGTCGTTTCTCCGAGAAGAAAGAAATGTGGCAACATGGTAATGTTTCCTTCAGATGAAAAGATAGGTAATTTAAAATGTCAAAAGAAGGCTCAGCTGAATGCTATGTTGCCACGTTTTCACAATAAATAATATGTCATCTCGGAAAATAGGACGAAATTGAGAAAATTATATTCAATATCTTTTGAACTAGTCAGTACTTGACTAAAATTATGTGATCAAATATTTCCTCTATATTTAAACTATACTTTTGTAAATTTTGAATAAGTTCCTATTATTATTTCTATATATTTTAGCTCTTAAATCAACACGATCACAGGTTTTTTATAAGATAGAAAATCTGTAATCGTGTAAATTTAAGGGCTAAACAGAAATAAATACATTTATACTTATTTATATAAATAATTATATTAATACTTTTACTTATAATTAGATCCACAAAATAATTTATAATAATAATGACGGGTAAATTCATTGAAAATTAAAATCCTTATAACTTTTGATTGCTTCATTGAATCAACTCTAGGTTTTTTTTATAAGTCTCTGAACATAAGTATCAGAACAATCTGTGCAAATTTTATTAAATTTCTATATTTTTAAAAATAGATACTAAACATCCTTAAAATAAGTCAGATTAAATTTTCGAAATACAAATTTCGTTGTAAAAGTAAATTCTCTTTCCGGTTTCTGTTGGCTTACATGTATATTTTACATAAGATAAAATATAAAAACTATATAATAGCGAATTTAGTTAAATGTCTGTAATAAATTTGTGTTAAAATAGCATTTTTTCCAAAAAAAAAAAAAATTACTTGTTAATATATTTCAACTTTGATGCCAAATCTTTATTTATCAGAAATGACTTGATTCTTTTAAAATTTACGTTTTCATTGCCTCTACACGAGTGAGAATAATTCAGAGACCTTTACGAGAATTTTTAAGATGTAATTTCACGAATCTCTGACACACAATCTTCTACTTTATTGTGCCGCGAGAATATGCGGATATCGATCCCGGCGCTGTCACGAGGTCACACGTATGATCGATTCTCTCTCTCTCTCTCTCTTTCTCGTTTCAACAGGCAGTGTTCGAGACGCTGGTGGATATAATATGCGACAAGATGAGCGAATCTTTGGACAATGATCCGACCCTGATGGCGGGCGGTATGGGCCAGACCAAAGGTCAACGACTTACCGATCAGCCGACCAATCCAGCAAACGCAAACTGTAATTGCTAAAAAAAATGCGGCGACACGCAGAAGGGAGAAAAAAAACCCAGAGAGGTCGTATGTGTGTGTTGCACGTGTGTGTTGCGTGTGTTAGAAAGAGAGGAAAAGAAAAAAAAAAAAAAAAGAGGTGTCGTGTGCGACGCTGGCGAGTTAACTAGTCTACTTACTTCGTCGTTCCTTCGTTATGTTATTTATTTCGGAGGCCGTCTTTCGTTCTCATCTATTTCCTTTCATCCTTTCTCGGCGCGAGATGATATGTAAAATGAATCTAATATACGCTGTAATTATATATACATTGTGATCATCGAGATGCGACCGAATTGGCCAACGACCGATTGGCCGTGGTCCTCCTTTCGGTTCATCCGCTTGATAAGAATCAGGGATGGACTTTGACGAGTTCAAATTTTCATGCCGCAGACACACTGATCGTTGCATTTTCTCATCAGGAATAAACGGTAACATCAATTACAATGGTTGGCTCGATGCTATCGGTTCGCGGAATTGCTTTTTAGATTATTAAAAATTTCTTAAACTTTATTCAGATTCAATTCATCTTTCTCTTCCTTTTAAATAAAAAAAGGAAGGCAAAAGATTCAATTGACTTGCGATTAATCATAATACAGATAAAAATAATAATTAAAGCAACAAAAGTGAGACTTAAAATATCTGCTTTCATCATAGTCCTTTTATAGAGTTAACTCTGTTAAGGATGTTTAGCACCTACGATCAGAGATAATTAGATCCACAAAATAATTATAATTATAATAATATCGACGGGTTAATTTATTGCAAATTAAAATCCTTATAACTTTTGATTGCTTCAGTGAATCAACTCTAGGTTTTTTTATAAGTCTCTGAACATGTATCAGAACAATCTGTGCAAATTTTATTAAATTCCTATATTTTTAAAAATAGGTACTAAACATCCTTAATGTTTATACAGTTAACAAGTTAACTGTATAAACATTAAATTTTACTAAAAATCTTAAATTTTACGTCTTGTATTTTGTGCCGTAAGATTGTTACATGTACATACATAACTGAAATACGTGTCTTTTATTTATATATTAATTATTAATTATTAATTAAAACACTAGAGTATTTCACTCGAGATTCATCCTCGCGTATCTGCGGTATCGAAATCTGGACTCAACGAAATAATGTAGGTTTCGATTTCTGTTACCGAGGATAAAAAGAGATAGAAAATTGCGCGAGGAAAAGATATTCAAAAGTACGAAGACACATTGTATTGTTTCGCGGTTGATAATAATTAATGACGACGATCGCGTTATAGCGGGAACGATGTTGCTCACTCGATGTTTGGCATTACATAAGTTCACGCAGAAATATGTAACAGGCACAACCGAAGGGAGTGACTCAAGTCCGTGCATTAAGTAAAATGCGCCCAAGAAAGTCTGACAATAAGCGTCAATCATTCAACAAAAAAAAAAAAAATTAACACAAGTTCAGAATATCGATTAGCCTTTTAACTTCTTCTGTCTAACTAATGCAGATAGTGCAAAAATATACGCAAAATTTCGTTTTTTCATATATTGCTTCAAAATTGCAATCGTGCGAGAGAGTTGTGTCTCAAAAGATATTATTTAAAAAAATATTTATAAATATTGTGTGAGATAAATTTGAAATATAATTAGTTGTATTTTAAAACAATTTGTGTTTTATTGCGGCGATAAAAATTCAATGAAAAATGATTAAACTTGATTGGACTAAGAAGATGAAAGGTTAAATACAAGAACGATACAAGATGCGTGAGAACGAACACTTGCTTTAGGGATTATTAATATTTGTCGTAATTCGCGTGAAAGCGATTGAATAAGTTTCACGTGATCAATCCTATAATCGGGTACTCTATAAAAGAAAAAAATGATTTAAACATATAAAATAAAATTTAAAAAATCTTTCAACGATATATACTTGAACAAAAATTTAAGTAATATGCTTTTAAGAAGAAGAATCTTTTAAGTTTATAAACCACTGTCTTCTAAAGACATAAAATATCTCGTTACAAACCTTTTTAAGCACTTGAAATATTTTTTTAACCGATAAATATTCGATTCATATACAATCAATGATTCACTGATCAATATATTCGCAAAGAGTATAACTCTCTATAATTTAGATAAAGTATCATAATGACAATGATGCCGATCAAACATGCACAATTTATTTTTGCTTACAAAAGTTCAAGTATTTGAAAATCTAGCTCTTTGAATGTTAAATGTATTTTTCGTTGCGACTGAAGTATCATCATCGCGAACATTTTAAAGGTGTCATTTACGCAAATTGATTATAACGTCAAACTTTGATGTGTTCCAGAGAAGTTTTGCATTTATCTATATTTTATTTTTCGTTTTTTTCAACTAAAGTAATTTCTTTGACATTAAATAATCCTATTTATCAATAATAAAGCGAGAAGAGAAAGTTGTATTGCAAAAGAAAATTTTCATTTCTATAGTTCTCTTTATATATAGCTACGTTTAATCAATCATCTATTCAAGTACCCATCGAATAAAATGACAGATTAAAGTACGAATGAAAATATAGCCTTTACGGTGAAAACTGTAAAATATTAAATCGAATTTTCGCGATAATGCGGTTACATTATAATGTAACGTAATCAATAATTATCACTCGGCGACTTCATATATTGTATCGACCTCGGAATGGCACTCTTCGCGAAATTATTTAAGGGAGAAAGCATTAGCGAATGTTAATATCGGTATCGACCAAGACCGAGATAATGACAGGGCCGTGTTCGGCGATACCGCAATACATCAAGAGAGGAACCAGGAGCATCGATCTGGCGTCAATTATCGAGGAGTATCGACGTCCCGCTACTATAACTAATTACTTCAGTCGTCATCCGGCGTTAAACATCTACTATCTACCTACCTACTATAGGCAAGCTGCCCTCTGTACATAAGTGAGATAATAAAAACAAAAAGGTATCTATTATGTATCACTGAATCTGTAATAAGGTGTAACGTGTAACGCGTTTATTTAGCGAGAAGCGCATGCCAGAAATTACGTGGCCCGTGACACCGGATTAACCCTTTAAGTCACAGCGGGTCACCCAGAGACCCACCTTTTTTTTCGTAGTTTTTTATTGTTTTAACTACTTTTTTATCAAAAAATATCGGATTCTTTGTTTCTACAGAGTCTCTAGATCATCAATAAGTGTAAAAAAAATATGAATAGTCATTAATTGTTAATTGCAAAAATACCATAAAAAGGGTGTCCCATTTTAATTCCTCCAGTGAAATATCTTGAAAAATATGGAAAATTCGAAAAAATGTTTCAGACAAAAGTTGTATCGTTTCTAGGGGGACATAAGATGGTACCATTAGTTTGACCTTGAAGAGTCACATGAAGATCACGTGAAGGTCATTTTAAATTTCTTAAATGGAACACCCTATATATTTTTGCATATTCTTGCAGCTTATCTCGAGAGCTTTCCAAAACACTATGATAAAATGTTTTTTCATTAAACACTTTTCGAGTTATAACGCTTCAAAGTTGCAATATTTTGACATAAAATACAAGATATCTCGTAAAATATTCATTTCTCGATTATCTTACCCTAATACTTTTATGCACAGTATAACGAGACAAATCAATTGGCGTAATTAAAACACATAATTATGTTAAAGTAAAAATGTGTAACTGCTAGTTGTAAATTCAGATGTTTTCTTAAAGATAACTATTTTTTTTTTTACACTAATTGATTCGTCTTATTATTCTGTGCATAAAAGTATTAGGATAAGATAATCGAGAAATGAATATTTTACCAGATATCTTGTATTTGTATGTCAAAATATTGCAACTTTGAAGCCTTATAATTCGAAAAGTATTTAAAGAAAAAACATTTTATCATAGTATTTTGGAAAGCTCTCGAAGTCAGCTACAAGAATATGTAACAAAAAATAGAGGGTGTTATTTAAAACAATTGAGGTGACCTTTACGTGACCTTCAAATGACTCTTCAAGATCAGACCAATGGTAGCATCTTATGGCCCCCTCGAAACCATACAACTTTCTAGCATTCTGCATTTTCTAGTAATCTATTATGACAATAAATACGGCAATTTTTTTATAATCTTAGTACACTCTAAAGTATTTTTCAGAATTTTTTTACAATTTTCCACCGTGTTTTTTTTGTTAAATTTTCCTTTTTTTGATAAAAAATATATAAAAAACATTATTTTTTGTTCTAAATTGAAAGTAACAGTTGTATTCTTTTTTAAATTTTTTCTCTGAAGGTTTTTTTAGATCGCAGAATCTGAATGAAAAGAAAAAAAATTTAATTTCCAAAATTTAATATAAAAATCCAATATGGTGGAAGTAAAATTTTGAAAATCTCGTCTGCCATATTGGATCCGTCATCTTGAATTTTGAAAATATGACAACGGTTTCGTAATCAGCGACCCCAAAAACCCTTATATACCAAATTTTATAAAATACTGACTTGAATTGGAAAAATTCCTGACTCAAAGGGTTAACGCGGTTAATTATTAATTGTCATAGTGCAATTAATTGACCGCAATGCAAAAGCAACTGCGTCTTCGATCGAGCGATTAATAAAAATGAAAAACAGAGAGCATGAGAGAGAGAGAGAGAGAGAGAGAGAGAGAGAGAGAGTGAGAAAGAAAGAGAGAGAGAGAAGCAACTAGCGCGATTAGAAAAAAACATAAACGCGACTATTGGTGGATATACTGAAAGAATCATAATTTCGTCGAGTTCGTATCTTTGCTATAGATAGAGGTGCAAGAATCTTCCGCCAATCATTCCGAGATATTAATTGCAAATCGTTCCCGTTATAAATTTTTGTCTATAGCGTTAAAATCCGAACTAATCGAAATTATATAGAATTTTCATTTGTTTTTTTCTTTTTATAGACAGAAATGTTCTTCCGGTTGTCGCGGGTATCTGTATGTATGTATTGTACGGTGTGTAAACTGTACTATATACGCCTAATATTAACTATAATTACGTTAACGATAAAACAATAATCTACCAATACAGACACATACGCGCGCGCGCGAACACACATATGTATATCACACCAAGAAAAAGAGTAACATACACACATGAAAAAGAAAAATTCACATCACAGGCATTACGCTGATCATTTGTAACAAAACAGTTGTATTCTAAATAAGCTGTATAATTGTAGCAGAAGTCAATCATGGATGTTTTCAACGACCGCTACGTCGTATATGTTAATTACATGTATATGTGCACAATCCGTTAATGACACAGATTCCGCGAGAGAAAGAGTGTGTGTATGTGAGAGTGTGAAAAGAAATGTGTGAGAGAGAGGGAGAGAGAGAAAGAGAGAGAAAGAGAGAGAGAGAAAAAGAGAGAAAAAGAAAAACGAGCGAAAGAAAATGAGAGAATGTAACACAGGAAATACTTTGCAATGAAAAAAATTTGACGTAGCGACAAATGTAAACAATATATATACATATATATATATATATATATATTTAAAAAAAAAAAACAGAGCTAATTGTGTATCGTACGCGTTGCATTGTACAATATGTGTTGTACATACGCGTGCACAGCGAGAGAATAGCGAAAGAGAGAGAGAGAGAGAGAGAGAGAGAGAAAGAAAGAGAAAGATGCAAAAAAAAAGAAAAAAAAACGAGCAGTGGAGTAAATCTATAATTTGCAACACGTGTACAAATCATTGACAAACAATTCGGAGGACCAATCGGTAGATGCAGTTCTTTATTCAGCAGTCGCTTATTGCGATTTCGCTTAATTGTGACAGTGACTTTTAATTAGTCTTTGCTCCAATTCCATCATTACTCGTTCTGCAGAAAAACGAACGGAAAAATGTCGACTATGTCCCTTTGAAAAAAAATTGATTTATAATTAATAGGATTTTTCTAGACATCTCTTCAGGTTGCTTTCTACTTGCTAGAAGGAAGATGGAAAAATTTAAAGGGATACCGTACCGTCCTACCTTACCGATCAAAACTTGTTTCGTTAGACACCAAAATTATTATTTTGGTTGAATGAAAAATGCTTCTCCACGATGAAAATACATACAATAACGAAGCGAGAACGTGTGCAATTTTCAGTTAAAAACGAAAAAAAAATTACAGTTTTAAATTATCGACTACTAGCGTCATGTCGTAACTGTATTTGCTTAATATAAAAGTTTTACAATTTGCACGTACAAAATGAGATACGTTCCCGCCTGAAAATGCATGAAAGAATATACGTAAACTCTTAGAAATAAATTCGAAGTCTTAATAAAAGAGATTTTTTTGAAAGTCTTAGTAAAAGAAAATCTCTTTTACTAAGACTTCGAATTTATTTCTAAGAGTTTACATATATTCTTTCATGCATTACCAGGCGGGAACGTATCTCATTTTGTACGTGCAAATTGTAAAACTTTTAAAATAATAATTTTGATGTCTAACAAAGCAATTGTTTTGATCGGTAAGGTAGGACGGTACGGTATCCCCTTAAAGCTAATTTTTTTTCTTTGAAACTCTCAATCGTTCATGATTCTTATTCCAAATTGTAAAGTCTATTTTCTGCAGAGCGTTTTATCACGTCATCGTATCAACCACTGAATCTTCCGGTCGAAATATTTTTCGCGAAGATACGTATCTCCGTTCATGTTCGCGAAAGAACAATCGAGTGTTTCGCAAAACACCCGACAAAATTAATGTCTTGTTGTAAACCTTGATGGACATACTGTGAATTCTTTTCGCGAAAGAGAGAAAAAGAAATGTGCGAGAGTTTACGTCTATATCGTCGCTACCTACGTCATTTCTGCCTTGCAAAGTGCATATCGTTAAAAGATTCTCGGTCATCGTCGCTCGTCGATCGAATTTCCAACGATTTACGATTTATTCGCGACGGAGTGTGATTCTCTTCCCTCTTGCCGAATATTTCGGATAAAGCTTCATTGTACGCCGCAGTGTATCAAGCATCGATCATATAAATAGACAGAGCTTAATTGTATAAAAACAAATACAATCAGCGATATCGATTTCTCCACGGGAGTAACGTTGTGCCGCTTCTTGCGTTTCTTTCTCCAACGAACCTGCTCAAACGAATGTTCCTCAAGAGGCGAAAGGTAAGAAGAAAAAGTGAGAAAATATTTAGAAACTCTCTCTCTATACCACGCGTAAATATTTAAATTTAAAAAAATTATTAAGGAATATTAATATAGTAAAATAAATTTTTTTTTTTTGGTTTTCATTTATCGATAAGAAAGCTTGCAAAGATGATAAGTAAAGATTTAAGCTTAATTGAAACAACGTTGATTTCAACGCATGGTCATAATTATTTGTAGCAATTTCACGTGAAAATATGACAGAACGTCATCCAGATTCAGGTAAATTTAATTCTTTCTCTGCTCAGCATAGAAATAGAAGCGCGTCATTGAAAAGATGTACATTACGTCCCTCTCTAAAATTACGTGCGAATACAAAATTAGCGCTCGAAATCCGACAGCCTGTCGTAATTGCATCCAATCTCACTGACACTATATAAGTACTATATATCACGGTGCCGAAAGGATATCATTTACCATTTTACGAGACGATTTACGACATCAAAACGAGAGCAAAACGAGAAAGAAATAAAGAAGTAATCATGTCGGAGAAGAAGTGAAACGTCAGTATCCGTCATTATTTAGCTACTCTATTCTTTATCTTATTAATGTTTTTCAAGTATTAAAAAATATATAAACTATAATAAAATTCCATACATTCTGAATATTAAATTCCATTCGCTGTTATCGCAAGCAAAATTTGGAAATAATTGAGTTAATTTATAATTGTTAACAAGATACAAAATACTGTTATAGGGGATTCGTCTGTTACATGTTGTTAGATTGTTATAAAATTTTCAATTTTATTTAAAATTTTATTTCAAACCATGTTCCTTTTAAATACGTTATTTAATTATCATTTTATCTGTGTGTGTTTAAGGTCTATATATTTTTTCCACAATAGAGTATTTTTTTAGTTAATAAGATAGCGTTAAAATTTATATCTACACAAAGTAATCGTCGAAACATTTTCGTAAAATTTATGAACAACGCAAATGTCATTGTACATAAATTCTAGTGAGAATATCGTCCTGGAACTTGGCAATCGTTCACACAGATGAAACTTCGATACTTTTAACACCCGAAAAATTATAATTTCCGTTATAGATAAAATTTAGACATTCATGACGTTATGACACATCAAAGTGCAATGAAAATACAAAAATTAGTTTGCAAACATCTTTACAAAAAATTAATGAACTTTTACAAAACTTTTTACTTGTCAAATAATTTTTCCAATCTACAAGATATTTATTTATATTATTATTGCAGTTTATATATATAATGCAATAAAACAAGATGTACACGCGTATATTTTAATTGTAAATAAAAGAATTTAATATATGTAAATTATTCAAGTTTCGAAAGTATTTATGATTACTGTATCATGTGCCTGCATGCGAGATATACTAAAAAATACCAAAGATAAAAGAAACTTTGAATAAAAAAAAAAGAAAAAAAAAAAAGCGACTCGAGCTTTAAGGACGAATAAAGGCAAATAAGAGAGTTGTTAGCCGCTGTCCTTGGACGTCCAAAAACGTAGTGACGTCGCCGCAAATAGATTTCTTGGCAGCAGACTGACGACGCGGAAAGCTCGATCCTCGCTCCCGTGTCCAGGAAAAATCTGGCGCCCGTAGTAATGACACGCACTCGCGTTGTTGGCCCTGCGAGACGTCCTCGTCGCACATGCATGCCTGTCGATCGCACTGGGAAAACATTCGAGACATTCGCCTCATTACACCTCACTCTACTGTATTTCTCTCTCTCTCTCTCTCTCTCTCTCTCTCTCTCTCTCTCTCTCTCTCTCTCTCTCTCTCTCTCTCTCCCTCTCTCTCAATTTTTCTCTCTCGTTCAACTACACCGACGATGAACCTCGCGACGCGGAATCGCGACACGATGCACTTTGGGAGATCCTTGGCAGCTCTCGCTGCATTCTGATTCTGTCTCGCCCGAAAACAAGCGCTAGCATTATATAGCTATTTTGTCAACGATCAAAAGTCGAGACAAACGACTCATACATCGTTCACAGAATAAACATCTGTGACTAACTTTTTTTATTAGATTTTTCTAGCATTTAAAATAATTAATGAAATGATATGTCTGATGTAGAATATTAATATTAGATGCCTAAAGAGTGCGTTATGTTTGACGTGGAAAAATATAGCTAAAGAAATATTTTATCACATTTATCGCGATTACTTAAGGATGTTTAGTACCTATTTTTAAAAATATAGGAATTTAATAAAATTTGCACAGATTGTTCTGATACATGTTCAGAGACTTATAAAAAAAACCTAGAGTTGATTCACTGAAGCAATCAAAAGTTATAAGGATTTTAATTTGCAATGAATTTACCCGTCGATATTATTATAAATATAATTATTTATATAAATAAGTATAAATATAATTATTTCTGTCCTTTTTAGCCCTTAAATTGATACGATTACAGATTTTCTATCTTATAAAAAACCTGTGATCGTGTTGATTTAAGAGCTAAAATATATAGAAATAATAATAAGAATTTATTCAAAATTTGCAAAAGTATAGTTTAAATATAGAGGAAATATTTGATCACATAATTTTGGTCAAGTACTGACTAGTTGAAAAGATATTGAATATAATTTTCTCAATTTCGTCCTATTTTCCGAGATGACATATTATTTATTGTGAAAACGTGCCAATATAGCATTCAGCTGAGCCTTCTTTTGACATTTTAAATAACTTATCTTTTCATCTGAAGAAGCCTCTACTTATATACAAACGTGTAAGCGAGAAGCGACTAGGCCTCATATGTCGATTTGCAATTTGAGCAACTTATGAAAAATTACCATGTTGCCACATTTCTTTCTTCTTGGAGAAATGACAAATTATTAAATTTATCAAAGAAATAGTTAAAAATCTTCTATATTTTGTCATTATTCACTATTATAATTTTTATTCCGACATTTTAAATTACTCTGTACGAGTAAATTCTTTTATTTTTATAATTCAAATTTTGTGCTGTAATGTTGAAATCGAGGTACCGTCAATGATAAAAGTTTCTCATTATAATTTAAGAAACACGAAAATTCTCCGAAAAAAAGCAACAGAAGTTGGAAAATACATTTCTACAACTATGAATAAATAATAAGATTTTATGCAATCTTTATAATAATCATATATTAAGATATATGAGAAAAGTATATATTCGTGAATTTCGACTACTTTTTGCTCCGATTGTAGGTGCTAAATATGCTTAAAAAAATTCTCTCGTATATAAATTATAAAAGTTTTTTGAATATTTAATACCATTATGTGTATTTTTAGATTAGAGATATTTTTATGATTGTTGCATATTAGATTAAAAATAAAATAATATATTTTAAAATGTTGCTTTTACAACAACATTTGAGAATTTTTCCAGATATTATATACAGATTATATATTAGATACAAGAGGTGTATTGGAAGAAATTTCTGGACCTTTTCTTGAACATTTAAAAGGGTTTACAAGTGAATACCTCTTTGAGAGCCTTCCCGTCTTCCAATACCGTAAAAATAGCTGATAGGCATTGACCCACAGAGAGGAGGACCGTTGATGTCTACCTATAGCCTACGTTGTAAAACGTCGGCAGATCCATTTAGGATTGATAGAATAGCGATCTCGTTCGCATCTCACGAATTTACCAAAAAATATATATCAAAAAAAACATGCCATCTAATTTTACTCCTTTTACAAAATAAATATTTTAAAGCACGCATATATATTTTAGATAAAATTCAAAATGTATATATAACAACTTTTTGTTCTCTTGATAAATATCGCCCAATGTACTCTATTAAATTTACAATTTTCGACAATTTTACCACACACATACATAAAACATCAAAATTGCCTCGGTATAAGTATGATATAATAAATAAACTAAATCGTTCTTTTGATCTCATAAATATAAAGTTCTTACGCCGACTTAATTGCGTTTATCTTATTTTTTAGGGAATAAGTTTGACGATACACAGTATCTTTTACCAGACCTCTTAAGAAACCATCTGCAAGTCAATGTTTTCATTAATGAAAAATCGATACCGAATCGATCAAAGAACCCATAGATGAAAGACACTTCGATGGAGGTCACTGTATATAGGATCAGTAATCTTGTTAGTTAAGACCGTTACACAGAGAGACGCCGAGACACGTGGTGAATTTTAAAAACCACGAATCACCACCCGGGCATCCCATTATTAATCCCGGGGGCTTTGTGGCGCATGATTAGTTTTTCCGTCACCGTCGTGGTCGACTAACAAGATTGTCTTCCGAGTGCAGCATGCGAAGACCCGATCAAAAGCCAAGTCATTATACAGCGGATTCATGGAAAATTGGGTCGGTCTCTGTAACGCCTCGATGTCGCGATCGTATATATCGAGTTACAAGAAACTTGATGGCAAAGAAGAGGAACGAGGGAGGAGAGAAAGAGAAAGAGAGAGAGAGAGAGAGAGAGACAGGGAGACCAAAGGGGAAGGCAGGTCTTCGAGAATTCTCCAGAGGAATAAAACGCGCGCGCGACATTGGCGTCGATATTTATTAGATTACCGAAGTGACGGACGATTTTCGTTCATTCGAATGTACCTGGGATATGAAATAGACTCGAAAATAGAATGTCGTCTTACACACACACACACACACACACACACACACACATACACGTAACGCGCACGTGATGAGTATCTCAATCCTTTGGGAGATTCGGCATTCGACTTACATCAGCTGCGTCACGATGATCTTCTTGTTCTTACATTAGATGAGAGGCAGTTAATGAACGTTAAACATGCAAGAAACGACGTGATAGACCGATAGGCACGAAAAAGGGCATGGAAATGATATATATATATATATATATATATATATATATATGTATATATACAGGGTGTCCCATTTTAATTCCTCTAGTCGAATATCTCGAAAACCAAGTCTGGGAGAGAAAAATCTTTCAGGCAAAAGTTGTATGGTTTCAAGGGGGCCATAAGATGCTACCATTGGTCTGACCTTGAAGAGTCGTTTGAAGGTCACGTGAAGGTCACCTCAATTTTTTTAAATGACACCCCCTATTTTTTGTTACATATTCTTGTAACTGACTTGGAGAGCTTTCCAAAACACTATGATAAAATGTTTTTTCATTAAACACTTTTCGAGTTATAAGGCTTCAAAGTTGCAATATTTTGACATAAAATACAAGATATCTCGTAAAATATTCATTTCTTGATTATCATACCCTAATATTTTTATGTATAGAATAATGAGACGCATCAATTGGTGTAAAGAGAATACATAGTTCTTTTTAAGAAAAAATCTGAATTTGCAACTAGTAGTTACACATTTTTGCTTTAACATAATTATGTGTTTTAATTACGCCAATTGATTTGTCTCGTTATTCTGTGCATAAAAGTAAGGGTAAGATAATCGAAAAATAAATATTTTACGAAATATCTTGTATTTTATGTCAAAATATTGCAACTTTGAAGTCTTATAACTCGAAAAGTGTTTAATAAAAAAACACTTAATCATAGTGTTTTGGAAAGCTCTCGAGATAAGCTACAAGAATATGCAAAAATATATAGAGTGTTCCATTTAAGAAATTCAAAATAACCTTCATGTGACCTTCATGTGACTCTTCAAGGGCAAACTAATGGCACCATCTTATGTCCCCCTAGAAACCATACAACCAACCTTTGTTTGAAACATTTTTTCGAATTTTCCATATTTTTCGAGATATTTCACTGGAGGAATTAAAATGGGACACCCTGTATATACTGGTCATTAATTTATAAGAAGGCTGAATTTCAAGCAAAAAGAAACAATATATCGACCAAACCTGACTAAATCTACTAATAAATTAATTAATATACAAGATGATATCGATTATCCTTTTGTCAAAATAATTACAATTTCTAAATGCTTATAAATCATTGTTTTACTCGCTATTATACGCACGCACATATATGTATGTATATATCGCGAATCCATTGCGTCACTGTATAGCGTAGTGTAAAACAGTGTAGTAAGAATGATTCGCACTAAACAAAGAGGAAGAAAAAAAAATAATCCTGAATTCAATCACATTTGTGAGCACGCCACGGTGATCTAAATGTCGCAAAAATTAATATCGGCTTGGCAGTCACACCTCAATTATCGTGTCACGGATGCGCTTTGTTGAATGCTGTAACATTGCAATATTGCATGAGAATAGGATACATTTCCCGATCTAGTCGACCTAATCCACTAATCCCAACGGGATTGCAACCTTGACAATTCGTTCTCCCTACCTGAACACACACGACGTCCTTCGTGTGTGGCCAAGAGATCTCTCATATATATCAGCCTTAATATTACAGAGGGTATAAATTTCGCAAACCAAGCTGAACACGTGGGATCGATATTCGCGAGCGTGCTTCTTCACATTTTGTCACGCCAACCGTGTTTTGCATTTTATTTGGATTAAAACAACGCAATTCTCGATTATCGTAACGCTCGCGAAAACCAAGATCGAATTCTCTTACTCAGGAATTTATGCACACGGTGCGAATTTGTGACCCTCTCCCATTTATAAAGCAGTATTTTATATATACTACAAATGAGAGAGAGAGAGAGAGAGAGAGAGAGAGAGAGAGAGAGAGAGAGAGAGAGAGAGAGACAGACAGACAGACAAAGAGTTTTTATTCAAGTAACAATTTTGTTGAAAAAATATCTAGACATTAATATTGTTTCTCAGAGTTATAAATTATTGCAAGCAAAGATCTCTTTTAACTCTTTGAATCACGAATTTTTCTAATTGTCAGTATTTTATAAAATTTGGTATATAAAGATTTTTGGGGTCACTGATTACGAAACCGTTGTCAGATTTTCAAAATTCAAGATGGCGGATCCAATATGGCAGACGAAATTTTACTTCTGCCATATTGGATCCCTATATTGAATTTTGAAAATTATATTTTTCTTTCCTTTAGATTCAGATTCTGCGATCTAAAAAAACCTTCAGAGAAAAAATTTAAAAAAGAATGCGACTGTTACTTTTAATTTAGAATAGAAAATATTGTTTTTTATATATTTATCAAAAAAAGGAGGATTTAACAAAAACAACAAGGTCGAAAGTTCTAAAAAAAATTCTAAAAAATACTTTAGAGTGTACTAAGATTATAAAAAAATTGCCGTATTTATTGTCATAATAGATTAGTAGAAAATGCATTTTTTTCGTAAAAAAGTACTAATTTTGACTGTTTGTTTATATATGATATTTTTGCAATTAACAATTAATGACTGTTCATATTTTTTTTACACTTATTGATGTTCTAGAGACTCTGTAGAAACAAAAAATTCGGTATTTGTTGATAAAAAAGTAGTTAAAACAACAAAAAGCTACGAAAAAAAAGGTGAGTCTCTGGGTGACCCGCTGTGATTCAAAGGGTTAATAAATCAATTAAAAAATGCAAACAGATACTAAAGTTGATTCGTTCGTTTTAATCTTAATTGGTTAACAATTCTTATTTTTATTTAAAACTTTCTGTTCAACCTCCACTTTTTTCTCTCGACAGATAGTGATGTTGAAAGTAAACCGAGGTAGAATAAAGTTTCACGAGTACCTCTCGACCTGTACATAGTATATTTTGTTTCCAGAGGTGCTGCATTGTACATGCAACACAGCGGTATTATTAGTTACACGCGTTGCGTTAAGTGCAGTGCGTGCATCGAGTGTACTCGCAGCTACTATTTCATTGTCAAACGTCAAAGCGACAATAGTTTTTAGCCTCCGCGTGCATACAACAACGAATATCGCAGTTCTTAATGCCAGTATGACAGTCGCGTTTCACGTATTAAAATCAATTTAAAGTTAGGTTAATCTCTCGTTCCGCACAAATTATAACATATATTAAACCCTTGGCACTCGACAAACTATCTCTCGACGAGCGGACGCGCGCGAATGTAACGAATTGCGTAGCAACACGTGTTTGACGTATGCCCGTGCGTTAAAGGGAAATATATGTAGCGAGAGTGTTAATATAAACTAGAAGCAAAATTTAATACACCGCGTAAAATCTTGAAAGGCTTGTTGAATTATTATTGTAATTAATAATTTATAATTGCATTATATTAACGAGTTAAATGTGAAATTAAATATATATATATATATATCCTATAGCTCTCTCTCTGGTAATTTATCAACATAATAATTATAATAATAATTTCATATAAAATAAAAATGCACTTATATTATTATTATAACAAATTAGCTATATTACTGTGCGTTTATAAATGCGCTTCATTAATTTCATAAGCATCTTATTAAGTAGCGAATAGAGATAATCGTCTATATATACATACACATATAATTGTATATTATATATATATATATATATATATATATATATATATATATCTGTATGTAAATAACAGTAATGATGATTTTAGTTTTATGGAGAAAATGATTTATACGTCGTATATATAAGTGTAATTTCGTCACATAAGTCGATCATGTGTCGCACCTTCTTCAGCTCCAGATCCGATGCCTTTACGGAAGCTTCGGCGAGCAAAAGAGCGAGTAAAGAGTTTCTGCGTCAGGTGTATGAGAGGGTGGCCGTATAGGAGCTTTAACAGCTCGTCTGACCTTTCGAAATTCTGCTCAAGTGTAACTTATTTAATTACGGATAATCGATCAATTGATCTTGGCGCGTTGTCCTCGAATGCGGCTGCCAATGAAAGCGATCAGTAATTACAAGACGACAAGCGGTCGTCTCGTCAATCACTGGCGGTCACTTTTTGATTACGGGATTTACTGATTGTGAAAGGTTCATGAAAAGGCGACGCGGAACTCTCGACAATTTGCAGCGTTAGTAAAATCAACCAAATTTCAAATCGATTGACATTGATTTGCCGAGAGAAATGAGTAAATATTCATAATATTAATTATTTCGCAGAAACACACACACATCATATGAATAATAATATAAATATTCTTTAACAATCGCACAAAGGCAGTCACATTCCATTATTCGAAAATTGTCGAAAATTCCGTTTTGCATATTATTGCATTTAAATAAATTTCACATTATACAGGGCGTGTCTCATACATTCGCGATCTTGGCAAACAGATTTTTTTCAAACAATTTGACGAAATCGAGTTTTTGTTAGCGAAAATGTAGGTATATTCAGCGAACTGTACTTTGAAAAATTACTCCGTTCCGTCGAAATGAGGAAAAAAAAAAAAAGATATTATTCGCATTATTCCAGTTCATTGATCTATTTGTTAATCCGCTAACGTCAGTCCCAGTTTTCAGGTTGTTCCGCCGTTACGCTACGTCGTCCTCTCTCGCGTATTGAGACGCGCGGACCGCAGTAGAAAGAGTCAGTGCTGCGCGGGCCACCGTAGCGCGAGGACGTGCCTTCCTCGTGCTGCGCCGTGACAGACATTAGTGCGTGCATGCGTGCGTACGTACATACATAAGTTCGTGCGTGCGTGCCTCTCACTCGGACGTCCGGCTTTTCATTTCTCTTTTTCTCTTCGCAATTTGCCCCGCGCTCCCTCTTTTCTTTTTCTTCTTTTTTTCTCGTCTTATTGTTATCGATTGTTTTTATTCCGTGCGTGCATGCGTGCATCCATTTCTTGGAGAACTTTACTTATGAACTTTCGCAGAAACTCATACTTTTTCGAGCCGCGCGCCAAATACTATTTGTGAATATATGTGTATGTGTACATATTGTATTTGATTTCGTCCCGTTTATGTACTTTCTTTCTTCCGTTTCTTGTCAACTTTCTAAATGCGCTCTGGTCAGATAATCAGCCGGATAATAATGCAATTCATTATTATGCAAGCGGTAAGTCATAAATATATACGTAGATAAAAGAGAGATTATTAAAGTAATATACAGCAGAAACATATCATTATGAAAATATTTTATTAACACATTCTCTTTAGTCACGTACGTGTAAATTTATTCTGAGAAAAGTATACGTACGTATTTTTTTATAAAATCAAAATTTGAAGTGTTTTTTGTGTGTATAAAAATATCTTTTGGCGATAATACAATATCATACATTTTTTTCATATTTAATTTGATTTAGAAATAGTAAGAGAAAAGTACACTTTGCTCTTTCTCACATTTAGAATTTCATAAAGTTGTTTGCGAAGAAATAACAGAAATGTAAAAGAACTAAAGAAAAAACATGAAAAGCACGACAAAGTAAAGCGTAAATAGAAAAATCAGTGCTCTAATTAACAGAAATAAAAGATGGTGGTGATATTTGAAAAATGTATAATAATGATTATTATTTGATTTTGTCGTTACTTTTTTTTTTTTCGTTCGATAGCTTCATATGGTTTCCAAGGAAATTAATCCCTGAAGTGGGAATTCTCGTCGATATCGTCGATATAAATCACAAGTTCCACTTTTCAAACTTTGTTTGCGCACACAGCGCGGGGGTATCATATATAAATTAATATTTCGAAGTAGAACGAGAAGAGGAAGACTTACCGATGCCGTGCACGTAACGTGAGCGTGCGTTACATATAGTGTGGCACATCGCGGTTTTCTCATCGCCACAAAACAGATAAATAATGTGCGCCAAAGAGAGAGAGGAATCACGAAACGAATATTGAAGATTTTTTATTAACTCGTCTTCTCGTCAAACAAGTAAATTGGCCAAGTTGTAAGAAAAAGGCTTTATTTTAAATCACTCTCAATTTATCTAATTAAATTTAATAATTATAACCAAGTATATTTAATGAGCTGGAATTAATATTTAACTAAATTGTACAAATTAATTATCTAATTACATATATGTATGTACATTATTAACGTTTGCACTTTTTAAAACTTTGGCAAGAAATATATAAATAAATTTACCATTAAAACGTTTGTATTGTTATTGTATAAAGCGAAAAAATAATTTTTTCTCGCGTAGTTGGCGCGATTAAATTTTTTTTTAAATAACCAGCGAATAAATCAGTGAAAAATGATGTGACATTTCTACAACTTTTGTTCATTTTTTCACTTGATGTATATCGAGTCATTTTTCATTTAGTTACAAGTAATATGTCATTTAATTCTCTCTTTATGACTTATTGTTATATAACTACTGTACGATAAATACTATGGCTAAAACACAAATTTACTAAACAACAAAGATGTCACACTCATGGTTTATATATTCAAATATCCTCTGATGAATCATCAAAATGAATAGAATGAGCTCATTCGGAATAAACAATTAATGTATGTCATGTTACATGACATAACAAATATTAAATTGTACGCTGCTGTCGAAATATTGTTGTATCTCTGTATAGTGATAAAATAACTTTTTCTCGGTTTAATAAATCATACAGAAACGTGACGGAGTGTCAATTTTAATTTTGCAGAGAAATATCACAAGATATTTGTTCGTTATTAATTTATTTTTGACTTTTTTTCGCATCATAGCGCGCGTGTTGAATAAATAAGTCTCATAGGAGATTATAAATTCATTGAATCAAGTCTCTCGACAATAAAATAAAGCCTCATTCCGGCTTTATATACACATGAATCATATTCTCTATTATAGCACAAACTTTTCTTATTCTTTTCTTTAAACAGAAAAGCTTGTTATTATTGTGATATAAACGAAGAAATGATAATATCCCGCATAAAAAAATTAATCGAATATAATAATAAAACTTTCCCATATAAGACTTTTTTTTTTTTTTTTTTTTTTTCAAGAAAATTAATTTTAGAGAAAGATCGATACTCGTACTTTGTAACATTTTTATACTTGCATAAATTTTAATCACAATGCGACACAAATTGTTCAAAATATATATCCAACACCCTAACCGTTACGCACAAAAGTACAATTAAAAAAATTCAGCACATTCCATTAAATGAAAATATACAGGAAAAATTTTTTTAATAAAAGCTAGAATAAAAAATGTTGTATCGAATAAGCTTTTTTTGTACGATATAAAATATGAAGAATTGTTTTCAATTTTCTAAAATAAAATGTTACATCTTTATTCATCTTTATTCCGACGGATGCTGTTGAATCGAATTCACCAATGGCGCAGAGTCATGAAAAGTTATGCGAGTTTATAAGATTGACATTCTATATTTGATGTTCTCTTTGAGAACAAAGTTTACGGAGAAACTTTTGCTCGACATTTTCGATTTACTTTTTTGCATAATATTGCCTGATCTCTTCTTGTATCGATAAGGGACTGATATATTCATAACACATACTTTTACATACGACCGCGACGTGGACTATCGCTTCATCTTCCGATCGCACCCGACGCGACGATTCGCGCCACGTGTCCGAACATTTTTATGTCCATCGAGTGTCCGATCCGAGTGTGCATCATTGACGAGCCATTCTTATAAGTGGTGTCTATACCGTTATATATACTCGTCAATAATTCGTCAAGCTGTCTAGGTAACACTCAAAGTGGAATATACCCAATAGTGAAAACTCAATTATCTCTCACACAAGGAATATTCAAAATACAATATTGTATTTCTTGTATAAAAAGAATTTCGTTACATATATAAAGATTTCATTTACGAATGATATTTATTGATGAATGGATAAGATGTACTTTGTGTGCCAAGTTTTTATTGAAAAGAGAGTAACATTAGTCTCGTTAATCCTAAACAGAAAACATATTATAGTGAGATATCTGTACCTACTTTTACATTGAACATAATCATACGGTTAAATGCATCATAAATCACTTTATCTTTAAAAAAAAAAAAAGAAGAGTGTTTTGTATTTATAGTTATTTCATTGAGAGTCAGGAAAACGCAAACCAATAGCTCTCGGAAGAAATGATCTCTCTATAGAATATATCTGGAATTGAAGGTAATTGAAACTCCAGGTACATTCTTTGCCCCTCAGACACGGAACATGTTTCTCGAGAAAGAAATTCCGTTCTTTATAAGAGCCCTTACTTTTACCTACCTACCTAACCTGATGTATGAAAGGCAAAGCCTGCCTGCCTGCCTGCCTATCTACTCCTCGATGAGTGGCGCGAGTCGGTAAAGTGGTTCTCATGGCCGACAGCCTGCTATCGGATTTCGTTCCATTTCCGAACCCCATTCGGGGCCAACATCGGACATTACACCCGTTAAAATAGCCTTCTCGTGTTTTGTGCGCCCTGTGTGTTGTTTCTCTCGATTCCTGTGAGGTAATCGCAAAACTCTCGTGCGTTATCGCCCGTAAATCCTCGTAACGTGCGTAATTTTACGAGAAAAGTAGCGTCGCGATCGTTCTTCCGTAAACTCATTCAGGAAACACTACATTCTTATGAGAAAATGCTACCTTACTTGTAATATATATCGCTGGGTAAACTACGTGTTTAAAAGTTTTATGTTTTAAGGAATACAAATACTTATATATATATGTATATATATATATATATATATGTATATGTAGGGTGTCCGGTAATAATCGCCCCACCTCTCTAGGATAGATGGAGCAGGTCAAACTGAACATAAAAGTCCTCTACCATTTTTACGATCTTTGTAATAATTATCGAGAAATTAATTAACAAAGATTGACAAATCCGCGCAAATATAAGCGCGCGGCGAGAAGGCCCATCCCACTGCTACGCGGTTACTAGGCGCGCTACTCAACACATCCATTGCCAATCGTAGATCGCTCCTCCTATCGTTCAATGAGCGCCTATAGTAACCGCGTAACAGTAGGATGGGCCTTCTCGCCGCGCGCTTGTACTCGCCTGGATTTGTCAATCTTTGTTAATTAATTTCTCGATAATTATTACAAAGATCGCAAAATGGTAGAGGACTTTTACATTCAATTTGACCTGCTCCATCTGCTCTAGAGAGGTGGGGCGATTATTACCGGACACCCTGTATATATGTAAATTTCGATCACATTACATATTCTCCTAATTTTTTGTCCGAGATAGATTAATTAACAGTATGGAAAGCAGCTCTAAGTAAAAAAAAACCAGAATTATTTAAACAGGATTATCGTATATCATTACCAATTATATTTGACATTTCCGACAAAACGGAAACTAATGAAATTTAAGAAAATGGACAGTGTATAGCTTAAATGGTTATTCCATTACTCGCTAACGAGAGATAATTCTACAAACAGATTAGAAGGAATAATGATTCAACGTAACATTATTATCAAGACGATTTGAAAAAAACAAGAATCATACGATCATAAATAATTGAATTATATCCAGTTGTAGATGGCTTCGTGACAAAACTAATGTGAGCGAGAACGTAATGGGGAAAATATATATTTCATCCGCGCGTTTTTATCACAAAGTACTTAGGAGCATCATCTTCCAAATATACTTCGTTAGTGAACTACTTTTAATTAACTCCCATTGCGTGGGTTTACGTATATCGGTTGACAGTCAGTGTTGGAGATCGAATAAAGAAGCGATCGATAGAGAATCGGTTTTTACTCGCGCATTTTCTCCCTCTCGCTAATATAAATAGAAATCGGAATAGATCCCCGATTATCTATGGTTAACTAACGCGTTAATTAGAACAGCGCCGAAGGGACCATTTTAATAGCCAAGTGCTTTTCAATCAGCTGTGAAGTCTGTATTTTCGTAAAATTTTAATTAAAATTAGTGACGCAAATTGCTTGCCATTATAATAACTCTTACAGAGAGTTGTGATGAAAATTCAATTATTTACTCTTATATATAAATATCGAATTGAAATAATCAATGTTCCAAATTTAACAGAAAATACGCATTATTTTTCTATTTTAATTTAAATCACCTAAATCTCGTGAAATAAAATTTGCTTGATAAAACTGACCTTGATTAAATTCACTAATTTATACCTTAATTTATACCTGTCTCTTTAATCATACAAATCAAAATATTGATGTATAATTTACGAGCCGCGATAATTGATTTGCAAGGGCAATTCCACGTGTTTTGTTGAATAAAAAAAAAAAAAAATAGTCGAACAAAAAATTTATATTTATGCACTTTGAGTTTATCTTGTGACAGAAAAAAGTCTGATCGCGAGTATAATTTTAAATAATTAGGTTAGTCTGTGTGTGCGATAATTCGAAACGCGAATGTGAAGATGTCTAGATGCAAAGGCGATAGAAATTGGAGCGATAAGTACACAACGTATGTCTCGGGGCGAGACAGGCCGAGAGAGGGCTGACCTTTCCATATTTCCCTGACTCGATTCCAAGCGCATCTCTTTCTGGCATTGGTCGCACTTTTTCAAGTTTATTCCTGCCGACGTCTGGCCGCGAGCTCTAGCTCTATCATGATCAGCTGCGTCAGATCCATCAAGCTCTCCTCGAATACGCGCACGCGCTCGATTCACTATGTGCGTCACATGTTGCGAGAGCATGTTCGTTTTATTCTCACAGCGTGAGAATTGTTTTATTTTCACACCACGAGAAATCGTTTTATTTCCACGCCGAGCATCGCTATCCCGTCGGCTTACAACCCCCGCCGAAACTCAGGCTTGCCCCACCGCCGAGGATCCGATCAGTAAGCTGGGGGACTTTACTAGCCAGCTATGAATTTGCATGCCAAATTTCTGGGTGAAAATAAATTCTGAGCATTAAAAAAAAAAAAAACAAAAAAAAGAAAGAAAAAGAGTTTTATTCGTGCATAAATATTAAGCAAAAAATTTAAATTTTTGATGAAACGCAAAGAAATTTTACGCTCATCTATATGATATTGAAGGAATATGTTTTATCTATAAAGCTTGACTTATATATATATTTATTTAGGTAACTTTTGTGTTACCTAATTACGTACATTGTATTTTATTATGTACATTATATTATAAAAAGTTATATTTTATAGATATTAATTATTGAATAATTTTTTTACGTTGTGAATATTTATATGAAAATAAAATATTAATCGGATTACATTCGCGCGAAAGTATAAAACCTTAGCGTAGATCCTGTTTAAATATTTTTTTTTACATGACCACAACACCGATCCTGTTTACAATGTGCATGCACGTTCCGGGTTCGTGCTCGATACCTTGAAACTGTCTTGGTAAACAGAGTCGAGGGAATTAACGTCGATATGCGTGATATGTGACTGAGATACATGATGCAGGAGCACCCTATAGAAACAGTTGACATTCTTGGCGTTCCCACCAATTGTAATTGCAAATTCTGGCATTGATTACTACCATTGTAAAGGGTCGCCGTCTTTGTCCTTTGTCTTTGTGATAACACCCGTAATACCCACAACACTAATGCTCCGCTACATAAATGTATACTTTATTATAAATATGAATATTTTTATATTTTTGAAAAAGCTTATCATATTCCTAAACCCTAACTGATAAAATTGAAAATTTGTAAAAGAGTGAATAGTTTATGTTAAAACTATAAATATATAAATAATTTTCTATCTCAATCATTTGACTGCTTAAATCTGAATATCTGAATAATCTAATGATTTGATCCAAATTTGCGAATTCGTTAAATAATGTAGACCTAAATTAAGTGTTGTAGGAAATTTAGAGAGAAAAATTAATTACACTTTATAAAATGGTAAAAATTTATTAAAATATTGTATAATAAAATTAAGATATCAAGAAAGAGAGCTTCGTAGAATTATACACTGAAAAAATAATTTATTTAATCTAAAAAAATATTTAGTTCAATATTTTTGCTTAATTTAATTAAATATTTGTTTGAACGTATTGAACTAAATATTTTGTCAGATTAAGTAAATTTTTTTCAGTGTATAATGAAAATTTAAACTTTTTGAATTTTTTACGAGCGGACGTGAGTGAGCAATTACGTTTATTTCAAATAATTTTGACATTTGAAAATATTAGTAAGTCCGCATTAGATTTATAGATTTATAGTGGTTATATAAATGTGACATTTATGTGATTGGAATCCCTGTGATGTATTTGACGGTGAAATGATTGAGAGATACTTTTTATATTCAGTAGGTAATTCCTATGGATTTATTCTCAAATAAATCTAAGATGTGATGAGCGTAAAATTCTTTCTCTATAAATATCTATTTTATAGGTCAAAACAGACGTTATATACCCGTAACAATCGTCCCACGGGATCAACAAGAGAGAGATAGAGAGACAACGTAGTCAAAAAAAATATTTAAGATATATATATTCCCGGATTTTCCCCCAACTATGGTGAACAGGATATCCCTGCAGTTGGCTCATTTCCATTTACAACGCCCTACATGAACATTTCAGCTGGAACTTTGCGACGCCAAATCTTTCGAGTGCGTCGTAGCTCTCGAAAAGTTCACCATTGAACGTGTAGTAATTCAGTCTGACATACTTTTGACGACGGTAATGACATTTCCGTTCCTTTCGTCTAAAGGCAGCTCTTCGTCGCTGGTCGCGCGCGGTTACGGTAATTTCATCCATATCGGAAGCGAGTCTCTCCCCTTTCTCATGATTCTCGCGACGAGAATAATTTTAAGAGAATATTTCTAGATGCATGTGTGTGCGTGTGTGTGTGTGTGTGAGAGAGACGAGAGGCTTTTGTAGAATCTCGCTATAATCGTCAATGAAATCGGTCTCTTGAAGAAGCCAGACCCCTTTACCGGGTGCGAAATATAACGAGATAAAAGCGAGAGTCGAGCAGTGTGTAGTGTTCTTAAAGTGTTACCGCTTTCGCAACAACGTATAATTGAGCATAAAGCTTTCGAGTTTTATTTGGCTTTGATAGACGAAAGTATAACGCACCGCTTTCTAGTGAAATCAGAGCTGAAATAACTTAATTTAATATTTCATGTCTGAGAGATTTATCAAATTTCTTTCGAGAAATCAACAAAGTCATTTATCACGTTTATTTCATCAACGAGCACGAAAATAGGATTAATTATTGTAGATTATACGTTAAAATTGTACGTGAATAAAATAAATGAGATGTTTCAACAACATGTTTTGACAATAGCTTAATTGTAATAATAATGTTAAATAAAATTTATTACGAAGAATACTAAATAAAATTAGTCGCAAACTTAAACAACTCTTATTACGTACTAGATTTTACAGAAAGCAATGTAGTTTATCTTCTACAAACACGCAATGTGTGTTATGTGAGGACATTAAAAGCCCTACAACTTATCAGTACTCGCTTTTACAACGTTTATGTTCCACTCAGTGGCTCCACTCCAAATCGATTATCTTTTTTTTTTTTTTTTGCTATAACAATACTTAAAACTGTCGTTTGTTTATCGACAGTATATCCGAGCCAGCATAAATCCCGCTAGATTGTGCGTTCCGCTTTACGTCGCGTTCCTTCATCCGCGGCTGACAGGGTGTCGCGTTACGTTCGCGGAAATATCGCGCCACCAGATATACAGGGTGTCCGGTAATAATCGCCCTACCTCTCTAGCACAGATAGAGCAGGTCAAACTGAACATAAAAGTCCTTTACCATTTTGCGATCTTCGTAATAATTATCGAGAAATTAATTAACAAAGATTGACAAATCCGCGCGAGTATAAACGCGCGGCGAGAAGGCCCATCCCACTGGTACGCGGTTACTAGGCGCGCTACTCATACGCATCCATTGCCAGTCATAGATCGCTCCTCCTATCATCCAATGAGCGCCTAGTAACCGCGTAGCAGTAGGATGGGCCTTCTCGCCGCGCGCTTGTACTCGTCCGGATTTGTCAATCTTTGTTAATTAATTTCTCGATAATTATTACAAAGATCGCAAAATGCTAGAGGATTTTTATGTTCAGTTTGACCTGCTCCATCTGTCCTAGAGAGGTGGGGCGATTATTACCGGACACCCTGTATATCGCGCCGCGCGACAAGCCAGAAGCTTTTCTTAGCCGTCGGTCACTGACAAGAACGACCAGCGACCGTAAAAGCGTGTGTTTCTATTCACACGAGGAAAACGGAGGATTGCTCTGGTGCGATTATTCGAATTTTTCACATTTCGAAAATTCACATTTTCCAAATCGAACGAGAGCACTCTCGAACGTGTATTTGCAAAATGGTCGAGCATGCACGCCAAGATATCGCCAACGGAAATAAATAATGCATATTATTCCGTCGCGCGAAACGCCATTCCTCGTTATTGCGTCGCTCCGGCGACTCGACGTCTCATCGAGTGTAATAAAAAATTCGCATTGTACGCATAACGTGCGCATTGCGTGTCCCTGGTCCATCTCTTCTCTCTGTCGTTTTTGCACGCACGTTTTATTTTAGTCGCTACTCTAAGATATTTTTGTTGATCGCGTTCTCTCTCTCTCTCTCTCTCTCTCTCTCTCTCTCTCTCTCTCTCTCTCTTTTTGTCCGCTTTACGAAAATCTTTCGAGAAACCGTGTGTCTACAAATTCAATAAGAGATTATAATGGTCGGTTGAGAATTTTCTTTAAATTTCAAAAACAATTCCCTAATACAACAAGTAACATCGTATTTTATTTATACAAGTTATTTATAAATCATATAGTGGATGGAACATTTCTCTTAAAATAATAGTTTTCTATTATTATCATTTTCTTGGTGATTTGAACGATGTCGAACATCATAAATCCACTTTTAATCATATTTCATCGAAAGCAATTTTTCTTTCAGTTTCTCGTTCAATTTTACATCATTCGATCGCATCGATATAGCAGAAACGTATATGTATATATATATATATATATATATATATATATATATATATATATATCGCTACTAGGTATACGTCGAGTCTACAAAGACGAAACACTTATAGAGACTTTAATCAGATTTTCTCTCGAGATATTAGAATTATTGAACAATCCCGAGCAAAGTCAGAAGCGAAACGAAGTGCCAGCTAAAGATGATGTTCAATTAATTAAGTTGACGGTCGTAATTATCGGCTATGCTCTTCTGTATGCCCGGTAAAAGAATTTGTAAAAATGAGAAAATTCGATCTCTCATTGTATAACGCGACTCTATTCAAACTCTGCATCTCTTATTTAAAACATAGCAGGTGCAGGTAATTAAGGACGCTCGTACCAGCGTCATTTATTTATAATTAAATGGAAAATACAACGTAGCGCGGGAATGACGTTTAAATGTCATGATATCATTGTAAAACACGACACACAGTACGGAATGTAATTTAAAATATTAATTGTCTCGTGAAAAATGTATACAAACGTAACTATTCGAGGCACGAGGGAAAGAGGAAAGGAGAGAAGAAAAGAAATTATCCTTGTACTTTATAATTGTCACATTTTTGTCGAATCATCGTATTGGAAAATGTCATAATAATTAAATGCAACTAATCGCCGCGCGGATATAATTGTCTTATTGTGTTATCGCAACAAAACAATCGCTAATAATATCGTTCTATATTTATATTTTTCATCTTTCTTTTATCAATTATCTTTCAGCCATGAATTTTCCTTCGATTATCTTCATTCTTCTGTAAACATTTTCTCAAAGACTTTAAGTGACATCTTTTTTGACATTTGTTTTACGTTTTCAACAAAATTATTCGTTGACAATTTTATAATACAAAAACTTTATACTAAAATTCTGTATATCACATATAATTTTACTTGAGATTAAATACAGAACGCAGTTTTATCCTGAATCTTACATTTCTTCAAAATTAAATTTCCAAAGCTAAGAAACTCTTTAATTTACATTACGTTATTAAGAAACTGTCGAGTCTCGCTCTCTCTTTCTCTCTCTTTTTGTCATTTGTAAAAGAACTCATAAAAAAAAAATAGGTAGGGCAGATCTGGGACACTTTGTGAGCCAGAAGAATGATATTTAGTAATTAATGACCCGTATTCGCAAGACGGAACACATCTATTTTGAAAGTCGTTTTGAAAGCCATATGTAAGACAAGTAACAGCAAAAGATGGTTATTGAAACGCCGCTACTCTGGCAGCACTCCAATTTCACAGGAAGCATCGGTACGTTTCTCCTATACGTATACATCGTTTCACACTCTACTCGACCCAGTAATTATACGAACTGGTGGACTCGACGTCCCAAACTGTACCCTCTCTGCTCTGTCACGCGGTGGAAAACTCACGGAATAGCTGTTGCTTCGATCGAGCTCTGCCGAGGACGTTTCGTTTCAAGCGATCGATGACGTTTATATTCTCTGTAGTACCGCGCGTGTAAACCCTCTTTGTTTTCATCGTGAACTCACTCCGAGTTACATTTAAGCTCAAGCAGAACAATGGTATATATAAGAGTGAATATCTCTCTTTCTCTCTTATTTCGAGAAACAAAAGCATTCGCGAAAGTACTCGCGACGTACAGTAAGATCCAGTGTCATTTACTTTATACCACTTCTATCGCTTTTTATCGTTCCGTAAACCAGGGAATCCAAGACTGCACGTCACACACAAAAAAAAAAAAAAAAAAAAAAAAAAAAACAATTACGCGTGCATATAAAGTTGTAGTAATTCATATGTATGTGTACTTTTCGAAAGTAATATATTTCACATTTTATTTTTGCTTCTAGTATCTAATGGCTTATTTATTATATTATTTTATTATAATTATGAAAATAATATGTATTACTTTATTATTAACGTGTAAATCATAAAAAAAGCTTAGGTTAGAAAATATTATTTTCTCAATTTTATTTTTGATAAAACACATTAATTAATTAAATATATAGAGAATTAAGTATTATTTAAGAGAAAAAGATTAACTTAAAAAAGAGATACTAAAATTGATGAGAGAATTTTATATTAATATTGACAATATCGTAATTATCCATATTATACAAGTCGATAAAAATCAAATTTTAATGTTAATGCAATTTTCGTCAAGAATTATTTTATCATTACAGTCCGCTTTTTATAATATTTTATTATAATATTTCAATCTATATTCTATTGAGAAAAATTGCTATAAAGTTCAAACATACCTAATATACAGGATGTCCCATTTTAATTCCTCCAGTGAAATATCTCGAAAAATATGGAAAATTCGAAAAAATGTTTCAGACAAAAGTTGTATGGTTTCTAGGGGGACATAAGATGGTGCCATTAGTTTGACCTTGAAGAGTCACATGAAGATCACGTGAAGGTCATTTTGAATTTCTTAAATGGAACACCCTATATATTTTTGCATATTCTTGTAGCTTATCTCGAGAGCTTTCCAAAACACTATGATAAAATGTTTTTTTATTAAACACTTTTCGAGTTATAAGGCTTCAAAGTTGCAATATTTTGACATAAAATACAAGATATCTCGTAAAATATTCATTTTTCGATTATCTTACTCTAATACTTTTATGCACAGAATAACGAAACAAATCAATTGGCGTAATTAAAAGACATAATTATGTTAAAGTAAAAATGTGTAACTGCTACTTGCAAATTCAGATTTTTTCTTAAAGATAACTAGGTGTTTTCTTTACACCAATTGATTCGTCTCATTATTCTGTGTATAAAAGTATTAGGGTAAGATAATCGAGAAATGAATATTTTACGAGATATCTTGTATTTAAAGTCAAAATATTGCAACTTTGAAGCCTTACAACTCGAAAAGTGTTTAATGAAAAAACATTTTATCATAGTGTTTTGGAAAGTTCTCAAAGTCAGCTACAAGAATATGTAACAAAAAATAAGGGGTGCCATTTAAAAAAATTGAGGTGACCTTCACGTGACCTTCAAATGACTCTTCAAGGTCAGACCAAGGGGGTCATTTTATGGCCCCCTCGAAACCAAACAACTTTTGCCTGAAACATTTTTTTCTCCCGGGTTTGGTTTTCGAGATATTCGACTGGAGGAATTAAAATGGGACACCCTGTATATTCCTATTTAAAAAAATATATCTTGAATCTCTGAATTTGAGAGAATGTTGTTCCGAGGTATTTCATATATTTTTAGATGTTCCTCGACTTCCTTTTGGACTTCAACTACCTTTTCGCGTTATTCGAACATAGAGATGCAAGATGACAGGCGTGCATCAACAAAGTCTTACTCGTCCCGCTAATGAGACAGTCCGTAAACAGTCAAAGAGCCCCTGCTCGTGAAACAACGTCATAAACGTAATGTCTCGAAGGAGGCACTCGAGCGTAAATAATCACGGGAAATTTGTATTCCGAAGAATCGCAGAACTGATCCCGGAAGACTTGTTTGCATTGCTCCTGACGAACGTCGTTTAAAGTACTATGTACAAAGCCCGATTTCGATTCTTGCGGGTACCCGGTCCCCGGTTACGCTTCGCCAATTTCGCCGGGAATGTTCCCGCGCGTATCTTCGATCGTGCGACATAATTATATTTCAGAAAGCTTATAACGCGCGCACCGTCAATATGAAAAGAACTGGGCGTACGGTGCGAATTTTAATATCGGCACAAATCCCTGGCCATTCATCAGCTGAATGCAATTTTCTGCACGTATATGCTAAAATAAAACATCCCGCCCTGTAAACGAGAGATCGGCACACGCCCCGCATACGTTCTAACATCAGAGAATGCAAGGGCTGAGTAATCTCCTAACTCTCCCCTTCGCACAACTTCTTGTAATATCGTGCTTTACTTGTACATAGAGATGTCGAATGGAAAATTAACAGTTTTGCAGAGATTCTTTCCTCTCTCTTTCTCGTCGCAATAAACAAAAAAAAATACAAAGGACAAAATCCTTTTGTAACAACTTTGTGCTTTCGTTAAATGTATATAAAGAAAAAATAATCTTTTCTAAATTAATTTTTTAGTTTGTACTTTTTTCTAATTTTATCTTTATTTGTTTTTTTGCTCTGAAAAAAGTATTTCAAGTAATAAAACGTCACAATTGTGGGTGCACGAGAACTATTTTATATATCAAAATTGTATTTTTATTCGTATTATATTATATCGATATTCCACTGCCTTTATTTCTCGACGTTGACAAAGATCAACTTCTTCTTCCGAGACGAGGGACACTTTAGCGCGGTTCGGCAATTTGAACAGAATGTGTGCAGCGGAAAAAATATAATTCCATTGCCTAACGGGATTTCACGCTTTTAACGGTCAAAAAAAAGATGATTTAGTCTGCGAGAGGGCTTAAACGCGGGTAGTGGTGCATTATGACACAAAAATATGATTACCGTTAGGTTACCGCTGCGCTCTGCAAGCCCTTAAAAGAACGTTGATATATTAATTTACACAGCGCCAAGAGTGATTTTAAAGTGTCATTAGCGAGGTCGCATTATAACGAAATTGTAATTATCTAGCCTTTCACACACGCGCATACATACATATATACATTCCCTCCCTTCCATTCGTTTCCCAGGGAAAGGCACGAGCTCGGCAGATACCTCTCTGTCCGCATTAATGATCGATACTGAGTCAAAATACACACAAGCTCTAGATATATTTACTGGAAAAAATGAAAGCGCGTGCCGTCGAACTAAATTTTTTATATGAATTGCTCGAATACCACGACTCTTTGTCCCTCGCACAGGGATATATTTTTAATTTAACGTCAATTTTTCTCTAATAAAAATTGGATTGAACATTTTACCTTAATAGTCGTTTGATTTTTTTATTGAAAACATTTATAATCCTGAATAAGGACAGAGAATGTGATCAAATTAAATTATATATATATATATATATATATATATATATATATATATATATATATAAAACTATTAAACAACTTTAGAAACACTATAAAAGAAAAATATTATATTATGCTTTCATTGAAATTGTTTCCATAAATACTTTTCATTTTTCAATCTTTTATTGCAATCAAAAGCAATTTTGTATATACCTTTTAACACGTCACTGATAAATTATTATTGTGTGATATGACTTTTAATATATTTAAAATATCTATTTTCATCCATTTTATATCAATATTTTGATAAAACTTTACAAACGCCCGTAAAAACGACATTTATTTATTATACATTATTATTAACACATATGTTATTATATATATATATATATATATATATATATATATATATATATATATATTATAAAATTAAAATTAAAGTAACGGCAATTTATGGTTTTTTCAAAATTAAAAATATCTCGCTACAAAACGTGATGGAAATAAGTCTTGGAGGGCTTTAGGTGAATCATCATCCATGACACACGTTAAGCATATTGCGTATATATTTCTACCAACCTAACCGAGTTATTCCGGTACGTGACTATCAGCTGGCGTGGATTTCCGAGTGTTATCACGATTGATTGATATGTTACTTTTACGGGACACGTGCACCGGTTCCCACGTTGAAAAGTGTACGTAAACTTCCGTGCGATTTATACAGCGTGCAAATAATCCGTGAATCGCCCGCGAGTAGTTGAAACACGCACACACACACACACACACACACACACTCTGCGCGCGTCACGAGGATTCACGCGACACGGTCGTTGCTAGCAGCGGAAAAGGATTCATAAAAGTATCTTCATGGCTCGTAACAGCGGCCGCACGAGATAAACGATTCTACTTATATATATATGCGTGTCGCGTTACCTTTCACAGTTGTACTCGGTTACTACCGCTTTTAGCACATCTCACAAACTCGAGCGTACATTGATACAATCCATAGATCTCCCCGGGGAATGACGATTTATCGCTACGTGTAACGTATATGGCGCCCAGATTGAAGCGGAAGTATTGAAACGGATGATTAAATATATTTCAAGCCTATTTCTATCCGTCAAAACAAAATGAGCAATGTTTAGATTCTTCGGATTAAACGCGTACCCCAATTGCGTTCGAAATAGCTAGCAGACCTAACTGTCCATCTCACACACAGTTGTATATCGATAATTTATTTTTCACGATTAAAATTATATTCAAATTTAACCAGACTTGCAATATATTTCAAAATAAGTGATAAAGAGGTAATGAAAAAAGTTTGTTTATTCCAAATTATAAGTTTTCAAACATTCAAAAAGTACTTATGCTTAAAAAAACTGGCCGTTTTCGTAAAGCAAGACGTGTCTTAAAAATATGTAGTATAGCTTTTTCAATATACATGTATAAAATTAAAGAAAGAGTCATATATAACTCTTTAATATAACATTACAAATTAAAAAAAAAAAAAAAAAGTATTTTCTCAAGTTTGAAAAAATACGTGCATCATTCTGTTCTAAACAAGAGCTACAATCAAATTCAACATAGTTATAAAATTATAAATATAAAAGAGATCTATGTTGAATTAATTTCTCATTGTTACAAATACTTTTGTTTCAGCCCAACAGGCATCAGGAATCACCGACATAAGCCCAACCCCTTAGATTTTCCAAGTTGCTCGTCAAGATCGATCGCCAAAATACGTCGTAAGACTGACTAATCAAACTGAATAATCGATTTAATCGCAGAAAAATTTAGAAACGTATAAATTATTTGTTCGTTATTATTAAACAATATTTTAATTGGTACACATTTAATAATAAATTTTTCAAACGTTGCAAAACAATTTAACACCAAAAGAATATTTATATTATTTTCACTAAGCTTAGAATCTAATTCTCTATAGAATAATAAGAAAATAATTTGAGAATGGAAAAGTACGGAAAAAAAAAAAATCTAACGGCAACTTTCTCCAAAGTTTGTATCTTGCTCAACCCTTTGAGTCACAGCGGGTCACCCAGAGACCCACCTTTTTTTTCGTAGTTTTTTATTGTTTTAATTACTTTTTTATCAATACCGGATTTTTTGTTTCTACAGAGTCTTTAGAATATCAATAAGTGTAAAAAAAATATAAACAGTCATTAATTGTTAATTGCAAAAATACCATATATAAACAAACAGTCAAAATTAGTACTTTTTTACGAAAAAATGCATTTTCTATTAATCTATTATGACAATAAATACGGTAATTTTTTTTATAATCTTAGTACACTCTAAAGTAATTTTCAGATTTTTTTAGAATTTTCCACCGTGTTGTTTTTGTTAAATCCTCCTTTTTTGATAAAAAATATATAAAAAACAATATTTTCTGTTCTAAATTGAAAATAACAGTTGTATTCTTTTTTAAATTTTTTCTCCGAAGGTTTTTTTTAGATCGCAGAATCTGAATCTAGAGGAAAAAAAATTTAATTTCCAAAATTTTATAGGGATCCAATATGGCGGAAGTAAAATTTCGTCTGCCATATTGGATCCGCCATCTTGAAATTTGAAAATTTGACAACAGATTCGTATAATCAGCGACCCCAAAAACCCTTATATACCAAATTTTATAAAATACTGACAATTAGAAAATCTCGTGACTCAAAGGGTTAACGCGAAAAGAATGCCTGATCCTTATTCGATCGATCGGAGATAATGATGGAAAATGGATTATTCCTGACGATCCTTAGTGCATCGACGAGGCGTCAATGTAGCAAAGGAACAACGATAAAGAGCGACGCTCGATCGCGCTCGGATAGAAGAGGAAAATCATGCGTCATCTGACGGCGACCGGCGCCGATACCGATCCCGCACGTAGAACTCAGGATGTATCGTTGGACAGCGATGTTGGCTCGCGCGGATCCGAGAAGTGCGGCGGCAGCAGCAGCAGCAGCAGCAGCGGGTGTAACAGCAGGGACCACGGAATCCGCGACGGCGTCGTCTACGATCGCGGCTACGGCAACGGCAACAATAATCGCGATAGCGGCGACGATTTCTGGGCATGTACGTCTTCTATCCGGCGGACGAGCTCCTGCGTATCTATGAGAATCCGATTCGGGAACCCGTGTCACTGACTGTCAACCACGCAGCGGTGAACGACGGTTATCAGGAGGAAGCGAACCAGCAACGATATAATCAGTCGCAACAGCAACAACGAATCGTCGTCGCGTCGGACGACGTTCGCAAGCGTAAGAAGGAGAAAAAGCGAGAGACTGGTCAGACAGCCAGCAGAAGGCAAACTGTGCGTAATAGCGGCGGCGGCAACGTCGATAAGAAAGAAGGACGACGGAGTGAGGAGCAGCACGCCGGGACTATGCAAAATAATCGTGCCTCCGGCTCCGAAGAAGCCGCCAATCATCCCCTCAAGGACCTCACGCAGCCGAGCCTCAACGAGCCGCTTAAGCAACACAATGGCGTCGCGCTTAAGCTCGTGCAGACGGGTAAGTGCGCGTTTCTCCGCCACGTTGTGTTCGATTAGGAAATTTGTGTGAGCAATACTTATTTATTCGTCCAATTTCTATGCTGTTTCTTTTTTTTTTTTTTTTTTTTTTTTTTTTTGCCTCTCTATCGCTTTATTGCAGCCTTTCGTCGTTGAAAGCATTTTAGAAAAGTTCTTGGATTGAAATATTAAGGAGGACGTTAAAGGGTTTTTCAAGTGGTGACACGTGCGCAATCTCGATTCTTCTTTCGGTAAATATCTTTCAAGAGCCTCGCAATTTCTTTGCCAAACATTCTGTTGATTTTTATGCCGTTTCAAAATATCGCTTGACATTTTTAGCGACAGTCTTATCAAATAAAATTCTTGACTGTTTGCATATTATTAAAAAAATAAAACGCGGAATGTTGCGCGGAGAGATAAAAAACTAAGTGCATATTATTTCGCGTTTGCCGAGTTGGGGGAAAAAAAATATATGCAGTCGGACCTCTTATCCTACGACATTTTCGTTTCGGAATCTTCCCCTTAAACCTCTGAACCTACGACAAAAATTTGAGAGTGGGGGTATAATTCCCCTTTCGCGGTCGTAGCATGAGAGGATTTTTTGTCGTAGGATAAGAGGTTTCGTAGCATAAGAGGGTCGTACCTGCGAACTTAATTGCCAATTACCATGTATGTACGCGTGATAAAGCGGTGCACTTTTCCCGTCATTCTCCCATGCGTATCCCTTCGCATTCTTGATTACATCCACTTGGAAGCTAATATTCACGTAACACACGTTATATCGTTGAAACAATATTCGCGTACTTGTTATAAATGTCGTAAGTTGAAAAATCGACCTGTCAGTTGGCCGATGATCTAAATTACCCGTGTATTTAACGTACAATCTCGTATAATCGTGTAAGTCGTATAACTCTCGTTGCCTTCAAACTTCTACGCGAGTTAGCATATTACGGATCTTGACTTGATGGAAGTTTAATAGCCGTCAAGCAAAGATGATTTAGGTTTATATCGTTAAATCATGTAAGAAATGTTTCGCTATTATGTTTAATAGCGAATTCCATTACCTATATAATAGAAAATTATGACTTCATTCGATGACAAATTATAGTAATAGCAATTTTATTAATTCTAAGAACTATACAGTATGTTAAAGTCGGCAAAAATATTTCTTATCATTATAGTATTAATTTTTTCTATTTTTATCGTCAAGTATATAAAAATAATGTAATGTAATTTTTAAATTATAAATAAATTTAAAATAAACACAAGAGTGTAATATATATTTTCATTTCTAAGAAATCAACTGTTAAATGTCGCACAGTACTCGATAAATTTGAAATAATTTTTTTTTTTTTTTTTACAGAAAATGTCTCAAAGTAGCTTATTATTTATCACAACTTTTAATATTCGATATTGGAACTTGGAAGACTAACAAGCTAAAATGCTGTTAATCCAAAGTTTACTCGAAATTAAATGGAAAATAAAGTTTTCTTATCAAAATTTGTCTTCTCCCTTTCCCTTTTCCTCCCTGAGGCTTAGTTTGCGAAAAGCACTTTACTATTTTCAATAGTTGACAAAAGCCATTAAATACTCGACATTTTGTTACGAGCATTCTTGTTTCCCGTTCATTCAAGAAATTCGTCATTAGCAGTAGAAGTGGCACGATGTATAAAATACGAAGAGAATCAAGTTTAGGATTACTTAATGTATCACGTTAGAATGTCAGATAACTGTGCGTTGCGTCTGACGTAGGATTAATTAAAGCCACTTGTCCTCGGTGCTTTTACATCTTTCCGCGAACATGTCTTTTAAGTGATTTGTCATAGCTGACCTTTTTCATTCACCACCCTCTTTGACAATCGAGATGTTTGTTGGAGAATATATAGGGAAAAAGATTAATTAACAGCCAAAAGTAGCGGAAAGAGAAAGACTAAGGAGGGTTGACGAAGCTATTAGGCAACTGAATTCGAACCTATCGGTCTTTGTCATTCACTATCCTTATCTAACTTATTGACCTCAATTTTCGATCTGTCATTTATGAAGTTCCCCTTTCTCATTCGAGCATAAGACTTTGATAAAATCAGATTAGAGCAAGTGGAGGGTTTTTCGAACCAAACAGAAGAGATTAAGTTCAAACACATTTCGAATTACCAATCTTATCAGACATAATATATCCGCTCTTCCGCGCTTATCAGACATACATATCCGTTCTTACGTACTCGAAGCTGTGAATCAATTACGAATAAAGAAGGTAGCGAACTTGATATCTTATCGAGCAGCAGAGAAAAAAATTATTTTTAAACTAAAAATTGAAAAATAAAAATACTATGTGAAGAGAACTATTTTTTTAGAGGAAAAAAAAATCAAGTTTTATTTTTGATTAAATTCCTATTATTATTTCTATTTATTTTAGCTCTTAAATCACAGGTTTTTTATAAGATAGAAAAAGGCAAAAAGTTGATATTTCGTAAGGTAAAAACATTTTTATTTTAAGGATGTTTAGCACCTACAATCGGAGCAAAAAGTAGTCGCAATTGACGAATATATACTTTTCTCATATATCTTAGTATATGATTATTATAAAGATTGCATAAAATCTTATTATTTATTCATAGCTAGAGCGTAGAAATGTATTTTCCAACTTCTGTTGCTTTTTTTCCGAGAATTTTCGTGTTTCTTAAATTATAATGAGAAACTTTTATCATTGACGGTACCTCGATTTCAACATTACAGCACAAAATTTGAATTATAAAAATAAAAGAATTTACTCGTACAGAGTAATTTAAAATGTCAGAATAAAAATTATAATAATGAATAATGACAAAATATAGATTTTTAACTATTTCTTTGATAAATTTAATAATTTGTCATTTCTCCGAGAAGAAAGAAACGTGGCAACATGATAATTTTTCATAAATTGGTCAAATTGCAAATTGACATATGAGGCCTAGTCGCTTCTCGCTTACACGTTTGTATATAGAGGCTTCTTTACATGAAAAGATAGGTTATTTAAAATGTCAAAAGAAGGCTCAGCTGAATGCTATATTGCCACGTTTTCACAATAAATAATATGTCATCTCGGATAATAGGACAAAATTGAGAAAATTATATTCAATATTTTTTAAACTAGTCAGTACTTGACCAAAATTATGTGATCAAATATTTCCTCTATGTTTAAACTGTACTTTTGCAAATTTTGAATAAATTCCTATTATTATTTCTATCTATTTTAACTCTTAAATCAACACGATCACAGGTTTTTTTATAAGATAGAAAATCTGTAATCGTATCAATTTAAGGGCTAAAAAGGACAGAAATAATTATATTTATACTTATTTATATTTATAATTATATTAATACTTTTACTTATAATTAACTCCACAAAATAATTATATTTACAATAATATCGACGGGTAAATTCAATGCAAATTAAAATCCTTATAACTTTTGATTGCTTCAGTGAATCAACTCTTTTTTTTTTTTATAAGTCTCTGAACATGTATCAGAACAATCTGTGTAAATTTTATTAAATTCCTATATTTTTAAAAATAAGTACTAAACATCCTTAAAAGATATCTATATAATGTTTTTGTAAAACGTTATTGTGCGTAAAATTATTCCGATTATATATCCGAATGTATGTATATTCCGCGGCAGACTCTCGTTCCAGACAGATGACACGATAGAGCGAGTAATTTGGCATTATTCCGTCACGTGTACTATTCGACCGTACAAATTCGAACATCTTCCCCCGATGAACATTGTGAGTTCTCGTGGAAAGAAAATTCCGCGAGCGCCGTTTCGCAGGATCGCTACCCCGCACACAAGAGCTCGTTACCACGATATAAATAGACCTACGCCTCGTAGCGGATTTAGAGTATGTATAACCGCGGCCTCGTCAAGACCAAACGATCTCTCGAGGCTGTCACGTGTGTTGACCTGGATGTTTATTCGGTTCATCGGCGCGGCCAGATATCGTCGCTCTGCCCGGCCTGGCGATCCCCGACGAAAACACAATGAAGTTCGATGAAGCGGCATTAAATTGTCGCGTAAACAAAGCCGGTGTTAATGTAGCGACGACTGTTGAGCTCTGTTTTTAGCCAGTCGTTTAAAAGTTAAAGGTTGCGTGCATCGAAAACAGTGAAAATGATGAGGTCTCTCACTCATTATCAGCCGGAAACAAATGCAAATAAAGCAAAATCAACAAGGATGTGACCGTCGCGCGCGTCTAATTAAGTAACTGCAATATTTTCCATTCAGCAAATTGATACGAAAGGCGAAAAGCCATAAACTATTTTTCCTGTAATTAACGTGTAAAATTTCGATTAACCTTTATGATATCTATTAAATATTTAATTATCATCTTTAACGATTCCATATCATTTCAATAAGATTGATTGATAAATCAATTAATTAACATTTTATTCACTGCCATATTTGCATTGGATTTACACTCTTCATTATCTTTTGTCTCTTTAAACAATTGTATTATCAAAAGTTTTTTTGCAATATTCTTAAAAAAGAAAAAAAACGAGAAAATGTCGGGTGTTTATCATTATAAAGTATCTTAATGTCACTCATCTGATTTAAGAGAGTCTGCATATGTGCGTGCGAATATAATAATATAATAAAAAAAACAATACGGGTAAAATAATAAGAGCGGCATCTCTTTTATCGATTGACAAATTAATATTCATCAACGCAATTTTCGGCCAAGATAACGGAATGAATCTCAAGAGCCTCTATTCTAGAGCAACGTCTAGAGCTCGCGTGACTCTAGCCGATCGGGTTCGTCGAACCTCGCGGGACCCTGTATCAAGGTCGCATCCTTGCAGTCACGAAGGTTATTACACCTGGGCACCTCTCGCACCATCGGACAAGTCGATCGCCGGTCCGTATAAAGTAACTCCGTCCAGAATTCCCACGTCCTCCGAATACGACGTGGTAATCTCTTCCCCCCTCCCTATAATTCGAAGGAGACCGTAACCCGTAACCGTGTTTGCGCGCGACACGATGGTACGGAGAAAACGACGTGGGTCATATTTTAATAAAGGAAGGAGTCTACGGTTGCTACGGTAACTGCGAAGCGAACAGAGCACGCGGCCAACCAGCTAGGCAGGCAGGCAGGCAGGATATTGATTCACCCCACCTGAATTCAGGTCAACCCCTGACTAAACTGCCGTTTCAACATAACCGTTTCGACTCTCCGTTTCTATTGCGTTCTTACCCCGTCTCGCTCTCTTTCTTTTTTCTCTTTTTCTTTCGTAACCAGTCGCTACCGCCCCCTCCCCCCTCCCCCCCCTCTGTGCCTCCTGCGCCCAGAAATGCGTTACTGATTATTGATAATACTTATTGAGATTATTGAGGTTACTTAATAAGTCCCCTTTGTCCCCTCCACCTGTCAAAGTCATGCGTTACATACTTGTATATTGCGCTTTCGGGGAAGAAAATTCATGCTGAATCATTAAACATCTCATCGATCTGCCGCGTTGTTACTTATTATTAACCGTTAACTTCTGAATCAGGATTATTTTATATGATGATGGATGACTTATTAGCGCGTATTTTGATTCCAACATCGAGCGTCATTGATTATTTCTTTTTTTAGAGCTTGCTCATTCGAGAGGCGTACAACTTTTACTTGCTCGTTACGATACATAAACGGATAGTTATAAAGATTTTTTTTTTTTTTTTCAAGATTTCTTTTCTAACAAGTAGTTCTTGTAAGTAGAAAGACACCAGTTTTGAAAAGGAAAAAAAAACTTATAAAAAAGATTAATAATACAGTTTTAATGAAGGTGGAAAATTTAGAGAGAAAACATGTAGAACTTACTCTTTGATTAAAGCATTACTTTGATTGTGTAAAGGAAAGAATCTATGGTTTTCATTAACAAAAATTTAGAGAGAACACACACTTTCTTTTCTTTTGAATCTTATTCGTAATCTTTCAATTTCCATCGAGATTAATGTTAAGATTTCCCTCCCAGATAAAATTAAGTTTACATGACACTCTATTGACAAGAAAGAGCGAGGAAAAGAGAAAAAGTATATCGATTTTAAATGTAAAATTTCTGCGAGATAAAGAGCTTATCAGATAAAATTCAAAGTGCACGCAGCATTCTGAAACTATTTCTATTCTTTCTGAATCGTCTTATTTTAGAAATGCATAATAATTTATATGTCGAGAATATGGTTAAATATATATATATATTTTTAAGGATGTTTAGTACTTATTTTTAAAAATATAGGAATTTAATAAAATTTGTACAGATTGTTCTGATACATGTTTAGAGACTTATAAAAAAACCTGGAGTTAATTCACTGAAGCAATAAAAAAGGATTTTAATTTGCAATGAATTTACCTGTCGATATTATTATAAATATAATTATTTTGTGGAGCTAATTATAAGTAAAAGTGTTAATATAATTATAAATATAATTATTTATATAAATAAGTATAAATATAATTATTTCTGTCCTTTTTAGCCCTTAAATTGATACGATTACAGATTTTCTATCTTATAAAAAAACCTGTGATCGTGTTGATTTAAGAGTTAAAATAGATAGAAATAATAATAGGAATTTATTCAAAATTTGCAAAAGTACAGTTTAAACATAGAGGAAATATTTGATCACATAATTTTGGTCAAGTACTGACTAGTTCAAAAGATATTGAATATAATTTTCTCAATTTTGTCCTATTATCCGAGATGACATATTATTTATTGTAAAAACGTGGCAACGTAGCATTCAGCTGAGCCTTCTTTTGACATTTTAAATAACCTATCTTTTCATGTAAAGAAGCCTCTATATACAAACGTGTAAGCGAGAAGCGACTAGGCCTCATATGTCAATTTGCAATTTGACCAATTTATGAAAAATTATCATGTTGCCACGTTTCTTTCTTCTCGGAGAAATGACAAATTATTAAAATTATCAAAGAAATAGTTAAAAATCTTCTATATTTTGTCATTATTCACTATTATAATTTTTATTCCGACATTTTAAATTACTCTGTACGAGTAAATTCTTTTCTTTTTATAATTCAAATTTTGTGCTGTAATGTTGAAATCGAGGTACCGTCAATGATAAAAGTTTCTCATTATAATTTAAGAAACACGAAAATTCTCGGAAAAAAAGCAACAGAAGTTGGAAAATACATTTCTACACTCCAGCTATGAATAAATAATAAGATTTTATGCAATCTTTATAATAATCATATATTAAGATATATGAGAAAAGTATATATTCGTCAATTTCGTTTATTTTTTGCTCCGATTGTAGGTGCTAAACATCCTTAATATAAATATAGCTGTGTCAATACGTATAAAACCGGTGAAAGTGACAATTCCTTCGAGGAAAATTCCATCACGTAAAATAAAATTATTCGCATGGCATTTCTCTTTCTTTCATTTTTCTCTCGCGCGATTTTCCTACATTTCGCGTTTTTTTTTTATTTTACTTTCGAAAACTCATCGGGTGATTGTAATCGAAAATTGTTCTCGTCCATTATTATTGCATGCTACTGGCTGGAATTTATATATGCGGCGCTTTTTGAATTTTTCACACTGTTGATGTACATAGTAAACGGAGCCGCGCGCGCGATTCTCACTGTCGTTCGTCTTAACGTTTTATCGAAGATAAAAATTTTCGAATCAAACGATGCAAAGCTCGTCGATGAAATGCTCGTTAGTAAGCAAAATGCAAATGCAACAATGTTTATCGCGACTGCTTGTAATACGAGATAAGCTGCAGGGAACGCTTACGAGACATTCTCTCATCGATGTAAAATCGATGTACGGATTATGCGAATATGGAATATATACTAAAATGTATGCGCCAAGAATATAAATGATTTCAATCTTTTTTAAGCACCTCATCCATCTCTCTTACGTTTTAACAATCGAAACTTAATCGTTGATTAATTTGCTGGATGACATTAAAAATTTCCATTACATTACATATATACGACAATTATAATGTTTTAACGTTGTCATCCATCCATGTCATGTTTTTTCGTTAAACTTGTTCTTTCAGTATACCTTGATTCACGACGATGAATTACGAAGCGACGACGACAGTAAAATTCCGCGTATTGTCGAGAAAATGTAGAGAAAGAGGCATCTTGCATTATTTCATATCAATTCTATATGTATAGTAAAGCATCTACGCTATATTTGCGTCCACCTATGGTACCGTGGGAATTGGAGCAGTATTTATTCTACCTTCAATTTTTAACAAGCGCCGAAGTCCTTTAATTCTTCGTTCTCTCTCGAATCAATAATCGTGGTTTGTAGTCAACGATTTTCGAAAATCAATTCCAATCGTTTCGATCAATTACGTATTATAAATATATATTGCACGAGAACAATATAAAAACTCGGACAATACAAATGTCATATTTTCAAAAAATCATTTTTCCAAATATTTCATCCGTCAAGAATAATAAAGCTGGAAAGAAAGATTGCAGATGTTAGTTATAAAAAAAAAAATTATAAATCTACATTTCGTACTGTCTTTTTTTCTAGATAAATAAAATATTGATTGTTAGAATATTTCAGAAAAGTATTTTTGATCTATATTTTTCTAAGAGATTTATACCTTTATCTGTATTTCTAGTATACTCTATTTATATTCCTAGTCTTTTTCTCTCCTACTATTCTACTCTAACTATTTTATTTCATTTTATTGTTTCGTTTCCAATTTGTATACATATAATATTATTACTTTATAATAATATATAAAACAATCCTTCTATTCTTGGCATAAAACGTAAAGAATAAAATATTTAATAAACTAACCAACGGACTGTCAAACCATTGAAAGGACGATGATTAAAAACTGCACGAATTTAGCGCGCGGGTTTTTCATCGCGCGACATGCTTCACCGAACTCGCAAATAGGCCTGGTGAACGATAATAGTGCGACCGCTATTACGGCGAATTCAATTAACCGAAATTCTTCGAGCGAGAGAATGCCGCGGGTGCGCACTGCGCGCTTTGCGTTTCTACGTGTTTGTCGTTTCTTTTTATTTTTTTTTTTTTTTTTCCACGCCCGATTTCAAGCGCGATTTCTGGCGCGAGACGAAAGTGGAACGCGCCGCGGATAATTCGCGGCGCCAACTCGGACATTTTCTCCCGAGGAGGAGACAAGAGACAAGTAGCTTGAGGAAATTTTTCGCGAAGAGAAAATATCTCATTTCCGCGGATAGGGAAGGGCCTCTCGATGTGTTTTCTTCCTTCGCTAAATTATTTCGCTACACACGCCATGTTTTTCTCGCAATGCGAAGCTATATAATAACGGAAACTTGAACAGAGCGTGGGTAGACAAAGGGTCAAAGTGGAAATAGCTTTGCTTGAGAGTTCAGACGACTTTGGTCATTGTAAAGCGAGAGTAACGCGAAACCGTGTTAAAGAAAAGCGACGGTATTTATACGTAACTCGATTTTCTTCGCACGCGTCACGCGCGCAAACTATACCATTTGCTTCAACATACGATGTCAGATAATTACTCGAGTTTAATATAATTTCATTAAAAGTGGAAAGGAATTAGTCACGCGAGACGTTAATTTAATCCATATAATTTAGATCAGAGAACGAGTTTTACAATAAAATATGTATTCACACGTTACGTGATATTACATTTTCTCAATATAAATCTCGCGAGATTGAGAGATATATAATAACGTCGTTCTATTCAACGAAGGCGGTTTTGACGAACAAATATTACTCACGTATTATACGGCATTATTAATTATAGACTATTGTATTGTTTGAATAAATGTATAAATATATTATCGCGATGTATCGATGAATTCAAATAGAAATGATTAAATGTCGCGATATCATATACAGGATGTCCCATTTTAATTCCTCCAGTGAAATATCTCGAAAAATATGGAAAATTCGAAAAAATGTTTTAGACAAAGGTTGTATAGTTTCTAGGGGGACATAAGATGGTGCCATTAGTTTGACTTTTGAAGAGTCACATGAAGGTCACGTAAAGGTCATTTTGAATTTCTTAAATGGAACACCTCATATATTTTTGCATATTCTTGTAGCTTATCTCGAGAGCTTTCCAAAACACTATGATAAAATGTTTTTTCATTAAACACTTTTCGAGTTATAAGGCTTCAAAATTGCAATATTTTGACATAAAATATAAGATATCTCGTAAAATATTAATTTTTCGATTATCTTACCCTAATACTTTTATGCACAGAATAACGAGACAAATCAATTGGCGTAATTAAAACACGTTATTATGTTAAAGTAAAAATGTGTAACTGCTAGCTGCAAATTCAGATTTTTTCTTAAAGATAACTATGTGTTTTCTTTACACCAGTTGATTTGTCTCATTATTCGGTGCATAAAAGTATTAGGGTAAGATAATCGAAAAATTAATATTTTACGAGATATCTTGTATTTTATGTCAAAATATTGCAATTTTGAAGCCTTATAACTCGAAAAGTGTTTAATGAAAAAACATTTTATCATAGTGTTTTGGAAAGCTTTCGAAGTCAGCCACAAGAATATGTAACAAAAAATAGGGGGTGCCATTTAAAAAAATTGAGGTGACCTTCACGTGACCTTCAAATGACTCTGCAAGGTCAGACCAATGGTGCCATCTTATGGCTCCCTCGAAACCATACAACTTTTGCCTAAAACATTTTTCTCTCCCAGGCTTGGTTTCTGAGATATTCGACTGGAGGAACTAAAATGGGACACTCTGTATAAGCAACGTACATATTGATTTTAAATTCAATAAAATAAAAGTTTACGAGTTATTTCAAATAATTCCAAAACACCGCTGTCTTTTCAAGTATTTTTAAATTATAGTAAAATTATTATTACTCCATTTTCACTCTAATGCCATGTAATATACCGCAACATATTACACGTCAATTTCGAACTAAATTCATCGATGAGCATCTTTGACCATAGTGCAGGACCATAGTCCGGGCTCAAACGCGTTTAAATACCCGCATTATGCATGCGTCGCGCAAAGTTTCTTCGCAAAGCAGGCTTCCGTAAATGATGATTAAACGATTAACAGTCTCCCCAGGACGCTAACGCGAGAAATCAGTGAACAAATTGCGCATTAAACGTGTAATTCTCGAAACCGGGGCAGCTCGGGCTAATGCAAATGTCTTAATGAGAGCGATATTGCGCGCGCGCGCTCATATAAAGCTCTTCGCTCGCTTAAATCACTATATCGACGCGAAACGGGTGCTCGTTGGCAGAATCGATAGCTCGTTTCATCATAATTTCGAGGGATTTGTGCTTTTGGTACAATATGTATATATACATATATAGATACGCGTGATGTAAAGCAACGCAGAGCGCGAACATGTGTAATATTTATATAAACGCGTTATGTAATAGAATTCTCGTTTATGACTCGTTATTGACACATTTAAAATTTGCACACAACTATTCGAAAACTGTGTGCGTGTGTATGTCCTTCTACGATCATTTTACTTTTACTTATATATATCATCTTCCTTTTGACTCGCAACTTATAAAGTTTCAACGTGAAACAACTCGATAACTAGTCGAGATTCCGTTAAGTGATATTAAAGTTGACATTAAACTGCAAAAGCTCTCGAAAGAAATTAAAACCTTCTCAGAAGGAACATGTTTCGCTATCTTCCAATATCGAGATCAACAACTACTTTCATCTATTGATTCATGTCGATATTTCAATTACTTTTTAAATAGTAATGACCTCATTCATTTCTAATGTATTAATATTTTTTTTAACCCTGGGTTTTAAGTCCCTAGCTTCACGCCGAAGAGACGACTGTCTCTAACCTTTATTCTTTTTCCTAATACATTCCTATTACATTTTTCTCTTATACCTCTCTATAACCTTAATCCTAGTTCGTCTGGGTGGGTTCGAGTCTGCGTTTCGCCATACTGGTTGTCTCATTGTCAGACAAGCTTAGGCGACGCAGCGTGCACAGCCACCTTACGACTAAATTTCTTAATCCTATAGGGTCTGGGTGGATTCGAACCTGCGTTCCGTATACTCTTCGCCTCAGGCGAGTTTCAGCGACGCAGCGTACACGACCACCATTCAACCCTCTTATGTATTAATATTATTATTATGACAAAGCCATTCTCTCTGTCGTGTAAATTTAAAAAACGAACAAATTTCTATTCATCTCGATAATAATACATACATATATATATATCGCTCGTATCGATTTTTTCCTTCGTCAGGAGAAAGACGTTTTAATGACGATGTCTGTGACGAAAGCACTCGGTTAAACGAGAAATGCTCACAAAATCGGGTCGGATTACCTGAGACGGTAGGTAGGCAATCCTGGCAGAATCGGAGTTCGGAGGCTCTAGAGAGAGCTCGGCTTACCTTATTGGATTCCCGGGTTATCTTGGCCCGCTTCGAGGAATAATGTCACCCCGTCGCGAGAGCCTTCGTTTGTTTGAATTGTTTGACGAGGAAAAACGATATTCACTGCCGCCGCCTGGCTGGCTGGCTGGCTGGCATAAATATTTCTATCTTCCGCGTTTCTAGTTCATCTCGAATTTATCGCAAACTTTTGCCGCGCGAAATTGCAATGCCGGATATCACATTAATGTTCGAACGCCGGAAATATAAAGAGATAAGCCGATTATTTCAATGACTATTGTATTTTGCCATATCTCTCTCTCTCGCTCCGTTTCAATTTTAGGCCGAACGTGTTTGTACGTGTGCAGATGTGTTTTTTCCGCTTGCATACTTTCATCGACTGATGTCAGATTTGACGTAAAAGCTCCTATATATTTCTGATTCATCAGTTACAACGAAAATGTAATGGCCAGAAACCATAGAAAGCGAATTGTTAAATAACAACTGTTTTATTGATATTGTATATACGTTTAATTAATATTATTTTTAATCCCAATGATTCACAATATACAACAGATAATAATTATTATAATAGAATTTATTCATGTATATTCACGATATTTTTATCACAATTTTCAAAAACTTAATTATCAGATATCAGATATAAAACAAGAAAACGTGTTTAATAAAATATTAATAACTTGTAAATTCTCAAAATGTTTTTGTAATTTTCGCGTTAACGAAACAATCATTTTTCAAAATATATCGTTATAAAGAGAAAACATATCTATCATCTCGGAACAAACACGCACATAAGTCATGAAACTTGATGTATTCCCCTCTGCCTACGTGAAATAAAAAAGAAATATATTTCTTGACAGGTTCGCATTCTCTTGCCAAGATAATCGCGACGCGCAAACGAAATATAGCGTAAATGACGGCAATGCGCTTCCGTCGCCAAGGTATTCCTTGACGTAATATGTGCAATATTTCTACCTATTTGCCCAGCGCGACAATTATCTCGAATAAATTCGATCCGCTATAGATGAAAACCTTTAAAAGGAGAATAGAATTAATGTCGATAAAATTCGAGTGATTCAATAATGTGCCTTTGAAAAAAGCATCTTCAAAATTGACGATATTTAAGAAACTATACTTTTTACAAATATAATCCAACAAAATTATCAATTAGTTATTGTTGCTCTTTTAAAATAATTTTGCTTACAATTAGAAAGAAATCATTAATATTGCATTTATACTGTCGATGAGTATAATTTTTTGTGTAAGTATATATGTATAAATAATTAAGGAGATGCTGGATTATCGACCGAGTTCTAACCTAACAAAACAATATATTTGCTTAATATAAAAGTTGCAATTTATATATATAAAATAAAATAGGGTTCTTCGGGGTCAGAATTGCATGAAAGAATATTTGTATATACCCCGAAGGACCTATTTTACTTTATGTATATAAATTTCAACTTTTATATTAAGCAAATATATTGTTTTGTTAGGTTAGAACTCGGTCGGTAATTCAGCATCTCCTTAATATAAAATATAATACTATTAAAATGCTATCCGAATCGCATTAAACGCTATAATTACAGAGTGAAAAAAGAACTGCTTATTACATATTCACAGTATAATCAGATAAAAAGTTCACACTAAAGTTCATGCTCGTTAACGATGCTTCTTAACTTCCTTATTACCTCTCCATCTCACCTTGATGGAGGTTCTACGAGAAATTACACTTGCTACCTTTTTAAAACGTGAGATTCGATAAAGTTAGGATTCGTCGAAGTGAAGGAAATAAGCTGTGCCAGGAAGCAGGGGATAACGCAAAAAGCCGGGCTATCACGACGATGGCGATAACGAGGTACGAGAAAACGCCGCACATGCTTTGATCCGTGATCCTAAGTCGTGAGGATGCCATTTGGGTGTGATCCATAAAAGGATATTTCAAAGTTCCCCGATCGCGCGCGAGATATAGGATAAGACGGCGAGAATATTGAATTCCTCTCCCTCTTCCCCTTTCCTTTCCTCCTCCTTCCCGAACCTGATGTAGAGTGCCTCTCTAGATACGCCCAAAATAACGTTCAGGAGAGCCGATTTCCACCAAGAGCAATTTACTTTTGGTCCCCCCCGCGCAAGCCTTTCTCTACAGGACGTCAATTCCGATATATCGAAAGTGCAACGATGCCTTTGACGAGCAAATCGAATCGACATAGACTATAAAGAAGGGTCACAACCGCGTCATTTTGCTCGCGCAGTGCATTCACCGTCGTCGGTTGCTAGTAGTTTCGCTGGCAAATTGCCAAGACAGGCTTTTCTGTTACCAAAACAAGACTTGCGCACACGAACCAGACTTGTAATTCCTGTTTAAATAACATCCCGCTTATTTATTCAGCTACTAATTTGTTCGTGAAATGTTACGAATTTTACGACTAAGGAAATAATTTTTAAAATATTTTAGATTAATATACGTCAAAATGCTAATATTTTGATTTATTACTTTGAATTTTTTTGAGAAATTTATATAATATTCAAAATATATCTTTTATAAATACAAGACCAATTTTTTTTTAATAATCTTTTTTAATTATTTCATGAAACGTAACGAAAAAATTTTTGTCTATTTTTTTAAGAATTCTTTGTAACTATCTGTTTATTACAATTAATCATTAAATTCTTCTCGTTTCATGTGTAACGATAAATTATTTACAAATGTTGAAAACAGATTAATCGTTTGAAAAAACTTGAAAATCTCTTTTAATTTTTTTACAATATTTTCTCATACATCCTATATAATGTTAGCTATTTAATTTTTAATAAAATTAATGTAAAATCTGTGTTTTTCAAATCGCACGACTGCGGTTAATACATTTGTCACGTAAATCCCTCGTCTAACTATCTGATTAATGTTACCTCTTATTTGTTCCGCGAGAGCAGTTTCCGAGTTTGCCCAGGAGTTGGGCTCCGCGATGGAGAGCCACTCGGCAAACGTGCGACGTCTGGTCGATGAATTTCGTAGCCGATCGAGCGACACGAGAGTCGATGTCGGTGGCATGCGACGCGTTTGGGATAATTTGCTGCGACAAGTCGAGGCAGATGCGGCGTCCCACCTCGATTTGGCCGCGGTGCTGCAGCAACAATTGTCGAGGCCCACCTTAGAGGCGAGCTTTCATCGGAAGCTACAATCGAGGAAGGTAAGCCCCACGCTTTCGCGCGTGGGCGTTAAAAAGCCGGGAGATAACGAGGACACGATTCTGTGTATTATGTCAGCAAATTTACGTGAGGTTTCAATTCTGCGACGTAACTGTTTATAATCTCTTCGCTTCGAAGTGGAGATATTCATTTCCGTTGACGTTTCTTATCTTCAATTCGCCTGTATATTACTCTATTTGACTCACGTCAGCGGTGATGTCAATTTACCCGAGCATTGCCATTTTGTGCTATTGCAATTGCTATTTCATAGACGTCGTTTGATCGCTGTTCAGTAATCGAGTCACAAGAGACAAGTTTGTCGCATTTGGCGTAAGAGCGGATGGTAAAGTTTCCCAAGCGACCTCCGCTCAATTATTCCGTCTCTCAAACTGCTTACGCGAATGGCATTTCGATTCGAGACACAGTGCGTCCCCGTACAATTTGTCCCGCATTCTAACGCCTTCTCCTCTCACAGGTATTCGCCCATCGCGATGCTTATGAACAAGTGGTTAGCAAGACGGAGGAGAAGCTGCAACGGGCGAGATTAGATTACAAGCGGGCCTATGGTGCGTTGCTAACCAACGATGGCAGTGGCGTCGAGCAGGAATTGAAGCGCGCTTACTTGGAATCGCACAACAACTATATCCTGCAGCTACGTGCTACGAACGCCATCACCGAGCGTTATCAGTTCCATTGTCTGCCAGGGCTGCTAGGCGAGATTGCCGAGGCCTACGAGGAACTCTGTGGATTGGCCTGCAAATGCGTCGCCGGTATCTCGGAGACGGCCGGAGAGAGAGCCGGCGAGCAGGCCAAACGTTATCAAGTCGTGGCCAAGGAAGCGCAAGCGATTGTGCCATCCAACGATTTACAGGTAATTTTAAAGTGTTTTTATTTTTTATTTTTTTTTTTAGACAATTTTTGACCCTGCGCGAAAAACCGCTAAACGTTTTTTTTTTCTTTTTTTTCTTATTTTTTATTCCAATCTCCTAAATGTCCATTACATTAAATTGTAATGGAAAAAGTATTGTACAAGTTTCCATTACGATAAATGAGGCAAAATATTGTATTTCTCATTCCTTTGCACTCTCGTTAAAAAAAAATAAAAAAAATAAAAAATAATGCGATGGATTTGTCGCTACTTTATTAAAGCGATATTTATATTTTTCTGAGTGGTTGAAAAAAAAACAATACGCGATTGTCTTTGTCGCTATCTAAGTATCTCTTTCAAAATTTAAAACTCGTGTCTTTTACGTGGCTAAGCCTCTCAACAGCTGGCGACATAATAATATCGGTTTTGATATGTCAATCGGAGTCGATCGATCGCGTGTAGATAGCCGCGGCATATTGATCACGCATAGTAAATAGACATTCCCGGGCATATATCCAATTTCGAGACGGAATGGATCCAATGCGGTGGATTACATTCGTCGGTATTTGGAAGAGGGACATAGAGAGATGAAAACAGGACCGGCTGATTAAAGTCGGTCATATCCCCTGGCGTCCGAAATATCGGACGCTCGGGGATCGCGTCGCTTGTGTGCGACGGGGATTAACTTGTTCGAAACACGCCGGTGTGGTATTTACTGATTCGCCCTCCTCCAATCGATCGAATCGTGCAAAACCCTCGTCGCGATTTGTCACTTAAACGTAACGTAATCTCTATCCGTACATGTACTCCTATATTTCGCGATGTAAATCAGTCGATTATTAATGAAGGAACAATGATAAAATGATACGACAAATGTTTTTTTTTCAAAGATACGTGATATCGTTTCATTGACACTTTTAATTACTTATATTTGATGTACGATTTTGATTAAAAAAATATATACAGAGTGTCCGGTAATAATCGCTCCATCTCTCTAGGGCAGATAGAGCAGGTCAAATTGAACATAAAAGTCCTCTAGCATTTTACGATCTTCGTAATAATTATCGAGAAATTAATTAACAAAGATTGACAAATCCGCACGATGAGTATAAGCGCGAAGCGAGAAGGCCCATCCCACTGCTACGCGGTTACTAGGCGCGCTACTCATACGCATCCATTGCCAGTCGTAGACCGCTTCTCCTATCATCCAATGAGCGCCTAATAACCGCGTAGCAGTAGGATGGGCCTTCTCGCCGCGCGCTTGTACCGCCCGGATTTGTCAATCTTTGTTAATTAATTTCTCGGTAATTATTACTAAGATCGCAAAATGATAGAGGACTTTTATGTTCAGTTTGACCTGCTCCATCTGCCCTAGAGAGGTGGGGCGATTATTACCGGACACCCTGTATAATTTCTTGTACTTTTTGTTTTTTTATTTGTTGTGTATAAAATAAAAAAGAAAAAAAACTTGATTAAAGAAGCAATATAATGTTATTTAAGACCTTGGCGCGAAATCTGTCCGCAAACACGACGCCAAGGAAGCCGCCACGACGCCTGTACGTCGCGCCGGCACCACCCGAACAGATACCGATGGAGAAAATCAGTCAAGTACCCACGCTCAGGGACGAATTGGTACCTACAGGCACCAGTACACTTCCTATCATGGACGATCTGAAACACGAGTACGACAGCCTTACCCAGGAAATAAGTCGTTTGCAAGACGCTCTGGACGCTCTAGTGCGAATGCAGCGCAAGTACGTACGGTTATTTTTAACTCGACTGCATATATTTCATTGTGTTGTGGGAAACGTAACTCTCACATTATTTACATTAATCTCTATCCGCGATATTATATTAAATTTTATTTACGAGAAACAAGTTTCTTCATACATACATTTTTCCATAAATTTTTCTGCAAATTATTTTACACTTTATTTTACGCGATTTCATACATTTTCGTGAAAAATTTGTTTTATTAATTACACGCGTGAAATTTATTAAGAACGTTGAAAAATTTCAAAGTAAGATATATATAAATGAATAAATAACATTTACTTTTTGCTGTTTTAAACGCCTACTTTTTAGATAAATATATTTTTATCGTTGTATCCCCAAAGAAATTAAGAGATCAAGATTACTTTTCAGTTCCGCGTACGCATTTCTTATTTTCCCCAGTTATATTTTTCACCTGTCCCACAGTAGATGCGGTAACTTTACACGAAAATATATCAGCTTTTTAATCTTTTAAGAAGGAACACACGGGCAAGAGTTATTTTATCACTTCCTATTGCAGGAGCGCCGAGAGTAATCTTTACACAAAAGTGGCCGAGCTGCAAGAAGATATTTCTCTCAAGCGTTTCGACCTCGGTATGGCGCAATTGCATCTAGCCGCGGTGCAAGCACAGGTATGCACAGGTGTTCTTTGTCTTCCTTTATAGTCAACGCCGTTACGTTCACACGCGTCGCATATTTATTATCACTTTTTAATCGTCTCTAATACGCGCATTCCGAATGTATCGCACTTTAGTCGGCGCAAAAAAATTTTACTAACATTTTTTATAATCCGTTCGTTTTAAAACACAATTTCTTTCGTATATTTATCGTATTAGTAAAAAATCACAATATGACTCTTTCATAAATTTCGCTTATGACAGTACTGAAATATATAATGTATGCGATAATATATACAGGGTGGCCGGTAATAATTGCCCTACCTCTCTAGGGCAGATGGAGCAGGTCAAACTGAACATAAAAGTCCTCTAGCATTTTGCGATCTTTGTAATAATTATCGAGAAATTAATTAACAAAGATTGACAAATCCGGGCGAGTATAAGCGCGCGGCGAGAAGGCCCATCCTACTGTTACGCGGTTACTAGGCACTCATTGAATGATAGGAGGAGCGATCTATGACTGGCAATAGATGTGTATGAGTAGCGCGCCTAGTAACTACGTAGCAGTGGGATGGGCCTTCTCGTTGCACGCTTATATTCGCGCGGATTTGTCAATCTTTGTTAATTAATTTCTCGATAATTACTACAAAGATCGCAAAATGGTAAAGGATTTTTATGTTCAGTTTGACCTGCTCTATCTGTCCTAGAGAAGTGGGGCGATTATTACCGGACACTCTGTATATATTAAACTAAAGAAACCTTAATTAGAAACGAATGTAAAGTTCGGTTACACTCTACTAGAAGCATTTTATATTTAACGCTTTCATGATCACGATCTAAAATTGATCAGGTATCCATCCTCACGTATTCCCTCCATTTCATCCAATTTGCTCAACAGCACGTAGCTTCGAGCCACATCTATATGCAGTATACGGGATGCATCAGTGAATGGGTGCTAATTGTTCGGGCGTCATTAATTGAAATTAAGTAGTACCATGCTAAAATTGATATAGTAGAAAAAGAATAAAATTATCATTAATAATAATAATCATAAGTATCCGGAAACTAATTAATTTGAGATAACTGAAAATTGATAGCAACGCGATCTTTTGTGTTTGCAAAATAATTTAGTTTGCTTTACATAGTGATACATTATGATATATTTCAATTTATGAGCATGTTATGTTTTATGTTTTGTTAAAATGCGTATTTTTATAAATTAAATTTATCTTTTCGACAAAATATGTTACATTTTTTATTAATGAAACAAACTAACTTTACCCAAAAATGATACAATTATATAATAATCGAGAAAGAATTAATTTCTAAATTAACCTACAAAGATATTGTAGTGTAAAAAATAAGAGAATTAAATTCTGCGAATCAAAATTTTATGTGCGTGCAAAAAAAAAATTGCATTGCTGCACAGAATCATGTGATTCAATATTTATAAACGCGCCTATTTCGATTTAACTTATAGCATGCAAGAGCATAGTTTAATTTTTCATTTACGCAAAATATAAACGATCCATTTCTCGGATAAAAAAAAATGTATCAATGACGACTAGTAATATCATCATTCACTGGCAAATGGTCATTCACTGATGCGCTTTAGCCTAAACACCGGATAAATACTGGTAGCGCGCAATCGCGCGACATGCGCCCTCGCAACTGGGTCATCGGCGAGAGCACGAGCGTCTGAAAATCCATTTCTGGCTTCGCCGAGAGAGAGAGTCCGTCTATCCAGGTCAGGCGAGCAGGATCGTCGTCGGCTGTGTCTGGCCGCGCGCCGCCGTTCACTACTGCTCTTTGCCTATTTTACCGAATCGTCACCACGTCCAACCTGAACGATGGGTTGGACCACGTTGCGTACGCGAGTCGTTAGTATTTTTTTCCCCCTTTTTTTCACCAATTTATCACATTTTCCGCGCGCGCGTTAAATCGCGAAGGCGAGGGTGCCGCATGATCCAGTGGACTCGCTCGACGAGCGCACCGCGAGCAAGATCGCCTTGATTGAAAAGTGCCTCGCGTACAGTGATACTCTGTGATACCTATGGTTATTAATAATAATGTTCCATAATAATCGTTAAACATTTCTCTCTACGTTTTGAATGAAGAATATCGTTTCGTTTTATTACTCTCTTTCTTATTCTTGCGACGTTCTAAAGTACATCAATTTATGCACACATCTTTGTTTTTCTACCATGTAAATATTGTAGGAGAAAATTTTGAATATAAAAAAAATTTAAATTTATATATTTAATATTTTTTCAATGTATTACATATTTTGTTGTAATATGTATTTAACGTATATATATTTCAGAAATTTGTTATAAAATATATTTTATATTTAACTTGTAACAAAGAACACGTGAATGTGCGAGTTATAAAACGGATAAGAAGTTATTCATTGTAAAGTCAGGCATAAAGGGAGTAATGTTGCGACCGCGAACAATGGCCGAGTATATACTGAATGACCATAGGGATCAATGAAAATTGACATGTATGCAATGTCAATAAATATTTGTTTGGTTGAAAATGGACCAACCGCGTAGTTCTATGTACGTGAAAAGATTTTCCATCAGGGTGATGTATCGACGAATCCGTTTTCAGGGTAACGCGTTGCTAAGCGCATAACACTGCGACAGAAGTGAAAAAACTTTTATAGTCGATTTTTAATCCTAGGATAAGATACCATTATGCGAAGACCAGGAATTAATATTATCGCTGTTTAAAAGTTCTGCAGTTTATAAAAAGTCGTATTCGCGTGATTTATAGATTATTCTTTAGGCACGACTGATAAGAATTATTATTCGCGTCAAGTCTCATATTTAACGATTATTAGCAAGTGTTTTTATCATTTTACATCTTTATGAAAATTATCAGAATTTGAAATGAACGTTTATTATTAAATTAACGCATCTTGTAACAATTCGAGTTGAATTCGCGATGATTATTATATAATATGTGCGTCACATGTAATAACAGAAGGAGATGGCTGATATATAATATCACTGGATAGATTAAAGTCATTCTGAGAGTCACGTGTCTCTATTGAGACTCGCTCCTTATTCGTAACGATATGTAAATACACAAATTGATACACAAAGAAGTATGTAATATAATCACAATTGACATTTTAATTTTAGTATAACAATGGGCTCTTCTTTTATTTACGAAAGCGTGAACTTGTGCAAGATTTATTGATCAATATTGAAAGTCTACTTTTCCCTCGCTAAAAATGTCGCGTGCAGGGTGACATCTTATTCACATAATTAATTCATATAATCCTTTAATTTCGTTCAACATTAATTACTTTAATAATTAAGTGTCGAAGTAAAATTTTGTCGAAGCAAAGTTTAATTAATCTAAATTATAAATAAAAACTACGAAACTTTACTTAATGCTCGCCCTTCTAAAGCCTCTTAATTATTATAAGTTTCTTTATTTTTCGAAACTTTAATTATTCGCGTCGTCAATTTTACAATTGTATATTTAAAATACATGATCTTTCAGTGCTCGAATTTTGAAATATTCTACATTTTACGAAAACGCAACAAAATAAAGTTCGGTTTTTTTATATTACTGTATTATTAATATTGTTATAATATTATATAATTTCAATGAAAAATCTTATATAATGAGTTTTATATAAAAAATTTTCTATAAATTTTACAGAAAGAACTTTTCGGAGGTGGGGAGGCCGGTCAACCGGATGGGCTGGCCAGTCGGAAAATGTCGAACGGCTCGACCGGAAGTCCCAAGCTCAAATGGCTGAAGGCTTTCAAAAGCCTGAAAACAAGTTCGCCTACGACGCCGCCTCTGTCAGACAAGTGAGCTACTTAATTTCCTTTTCACTAGTGCCACAAACAATTTCCACCACGTGCATGCCGCGAAAATATGTCGACAAAGTTTCCGACGCGACGGAGATGATTTTTCGCACCGAAACACCACACCGGGAACTATACATACACATATATGTTTTTCATCCAAACTCGTATATTTCCTCGATGCAATTCTCGGAAACGAAAGAGAAACATTTTGCTTCCCGAGTAATCCGCCGTTGATTGTCCTCTCCTTGTTCCATCCCGCTAAATTTTTATTTATTCGTGTTATTCAGTAGAAATAGCGCAGCAGGTACATTCGTGGGATGCGCAAATTAAAATTCGCCGGAAATAACAGCGGAAATTAATAAAGACAATACACTATCGTATGATTCGAAAATATTTCCAACAAACGTATATAATATTAAAAATCATGCACCTTAATTTTTCTTTTATTTTTCATACGATATAAACAAAAAATTATCTTGCGAATCCTACGTAACGTGTGCATGAACTAAAATAACGAATGAATGTTTATTGAAAATAGCTTTATCACAACACAACGTAGGTAGATAAATCTAATATTTATCTTTGACGTTATATATTCTCTCTCTCATTATTTTAATAGAAAATTAGAATATCTAGCAAACTTATTAAAATAGAAGAGTGTGTGTGTGTGCGTGCGTGCGTGTGTGTGCGTGTGTGTGTGCGTGTGTGTGTGTGTGTGTGTGTGTGTGTGTGTGTGTGTGTGTGTGTGTGTGTGTGTTGTAGTCATCGTAGTAATTTTATTCAATATCGATGTATTAATTAATTAAATTTAATGCGAAAGTTTTGCAAGGAAAAGCTCTGTTTGTATCTCGCAAACAATCTCACGAAGGAAATTCGTTGTCATTGTTATCTCGAAAAACAAACAGGCATAAAGCAAACAAAGTTTTTCTCGCCGCATCTTCACATACCTATAGAACAATATGTTGTCAAAATCAATTTTCTCGAGACGTGAGATGCTCGAGTTAAATATATGCTCTTATTTTTGTATGCTTTGTAAGTTTCCCAATTAGGGGAACCATAGGCGTTAGACGAAAGGGATTTTCAATAACCGTAGATACTGTTTTGCGAATGCTCGACTAATAAAGAGGAAAGCAGGCGACCATGTACCACGCAGTTTCTACCGTCGTCGCCATGTCCAGGTAAGTTTCCAGATTGTCGTGTGAATTGCATTTTTACTTCTTAATGTGCTTCTAATCGCGTTTTTCCGCGCAAAAGGAAAAAGACAGATAATTATTATATAAAATATCTTCGCGTTTAGAGTTTAAATATTATTTAAAATATTTTCGCAAATTTTTTAATACTTATTAGTAATTCACACAATTTATTTACTAATATTCCTTATTGAGATTTTCACATATTGATAGAATGTGTGTAATTCTTTACGAAAGGGAAAAATCTAAAATATAGAGAATAAAATTTTTTCATGTTAAAAATTAACTTTGAAAAAACATGCGTTTTGTTAATTTTCCCAATTTTCCAAAGTCACTTGTGTCGAATACAAAATTTTTCTCTCTGTGAAAAAATTTTATTCAACTTTTAGTTTTTCATTAAAAAATTCCTCATTCTATTCAATTACTAGACCCCTCAAATTAAAAAAAAATGCACCATATATACAGGGTGTGCGGTAATAATCGCCCCACCTCTCTAGGGCAGATGGAGCAGGTCAAACTGAACATAAAAGTCCTCTACCATTTTGCGATCTTTATAATAATTTTTGAGAAATTAATTAACAAAGATTGACAAATCCGGGCGAGTACAAGCGCGCGGCGAGAAGGCCCATCCTACTGTTACGCGGTTACTAGGCACTCATTGGATGATAGGAGAAGCGGTCTATGACTGGCAATGGATGTGTATGAGTAGCGCGCCTAGTAACCGCGTAGCAGTGGGATAGGCCTTCTCGCCTCGCGCTTATATTCATCGTGCGGATTTGTCAATCTTTGTTAATTAATTTCTCGATAATTATTACGAAGATCGCAAAATGCTAAAGGACTTTTATGTTCAGTTTGACCTGCTTTATCTGTCCTAAAGAGGTGGGGCGATTATTACCGGACATCTTGTATATTGTATAATTTTAATCTTTGATTAATATTTTTTTTTAATTTTCGAGCAATTCTTTAGTACTTGGATAAATGTGTGCATCATCACGTTTAATTTACGCCAGTCCCACGTTGTCATATTATAAGAGCACGTGATTAACACAAAATGAATAATAATAAGGCAATCGCGCGCACTCGTCGAGAGTTTCGCGCGAGGCTGAAGTAAACATGGGAGATTGCGATTTCGCAGGAAAAGCCTCGAGTCTGAGGGCGGGCACACGTGGCGCGAGTACACGTATCGCAAGATCACACCGTGCGACGCGTGCGGCCAGGTGCTACGCGGTCACAGCCGCCAGGGCGTTCGCTGTCGCGGCTGCAAGGCGAACGCGCACACGGACTGCATCAACATGGTACAACCGGCGTTATGTCCAAGCCTGGCGCCCAAGAAGGGCGGCGGGATACCGCTTCTACGTCGACAAAAAACGCAAGTGGCCGACGAGGTGCCGGCATCGTCCGAGCACAGTGAGTACAAATTTGACAAATACTTGACAGAGAAATCCCACGCGTTTTCATCCTATTTCTCCCCCCTCTCCCCTCTCTTCTTTCCCCAGCGATGCAACAGCTCTCTCTCTCTCTCTCTCTTTCTCTCATTGTCGAGGACGAAGATTTTATCGAACAATTTCCAACAAAAAGAATCGGCTAATTTTTCGATAATTTTATTATCTCGTTGATTGAAGATCTTTTCTTTTTTCCCTGTTTCACGGAAAAATGAGTTTCCTTTCATGCATTGTTAAAAATTGTTAAAAATTCGTTAAAAAATACACGCCACACAAAACGCGGCAAGACTTTTGTTCACCGTTTCTCTTTGTCGTGTTTCGCGTGTAATGACGGCGAGGGTGAATGAATTGAGAAGAGTAAAAGATAAAAATTTTAAATACAAGAATTATTAATGAACTAACTGCTCTTCTTTATATTTGAGAGAATTATTCATTGAATAATTTAAAATGAGAGAGAAAGACAGATAGAGAGATAGAGATAGAGATAGAGATAGATAGATAGATAAATAGATAGATAGATAAATAGAGAGAGAGAGAGAGAGAGAGAGAGAGAGAGAGAGAGAGTGTGTGTGTGTGTGTGTGTGTGTGTGTGTGTGTGTGTGTGTGTGTGTGTGTGTGTGTGTGTATGTCAGTTACTTTTTTATTTTTTTTTTTTTAATTTAAAAGAGAAAAAGTCATTTAATTCTTTCGAGTCATTCTACAATTTTTGATTCATTTATCGCGTATATAGTTGAATTTTATACACACACACGTAACATTATACATACAGGGTGTCCCTTTTTAATTCCTCCAGTGAAATATCTCGAAAAGTATGGAAAATTCGAAAAAATGTTTCAGACAAAAGTTATATTGTTTCTAAGAGAACATAAGATGGTGCCATTAGTTTGCCCTTGAAGAGTCACATGAAGGTCACATGAAGGTCATTTTGAATTTCTTAATCGGAACACCCTATATAGTTTTGCATATTCTTGTAGCTTATTTTGAGAGCTTTTCAAAACACTATGATAAAATGTTTTTTCATTAAACATTTTTCGAGTTATAAGGCTTCAAAGTTGTAATATTTTGACATAAAATACAAGATATCTCGTAAAATATTCATTTTTCGATTATCTTACCCTAATACTTTTATGCACAGAATAACGAGACAAATCAATTGGCGTAATTAAAACACATAATTATGTTAAAGTAAAAATATGTAACTGCTAGTTGCAAATTCAGATTTTTTCTTAAAGATAACTATGTGTTTTCTTTACACCAATTGATTCGTCTCATTATTCTGTGCATAAAAGTATTAGGGTAAGATAATCGAAAAATGAATATTTTACGAGATATCTTGTATTTTATGTCAAAATATTGCAACTTTGAAGCCTTATAACTCGAAAAATGTTTAATGAAAAAACATTTTATCATAGTGTTTTGGAAAGCTCTCGAAGTCAGCTACAAGAATATGTAATGAAAAATAGTAGGTTCCATTTAAGAAATTGAGGTGACCTTCACGTGACCTTCAAATGACTCTTCAAGGTCAGACCAATAGTGCCATCTTATGGACCCCTCGAAACCATACAACATATGTGTGAACCATTTTTCTCTCCCAGGCTTGCTTTTCGAGATATTCGACTGGAGGAATTAAAATGGGACATCCTGTATATTTCTTATTTATAAATTTAGAAATTTTTCTTCCTTTAGAAATTTAAATTAAATTCAATTCAATATAATGGTAATTAAAAGCTTAAAATTCAGATTTAAAATTGTTTAAATTATTTTTGAAGATAAGATTTATTATATGTGTCGTGAGAAAAGCATCTCTCTCAGCGTTACGATTTAATCCGTGAGAATTACTCGATACCATTTGCCGCTATATATCGTTCTTCGTGTGCGCCACATCTTATCATTTAAATCAAACGCAAAAGAAGAAAAAAGGGAAGAAGAAGACAGATCAATGTGAGCAAATTGAGCACTGATTGAGCGCGCGATAAAAACTACCATCATAAGACCACAAATAGTCCTGTCGGTGCGCTTTTTTGCATTGCTGTGTCTCTTTATCCCGTGTGGGCAGACGTGGACGCCATATACCAGGTGCTGAAGCAGGCAGGCGAGATCCGAGGAAACTCGACAAACTCACCACCTACGCCTCCTACAGCAGAACATCTCCCCTCCGGTGCAGCACCTTCGTCAGCGAGGGCTTCCTCCCATCCCTGTTCCTCGTCCACCTCTGGTAAGGCGCACCACCAAACAATTCCCGCAGACCTTGGAATATATACGTCGTGAAATCTTCCTGGAAATTTTACCACACACAGTCGTGGACAGTGGTGGATTATGTGTGCTTAAGACGCTCTCGTCCGGGACGTTAAAACAAAGATTGAATTTTACTTCTCAAACTTTTCTCATTCATCCCTAATAAATTTTTATAATATTATATTCATAGAAAATACTGTTTCTCATTTACTATTATTATCGTTAATATATTAATAAAAAGTTTCCTTTCTTTTGATCCGAGAATTTTAAATAGGAATCCTAATAAATGCAGCGTCTTTCGCACTTGTAAGTAATTTAATCGCGTCATTAGGAAAAAATTCATAAAATTCGATTCGAAACTACATTATCAATTTTATTACAATGGATATTGTTATAAAACGAAATTACTGGAGCATATCGACATAGTACTGATGGAGTGAACATGTTTTTAAATGTGTATCTTAATTTGTTCAGTTTAAGTTTGATGTACCAGTATTTAATCAAACATTTTCATATTTATTTTTTATGTTTTGTATCATTCTGTAAATTTACTTCCTGTTCATTAAAAAGCAAAAAAGATAACGAACAACTCTTTCCTTTTTCGCTTTTTATTTTTATATATATATATATATAATGTATATATATAATGTACCATAATCGTTATATATATTACATATATTATACACATATATATATATATATATATATATATATATATATATATATATATATATATTACTGTATTTAAAGAGAGAAGAAGATAGGAATATTAATCGAATAGCTTATTCGATCATTTTTTTTAGTTTTAAATATTTCTTATTATTATTAATATAATAAAAACCAGAGTTGCATAAACCATCAATGTACATTCAAAGATTTAATATTTAAAAAATTGTATCTTTAATGTCTCAAAAACTTTTTATTTTTAATATAATTCTTCTCCATATTTCTATCTTCTCGGCTAATTAAGTTGTTGCTATTGTAATTGTACTTATGTGTTATATTTTAAGCACGTATATATTGTGCGTGTTTGTTACGTCGTTCATGCTCCAGTATTATCAATTCCAAGGTCTGAGATCACTCTATGTGTCTGTGTAAAAATCGCTCGTCTTCTTCAGGGACATGACTCGTAAATTCGTAATCTATCGATTCTTTAATGTGTATTCTTTTCTTCTTCTTCTTCTCCTTCTTCCACGCTTGTATCTTTTCTTATTTTCTACTGCTTTTTTTTCTTCTACCACATATATCTATATATATTCTGCTTGTTATTAATTCAACCGATTTTTAGAGGTAAGTCGCTGACATTATTATTGGTATTATTCAGCACCTCTATTACACATACATATATATATATATATATATATATATATATATATATATATATATATATAACGTATTGTCGTTATCTACAATTAAAAAATTATCTATAGCGTTACGTTTTTCACGATTGTCACACCCACGACGATAAATTCCACCTATTTAATCGTGTGTATATTCGACTTTATATTTCCACTTCTTTTATTTTATCATTTTTACAGCGACTTTTACAGAATTATAAATTACACACGTAAAAACATTTTATATATTTGTACATATACAGGGTGTCCCATTTTAAGTGTCCACCCCAAATATCTCTCTTATTTTTGATTTTAAAGAAAAATAGTTCAGACATGTGTTGTATGGTTTCGAGGGGGTAAGATGGTACCGTTGGTTTGACCTTGAAGAGTCATTTGAAGGTCATGTAAAGGTTACCTCAATTTTTTTAAATGGCACCCCCTATTTTTTCTTTCATATTCTTGTAGCTGACTTCGAGAGCTTTCCAAAACACTATGATAAATTGTTTTTTCATTAAACATTTTTCGAGTTATAAGGCTTCAAAGTTGCAATATTTTGACATAAAATATAAGATATCTCGTAAAATATTCATTTCTCGATTATCTTACCCTAATACTTTCATGCACAGAATAATGAGACGAATCAATTGGTGTAAAGAAAATACATAGTTATCTTTAAAAAAAAACCTGAATTTGCAACTAGCAGTTACACATTTTTACTTTAACATAATAATGTGTTTTAATTACGCCAATTGATTTGTCTCATTATTCTGTGCATAAAAGTATTAAGGTAAGATAATCGAAAAATGAATATTTTACAAGATATCTTGTATTTTAAATCAAAATACTGCAACTTTGAAGCCTTATAACTCGAAAAGTGTTTAATGAAAAAAAATTTAATCATAGTGTTTTGGAAAGCTCTCAAGATAAGCTACAAGAATATTCAAAAATATATAGGGTGTTCCATTTAAGAAATTCAAAATGACCTTCACGTGACCTTCACGTGACTCTTCAAGGTCAAACAAATGGCACCATCTTATGGCCCTTTCGAAACCATACAACTTTTGCTTGAAACATTTTTCTCTCCCAGACTTGGTTTTCGAAATATTCGACTGGAGGAATTAAAAGGACACCCTGTATATGTATCTTGCAAAGTCTTCAAAGTATGAGACGCATCGCTAATATCATTGCATATAAAATTACTGTAAATAAAACTAACTTGATCGAACGATTTATTTTCATTATTTATATATTTATTATCTTTGTTACGAGTGTACTAGATTTTTTTGAAGGAGCTCTCGTTGCGAGCTTCTCTCGACTGAAAATCCAGGTCTCTTGTTCGACAAGTCTCGAACGAATCGATCTTTTTAGACTGACACGTTTGTCGTCGTGGGTGTCTTTCTTCGACGACGAAAGAAACTCTTTATCGCTTCTTACCCTCTTGACTTTTATCACGGAGACTTATCAAGTTTCCCTCCCTAAATCACCCCCCTATTAGCTTTCTCTCATATGTTCGAGAATCTATCATAAGTTACCATAATAATAATAATAATAATAATAATAATAATAATAATAATAATAATAATAATAATAATAATAATAATAATAAGCATAATAATCATAATAATAATAATTAACATCATCATTATTGATTGTTGATATTAAGGATAGTATTGATATTAATAATCATAATTATAATAATATAAAAAATTAACGTAATAATAATAAATAAACATTAATAAAACGACATTAGTAATCGTTATAATAAAAATTGATTGTAATAAAATAACAATTATTATTATTATTTTTAATTATTTTTAAGACTTTCTCTTTTTTTCGTTATTTGATCATTTATTATAATTATTAGTTCTGTTTTCTTTTTATTTGTTTAATTATACTTGTTTATATAACGATAGATACCCTTGTATACTTGACGTTGTATCTCGCGAAGAAAGCGAAATTACGGTATCATAAGAATAATCCTACATAAATGCACAAAGAGAGGACAACAAGGAGCGAATAACGAAAAAAAAAAAAAAAAATATCGCCGACTAACCCCAGGGATGATAACATCAGGATTTCCAGCTTGTGCTATTCTAATAAGAACAATTAATGAGAATTTGTTCGAGCTTTCTCTCCTTCTAAGTTCTAAACAATCTCGAGATTGAGACCAACCGCGAGAGATCGAATGAAGAATGAAAAGCGACTGACCTCGTCGGAGGAGATCGAAATGTCGATAATATAATCGCATTATCGTTGTGAAATCTGATTGATCAGGACGCGGCAGCGGCGGATCTGCTTCCGGCACACGGCCCTTCGGACAGCCCCTGGTACTGATGTCGCAGGAATCGTCGTCGCCCCCATCGACGTCGACCTCCCTGAAAACAACCGACGTGGACGTGCAAGCTCAACGCGGAGCCAATAAAAAACGATGACGATGCGCGTCATGTCGTGACGTACGAATGATGCATTCGCGCGAGGTGCATCAAGCACATACGTATACATACATAAATCCATACGCGAATGCCGCGATAGATCTTTTCTCGAGAATGATATGACCTCGAGAACACCGCGACCCCGTCGCCGATCTCTCTCTCTCATCATTTCCTTTTCCGCTCGAATATTGTCCATTTTATTTATTTGTTTGAGCGACCCCCGTTCCCAATTCTCCTCCCTTTATACTCTTGTATTCTATACAATACAAAAATACATGACAGCTATTCTTGGGCTTGTATTGAACATTTGAATGTATTTTAACAATGCTTGAATTTTTCGACGTTCGCTTTGACAGCTCCGTTATTTATTATTATATTCATGAAAAATCGAATATATTAATGTTGACAAAATAAAAATATATATTATCTTTCTCGATCATATCCTCATTCATATTTGTAATAATTATACCTTTCGAAATTGAAATTAATGTATAACAAAAATAATGGCATTAATGAAAAAAATCTGGCTTTTGCGAATTTTTAGAGATATTCAAGGAGTATTTAAGGATGTTTAGCACCTACAATCGGAGCAAAAAGTAGTCGAAATTCACGAATATATACTTTTCTCATATATCTTAACATATGATTATTATAAAGATTACATAAAATCTTATTATTTATTCATAGTTAGAGCGTAGAAATGTATTTTCCAACTTCTGTTGCTTTTCTTCGGAGAACTTTCGTGTTTCTTAAATTATAATGAGAAACTTTTATCATTGACGATATCTCGATTTCAATATTACAACACAAAATTTGAATTATAAAAATAAAAGAATTTACTCGTACAGAGTAATTTAAAATGTCAGAATAAAAATTATAATAGTGAATAATGACAAAATATAGATTTTTAACTATTTCTTTGATAAATTTAATAATTTGTCATTTCTCCGAGAAGAAAGAAATGTGGCAACATGGTAATGTTTCATAAGTTGCTCAAATTGCAAATTGACATAAGAGGCCTAGTCGCTTCTCGCTTCCACGTATATATAAAGGCTTCTTCAGATGAAAAGATAGGTTATTTAAAATGTCAAAAGAAGGCTCAGCTGAATGCTATGTTGCCACGTTTTCACAATAAATAATATGTCATCTCGGATAATAGGATGAAATTGAGAAAATTATATTCAATATCTTTTCAACTAGTCAGTACTTGACCAAAATTATGTGATCAAATATTTCCTCTATATTTAAACTATATTTTTGCAAATTTTGATTAAATTCCTATTATTATTTCTATCTATTTTAGCTTTTAAATCAACACGACCACAGGTTTTTTATAAGATAGAAAATCTGTAATCGTATCAATTTAAGGGCTAAAAAGGACAGAAATAATTATATTTATACTTATTTATATAAATAATTATATTTATAATAATATCGACGGGTAAATTCATTGAAAATTAAAATCCTTATAACTTTTGATTGTTTCAGTGAATCAACTCGAGGTTTTTTTTATAAGTTTCTGAACATGTATCAGAACAATCTGTGCAAATTTTATTAAATTCCTATATTTTTAAAAATAGGTACTAAACATTCTTAAGAATATTTATAAATATCCGTATTGTATAGAATGTTTTCCAATCTAATTCCAATTTAATTTCCCATCTATTATATAATTATTTGACTCGTTTCGTGATACGCTCGCGGAGAGACATGTCTCGCGCTCGTTGATTAATTAAGATGCTAATGGACGGCCAAGAAAACAATGAATATTAGACAGATGCGCAAACGTCGAGTAAATGTGAGCATCGATTCTTTGTCGAGTATATCGATCCGACTGAACATGTGTACGTAGGTGGATTGTATTCTATACGAACGAGAGAAAAAAAAAACGTGACCTGCGTGAATCGATCAAACACGGACACACCATGATTATTAAAAATTTATTTCTGCAAAAGTAGTTAGCTAACTGGATGAAAAATAAGAGAAAAAGTACACAAAGAGAATGTACTTGGATTACAAATGTAGTAACAAAAAGTGAAATTTTGTACAGGATTATGCAAGATTACACGAGAACAGAGGACAAGGACACTTTACGCAAGTATACGCTTTCGATTCTCGAACCGACTCGCCTGTAACATCACGGAATGTCTTCATCTACTTATCGTTATCCTTCGCATTTTCAACGTTGCCGACGTTTGCAACGATCCATAATTAGGATTGTTTATTCATCAACCTAATATCTGTTTCAAGAAGGTATCGTTTTTGATATTTTCTACGATACCGTAGAATAAAATTCGAATAAATATTTTAATTTGACACGTGTCGAATCTAAATCGATATATCAATTTGAAAATGCAAAAAATATAAATTTTACACAAAGGATAAAAAATTATTTATCAATATTTAGGTTTATCAAATTTTTATTTACTTCAATATTATCATTTTAATTAGTTTATTAAAATTATTAATTATTATATCAAGAGAACAACACATCGATATAATTGAGAGAATTTTATTTTCTTTTCTTCTTTTTATCAAATAATCTATAGATTCTAAATGAATATAACTTGAAAAATAAATTAAAAAAAGAAAAAGAAAAAAAAAATTTTATTTTTAAATATTTTTTAGAAATGAGTCCCTAATTCAGCTTAATATCTGTGTCAAGAAGGTGTCGCTTTTGATATTTCCTATGAAACCGTAAAATAAAATTCGAATAAAAATTTTAATTTGACACGTGTCGAATCTAAATCGATATATCAATTTGAAAATGCAAAAAATATAAATTTTACACAAAGGATAAAAAATTATTTATCAATATTTAGGGTTATCAAATTTTTATTTACTTCAATATTATTACTTTAATTATTTTATTAAAATTATTAATTATTATATCAAGAGAACAACACACCGATATAATTGAGTGAATTTTCTTTTCTTTTCTTCTTTTTATCAAATAATCTATAGATTCTAAATGAATATAACTTGAAAAATAAATTAAAAAAAGAAAAAGAACAAAAAAAAAGAATTTTATTTTTAAATATTTTTCAGAAATGAGTCCCCCAAGTTAATATGACTTTAATAAATATCGAAAATCGTGGAAGGAGAAAAACGATCGCACTTTGTGGTTCGTTGCACGTAGTATGTAAATACAAGCAGCGGAACACAATTTACGCTTTGTCATGGATTTAAATCGATATAACACGGCCACTATCGATTTTATGCCGTTGTGATAGCGAACGAGGCTATTTTATCGGTTCACCTCTTTATTGTAGCAACACAAACAGGATTTGTTTCATTCATTTCAGCTTTCAGTACATGACTGTTGAGTCGTTTACCGCGTTTTTCCTTTCTTTTATTTCTGTTTGCAAAGCGTGCAGTGAAATTCGAAAATAATCTTAGAATGAAGAAACATAGTTTCTTCGTATAAAACGTGCTATAAAATTCGAGCGACACACTTTTATGGGCAGTAGAGCGATGAAGAGAACCATTTCCATTTAACAATAAACTTGGAGAAGCGTCTTTGTATCGACAGACGTCTTTAGGCTAAACTTGTTGTGAAATATGTTCATTTTTGTCGTTACAGAGAGTCAATTGAATTTTTTTCGCATCCCCGTATCAAAGTTTTATTTATTATATAGTTTGTACTGTCGAAACGCCCAATTAGAAGAAGAAGATAAAAAATATCTAATATATAAAAGGTTTAAAGTAATGTGAATCAAGTGGATTTTTATCCAGCTCTGTTGTCTTCTTACACATATATACATTGAAAATGTTGTAACTTTTTCCGATAAAAGCATATGTAAATATTGTAAATAAAATTGTTTGTTTTCTTTTCCGCAATATTACAAAATTTTTCATATTTTTTACGCGAGTCGTGTCCCGTTGTAATTATGTTTATACGCTTTTTATCTCAGTGTATGTATATACAAATTACTTTGAATGTGATTCGTGTATTTGTAAATAGACTGTTCCGCTTATTTGTATAGCCGGTACTTCAATATACTCGACGCTGACACCGATTACGTTTTTATAGATAGATGTGTCACAATTTGTGGAATTTTATTTAAGTAAATGGAATTATCTATCGCTCGACTAATTGCAAAGGCTTAATTAACCTCCATAAATTATTGCTTTATCTTTGCACTCTTTCAACTCTCAATGCAAATTAAAATATCTCAACTGGAAATTGTATTTCTAAAAAATTCTGTACAAAGAGATCGAAATTAAACAAAGAATTTCACCCTAATTCCACAATCATTCAAAAATCATTAATTTTTATTTGTTCCCATTTGAAACGCGATTGTGTGTGATTAACATCTCGATGTTCTGTCAATAAAAACTTTCATCTAATTTCATAGTTTGTAAAAAAAAACTACAATCTTAAATTTTCAATCATTCTAAAAAGCATGGCGGAAGATTTTAGACTTTCACATTTTTTTCATCATCATGTGTTTGCCACGTTTCATTATTAAATTTTGCAATTATTCAATGTCAGCGTCGAGAAGCGCAACTCTTTTATCATGGCTAACAAATTTCTAACCGATTATTACGAAAAACCAAGCACCACATAGTCCGCAACGTAGACGCGAGAGGCTGAACCTGAGGATGAAGAGCCTCAGCTTGGACTCACCGGAAGGGACTGCGCACCACCGGCATCGCCCACGAGATTACTACTCTGCTACTGGTGCGAGAGAGACCACGCCACCCCGACATTCTGACAGCGGCAGTATCAACAGGCTGTGTGAGTAAACCGCGGATAAATATATGTACACTATTAAGTCGATGCATATAAAATGGCCAGTTTGCAAGGCCCTCTAATTGTTGGATTGTATTTTAGAAAGCATTTAATTATACGTTTCATTGTGTCTTTAGCTTAAAGTTTTTTTTCTTTTTTTTTTAATTTTATTGTAAGATAGGTTCGATACTCGATTATTCATATACCTTCATTTCTTTGCGCACAAAACTATGTTTCATATTTTATTATATTTTAGTTTGTGAAATTAAAACAACCGCAACGGAATTCAGAAAATGCAAAATTATTATAAAATTAATATAATGTTGTTTTAAAAATAGTTATATTTTAATATCGAAATGATAAATTTTAGTACGTGGTATTATCCGAGATATACAGATGCGAATAAGTATATACAGGGTGTCCCATTTTAATTTCTCCAGTGAAATATTTCGAAAAATATGGAAAATTCGAAAAAATATTTCAGACAAAAGTTGTATGGTTTCTAGGGGGACATAAGATGGTGCCATTAGTTTGACCTTGAAGAGTCACATGAAGGTCACGTGAAGGTCATTTTGAATTTCTTAAATGGAACACCCTATATATTTTTGCATATTCTTGTAGCTTATCTCGAGAGCTTTTCAAAACACTATGAAACACTATTAAATATTTTTTCATTAAACACTTTTCGAGTTATAAGGCTTCAAATTTGCAATATTTTGACATAAAATACAAGATACATCTCTCATAAAATATTCATTTCTCGATTATCTTACCCTAATACTTTTATGCACAGAATAACGAGATAAATCAATTGACGTAATTAAAACACATAATTATGTTAAAGTAAAAATGTGTAACTGCTAGTTGCAAATTCAGATTTTTTCTTAAAGATAACTATGTGTTTTCTTTACACCAATTGATTCGTCTCATTATTCTGTGCATAAAAGTATTAGGGTAAGATAATCGAAAAATGAATATTTTACGAGATATCTTGTATTTTATGTCAAAATATTGCAACTTTGAAGCCTTATAACTCGAAAAATGTTTAATGAAAAAACATTTTATCATAGTGTTTTGGAAAGCTCTCGAAGTCAGCTACAAGAATATGTAATGAAAAATAGTAGGTTCCATTTAAGAAATTGAAGATGACCTTCACGTCACCTTCAAATGACTCTTCAAGATCAAACCAATGGTACCATCTTATGGCCCCCTCGAAACCATACAACACATGTCTGAACCATTTGTCTCTCCCTTGGCTTGGTTTTCAAGATATTCGAATGGGACACCCTGTATACACCCCGCATTTGTCTTTCCTCTTTAAAAATTCTGAAAGAAATTTAGCTGCTCATTTTCTTGAAAGATTTACATCAATTAAATGAACATGGAACCTTCCTTTAAGATTGTCCGGCAATCTATGAATCTTATTGTTAGGACTATACAAGCTTAATAAATATATCTTTTACAGCGCCTTGCAGCCCTGGTCAGACACACGGTGTGCACAAGCACGTGCGAAGCGCCATCCGGATGTCGAGTATGGAGTTGCCGGATGAGAACGAAAAGTCGTACTCGTCAGCGAGTACGTCACCGTGTCCGTCGCCACACACCAACAATCAGAATCACCTGAATCCACCCGGTGGCAAGCGTGTACTGCCGCCAAATAATCTCTACGTTGTGTTATACAACTTTGAAGCACGACATCCGGATGAGCTGGATCTCAAGTGAGTAATCATAGCGCAAAAACCCTCTCGCTTTTCAATTTTCAAATACTGCATAAATCAATTTGCTTTATAGCAATAAACACTTTTATCTAAAAAAAAAAAAAATTAGTGCATTTTAAAATAATGTCTTAATCTTTTCTTGAAATTTGTTATTTTATTGTAATCATTTTATTTAAATTAATTTTGTGGAACATTAAAAAATGATGGCTTATTTTATAATAATTAAAAACATGTCAGATATTTAAAAAATATATAATTTTAATAATAATAATTGTAATTTTTATTACCCATAAATTTTTTAAATTATTCTCTTGGTAAAAAAATACATAAAGAAATATTAATATTTTAAATTGAATTAAATCATAATATTTATTCTACACATAGCTTTTAACAATATTTTATCTTAAATTTATAATTTTTTTTTTTAGTAAAAAGTGTTTATAATTATTCCTGCCACGATTATGTTAATGCAACAAATATCGTGAATAAACGCTTACGTATCAGCTGATATTGTCCCGCAATATGATACGCCACTGTTGTTATTTTCTGCTTCGTAGCTCCTTTCCGCTTCTTTACTCCTTCTTGCTCCTTTCTTGCTTCAAGTGTTCATACAGATGGATATGATAATCACCATACACTATTTATTATTATTTTTAACGATCGCCCGTTATATATTTTTCATCCGATACTCTCAATCACGACACAGTTGCGCACTTTTTTTATTCACTTTTTATTCATATTTTAATTAAATAAATCACCGGACCTCTCAAAAACCTCTGTACCGTTCGAAGAAACAAAATAATAACGCGAAATACTATGATCCCTCGATTTACACGACATTTCCGGCTTGCACATTTGCTTCTGGCGCGCAATAATTTAGACTTTAGACTAATAAACAGTGTAAAACATAACCGGTCAATAATAGATGCGACTGTCGACCATCCATACATTACATTCGAATAATCTTCCGATCGATTTATTATTATGACGCGATCCTTCTAATATATTTTAGATAATCGTATAATATCAATGCTTTGTCGAACGAGCATACAACGCGAAATATGCAAATCGGTGATAAAATTTAGGCTAGAATCTCATCGACGTGACGCAGTATCGCATCGATCGCGAAATTGAGAAAATGCGTTTGATCGCGTATTTTCATACTAATTACCATTCCGAAACACTCGTCCGTCATTTAATTCGACACTTTCGACACGTGTCCGCGAGCGAAATGTATTATTTTCCATGAATAAACGACGCGAGAGTCGTGAAACGATCGCGATTCACATCCGAACCCAAGTACGCAGTAAAATGTTCGAATTTCCTCTCTCCGTCCTCCACGTGGTCACGTCCTCCTCCCTCGAGCCCGAATTTTTTTCAAGCGATAAAATATTCTCCGCCATACGTTTGTCGCTGTAATACTGTAACAATTATTTTGAGATCATAAACGTTATTATCGCCAAAACTTTTGAATATTTTTCACAGAGTAATGTTTGATACGTATTAATGAAATATTATAATAATGATTCAACATCAAAATACCGCCACTTTCATCTCGTTTGAAATACACGAAATCGAGAGTACTGAATTGCGCATTTAGAGAATTATTAGTCTCACGAGACAATCGCACTGTCACTTAATTCCACGCTCTTGACACTTGGTCGTGCACGAAATATACTTTTCCACGAATAAACGGCGCGAGAATCGTGATACGATCGCGACCGCAGACCACAGCCGAATGGGCACAAGTACGCCACGAAATGCAATGCAGGGCCAACTTCAAAGTACCACTGCTTTCGTCACGTACTTACGTAATTATGGCGGCTAAATGTTTTTCAATTCAAATAGAAAGAATAATAGAAAAAAGTAATGCATATAAAAATATCAATAGCAAAATGATATAAAAGAGTAAAGTATACGGCAGTTGTCTTAAAGTCATTATTAAATTATTATAATGTTTTTAAGGATGTTATTATTATTTAATTATATATATGTTAATATTAATAAAATCAAAAAGAGATAAAAAAGAAACGATCTGCGAACAACAGATAATCGTAGATTAGTTTTTTTAAGTTATAAAATTAATTTAACAATTTTAACAAAATGATTACGCGTTTGTTCGAAGGATTGAAAAAAGATAGTACATGTCATGCGCATAGTTTGTTTTACACGTCGTTTACGCAATAATAACATTTGAAATGTTAAAACAATTACTATTGTTACTGTGACACGCAAAGAATATTCTTATTAATTTCCTAAAAAAAAAACTCGAGCTCGTACACACTTGCGCATAAAGAGTAGAGAAAACATTTGGTCGTTTCGCCACGCATTTATATTTATTTGGCTGTGAATCGCGATCGTTTCATGATATATTCTCGCATCGTTTATTCGTGGAAAATGATATTTCGCGTGCAAATAAGAGTCGGGAGTGTGTAAATAATGCACGATGGGGCGTGTTCTTTAGCTCGTATCTAGACTACGCATTGAAGATTGAGATTAAAGATTGAAGATTGACATTTGACAATCAGGAGAAAGCAATTTTAGTTTCTTTTGTTCTGATTAGTCAAATTTTAATCTTTAATCTTTGATCTTTAATTTTCAATGAGTAGTCTGAAATAGTGATGGGCGATCTCGATTCGATTTTCAGAAAATCGATCTTTTTTCTCAAAAAAATCGATTCTTTTCTGTTCGATTCTTATACGAATCGATTCTTATTGTAGAAAATCGAATTTCGATCTGTTGATATTTGATGTTCGTTATACGTACGTTTAGTGGTGCCGGAAGTGGCGCTTTTCAATATGCGCACGAATGGAAAATTGAATAAATATATTAAAAAAAAATGTTTTAAAATATTTTTATTCTTTTTTTAAAAATTTTTGAGTGTCTCCGAAACAAATGTCAAATAATTTTATAAATCAAATTATTTTTAAGTAAAACATAATTTACTATAATTATGCAAATATAATCCATCTTACAAAATTATGACTTTTTAGTTTTTGTTATGTAATTTTGATTTTTTAGATCGATTCTTTTGGTTCGATTTTTTTAGTAAATCGATCTCAGTTACTTCGATTCAAACATCGATTCTTTCTAAAAAATCGCTCATCACTAGTCTGAGACGGGCTTTCCGATTTCATGATCGTGTCAAGCCGACGAGTTTCCTATCCTTGTTCGTTCATTAACCCGTGCATGTCAAACGCTATAAAAGTAGTAACGATACTTTCATCTTGATCGTTGTTATAATAATTTAAACAGTCTTGCTTTGTCAGGAATGTTTGCAAGTTTTCGCGATAATAACGTTTAAAATGTCAAAATAATCGTCGTTGTGTTGCGACGACACGCGTATTACGAATAATTATTTTTCTTGCTTTTCTGGAAAAAAAACTCAGGCTCCGACCGTTTTTATTTGAATGTGGATCGTGATTGTTTCTTGATTTTAACGTCGTTTATTCGCGGAAATGAATGTTTCACGCGCAAACAAGTGTCGAATTAAGTGACGTGCAATCGTTTCCGGATGCTAGTTTACGAATACATGATTAGAGAACGCTTGGTTTATATTTCATTTGCGCGGTAATTTGTACATACATATATAAGTTTATTTAACATGTTACTCGTAATTTATAGGGCCGGTTACAAAGTTACCGTGATTGATAAATCAGAGAAAGACTGGTGGAAAGGTAAATGTCTCGGTGGTCGTGCCGGTTATTTTCCAAGTGCGTATGTTATGCGAGTCGAATCTGGTCAAAGGACTCTTCAAGTTACACGCAATCTGCAGTTGGCTGAACAAACTCTGCTGCGAGATCAGGTATATTTGCAGTCCCTAAAAACATTTTAATTAAATTTCAAGTGCACTAATATTTGTTTTTTTCCATTTATTTGTACGATTCAGATTTTATCTGATGTCAAAAAAATTTCAATAAGCTTTAATAGAAATTTTAATTTATAATTTGTTTGATCTTTTATTAATATTATCGTGATTAAAACCAAGAGAGAAAGAGAGAGAGAGAGAGAGAGAGAGAGAGAGAGAGAGAGAGAGAGAGAGAGAGAGAGAGAGAGAGAGAAAACAGTGCAAATAAAAACTGATGTTGGTGCACTTATAATTTTCAATTACATATTTTGCTATTAAGGATGTTTAGTACCTATTTTTAAAAATATACTTTAATAAAATTTGCACAGATTGTTCTGGTACATGTTCAGAGACTTATAAAAGAAACCTGGAGTTGATTCACTGAAACAATCAAAAGTTATAAGGATTTTTTAATTTTCAATGAATTTACCCGTCGATATTATTATAAATATAATTATTTATATAAATAAGTATAAATATAATTATTTCTGTCCTTTTTAGCCCTTAAATTGATACGATTACAGATTTTCTATCTTATAAAAAAACCTATGATCGTGTTGATTTAAGAGCTAAAATAGATAGAAATAATAATAGGAATTTATTCAAAATTTGCAAAAGTATAGTTTAAATATAGAGGAAATATCTGATCACATAATTTTGGTCAAGTACTGACTAGTTCAAAAGATATTGAATATAATTTTCTCAATTTCGTCCTATTATCCGAGATGACATATTATTTATTGTGAAAACGTGGCAACATAGCATTCAGCTGAGCCTTCTTTTGACATTTTAAATTACCTATCTTTTCATCTGAAGAAGCCTCTATATACAAACGTGTAAGTGAGAAGCGACTAGGCCTCATATGTCAATTTGCAATTTGACCAACTTATGAAAAATTACCATGTTGCCACATTTCTTCCTTCTCGGAGAAATGACAAATTATTAAATTTATCAAAGAAATAGTTAAAAATCTTCTATATTTTGTCATTATTCACTATTATAATTTTTATTCCGACATTTTAAATTACTCTGTACGAGTAAATTCTTTTATTTTTATAATTCAAATTTTGTGCTGTAATGTTGAAATGTTGAGGTACCGTCAATGATAAAAGTTTCTCATTATAATTTAAGAAACACGAAAATTCTCCGAAAAAAAGCAACAGAAGTTGGAAAATACATTTCTAAACTCTAGCTTTTGCTCCGATTGTAGGTGCTAAACATCCTTAAATATTAAGTATATTTTTAATTTGTTTAATTAATTTTTGATACAAAATACATACCTTTCTCGATAATTAAACTTAACTTTTAACTTTTACTTAAATGTATTTGACATTTTTACATTCTTCTAATTTTTATTTCAAGAATTTTCTCACACATATCTTTTACTAAATTTCTTTTTATTTTTAAATTTTGCAAAAATATAATTCACAAAAGTTTGATTCTCTTCTATTCTATCACATGATATAGATTGTAATTCAAGTTGGCGAGGAAATGGATGGGGTGGCAATGGTGAGATGCGCAGCAGACGTACGTTCCGCCGATCACACGGGCAAAGAGGGTGACGTGCTTTACAAGGAGATCCTCTGTCCCCTCAAGTACCTACAAGAAGTGTGACAGCAGCCTTATCATCTCCAGAGCATGCGCAACGGTAGTAGCGCGATCGCGACGAGCAACGAGCGTCGTCGATGCGCCGATCTGCGAGATCGTTTCTCGGCATCGCGCCGTCACGTCGCCGAAAAGTATTACGATTGTCTGCAGTGCACGGAGCATTGTCGTCACGCGATCGACAACAACAATCCTCCCAACAGCAGCAACAATAGTTATAATATCAATAATGATAATGTCGCCGTCGGCCGGATTCGCAGCAATCATCGTCTTCCTGTTTCGAATCTGGCATTGTATTCTGACGTACCAACGTCTCCACCCGATGAAATGAGGAAGATTCGAGGCGCTAGAGATAACTTGACCAAGTCTCTGATGAGACATCAGTCCACTCATCTAACGCCAGTCAAGAAGAGATCATCGTTGGCGCGACCAGTTCGCGTCCATGATTCCTTTGTACAACCCAGACGGCCGATGGCCGAGGAAGATACTTCTTATCACGACTCGCAACAAGATCAGCAGACGAGATCGTGTAAAAACCCCTGGTGGTGGCAAGACCGTCGTGATCGTCAGGAGCCTAATCCGTCGACGAGCTATGCCTATCATCGAGGCGGAAATGTCGAGGACGGAGGCGCTGGTTGGCCTATTCGCCTGCGACTCGAGCAGATGTTGGAGCTAACGTTGCCGCAGACTAAACGAAAAAAAAAGAAGAAAAAGAAAAAGGCGACAACGGCGACGGCGACGATGCTGCTGATGAAGCAGCAACAGCGCAGTAGGCACAGCTTCAAAGATACCGAAAGGCTCCTCAAAGTACTCAGCATCAACAATGTGGACCAAGATAATAGGTACAACGTCAAACGATGTTCCGTCATGTAGAGATTAGAGTAAAAAGAAGAAAGCGTGTAACAGACTTCTTAGGAAACATCGTAGGACTCTGATACGCTCGTATCTGCAACCCCGCTTTTCGCGAAAATCGAGGCTTCGAGTCTACTTGCGTATTATACTTCTGCAATAATAATTTTCGGTAAGTTTTATTTTTTTTTTTATCTTTCATATTTTACAGAGACTGCGAAAAATGGACAGGTGTGGCAGAAAACATTCTTCGTGCATTTTAATATTTTATCTTTATATGAAATTTCTTTCTTAAATTGCCTTTTACTTATATTTTATTTTATATTTAAATTACTTACAGATTTATATTACGTAATAATTTCTTTTTATAATAACATCTATAATTATTTCTCTAATAATTATATCTGATAATTATTTTTATTTTTTTTTTTTTTTTATATATAATGACCTATAAAGTTTAAAGATATATATTTGAATGAATCTCATATCATCTTTAATATACATTATAAATAAGTATTAATAACGAGAAAATCATAATTACGTAAAAATTACTTTGGCGGAATTCGAAATGCCACTTTTCGATAACCATCGACCTCGATAACGCGCAGAGCACCTTTTAGAAAGAGAAAGCATTTTCATTTCGTTCTTCTCAGCCTTCCTCTCAGTTTAGAGATAGAGAGATCATCTCCTCCTAGTTGCGTATCCCATTTGCTATTCCGACACACATCTCGAATATCTCGTAATATCCCTCTTATTACTTTGATCGGACGTTTTTACTTTTATAAGAAGTGGTCAGTGTCACGATTCATTGAAAAAAAAAAGAAGAAAAAGATTTTAGCAATGTTTAGTGACTGTTGTTCGTTATATTACCGTGTTGCATTTCGGTGTGAAGAGTACTGCATCGTTGTTTCGTTTAAGTCGAATGCACTTTATGCAAATATATTATACGTATATATATTCGCGCGGAGCTAATTAATCATTCGCATCCGCGCAAAAAGCGAACCAAAAAATATATATGTTAGAGAAAGGAGAAAGTATAAAGAGCCAATTTCATTCCACTAAACTGCCTGGGAGATCACCGCGGATGCTAAATCGCAAGCTCCTTCCAAGTTTTGCGACAGCACCTTTCTCCGAATTATTTTTTATATCGAGAAATTATAAACCGACACTCCTCTATTATTCTTGTCGGGCGTGAAAGTTATTATCACAACGGCTTTTGCGAATCGTCCGTTCGCGATCGGAGGGGCAGATGGATGAAGGATGTATATCACATTTGTGTGATATCTGAAACGGTAGTTTGAAGAAAATCAAATTTCAAATACAGGGTGTCCCATTTTAATTCCTCCAGTGAAATATCTCGAAAAATATGGAAAATTCGAAAAAATGTTTCAGACAAAAGTTGTATAGTTCCATAGGGGGACATAAGATGGTGCCATTTGTTTGACCTTGAAGAGTCACATGAAGGTCACGTGAAGGTCATTTTGAATTTCTTAAATGGAACACCCTATATATTTTTGAATATTCTTGTAGCTTATCTTGAGAGCTTTCCAAAACACTATGATTAAATGTTTTTTCATTAAACACTTTTCGAGTTATAAGCCTTCAAAGTTGCAATATTTTGACATAAAATACAAGATATCTCGTAAAATATTCATTTTTCGATTATCTTATCCTAATACTTTTATGCACAGAATAACGAGACAAATCAATTGGCGTAATTAAAAAACATAATTATGTTAAAGTAAAAATGTGTAACTGTAGTTGCAAATTCAGGTTTTTTCTTAAAGATAACTATATGTTTTCTTTACACCAATTGATTCGTCTGATTATTCTGTGCATGAAAGTATTAGGGTAAGATAATCGAGAAATGAATATTTGACGAGATATTTTGTATTTTTTGTCAAAATATTGCAACTTTGAAGCCTTATAACTCGAAAAGTGTTTAATGAAAAAATTTTATCATAGTGTTTTGGAAAGCTCTCGAAGTCAGCTACAAGAATATGAAACAAAAAATAGGGGGTGCCATTTAAAAAAATTGAGGTGACCTTCACGTGACCTTCAAATGACTCTTCAAGGTCAGACCAATGGTACCATCTTATGACCCCCTTGAAACCATACAACTTTTGCCTGAAACATTTTTCTCTCCCAGGCTTGGTTTTCGAGATATTCGACTGGGGGAATTAAAATGGGACACCCTGTATATCATTTACCTCTTATTGGCTCAGCTTTCATGTATAATTTATTTTCTAAAAATTCTTTTCTCCCCAACTTATCGTTAATTTTTTAAATTTTATCTCATTAATTATTAGATTAATCAATTATTACACCCCTGTAATCTGATAACGCGCACGGATCATCCATTTATAAACTAACTTTAGCCGATATCAACGTATTATTAAATTGATAGCGTGTATACGATAGTACGTATTCGAGCAGAATGTAATATATCTCCTTCGTTCGCTTAGCTCTTCGAGTTGTCTCTCTAACAACACTTATAACAGAGAAGAGCAGCAAGTACCTATCTACAACGGATGTACACGCGTAATCCAAGTGCCATATATAGCGTCGCGACAGCCGATTAATTAATGCCTATAAAAAAAAAGCCCCAAGCATTTGAATGAACGTTCCAGTATTAAACATATGACGAACAAAGGTGTGTGTGTGATTCGACATAATTTAACAGTTCGAGACGCACCTTCCCCTCGTCGTATCGTAGATAAACCCACATGCATATAAATATATAAAGCGATCCTCTGTCCGCGAATGAACGTCACGAGGAAGAAAAAAAAGAAAGATTGATTCGTATGAGTACACTGCGCGTTAAAACTACATGATTAATAGCGATAAAACTGATTGCGAGTACGGTATATATTATTAATTTTGATCGAATCTATTCATATAAATTAGGAAAACAAGGTACTTACTATTTTCTGTCGGTTGATCGTGTATGCAAATTTTGCAAAGACATTGTTGATTTTAATACGCATGGACTCGCGAATCAAGATAATCGTAGATTTAAATTAAATCGAACAGGACTAGACCAGAGAAAGTATTGATTTTATTACGTATGTTATATTATAATCTTGTATTCTCACGAGTGCCCTTCTTTCGTTAGTGTATCTTTGTCGTATTATTAACTTTAGTATATAGAGACATGAAGCTGGTCCAGAGCTATCACTCCCAATATTTTGTAAGAGTATCGTCGATTGTGAATTTAAAAGAGACCGATTCAGGCGTTTACGATTGTGATAGCGATCGATAGCGAAAACGCGCGTCGAACAACATGCGATAAATCAATCAGGATGCATATTAATTATCGTTAATGAATCATATTGTGCATCTCTTTTGTTTTGTTTTTTTTTTTTTTTTTTTTTTTTTCATTTTAACTTCACTATGCCAATAGGAGAGAAAGTTTGAGTTGCGACCGGCGTGAGAATGGCTGCGAATTATTAACTGTATCCGATGTGATGTAATCCTCAATGTTGGCTATGTTAACGAGTCTAGTCCATTTATAAAATTAAAGAAAAAAAAAAAACCTTTGCTATACACCCGTGCAAATGTATCGTTTGGTCGGAAAAATAGACTGCACGAAAATATATTATCTATATATATATATATATATATATACATATATATGTATAGTGTACATACAAATACCTTGATACACATGTGATTGCCTTTTCTTTTATTTGTTCTTTTTAGAATGACATATAACATTTCTATAAATTTTCTTAAATCGTGAATTAATTAAAATAAATCGGCATTCGCATTTTATAATATTTCATAATTAAAATCAGAGAATAATGTAAGAACATTTTTACAATTTTGTAAATAACAACTTTACATCAAATATCTTTACATCTCTTCGCAAATAACACCTACATACATTGAAGTCTTACTTATGTGATTTGTATTTCGAAAATATGTACTTATCTCTTGAAAATAATTAGGAATGAGAAGTGAACTTGAATGAACTTTTTGAATAATGAGAAAGCATCGCTATTGGTATTATCATCGTGAATAATGTATACGGAACAGCGGCATTACAATTCTCGTTAAAATTGTCTCGTTAAAAAGTTTCTTTCTCAATCATTAAAAATCCTCGATAGTTCTCATCGGACAATACATACAAATATAACTTTCGTTAACACAAACAGCGGCTATTATTCAAAAAAATTTTTTTTTAAGATAAACCAGGATCGTCAAACTCCTTTGTTCTTTTTTGGACCAGCGTTTTAACGCCATCTATTTGTGTGCCCTCAGAAAATCGGACCTACTTAGCGAAAAATCCAATATGGCGAAGTATTTTTACAACTATAGTGCATAACATTTATATATAAAAGTCTGTGAGTGTTATGCGCTATAGGTGTAAAAATACTCCGCCATATTGGATTTTTCGCTAAGTAGGTCCGATTTTCTGAGGGAACACTAAAAGATGGTGTTAAAACGCTAGTCCAAAAAAGAACAAAAAAGTTTGACAACCCTGAGATAAACACAATTCTTTCAGCCGATTATAATAACTAAATACTTTTTAAATACTTTTAAATTTGGATATCTGTTTCAATGTTGTCATCCGATCGATCCTCGCTTCGATTCTACAACTTGTATTTAGCTCCTCTGACAATGGGATACGTATCGCCGGTGCAAACACCTCGGAAATCGTCGAGGCTCAGATCCACGATCGCTACACCGCCGAGTCCCTTGGATTTCACAAAAGCAGCCTTGTTGCCGGCAGTGTCCGGATCCTCGTAACCAACCCAGATGCCATCTTCTCCGGTATTAGGATTGTAAGACTGATAAGCATAGCTGCCGTACTTCTTGGACGGATCGCCGACGCGTCGCAATCGTCCAGCCGCGTGCTCGGTCAGTCTGGCGCATACCTCAGCGTAGGAGAGCAGTCCCGGTTCGTTGGTGTGAGGTCCAGGAGCGCCTGGGCCATCGGTCACGATAGGAGGTACGCCAGAAATCTGGCTGTCGGCCGTCAATTTCCATGTGCGAGCGTATGTGGGGATACCGACGACAATCTTGCTACCGGGAGTGCCGTTCTCCAACCAGTACCTGTAGAATTACAGATTATTTTTATGGATTATATAAAAAACATATGTGTAGAACGTTTCCGATAAACAAAATGAGGGTTTATAAAGATGGCAAAAAAAAAAAAAAAAAAAAAGAAAGTAATAAGAAATATTTTGTTTACCAAGATTCACGTAAACAATTCAAGATATATCGATTAATGTTATTAATGAATATTAATGTATCGAGATAGCAATTAGAAATCAGTAATCGTCCTGATAAATGAAATGAATTACGCCTTACAATTTATGAATCAAGGAAGTAGAGAAAATTGATCAATATTAAAAAATTAAATCAAAATTAAGACATAAAGGTTGTAAAATTGCTTAGCGCACCCTACATTTTATATGTTAAATTGTATTTTATGTGAGAATACGGAAAAATAATATGGGGAAAATGTAGATAAGTTTACCTTGCCGCAGCATCAATATTGTCATCTCCCACGTATCCGTAACTGTCATAAATTGATTGTATTACACATGTTAAAATATATATATATATATATATATATATATATTGCGAAGATACTTTGGGGATATGTTTTAAGGCTCCCGAGTAGTCACCGCGGCCATATTGAAATCGTGACGTCACAAGCGAGAAATAGCAAGAAATAATACCCTGATTTATGTTGCGACTGACATGTAAATAAAAACATATTTCAACGAAATAATACTACCAATCTCTTCAGCACACTTGTAAAAATGGACGGCTAGTAATCCTTTCTCCTGATAATTGATAAATAACTGTAAATTGAGTCCGAAATGAACCCTTGAAATGCGGAAAGACACGCGATTTGACAGCTGTCGAAAGGAGAGGAAAATGTTACTTTACACAATTTATCCCTTACACAGCTTGGCAGCCGTACATTTTCACAAGTTTCATAAATACGTTGCACATCACAACACTAGCAAAAAGCAAATAATTACGACGTAGGTCGCAACATAAATTGGGCTGTCATTTCTCGCTTCTGATATATTTCCCAAAAGAGAGAAAGAGACAGAACTATATGTCACCGTCGGCATCAAAGTTTCGCGGCGAGTACTCGGGAGCCTTAAGCGAGAGAAGCAGATTTACCTTGCTGCGGTATCGACGTTGTCATCTACCACGCGTCCGTAGCTGCCATAGACCGGTGCCGGGAAATCGGCCTCTTTCGCGCTACGTTCCGCTGTCTTTTGATCGAAGCTGAAAAGATGTACGGCTTCGATGTTGGGCGCTAATAATCTGGCGTCATAGTAGACTGTCAAAAAAAAAAAAAAAAAAAAAACAATTATATAATAAATACCCCACGATAATAACAATATTTTTTTATCCGCCAACTATAATTATATTACTAATGTTATTTTTATTTTAATTAATTTAGATTTGTGTTACAAGATACTAACCGCTAGCGTTAACATGAGGCAACACCGTGACAGTCAAGGACTTGATTCTCGGCCTAAGTTGCGTCTTTAGGTCACGCACCAAGATGGTGAAGCCGTCGCGATGCTCCTGCTCCTTTTCATCCTGGAACTTTCCATAACCCAGTCTTTTCTTGAAACCGTGCCAAAGAGAGCCTAAAGTGCTGCGTTGCTTCTTGGGCCTGACTGGTGGGAACTGCCATGCCAGATCAATTCCATCAAAGTCGTAGTCATTTAACAAGCGATTAACGGAATTGATGAACTTCGTTCTGCCTTCCGAAGTCTCAGTCTGTCGAGCCCAGACAAATTTTTTAATTATTTTCTTCTCATAATATATAATTTTATTTGAATTCCATTCCAATTTATTCAAATTAAATATTCAAAATTGAGATGTAGACTAAAAAAAAATTGCACTCACCAATACCAGGTATTTGTGTTCTTCGTCGTAAGGATCGGAATTTCCTCCGACGCTCAGATAGATCTTTAGATCGGGAAACGCTCGCTTCAGCTGCGTGGTGAGTCTGTAATAAGAATAACCCGATCCTGTATCTAAACTCGGCGAGCCGGGAACGATCTCAAAATCGGAATTGATGTGAGCGTATCCATAGATCAGATGAGTGCAAAGAGACAAGGCTGTTCTCACATCGTCAAGTTGAAACTTGGCTGGACCTATGAAGGTAACAGAGCAATTTTGTGTACAATTTAAATTTTTTCGATAATAAGAGAAATTAATTCACATGGTAATATACGAACGGAGGCGTGCAATATTATCTTTCAATTATGAATACATGTGTTTCCACATGGAATGTATATGTGTATGTTTGTGTTGCCATTCGCTTGACCTTAACAGTCGTCGTAACACAAGTATGACAAAAACTCTAATAAATATAAGCCGGAGCTTCAACATACAGAGTCGACACAGTACTGCTTTTAGATATCTTAAGAATATAAAGGAAATATTATATAACGGAAATTAAATATTATATAATAGAAATGATCAAATGTAACGCATCATGTTATAATAATTGCTTTTTAAATCAATTATATTCATAATCAAATAGGAATTTATAAAAATTATATTTCTTATTTTTCTCACGCGATAAGATTTTAAAAAAAAAATAAACAGAAAATTATTTCTTCTTAAAACGATGGGGGAGGGGGGGGGGGGGTTTGGAATTGATAACATAATTATAAAAAATTGTACTTTATAATTATGTTAATTATTTCTAATAAAAATTTTAATTTCACAACTTTTACACTATTCTTACATAATTACGTCATTACCAATTTTTTTTTTTTTACGAGAAAATTTCTCTCACCTTTATTTTTGTCTTGATAGCGAATTTTTAATTTTAAAAAGTAATGCAAAAAACTAGTAAAAAGCCTACCTTGTCTTTCATAGGCAGTACTATTCCAATAGCAGACTACCTTAGTGTGCTCGTGAGGATCTACACCGAATACTGCCTGTATAGACAGCACCGCAAAAATGGCTAAGAGCAACGTCTTCATTCTTGTTGTCTAGAATTATAACGCGTAATTAATTAAATTGATTTTACCGTGCGATGCACCAATTATTAATACACGTAACACTTCACACTTTTAACGGAAACAAACTAAAATATTTTAGTCACAGTAGCACTACGCGATTATCATAATTGTAATTTAATAAAAAAGTTCATCAAACATAGAAAGTCGAACGATCTTTTAATCGAAAGACGGTTAATGTATTAAAAGATTCTTTGTTGTATTTTATTAATTTGTTTATTACTTTTTATTTTAAATCATTTTGAATAATAAATTATTTATAATAGTTTGTCTCTATTAAATGATTCTGTTAAATATTTCGGAAATTTAAGATTTTTTAAATTTAATACTTGATGCTTTCAAGCATCAAGGTTTTTCTTTCGTATCTTACCTTCAGTAATGAAAGGAACATACTGGCGGCTTGTTGCTCCTCGTCAGGGATTTTGAAACCTCGATCCGATCTTCGGTTCCAGTAGTGGGGGTCCAGCCGATATTACGTCAGTCTCGTGATCGTTCGTCACCGCGTGTTGGTATATGTATATATGCATATGTGTGGTACATAACAGCAGCCGAGGTGCGTCGCATGAGAAATCATCAAATACAGTCAAAAGACACTAAGCGAGCCAAGGTCGAAGGTTGAGAGACGAAGCGATACAAGCGATCCCGCTATCAATATTTGCTTCCTTTTTTTTATTCTGTTATTAATAATTATCGCAGGGTCTTCGCAAATTAAGCGATAATCGGAAAATTGAGTTTATTGGTTCTTTTTTTCAAGAATCAGAGATCTGATGCACACGTTCTACTTTTCGAGAATGTGAATTTCTTCATGAAAATTATGAACAAACACATTGGAATTATTCATAAAATTCGACGAAATGTCGACGGCAAGAGAGAGAGACTTTGTTCATAACGTAAGAAATACATTGCGACGTCTTCAACACCTCTGTCCTCGAAGAAATACTGATTTTTGAGAGCGAGGCTTTATCCCTGTAGACTTTGAAGGATCGCTTGCTGACGCATATATGAGCGATTTCCATTGTGATTTCCCGGTTTATTCCGAGACGCATCATGCATAAAACTCTCTAAAAGACGCGTTTACACATACTTCTGATGTGCAAATAAAATTAACACTATACTAAACGTGATAGAATTGAGCTAAGCTGCGATAAATTACAAAAAACAAGCTCGAAATATATTCTGCAAAAAAAGATGGATGAATTATAATATAGATATTTCTTTCGCAAAGATAAATTTTTTAATCTTTCTATTGAAAAATTTTGACATTTATCGTTATATTTGCGGCGTTATGATTATTATATTCTTTTTATTTGATCGTGTTTTTCCATCTATTCATTTTAACATGCGTTTTATATTTTATTTTTATGAACTTTCGGATATTTCGAATATTAAAAGTCGCATAATTTATAAAGCGAAATAAACTCCTGTCAATTTATCTATTATTTATCCGGCTAATACATCTAATATATTTTCTCATTAATTTTTTTAGAGAATAAATTAGCGCGAAAATTGCTGATTCGCGTGTTCTTCTAATCTCTCCGAAGAAGCTTGTAAGAGGATAATTGGATATGACGATTTGGTAAATTCGTACAAGTAGACAAATCGTGACGTAAACATCCTTTCCGAGTCTTGCCAAATATAACTATTTGTCAGTGACTTTACTCAAAAAATTTAGCGATACTAATATTCCAATTGTTTTATCAAAAATATTCTACAGAAAGACGAATAACGACTTATACAGGGTGTCCCATTTTAATTCCTCCAGTCGAATATCTCGAAAACCAAGGCTGGGAGAGAAAAATGTTTCAGGCAAAAGTTGTATGCTTTCGAGGGGGCCATAAGATGGTACCATTTGGTCTGACCTTGAAGAGTCATTTGAAGGTCACGTGAAGGTCACCTCAATTTTTTTAAATGGCACCCCCTATTTTTTTTTACATATTCTTGTAGCTGACTTCGAGAGCTTTCCAAAACACTATGATAAAATGTTTTTTCATTAAACACTTTTCGAGTTATAAGGCTTCAAAGTTGCAATATTTTGACAAAAAATACAAAATATCTCGTCAATTATTCATTTGCCATTATCTTACCCTAATACTTTTATGCACAGAATAATGAGACGAATCAATTGGTGCAAAGAAAACACATAGTTATCTTTAAGAAAAAATCTGAATTTGCAACTAGCAGTTACACATTTTTACTTTAACATAATTATATGTTTTAAGTACACCAATTGATTTGTCTCGTTATTCTGTGCATAAAAATATTAGGGTAAGATAATCGAGAAATGAATATTTTACGAGATATTTTGTATTTTATGTCAAAATATTGCAACTTTGAAGCCTTATAACTCGAAAAGTGTTTAATGAAAAAACATTTTATCATAGTGTTTTGGAAAGCTCTCGAGATAAGCTACAAGAATATGCAAAAATATATAGGGTGTTCCATTTAAGAAATTCAAAATGACCTTCACGTGACCTTCATGTGACTCTTCAAGGTCAAACTAATGGCACCATCTTATGTCCCCCTAGAAACCATACAAGTTTTGTCTGAAACATTTTTTCAAATTTTCCATATTTTTCGAAATATTTCACTGGAGGAATTAAAATGGGACACCCTGTATATACATCTATTGTAATGTCACAAATAATTTTTTATACTTGATACTAAATATTCTTTTCACTAGAATAATCTAAATAAAACATATCTCTTTGATTTAAGATTTTATAAAGTTTGTAGAAAATAATTACATCTAATAATAATATATCTTTTTTATTTCTGTATTTTTTTTTATTTTATTGAAATATGGTACGTGTTTTGAAATCTAATATAAAACTCATCGATTTAATGAAACTCTCGTTAATGAAACTTTTTGAAACACACGTGATAAAACAAATAACTTTTTAATAGAATGCAAAATTAAAATTTAGTTTGTACAAATTCTTTCCTTGAATATTCGTTGGATATTCGTCGAGTATCGCGGGCTCTAAGCAAGCAAATTACTGCAGAACATTTGATAGCCAAGGGGAATTATCGAGTTGAAAAAGATTAAAATGACGATCATGCACGAACGAATCTAGAGTGTGTTTGCGTTCTTGATTCCGCTATAAAAGCTCATCTGGTTCACCGAGAATAAGGTCTGTGATAACAGGGGCAAAAGGTTAAAATAAATAAATGATTTCTCTTACATCTTGAGCACGAAAAATGTAAAAGCGAACATAAACAATTTTTCTATATATTACTAGTACTACGAGATACGTGTATCGATAAGGAGTGCAACGGAAAAATCATATTTCCACCTTAATTAATATGATAATAAATAGGGTTAATAAAATGCTTATAAAATGCGTTTGCAAAAAAATAAATTGATCTTTGCACATACACAAACTATTATAAACATTGCTCTATAATTTATCATAAAATATGTCAAGAATTATTTTATAAATAAATTTTTCCAATAAATGTATTTCCTAGAAATAGAAACTTTGAAAAAATTTTCACAAAAAATAGATAAGAAAATGTATAAGTCATGTTTATTTCTGCAGATATTTTTCACAGTTTTATTTTTTATTTTTTAGATAAAATAGTAACTCTGAGATGAAATATATAAAACTCTCTTTGTGCACTTTGTAGGCAAGACATATTTATTATAAATGATACAATCAAAATATATCTCTAGAATATTTTTAAAAAAATCTAAGTTTGTTAAAATTTTTGTTGGCACTTATTAGATTTTTTATGTAAGCAGTAGAATCTTTGAAATAATATATGTCACATAAAAAATTCAAAAAAATATAGAAAGAGGAAGAACATATGTTACAAATATTATATTTCAGAGTTTTCTTTATCACATTAAAACATATCTCATAAATTCGGTTATATTGCATTTTTCCAATTGCATAGACAATCATTTTCTGCGCAAACGAGAGAAAAACGAAACGTTTAATATATCGATATCGGTTTCTCAGAACCGATAGAGAGATGAGAGACGTTAGTGTTGCTTATGTAATCGTCGTATGAGTCAGAATAGCCAACAAACAACGTCTAATGTGATACATTTATTCTGTGCTCCGATAGTTACGACCTTATTCTGTAAATGATAAAAAAAACTACTTAAAACAAAATTTATTTTTATAAAATAGGGTTAGGTCTACTTTTTAATAATTCTTTGATCAATCTAGAGTCAATTTTTCCTTAGTGAAAATATCGGAACTTATTATTTATTACATTTATTGTTCTTCAATTTTGAATATCATATAACTAATAACGAAATTAAAATTATATATAGAATCTCTATTTAAAAGTGATTGGAAAAGTTTTGTTATCGACAGTTATTTCAACAAGTTCAGTTCAGAAGGATCTCTCAATCATTAACTCGATAGCTATTGATATCTCGGTATATTCCATTAAGAAGAAATCGGTCACGTACAAAATGTAGGTGATTATGTCCAAGCTACGAGTATGACTTGGTCTTTATTTAATAACAGATTAAATATATATTATTGTATAACTCCTGACAATCGTATCGATTGTCGGAACATAATAAGACAGAAAATTCTAAAGATGAAAAATCAGTTTTTTTAAACGCTTTTATTATGAAAAGAACGTTTATGTACATTTACACTGGAGCTCTAAACTATAACAAAATATTATGCTATGCTCGTCATATATGTGAACTGCTTAAAATAAATCTTTTTAAGAATTAAGGGGATGCCGTACCGTCCTACCTTACCGATCAAAACTTGTTTCGTTAGACACCAAAATTATTATTTGGTTGTACAGAATGAAAAATGCTTCTCCACGATGAAAGTACATACAATAACGAAGCGAGAACGTGTGCAATTTTCAGATAAAAACAAAAAAAAATTACAGTTTTAAATTATCGACAACTAGCGTCATGTCGTAACTGCATTTGCTTAATATAAAAGTTTTGCAATTTGCACGTACAAAATGAGATACGTTCCCGCCTGGAAATGCATGAAAGAATATATGTAAACTCTTAGAAATAAATTCGAAGTCTTAGTAAAAGAGATTTTCTTGAAAGTGTCGCACTTTCAAGAAAATCTCTTTTACTAAGACTTCGAATTTATTTCTAAGAGTTTACATATATTCTTTCATGCATTTCCAGGCGGGAACGTATCTCATTTTGTACGTGCAAATTGCAAAACTTTTAAAATAATAATTTTGATGTCTAACGAAGCAATTGTTTTGATCGGTAAGGTAGGACGGTACGGCATCCCCTTAAGTTATAATTTTTAAGATTCTTGCTAAGGATAAAATAAATAAGACGTCGCGAATATTCGACCGCTCTCCCCTGCAATTTGCTAGATTTAATCGATTTCATTAACGGATGTTAATTTCACGATACGTTTATTTTTAACAATTTTTTTTTAAAACTCATAATCTACGATTATTAGCGACAACGATTGATATCGATAAAAAGAAAAACAAGATTAAAAGCGTTTATTTGAAGTTATTGGCGATAAATCAATAACTTCAATGTAATCTCTCCTAATGAAATTGAAGAAGAATTCGATTGTCGCCATTTAACGAGTATCATAAAACAGGATTGAATTGCAGTAGCAGGGATAACTTTGCATTATGCAATATCATATATAACTCTGTTGTATCATGAAATCTCTTTTCTAACAATAACATTTTTTAAATGTAAAAAGAAGATTGGGTGGAGAATGTCCCAAACTTTTATTTACGTTTATACAAAATATCTACATTTATACACACATTCTGCATTTTGCATTTATACAAGTAGTAAAAAGATGAATCATCTGTACCCTGACGCACGAATATCATAGAATTAATGTAGTAAGAAGGAATTTGCGATCAGCTTCAGTATTCATTAGATGAAACATTTTTCTAATCAATTTTCTCGTGGATATTGATTGATTCCGAGAAGAATTGTCAAGTAAAGATAGCTCTGCTAATGCAATACAAGCCCAACTTAACGCACTTGTACTAGTAACGAGTGAAAAGTCACGAGTGTCTTAAGTAATAAGTGCGATTAAGTCACTCTTGACGTACTCCGCTTCATACATCTCCTCCTCTCTATTGATCTTAATCTAGAAAAATACAATCTATCTTGTTCTTTTCTTGTTCAAGAGTATCTGCTCGCATTGAATTCTTGGGAAAAGATTTATTAGAATCGCATAAATCTTCCTCAAACCCTCAAATACTGTTAACGATATATACACTGCAGTACTATATCATACATATATCTAAAATTTCACACAAGAGTTTCCGAAATATGAAGATAAAGTGTAAAACTCACGTTCTCTTCAATTTCTCGCGAGATGATCATTGAATGATTCATGTAGATTATAGTACATAATAAGTATTCTTCGCTGATGAAACCGGGACGATCGTGAATATTGGTCAAGTCGACTGACTATTTTTCACTGGGTGACTTCCACTCATAGGACGCGATCGTCGGTTGCGTAAAAAAAACTTTCCAATCGTGATGTTGACTTTATTCCCGCTTACCTTGCTTCAAATTATGCGGATACTCGAGCATGTCGCCCTCGTCTGAAATTCAGATATGGGAATAATTTCACGAATCGCGCGCAACCGGTCTTCATTCAATCGGTCTCATTAAATTACCTTCTCCCTCATCCTCGCCTTCTGCCAAATGAATATCATTCTTTTGCTGCGGCTCCTTATCGTAATCGCCGCCATCGTATTGATCATCACCACCGTTAGCTTGGCCATCGTCTAATCTAAAGTCAGAAAAAATTATTTATAATGATAGATTTTTGTCGAAATCACGCATATGTGCGTTCATCTTAGAACATATAAATTATAATTAAATAGAATTTGATTGCGCAAGTGTTATATATAATATTATTATAAAGAAAGAGCTTCAGCTCACCCAGGGACGCGACCCAACTGGTTGAGTTCTTCGCCAATCTCCTGCACTCCGGGTCCCACTCTGAACCAAGCGTCGTTCGCTCTCCTCTCGACGATTTGATCGCCGACGTGTCGCGCGGCGGGAGGATTCGCGGCGAACGGCGGGTCGAGATTGCCGGCTTCGACGATCGGCTCCTTGTCCTCCTTACTGTCTACCGCAGCGAGTTTCGGCGGCGGCTGCAAATTATTATTGTGAGCCACCACGTCATCCCGCTTTCGGATCTCCTCCTGATGTTTCTCTTCGTTGTCGACCTTCTGCTCGATAATCTCCGGAATCGGCAACACGCCAACCGGCAATTTGACCTTCGACAGTGGTCTGGCCGGTAGCGGGGCGACCTTGTCGATGAGGGACGGCGACACTAAATTAGCGTTGTTCCCTACGGTGGAGTTTTCCATTTTTCGCGAACTCGCAGAATCGTGCATCGCGTTCTGAAAAAAAAAAATTTTTCACAATGTTACATAAACGGTATAAAATACCTGTTTGCAGATAAGACCTGCGCGTCGACAATTTTATTTATGTTATCATGAAACCGGTTATAATAACAGCTGTCACTTTTCAATAAATGTACAATATGACTGAATAACGAAAGAGCCGTGTCTTCAGAATATATTGTTAATTTGCTATGCATGAAAAGCTCTCGGGAATTACAATATTCATTTTTTTTCCTGTTAATCCAACATGTTTTATTTTGGTATCGATAAAAATTACCGGATCTCTCCAACTTGGATGAAACGTACAAAAAGTATTGTAGTTGCGTAAAAAAAAAAAACTATATTTATTCTCATATTCAATTAATAATTTATCAAGTATGGTGATACTACAAAGCTGTAAGTATAGTGCATGAGATAGCAATACTAAGATTCAAAGTTAAAAGTTACATTATTAAGCAATAAAAATGCGATAGAAAAGAAGCTGTACTACACATTACATAAATAAATACAAGCTTCTCTCGCAATTCAACAAATTCTTAAGCATTATTTAGCCTAGTTAAAAAGTAATAGATTCAGCCTTATGTAACAGTGTAATGTAAATCAATTAGCGACGGTCATACAATAAAGCTGTGACGCAAAAGTTAACGGTAGCTAGGTTGTTACGAGGTTGCCAATAAAAATACAAGCAGATAAACATAATAACAATTTATTAATGCATTATAGAACACAGATTTACAGGCACATTCAGAACAATTCGCGAACCATTATATATAAAAATATATCATATTCTTAATAACAGAAATAAGCCTTGCAAAAAGCCGCGAAAAAAAACATTAGTCAACTAAATTATATATGTACAAAAAAATCTTTACGTTTTTTATTAAACATTCGATAAAATTCGTCCATGAATTGTATATCAAGAAAAATATCTAAAACTGTGTCAACAATAGCAAAGAGAAAATTAAAAAACCCCTAAAGATACCTGCAAGAACAGTTTTTAGAAATATACTTATCTATCTTGTTTAAATACAATACTTAATAAAAAAAATTAAAGCTATTAATAAAAACTATTGTTAGTAAAATTTACAAAAATTTCCTCATGTGATTTGCACAGTATTGTGGTGTTAAAAGCTTCTATTTTTTTAAATTGCATTAATATCAATACTACGCTTTGTTGTAAGTTTTAAGAGCACAGATGTACGTATGTATGTGTACTTTAAAAACAAGAAATTAAACGTTGCTTTAAGAACGATTGTTGCAATCTAATTAATGCACAAATGCTTATTAATAAATAATATAGTATATAATATATACTATTGATATCACTTTTTCATGCGACGTGGATTAAATTATTTTGAATTCTATTAACGCAATAGGTATCCTCTGAAACGTAGATATCTAGAATAAACTTTATGTGTGTGTGTGTGTGTGTGTGCAATAAATGCGATTTACAGTAACTTACAGTAAAAATCTAACATTAAGCAGTAAACAAAAAAGCAATCACAGAAAAAATAATAGCGATTCAAATATAATATATAATGTCAAATGATACGGAACAATCTCCTTTTATTAAATATCCACATAAATTCATGCACATCAGCTGCATATCATATTAATTTATCATAAACAAATTCTGTTATGTCTAATTTTAGGCAGTAGTAAAGAGAGAGAGAGAGCGAGAGAGAAAGAGAGAGATTACAAGAAAGAAACAATTATCCCGAGAAACCTTCAGTAAGGAAATGGAAGAATTTCTCTTTTTTTTAATTCCATCACATCGATAGTATCTATCTATTTTAAAAGCAGATTACTAAAAAAAAAAAAAAGTTGGTTCCAAAATATATATTTATCAACACTTTGTTCTACAAAAAATCTTTAGTTGATTTAGAAAATAAAATAATAAACACTTTTTATTTAAATAATTAATTAGATGTTCTTAATCCATGTGATTAACTTGCAAGTTACGGTGTAAAAAAATTAAACAAAAATAATTATATAAATTATTTTATGTTATATACTTTATTAATTGAGTAAAATCGTTATATATCATGATGATTAAATCATAATGCTATATAATATATAATTATAATTAACATTTTACTGTATGGTTATAATTACTATAATAACCAAACTTTAAAAATTTTTTACAATTATATTAACATAACGAATCAACCTTTTACACAACAAACGAAATGTGTTAAACAACCTGATATTGCAATCCCTGAATTGGAGAAACCAAAAGAATAATAACAAATTAACAAATGCACAATCTAATAAATTTTGTCGTGGGGTAGGTTATGATTGAGGATGCCGTTTACTCTTTCTTGTAGAGCCTGCAGTTCGTCATCTTCCGCACGAGTTTTGTCACTGATCACTCGACTAGACACGAGCGTGGACTCTTTCTTGATGGCAAGTTGCGTTAAGGGTTGTTCGCCTTGCGAGCCCAACACCGCTTGATTATCGTCATGTTTCAGACCATTGTTTTCCAGTTGATTCAATGGTGGCGACATTACCTGTTTTCTTTGCTCTTCGCCAATAAAACTCTCACCTACGCCGCTTATGTTCGGACGCTCGACAACATTTCTTTGTTTTTGCTGAAAATCATTAGCCGAGAGCTCGTCGATCATTTTTGCACCAGTTGAAATAACGTTGCCATTATTTTGAATGAGTCTGGTTTTGTTCATCTCCTCGTTGGCATCCTTGTTCAATATCTTGTCTTCTGAAGAAGTTGCTTTTCCGTCCGCGCGATAGGTGTTGCGAGATGATAGTGGCCGCAGCGGACTTACCTGTTGTTGCGGCGCTGGAATTGGTTGCGAGTCTTCCTTCTGCAATGCCGATTGTGCTGCCGACGTTCGGGGAGTTATCGGTATCGGATTAGGAGATGTGCTTTTTCTGTAAGATTTCTGAAAAACATGATAACAATATTTACCTCTTACATAATTGTTACTTATTTTTTAAATTAATCTTGAATCTTGAATATTCATTTTCTATATATAACTATTGATTGTTTGTATCTTACAAGATGCAATTATAACCATCTCAAGATATCACTTATTTTATTTATATTGTAATTGGTAAATTAATGTATATTTATAACGAAGGAAAGATATAGATACCTTGGCGCTTTCCAATTCACGCTTTAACTGAAACACTTCTTTTCTGAGGTGATCAATGGTGCTATCGGCATTGCCGTTAGTTGCCAACAGTTCGTTGTACTTGTTCTCAAGCTGAGTCTTCTCATCTTGTATTTCCAGGTACTTGGTCTTCAAATGCTCCATAGATTTCTCCTTGTCTTCGTGTGCCTGCCGAATGCGACCACGTAGATCCTGCAGTGTCGTTTCCAACTTATTGGTCTCGTCCAGTGCCTGCTTCTCACGTTTCTTACACTCATCTTGGAGATCCTGGTGCTCTGTCTGCAGGAGCTGATAGGTCTGCTGAAGCGAATCGAACCTTCGCATCGCTTCTATGCTATCCTTGTCGCGCAAGGACTTCTCCCGTGACGCGCGCTGCTGCAGTTCTTGCTTCACCGCGGCGTTTGAGCTCTTCTCCTCGGCCAAAGACTTCTCCAGCCGAACTTTGTACTCGAATATAACTAGAAAGATATACATATACTGATTATCTCGTTATCGAAAAACTTGGATGAACGAAAGATTTAATTGTCAATTATTGACAATCGAAGAACTCGGAAGAATAAATCTATAAATCAATCTATACTTTATGAGGTTTGCCGTAAACTTTATATATTTTCCATAATTAATTTTTTAATCTATAAAAAGTAGCTTTAAAGCCTTAACTAAGATTTTACTTAAATTTGACTATTTTACTCCACATTTTTTGCGATTATACAGGGTGTTCCCATTTTAATTCCTCCAGTGAAATATCTCGAAAAATATGGAAAATTCGAAAAAATGTTTCAGACAAAAGTTGTATAGTTTCTAGGGGGACATAAGATGGTGTCATTAGTTTGACCTTGAAGAGTCACGTGAAGATCATTTTGAATTTCTTAAATGAAACACCCTATATATTTTTGCATATTCTTGTAGCTTATCTCGAGAGCTTTCCAAAACACTATGATAAAATGTTTTTTCATTAAACACTTTTCGAGTTATAAGGCTTCAAAGTTGCAATATTTTGACATAAAATACAAGATATCTCGTAAAATATTCATTTTTCGATTATCTTATCCTAATACTTTTATGCATAGAATAACGAGACAAATCAATTGACGTAATTAAAACACATAATTATGTTAAAGTAAAAATGTGTAACTGCTAGTTGCAAATTCAGATTTTTTCTTAAAGATAACTATGTGTTTTCTTTACACCAATTGATTCGTCTCATTATTCTGTGCCTAAAAGTATTAGAGTAAGATAATCGAGAAATGAATATTTTACGAGATATCTTGTATTTTATGTCAAAATATTGCTACTTTAAAGCCTTATAACTCGAAAAGTGTTTAATGAAAAAACATTTTATCATACTGTTTTGGAAAGCTCTCGAAGTCAGCTACAAGAATATGTAATGAAAAATAGTAGGTTCCACTTAAGAAATTAAAGATGACCTTCACGTGACCTTCAAATGACTCTTCAAGGTCAAACCAATAGTACCATCTTATGGCCCCCTCGAAACTATGCAACACATGTCTGAACCATTTGTCTCCCCCAGCTTGGTTTTCGAGATATTCGACTGGAGGAATTAAAATGGGACACCCTGTATAAAATATTAGCAATTGTGGATTCTTTGACACATGACCGTATGTAACCCGTTATGTTTCGTCTACCTTGTAGTTGAGCGGCGAGAGCCTCCTGCTGATGAGCACATTGTTCGTGAAGGTCCCGTAGCCTGGTCATCTCGGAGATGGCGGCACGATAAAGGAACATCAGCAAGAGAACTACCACTCCACAGCCACCGTACAGAGCCAGGCGGCCGCCTCGGCCTCTGCCAAGCCGCGAACCGCTCATCCCTGTTGACAATAAGATATAATACATTTTCTTGTACTGTCTCTTGTGAAAACAACCGAGACTTGTGTGGAATCATATCAATAATGATCATAAAATGATACATATTTTTAACTTATATATACTGTGAGGTATAATTTAATATCGATTTTTTTCTGCGCTTACATTATCTTTGCACATCTATTAAAATATATATAGTATTCTTAAAATGTAATTAAATTCTACTCTAATTGTACTAATATGAAAAAAGTGTGTGTATATATATATATTTGCATAATTTTGCCTAGATTACGACACATTTATACATATTTATTTTTTATTTGAAGATATATTTATTCTCTTCAAAGTAAAATAAGACGCAAAATATATTTTGCATTTTTTCTCCTCTGTAAAATAACTGGAGTTTTCTCTTTTTGTTTGTTTTTTTTTTTTTCATGAAAAAATAGAAATATTTTTTTGCAGAACTAAAGCTCAATTTAAAAAAAGAAAAAAACCGTGTAAAATAATTCAAATATTTCTATTTGTTTTTAGTTGTTTCGTAGAACACCGCATTGACAAGAAGTAAAATTGGACAATAGAGTTTTCGAATATCAAAACGAAGATGATTAATCGATCGACAAAGCGTATAAAAAACAAGATCGTATGTAAATTACTAAGCTTTACGATGGAAAGATTTTGTTTCATCACGTCGGAAAGAGAAATTTTCGTAACAACATATTTACTTTGCGTTAAATAAAATAAAATGAGAAAGAAAGAAGAAAAAGGGAAACAAAAAAACACATTTTAGATGTAGTTATAAAATGAGTGACAAATAATCGAAGAAGGAACAAAAAGAATGCTGATCAAAATATCCAAATGTGTTTTACTGTAATCTGTAATTTATGACACAGCCTCATTAATTTGATTAATTGTTTAGCTTTCATTTTTCTTCTGTCCTTCGGCTTTTTTCTTCAAATTTTTCCATTACGAAAACATTTTTTAGCATCTCTTGTCTTTGTTAGTCGAACACTAAGAAATCCATACAATATAGAATCTGACTATACATACATAGTATAATTCCTTCATTTTTGTAGACCTATATTTTACTAAAATTGAGAAAAAAAATAGATAAAAGAAAAAATAAAACGATAAAAATTTTTACTTGATAGTTGTAAAGTCGAAAATTGAAATTCTTTCTATGCGACTTTTAATCATTTATTTTAATTTTCAAAAAATGTAAACGTTAATTTAAAGAACAAAAAAAATGTTAGCGTTTAGAATTAAAATATATTTCTACTAAACTATCAGAAATCTTTGGCAGTTAATTATTCTCTCCAATTCTTTTTCTATAAAATGCCTCGGCGATTTACAGTATCAATATCTAAGATAAAAATTATTTATAATAATTATACGTAAACTAAAACAATAAATAATTAAAATAACAAATTAAATTGATTGATAAATAAATTTGGAAACAAAACAATTTATCACGTCAGCCTAAAAAGGACTTGAAAACTTTGATACTTTGTATAAATTAAAAGTGAATTACGAGGATTAATTCATTTTAATTCGTCTATCTTTTATCAGGTTACCTCGCATTCCTTTTCCAATTCAAGCGAATTAATGAGAATTTTCACTGTACAGTACGAGGAAAGGAATAGCGGGGAAGCGTTGCAGCGGGGTAGTTGGCTATTTAGCAGCTGGATTCGAGTTCACTGACATTTCGGAGCACGCGCGAAGCGAGTCTTGTTTCGTTTACGACGACAACGACGACGACGACGACGGAGACGACAAACGGCAACGCACGTGTACCGTTGGTGCGGAAACGTGACGCCTGCTCACAAGCGGATTCTGCATGCCTCTGGCATCCAGCCACACATCGGATATTCACAGAATAGTGAATCCTTGATTACGTACACAGAGTAAGTTGACGGAAAATACAGATACCTTCCCCGGATTCCAGAGTTAGTCCTTGACAAAAGGTATTGCGTCACAATTCTATTCAAATTCTACATGTTTATCGAAATCGAATATCTCAACAATACAATCGGCTGATGAATAATAGGCAATAGATCAATCCATGTCGATTAATCATTAAATTAAATGCATATAAATTACATCGTGAAATGTAAATGTATATACTGCGCTAATATTCCTTGTGCGACAACTATGGAAATATTACGATTCCAAACACTGCAAATACCGTGCACATATATATCTATTCATACTATAAACTGTTGATATTATTGTCCCTATTGATACTGTAATTCTGGATCAACCGTTAAATGTCTATATATATAGTAGGAATTATCAAATACAATAGCATATTGTGAATATTGCTGATATTTACTATACAACTAAGATTTGTTGTTAAAATACTCATCATTAATCCTTGATAATCAAATATCTATACAGACATATCATAGACATAGGATTATACATCTCTTTTTATAAGTATAATCTCTAGTATGTATGATTTTTTGCTGCAAAAAAATAAGTGAAATTTTTAACTGGTGCAACAGTAATATACGAATTCATTCATTCGACTATATTTACAATAGTAATTTTAAAAATCATCTCAATATCCTTAAGAAGTACCATTTGTAATGGACAAAAGCCGTTTTGTCTATTTTTGACGTGCAACGTTATTTATCTCTTCTTTTTTCCTGCAATTTAGAGAAGCAAAATAATGTGCTTCTCTTTATCTATGCAATTAAGAATTACCTTGTATACATCAATTAAATACTTATATTAAGTCGCATGCACGTACATTCCTCTACACTTTTAACATTTTTTCCTTCATTTTTTCCCGCTTGCTGTATTATAAGTCTATAAAGCATAAAAACTAAAAACAGATCTATTGACACATTACTACCGTGAATAGATTATTCTTCTTAAGTAATTTATTCTTACAGTAGTTTTTTTTTTTTTTTTTTTTTATTCTAGGCAATTTCATAATGACAATATTAGTACATAAATCTAAAAATGAATTTATTTCGAAAATGAGAAATTAAAACTCTCAATTTCATACTAAAGAGGCAGATAGTTTAGTCTAAAATTTACTTGAAAAGAGAAATCAAATATATGTTTAAAGTATAAAAAAAGTTAAATATTATGATGACACTTAAGAGATTTTTTTTATTATTATTATTATTAAAAGACTAAAGTCCTCCAGTTTATAAATCTATTTTTGTGGAGATTAAAAATATCGGCAATTCTTCAATAATTATTCCAATAATACTTTTTGCAATGAAAATATTGATATCGTATCAATAATAAATATTAATATTTATAATTTATAACTAGATTGTGCTGATGATGACTTGAAGACAAGTCGAAACGTCCGCATCTGTAATTTAATTCAATTCAAGTTGCTTTTTCTATATTATATATTTATATCTAATATTGTGTTTTCTTTGTTTTACGTGATACCATTATGATCCGCCCTTGATTTATAATTTATCCTTTAAAGTTTTATAAATATCAATACGTAAGAATTTTTAAGTTATTAAGCTCTCCAAAGCCTGTGATTACCTAATTTTGAATTTTATAGAGAGCTTATTTATTATAGATTTGATTAATATTTATTATTGTCTTGGTGTTTGTTCTTTCATATGAAAAGAACTATGTATTTATGACAATTATTATAATATTACACTTGAATACGTGCATCGCGACATATATTTATTTAATATTGTAACATTTAAATATTTAACATTTTATCAAATTGTGAAATAGGATCAACTTGGATGCAGATAAAGAAATCTATCGTGGTGGATCGTTTTTCGTGTAGGATTTATTGGTACACGACTATTAACGGGAGGCGACGTGACACGTAGACAAGGCGCGTGCCTTCCAGACGCAGACGATCACTCCCATATCGGCAGACCGGCAATCCACACGAAAATTCCCTAAACGAACACCGAAGGAATTTGCAACGTACACGTGGACTCTCGCGGATGACATTTCATTCACAAAGCCGTCGTCGATCTACCCGAAACTGTCAACATTGTCGTAATCTACGTAAAATAGTAAATAACAAGTGCATTTTATCGCGAAATCGCATTGCGCAAGTTGTGCATACATTAATTAGCGCAAACATAATGATTTAGCATACTCATGCATTAAAAAAGAAAATAGTCCTCAATGCACATATGTGTTTATTCGTGTTAACACAAAGAATGATGATTCTTAATACACTACTGCAAAATTAATTTTAATTATCATTAGTGTAAAGTAGTTGTTTAAGCAATTATTATAAAAGAATTATTATAAAAACTCATATTATCATTAATATAAGAGAAAAAATATATTCTTTTTTTATTAGAAAAATGAACATGATTTTAAAATAAGAATCGTGGACTTACTTTGCTTAGAAGAACTTATACACTTCTGAGAATTAATGAGAGTATAAATGATATGATAAAAAAAAATTCCTTTATCCAAGAGAAACATATAATTTTACAATAAGTATTAGAATTATTTTAATCACGAATGCTCATAAAGATTGATTTTTATTTTTATTTCATCAACATAAGTATAAAAAAAAAAAAAAAAAAAATAAATGATCTTTATGAGAAAAAATTCTTTCAACGATACTACCTAGGATCTTTAATAATTACATAATTAAACATGTTTAATAATTACCTTTATTTTATTTGAATGTATTGTTTGCATTGAATTTGTTATTAATTTTATATTCATTTGTAACTTTTGGTTTTTAGTGACACTTGAAAAGGACCACAATCAGATGGTCGAAACGTCGTGTTATTAAATATAGGAATTTTTTGGCTAGTTTAATTGTTTCTAATTATTCTGCTATCTTTTGAATCAAATACTAGCGATTTTAATCTAATAACCTTAAATTTTAATAATTACATTTATAAGAGATAATTTCAAGTCTTATTAATACAACATTAACGTAAAATAAGAGAGAGGAAAAAAATGTTTCTTACAAAGATCTCACATATGTGTGTTGACATGACTAGAGTGTCGTTCGCAGGATGTTTACGGTATGCATGACGTACGTACCTCGTGTACCCGGTCAACGGCGAACCGTACACTCAGCTCTTCTTCATCGCGCGTTCCGATTTGCCTAGCCAGCGTCGGTCCCTGTGGCCGCGTCAGCAACGGCGAAATGGCGATGACGCGTCGCGCAAGGGAACGACGGCGACTCCTCGACAGCTTCTCCTCGTAGCAGCCGTAGCGGTGTTCGTAGCGGCAGTAGCGTCGTCGTCGTCGTTGTCGTCCTCGTCGTCGTCGTCGTTGTCGTCGTCGTCGTCATACAACACCACGCTCGCATATGGATGATCGCGTCCACGCAACACTCACGTCGAGGAAACGGCGGGGCGAGAGTATCGCGCGAACGTGGCCGGCAACTCCTCGTCGAGAGTAACGCGCACCTCGGAACGGAAATGCACGCGGTGTGGTAGACATTCCACGACCGACTGGCGCTGACTCCGCAACGCGGTCCACCAATGGCAATCGAGCATATGATGACCGAGCGACCTATCGGCGGCAAGATATTGGCTGCAACTTCACGCTTCTCCATCGGACAGTGGTGCATCTTGCGGGGACCGTGAGGTACCGTTTGTTTTTATTCTCTCTTTTTTTTCAAACGAGACAGAATATTTATGAGAATACAGATGAGATAATACGGTAATTGATTGTAAATTATCTTATAGATATTCTATTAATTACTATTACATTATATGTTGGAATATTTCGGCGTCCTTGCTTCCTGCTCGTACTTTTCGCACTCTCTCATTATCCCTTTTCAGTATTTTCATTTACAATTTTTCAATATTATTTTGTTCGCGATATGTCCTTATTATTTATTTAACATATTGTTTCTACCGCGATTAAAGAAGAAATCGAAAAATTCTTCCGACAACAAGAATAAAAGTCACACATTGCACGTCCAAAGTGTTTAACTGTTTTTTTCCCTTGGATATTTTTACAGAGAAGAACGAAATTATAAAAAAAAAAAAAAAAATCTCATTTATTTTATATTTAATCTTTTCCTACCTTTATCTATCGAAATACATTCCATGTGTGTGCCGTGTGTATCTATCTATTTCCTATCTTTTAATACGATAGAAATACGACGGATATCGAGGCAATAGAGATAAAAAAAAAAGAGAGAGAGAGGGAAATATATACGTGCGTGAAAGAAGAGAGAGTCGTCCGATGGTGGCGGCGCGGCGCGGCGCGCAGGAATTTTCGTCGGCACGTTCGACGGTTGGCGGCGCTGCGGTCTCTCGGAGCGAGGCTCACGGGCGATGGCTGCTCAGTCAGGGATCTCGTTTGCATCGTGTCGGTTCGTAGAGACTTACGTGCGATCGCGAGTGAGACGAGAGAGAGAGAGAGAGAGAGAGAAAGAGAGTCAACGCTCACTCGTCGCTCTCTCTTCCCTCCCCCTGTCTACCATTCTCATTCTCCACCGCCCATCGCCCATCGGCTCGGTGTGTCGTGTCCGCTGCTGCGCGCGCGAGTGTCGTGATTTTGGTGAGCGAGAGCGATTCCGAGGAAAAGGGACGTCCACCTCGCATCGACCATATATATGTATATAATATATATATGTATGTAGCGACGTATCGTCGCGCGAAAAGAGGAGAGAAAGAACGGCCGGAAGTAGGAAACCCGTCGACGGCGGACGTGCGCTTTTATTCCTTCCTCCTCCTGCTGCTATCGTCGTTCTCATTCCGTCTCTCTCTCTCTCTCTCCCGCGCGCTCTCTTTCTCCCTCGCTCGCTCGCTCTCTCTCTCACATCCCCTCGCGCGCGCCTTCTCTCTCTCCTCTGTCTCTCGCGTCGGTTTTCTCGTCGACGGCCGTCGGGCCGCGCCAGCCAGATCGCGAAAGCCGAGAGCCGCGCCTCCCGGACTCGCGCGCGCCGCCAAAAACGGCCATCGTCGAGCACCGGTGACAGTGTCCGTGACATGTTGTATCATTGCTCCAGTGCTGTTGCCCGATCGCTGTCCTCGTCGCGAATAGCCGTCGTGCCGTCGGCAACGCCTGTGACTGTGACCGTGACTATCGTCGTCACCTCTGCCTCTGCCCCTGCCGTTTCATCGGAGCTGCTGTTGCTGCCCGCCGTCGCGATGCTGCCTCGCCGACCTGCCTGCCCTCATCATCCACGAGATGCTGTGAGTAAACCTTTCTGCAATTCATTTATTCATTGTGATTTCATTGTCACACGTAGGATTAATAGCACCGAAAATGTCACGCAATTCAGAGCCGACGGCTCTGTGAATAGCGTGCGCACTGCGTAAATATTTATTTCCCTCGTAGATCTCTCTATCTTAGAAACCTTAACGGACTTAGGATGCGTTCGTTTTGGCCGCTCGCACGCTGTAAGCGTCATTCTATCTCTTTTTGACATATAATGAATAACAGAGATAAAATGACGCTTACAGCGTGCGAGCGCCCAAAACGAACTCTTAATCTCCCTTCTCAACGCGTTTTTTTTTTTTTTTTTTTTTTTTTTTTTTTTTTATACTTGAATTATATTCACGCCTCAGAGAGAGAGAGAGAGAGAGAGAGAGAGGTAGAGGTCTACCGAATTGCTCGATAGAATCTGCTCTTGCAATAACAATCTCTGCCCGGTGCCCTCCTCTCCCCCTTCCTCCTCGTTTGCACCTCCTGCCCGCATATATTAATACCGATTTCTCGCTCTCGAGAATCTCGTCGATAGGCGCGAAAAAACAAACGATGAATCGTGCGGATTCCCCCTTGGGTAGAAGTAGAGATTGCGAAATCGCGCTGTTTTCTATCTATCGATTCTCCTCTCCTCGAATGGTACGTGGCTGCCGACGTAGTCCCTTCGCCGACCCGACGGTCGGACCGGGCGCTTCGCTTCCGTCGCGAACAGGAAAGCGAACATGCCAAATGCAGCCACGAAAGGTTCCATTTGTCTCGAGTTGTCGGACAAATTTTTTTTTTTCGATATATGCGATATAATATTTCCTTCGGAGATATCGATTTTGTAAAAAAAAAGTGTCTCAACCCTGTCGATCGATTTCATCGAAGAGATCGCTATAAAAAATGAGATCTCACGCGTGAAAATAATACACGATTTAATGAGGAGAAATATTCATGACGAATGAACGTGTCCTTTTCCAATGGCTTTTTCCACGAAACCTTCGAAAATCCATATTTCTAATAGCTTAATGATTTATTACACGTCCGAAGTACTTAATCACCTACGGAAATGCCCTATCGCCTGTGAGATACTTAATCGTCGCTCAATGTAAGAAGAAAAGTAGAATTTTCGTGATGGCCAGTGAGGATTGTAAGTATGTCACGTAACAGTTGCTACGGAAGAAACGCAGCATTCTGGGAGACGATTGATCGTATCGTAAAAGTGCATCCGCGAAGATGGATGAGCTGCTGGGTGGAAAGACGCTATGAGTCATGTTTCCTTCACTTTAAGGGAGAAAACCGAAAGCAATAAAGTAATGACACTTCATGAAACAACTTGTCTCTCCACATGAAGAGAGACAGTTGCAACGATATCTCGCGATAATGTCAAAATAATTACAAAACCGGAGATCCGCATGCTATAATAATTTCTCTCTTGTTTAACCCTTTGAGTCACAGCGGGTCACCCAGAGACCCACCTTTTTTTCGTAGTTTTTTTATTGTTTTAACTACTTTTTTATCAACAAATACCGGATTTTTTGTTTCTACAGAGTCTCTAGAATGTCAATAAGTGTAAAAAAATATGAACAGTCATTAATTGTTAATTGCAAAAATACCATATAAACAGTCAAAATTAGTACTTTTTTACGGAAAAATGCATTTTCTACTAATCTATTATGACAATAAATACGGCAATTTTTTTATAATCTTAGTGCACTCTAAAGTATTTTTCAGAATTTTTTTAGAATTTTCCACCGTGTTGTTTTTGTTAAATCCTCTTTTTTTGATAAAAAATATATTTTTTCTTCTAAATTGAAAATAACAGTTGTATTCTTTTTTAAATTTTTTCTCCGAAGGTTTTTTTAAATCGCAGAATCTGAATGTAAAGGAAAAAAAAATTTAATTTCCAAAATTTAATATAGGGATCCAATATGGCGGGAGCGAGAAGTTGGTCACTGAGGTAATTTTTGTACAAGGGCTAGGTAATTCAGCGGCAATCCCAACAAAATTTTGGGTAATCCAAGGTTATTTTTGGTAAATCTAAATAATCTTTAGCGTTAAAATAATTTAAAGTAAAATTTCTTTTTCAAAATTTATTTTTAATTTGAGATACTATTAGGTAATCTTAAGTAATCCGAGGTATAATTTAAGGATAATCCGTATCAAAGGATAATTTTTGTACATTATAACTGTTAGCGACCAACCCCTGGGGCGGAAGTAAAATTTTGAAAATCTCGTCTGCCACATTGGATCCGCCATCTTGAATTTTGAAAATCTGACAACGGATTCGTAATCAGCGACCCCAAAAACCCTTATATACCAAATTTTATAAAATACTGACAATTAGAAAAATTCGTGACTCAAAGGGTTAATTTTGTCTCTTTTCTAGCTTTTTTCTGCTTAAATTATATCCTTTTCACTATTATTTCGTGCAATTTTACCCGTATTGTCAAGTTAATTTTTTTTTTTTTTTTTTTTTTTTGTGAGGGTTTCATTATTGTAAACCTTTGAGTGGGATAGTTTTCTATGAATGGTTTCTGTGTGTGTAAATTTTTGGGTTCGGATAAATGTGTATTATTTTGAAGGTATGAATGCGTTTATTATAGACACCAACTGCGACCTTTTGTAACAGTTGTCATTAGTAAAAGCGAAGAATGCTTAGCGTTACTGCGCAGTAGGACGAGCCTAGGGTCCCCTGCAAGTCGACACTAAAACATGGTGGTTCATTCCATCCTCACACCGGTCTTTTCGATCTGCTTTCGTATACCCTTTGAATTAATGATTTTCGCAAAATAAATTGTAACACTAACTTTAAATTGGACATCTCCTGTTAGAATTGAGCAATTTACGAGCAGAGCGTTTCGAAGTACATGAATTATTCAGTAGGAAAATAATTGAAATGTAAGCTACCGTTATAACTGACTAAATTGAAATTTTTATAAATCAAAGCTGTAGCAAATAATTGTTCAGTCAAGATTTAGCAGCTTTAGAATTTTCCAAAAATGTTCATTACTTAATATTTAGTAAGTGTCAAATTTTATTTATATTTTTGTCATCTTTAGCAATAAATAAACACTTTGGAAAAAATTATATTCCACGATATCTTTCACAGACGAATCGATGTACTTTGGGAAAACATTTCGAAAATTATAATTTATAAGTTACAACTGTGTGCATTATTTTGCAAAAATACCTGTTGTCTGTATCATGGAGTTTCTCGTACGTCGACGCAGGTTCGTGTAAAGGGTTAAAAAGCGAATCAGGACGCACGCGATGCGCGCTCGCTTCGTGAGTTCACGTACTCGTCAGCACGTTTTACACGTTATATACACGGCGTTACGAGGGACGGTAACCAATCTTGCCGGCCGAGCAGGGCTTCTCAAAGTCTTCCGCTCGTTGGAAGAGGAGAAAAGTAGGTTCCGCGCCGGCATCAAATTCGCAGACCCCAACATCTCTTTTTCACCATGTTTTTTTTTCACGCGGCAAGTTATTGCGTCATACGTTTGAGTCTTCAACGATACCGCGAATTGATAACGTGTAATATTTTTCAATTTGAGAAGAAGAAGGGAAGGATAAGACAGAAAAAAAGTGTGAAGGATTTTAAAAATAAAATCTAAAATTTTTTTTAATATGATAATATTTTTGCTGTAAAGAAGAAAAATTTAAAGTAATTTATTAAGTAATTTATATAACTTTATGAAAGATAATATGTTTCATTTAATGCCAACATGTCTGTTGAAGCGAATCTTATATGACATTTGATACATTGAGGGACGATTTTCACGTCGCGCAAAAATAAGATTCAGCATAGATGGCTACATTATATGGTAAAAATATAAAGAAAGGCTATACTAATTGGCAACACAACACTAAATATCCATTAAGAAATAAAGCTCAAGAAACTAAAAATTCTGATAGAATATAAAATATAAATATTAAAATTGCGAATTAATTTAATTAACAAAATTCGAGAGACAGTTGTGTACGTTATTATATTTTAAAAAAAAACGTAAAGACATTTTCTTTACAGAGTTATAATTTTTCCTGCTAAACATTTGTAAAACTTCTCCCGGAAGTTTTGAAGGTATTACGAGTTTCGAATTTTGTAAATTCTGACCAAAAAATAAAAAAAACGCAATATTGATTTTAACCGATACAGGCCTTTTGAAGGGTGTATCCACCAAGGTTGGCAAGATTATACATTTTTTTTTTTTTTTTTTTGAATGAAATCCATGTCAGTGGTAAAAATCGATATTTTCCGGGAAAAACTGATTCTTTTTGAAAGATCTTTTGCGTAAAGTTATATAAATATATAGTTTAGCGTAATATTAGTTATTTTTATAGGCTTTTACTATTGGATAAAGTGTGGGATAGCGAAAAGCGGAATTTACCATGGTTTTTCCCACCCACCGGGAATTTTTCCGGCCAATCCTGGTATTCGCAGATCCAACACGAGCTACGACACGTACATACATATTACGAAAGTCTTCGGCGCGGCGTGTGACGTGGTCTGATGTGACGTCATACGTCGGGATGACGTTCTAAATTGAAGACACGACAGCGAACTCGCGTCCGCGAGGAATTGGATCTCTCTTTGTGCGAGAAAGAGGCGTCGACGACGGCGAGCATCGATGCCGGCGACGTCGACGTCGACGTCGACGTCGCCGTTGCCGTTGCAAGTAGGTCAACTGGACTCGCGCGTTGCGGAGGCACAAGGCGATGTTTGCGACCGCGAGACCGTTTCACTGTTGTTAGCACGGCTAACGGAGGCGATCTCGCCTTAGCAAGATGCCACGTTTCACCGATCTCTCAATCTGATTTGGCAAAGATCGAGTTGCGTGCGAGAGGGACCCAAGCGCACTTTGATTGCGTAATATTTTAGTCTGAGAAATGCAAAGGATCCGGGAATATAGAGGAAATATTTATTTTGTTAAAAGTATCGCGTTTATATCACAGTTTTTATTCTCCATTAAGGCTCCTGAGTACTCGCCGCGAGACTTCGATGTCGACGGTGGCGACATATAGTTCTGTCTCTTTCCTTCTTTTGGGAAATATGTCAGAAGCGAGAAATGAAAACCCAATTTATGTTGCAACCTACGTCGTAATTATTTGCTTTTTACTAGTGTTGTGATGTGCAACGTATTTATGAAAATTGTGAAAATGTACGGCTGCCAAGCTGTGTAAGGAATAAACTGTGTAAAGTAACATTTTTCTCTCCTTTCGGCAGCTCTCAAATCGCGTGTTTTTCCGCATTTCAAGGGTTCATTTTGGACTCAATTTACAGTTATTTATCAATTGTTAGGAGAAAGGATTACCAGCCGTACATTTTTACAGGTGTGCTGAAGAGATTGGTAGTATTATTTCGTTAAAATATGTTTTTATTTACATGTCAGTTGCAATATAAATCAGGGTGTCATTTTTCGCTATTTCTCGCTTGTGACGTCACGATTTCAATATGGCCACGGTGACTACTCAGGAGCCTTAAGATATAATTTCTACTAAGAACCTTCCAATTTATATCAAACTTTGTCCTATTACTTCTCGAGTATTCGTATTGACGTCACTCGGTGAATTTGTAATCGTAAATGGTGATTTTTCAATAACAATTGCGGTAGTTAAATGCAATTGTCACGGTGCTATTCTTGTCTTCTTGCTGTATCACTGCGGTTATCTTATGTATCTAGATACTATATATATATATATATATATTTTTTTAATTTATACATTATCTTGAACATAAAAAAGTAATATTTTTTACTGCCTTGTGGAGAGAAAATACATTCATTGTTTGGAATAATAAATATATCACGTACAGTATTTCAAATTTTATGCATCAGTTATTATTGTTTTGATATAGACATGCAGGCTATTCACAAAATTCTGATTTTGGGAATACAGTTTACGTGTTTATATGAAACAATGGCCAATTGACAGATTGGTAATAGAGAGTTAAAGACCGGAATATAGATAAATAGGTATATCAACAAGTATGAGCTCTATAATGCACAGTAAACAATATTAATTATACACGCTTTGGATTACATTTACATTACCATGGAAATGCATCGATCGATTGTCAGAGTCGAGCAAGCACTTTGATAGTATATAGTTACTATAGAAGAATCGGAACAACCCATAAGGGATGTTATGTGCAAGAGAAAAAGTTATAGCTTTCTTCCAAACTTTTCTAAATAAGATTTTACACAATTCCGTCGAGATTTATTACGTCCTTCGAAATGCGCAAGGTTAGTCGGTAAACAAAAGGAAAATATGAGTTTTCATAATAATTTTGCATCCAAGGCTGAAGCATGAATAAAAATCAGCATACATTTGTTAAATTGAATAATTATAATTTATTTATATGTATATTATATGTCACGTAATATTCGCCAAAATTCTGATCAATGACGTGAAATTTGTTTCAAAGTCCCGATTAAAAAAAAAGGAAGAAGGAGCAGAAAGATGAATAGGATAATTCAAGACAGGGTATAAATAATATTGAGTATAAAAAGGTGGAGATGAGGAGCAGAGAGGAGAGAATTTTCTCTGTCAAATTAAAATTATATAAAATTATAAAATGCATTAACGTTTTAGATACTTGTTTATTAAAATATATGACTATATAAGACAATATTTATAGATTTAAAAGATATAATAGACTAGAAAATATCAATTAGGTATCTCCGTCCTTGCTTGAAGCATTATTAATTCTTGTTTCTACGTTTCGCTAATACAGACGTCTTCTTTTGGCGTCCCCAACAAACAAAATTATATTTTAGACACAATATATTATGTAGTATTTTGACATTATATATTAACGAAATATTGATATTAATTAAATATTGATGTAAATTACAAATATATGTAAAGTGAAAATTATCTTTTAAAATTACTTATCGTAGCTGAAACAACAAAGACCGATAATGAGTTCGATTCATCTATGCGAAATTATCGCGTAATTTGCATTTATGTGAAATAAATTACTATTGTATATTATTACATATTATTAAAAAAAAATTATTATTTACAATGTCTCTGCGTATATTACGATGCATATATATTGAGTTTCTGATTAACAATGTTTGATTATATTTGTCTTTGTTTATTCTCGATTACTCATTGTCAGTTATATAAAAAGCAATTAATTAATTCTAAAAAGGGCAACTTTACGTACTGCAACGAAAAAATTAATTGCTCTTTGTATAATCGAGTAATCAAGACTAAATAAATAGATATTTTAGCAATATTGTTATCATGGTAGATAGCGAGTTGAAAATAATCTGTGATTAAATACGAATCCACCTATCGATAATAATTTGACAAAATTCAATTAATATCGAGATAATTTTATTTTTAGGATTGTCAATATTTTCTCAGCAGTTATTTTTTCCTCGAATAATATCGATAAGTCACACGATCTTTTTGCCGGTTGATATAAACTTGAAAAATTTACTTTGTGAAAAAGAAATTTCGATGAGAAACAAAAAAATTGAATGAAATCGCGATGTCTTTTAATCTTTGATGTTCTAAATATGTGTAGAGTATATAATGTATATTCTTTACATAAATATAATAATCTTCACCTCTTTTATATTATTCATTATCTTAATAAATGTAAAAACATTTGCTCACAATATTGACAATTGACAGCAAATTAATGTGATTTTTTAAATTTACATAAAATATGTAAAATTATATTAATTTGTCGTTATCATTATCACAACATTCAGTTATTGATATTTCTCTAATAATCAGGTATTGCCTAATTACATTAATATAATATAATACGAAATATCGTAAAAGATTTCGTTATTGTTTTTATCAGCAATAAAAACTCTAAGCGATAAAAACTATATTATTGATTGCTAGTTTGAATTGTCCGGGTGTGAAACGAAAAAAAAAACTAAAAAAGATAAAGACTATAAAACGGATTTTTATAGACTTTTCCATTCTGGAATGCGGTATTTCAACATTCCTGGAGAATGCTGGAAAGTTAAAACGATAATTGAATTTACAATTAATATTCGGTTATTAATTGAAACTGGCAAGGTATTAAAATGAAAAAAATATTTTATGGCGGATTAATTCTAGATTTCTAAGAGAGAGAGAGAGAGAGAGAGAGAATATATTGGCTTTAATATTCTCTATAAATTCAAAATTTAACAAAGGTGATAAAAGGGAAAGATGAAAAATTCTCTCTTTCATTAATATAAAATATAATTTTAATATAAGTAGATCTTATTACCGTTGTCATAAATGATTCTAATTAAAAATTAATTATTACAAAATTATATTTGCGTATAAAAAATTATGCGAATAATAATTTTCTCTGTCAAATTAAAATTATATAAAAAATTATATAAAATTATAAAATGCATTAACATTTTAGATACTTGTTTATTAAAATATATTACTATATAAGACAATATTTATAGATTTAAAAGATATAATAGACTAGAAAATATCAATTAGGTAGGTATCTCCGTCCTTTCTTCAAGCATTATTAATTCTCGTTTCTACTTTCGCTAATACAGACGTCTTCTTTTGGCATCTCCAACAAACAAAATTATATTTTAGACACAATATATTATGTAGTATTTTGACATTATATATTAACGAAATATTGATATTAATTAAATATCGAAAAGTCCAAACTGAAATCTATATTTGACATCGTCCGTTAGCCTCGCATCGACAACAAGGACACTCGTGTGTAGTCGTCCTTGTCGCATAGTGATCGTCGAACCGATACCTTGGAAATTGACAGAGTGATCTCTGATGCCTGTAGGTTGTAGATGGATAGCAACCATAGACCATGAGATCGACAAGATCGATCTCGATCCACGTGTACCGGAATTTCCGCTTTTTTACCTGTTGAAAAATCCAACCGCGGGGAGATTCAACAGAGCCGCGATACCGGTGCTCTCTCCTCGTCCAAGTTCTATTTCCAGGTTCCTCGACATCACGACGCCGCGTTTTCCGTGTTTCCGGCGCCAGCGTCGATGTGCGTGACGCTCGATATTTTAAGTTCCACCCAGAAGGGCGGCTCTCCCCACGGCCGATTCTCCTTCTCTCTCTCTCTCTCTCTCTCTCTCTCTCTCTCTCTCTCTCTCTCTCTTTCTCTCTGCTCCTCATCTCTCTCTCCACCTTTTTATACTCAATATATTATTTAATCCTAGATATTTATGCACGAGTGATCTTGTCTCCTCAACCAATTTTTCATATCCTACTTTATTGGAGAATTATTAGAGGATGCGAAATATATCGTGTTATTATTCAAATTCCTTTTATTTGTAATTGTGCTAAACCTTTCTACATTCTTGCGTTTTCTCAGCTTGCGTCATAGGATAGTGCTTTTTAAAAATCCATGTCTTAAATTGTCAAAATTGCAAGAAAAACAGCTTCAAGTAAGGACTCAAATAATTATTCAATTAATAGTTGTATTAAAAAAGTATGAATTTTTTAGATTCTTTAATATTTTTTTTTAATTTTTGAATATATCTCAGCTCTCTAATATTTACATTTATTCGTATCTTTCGTTGATTTCATCCTCCGATCTATTTGCTTATTCCATATTTAATATTATCAATTTTTATCTATATTCTTGATATCAAATCTTGCTATATATATATATATATAGTACATTATAGTATAAAAAGTAAATTAGTAAATGACCACAAAATAGAAAAAAAATAAATAAAAAATCGAGAAAAAGAGAGTGCAAATTGATATATATTAGTAAATGACTACAAAATAGAAAAAAAATAAATCAAAAATCGAGAAAAAGAGAGTGCAAATTTATATATATATATATATATATATATATATATATATAAATTTGCACTCTCTTTTTCTCGATTTTTGATTTATTTTTTTTCTATTTTGTAGTCATTTACTAATTTACTTTTTATACTATAATGTACTATTTTCTTGTTCATCATACAATATCCTCAGAGAATTATTTATAACATGTCGTGTAATGTGTAACGAGAAATTCCCTTTTCTTCTGCTCTATTTTTATTCTTTGAAAAGATTTTCTTTTGACACTGGACAAGATGAGATGCGTCGTCTCGAAAATCGACGCTCAATCCTCGGTGAAGGCAAACACCTTTCTCCCTGCCCTCTTCTCTTTCCTTTTTCTTCTCCTTTTCTCTCTTTTCTTTTATCTTCTTCTGGACCCTCGCCGAATATCTGTTCTCACGTTTATACGACTATCAAAGTATTCCGTATGACTAGCTAAGCTAAAGACTCGATTTTTTAAATCGTTAAAATGCAGACTTGATGCGCTTGATTTATAAACATCACGGGGTCACTTGAGCTATACATTGTCACCTCGTATTTTATTTATATAACTGGTTTATCAGCAAACAAATATTAAACTAAACAGATATTTATTATGCAATCGCTGGAAACAAATTAAAGGAAACAAGAATTGAATGATAAAAATAGAGAGACTTGAAATCTTATAATTTCATCGTTTATTATTTTTATACATATGTTATAATATATTATAGATCTTATTGTTAGTTATTTGTTACATGCCTTTTTTCTAATTTTCTGAAAATTATGTAAATGCATTGCTCATTTGTGCAACAAGAGATTTAATTCCAAGAAATAAAAATAATATTTCTTTCAATGTTATTGATTTATACTAATTTTGTTTGTTTTTTTTTTCAGTATTAAATGATGGTGCTAAGGGATCCTACGGGTAAGGATGAGGGAAAGGACACCCTCTGCCGACGATACCCCGAAAAGGGCTCCACCGGCATCAAGCAGAGGTGAGTCCATGCCAATATTAACAAGTTCCTACACACTGTATAATTTTGTACGATTTGTTTTTAAATTAAAAAATTACTTTTTAACGAAAAAAACAGGTACAAACGATATCTCTCGTCATCAGTTTAAGGAATCGTAATTAATGCCATGTCAGCATCATCATTCTTATACATACACAGAATGTCACGTATCTTTGTTATATCGTATTTCGTCAATGCTAGTTTTTTTTTTTTTTTTTTTTTTTTTTTAATTGATTTTTTGCCGAATATTCTTATAATGCAACCTGTGATCGGAAAAATATTTTATACCACGAATAAAAATTAGCCTAAATAGATAACGAAACCTGTCGCACATTAATCCTTATATTAATAACTCTAGATCAAAGAAAAAAATCAGTCTGGTTTGTCAGATATTTAATGTTAAAAATTAACAAGATAATATATATGTTAAAAGTATTCTTCACGAAATATATTTATGTAATCATAATGAAATATTCATACACAATTTTTTTATACAATAAATTTCTACAAAATTTTTAAGAAGAAATATCGATTTATATTATACATATAATATAAAAAATTCATCACAAGTTGTGCATTACAATATACAATACAAAGTATATTTTAATAATACTTACTGGATCGTTTTTCTTTTGGAAAACTAACTGAAAATATACACCAAGTAAATTCAGAGATTTTTCTTCCTCAGTGAAAAAAGAAAACCAGAAAGTTTAAGATAAGACGAGTGGGTTATGAATTCTACGAACTTTATCCCGTATAAAATTCACAATTCAATCGGTCGGTTTCTGTACACACGACTATAAACGTGAATACGACCGCTAGATTACGATGGCGTAACGATTGTTTTCAAGATCCCGATGCAATTGCGACGCTTACGTTTGCGTCTGCGAAGAATGTATATTCAAGAGGTATTTTTTTCCTACAAAACGCGTCTGAGAAACATGGACATGGACATTAATTAGAGATCTTGATGTTTTTTAAAATATTCTTTATCTTAAAAAAATACAAATAAATCTCGTATCTATATAAAATTAAAATTTTCAACAATTCTTTTATTATAATATGCAATGACCGCAATATACCGTTATTCATTGAATAATCTTACTTGAAAACATCAATCAATTGACTTTTTTTTTCATATATCTTGCTAGAACTTGTTTGCCTAATTAAAATGGTGTTGTGTGTTACAAACTTGTTAATTTCGAATTTATTATCATTATTATTACTTATATCGCTCCTTTTATTTATATTTCATAGCGTATGCGTAATAACGGCGTCCGTGTACCTCAATGTGATGGCCGTGATCGGTGTCCCTCCACATGCGTGTATCTTACGATACACACGCGCGTATATTCTCGCGCTCGCGAAGCGGTGCTACCAGCTCCGTTGCATTGCGCAACGCATATCCGTCATTCGCGGACCCGCGGCAGTTATGTATACAAACATACACGGGATTTTGAAAGTAGTCACGCTGGTCGAGATCATAATCGCGGTGGCGGCAACGACGACGGCGACTAAGTAATTATCGAACTTGCTCTCGGATGCAACGACGTCGGTAAATCCTGCTGATAAACGCCGCGAGCGATAACTACACCGACCCCTCTAGATTAGAGACGAAAGAGGGATCTCTGGTGGAATGGCGAAGTAAGAATTTTTTTTAGACTCTGTATTAAAAAAAAAAAAAAAAAAAAAAAAAAAAAAAAAAAAAAAACTTTATAAATCGTGGACCTTTCCTTTGAGTTCTCACATTGAATCTCTTAAAGGATGTTTAGCACCTATAATCGGAGCAAAAAGTAGTCGAAATTGACGAATATATACTTTTCTCATATATCTTAATATATGATTATTATAAAGATTGCATAAAATCTTATTATTTATTCATAGCTAGAGTGTAGAAATGTATTTTCCAACTTCTGTTGCTTTTTTCGGACAATTTTCGTGTTTTTAAATTATAATGAGAAACTTTTATTATTGACGGTATCTCGATTTCAACATTATAGCACAACATTTGAATTATAAAAATAAAAGAATTTACTCGTACAGAGTAATTTAAAATGTCAGAATAAAAATTATAATAGTGAGTAATGATAAAATATAGAAGATTTTTAGCTATTTCTTTGATAAATTTAATAATTTGTTATTTTTCCGAGAAGAAAGAAATGTGGCAACATGGTAATTTTTCATAAGTTGGTCAAATTGCAAATTGACATATGAGGCCTAGTCGCTTCTCGCTTACACGTTTGTATATAGAGGCTTCTTCACATGAAAAGATAGGTTATTTAAAATGGCAAAAGAAGGCTCAGCTGAATGCTATGTTGCCACGTTTTCACAATAAATAATATGTCATCTCGGATAATAGGACGAAGTTGAGAAAATTATATTCAATATCTTTTGAACTAGTCAGTACTTGACCAAAATTATGTGATCAAATATTTCCTCTATATTTAAACTATATTTTTGCAAATTTTGATTAAATTCCTATTATTATTTCTATCTATTTTAGCTCTTAAATCAACATGATCACAGGTTTTTTATAAGATAGAAAATCTGTAATCGTATCAATTTAAGGGCTAAAAAGGACAGAAATAATTATATTTATACTTATTTATATAAATAATTATATTTATAATTATATTAATACTTTTACTTATAATTAGATGCACAAAATAATTATATTTATAATAATATCGACGGGTAAATTCATTGCAAATTAAAATCCTTATAACTTTTGATTGCTTCATTGAATCAACTCTAGGTTTTTTTATAAGTCTCAGAACAATCTGTGCAAATTTTATTAAATTCCTATATTTTTAAAAATAGATACTAAACACCCTTAAATTCGCTTTAGAATCATTTTAAATCGTCGAGATTTGTCTCCGCTGGAATACTTCGTCTTTACCAGTCTGATTAGAAATGTAATATAAAGAAAATGTCCTCGGCATTCCTGAGAGGAAAAATGTTTCTCACGAATTTTTCCCGGAAGAGTATTTCTCGCAAGTAAGAAATTTCTCAGAAAGTTCTTTTGAGATTATTTCTGAAAATTACTCTTGGGATTATTTCTAAGAGAAAATTTCTGAAAGGGAGGGAGAGAGAGAGAGAAAGAGAGAGAGAATGATAAAATTTCTATATAACATAATATTTTATAAAATTTTCCATAAAACATAATTTTTCACTGAAAATATTCTGTACCGTAAGATATCGAGACATTTTTATAAGAAAAATACAAACAAATAGAAATGTTTCGAAATATATTGTTGCTTGATAATTAATTTTCTTTCTAATATTAATTACAATATAATAGACTTTTGTATTACTTTATTTATTAGCTTTTACATTATGAAGATAATGATGAAATTACTTAACAGCATGTCTCTCTGCCGCATTTTAATATTAAGTAAATGACTTTTATTATTGCTTGATTATTTACTTATACATATGTATATAATGAAATTAAAATATAATAGAAAGAGAAATTACTACGAGATAATTTTATTATATTCTCCTTTTGCCAAAAATGTATATATATCGTTTATCAAAAAATGTAACTTTTTTTTTATTAATAGTGATTTGGAGGCATTGCATTATACAGTTTCTCCTAAAAATTGTCTGAATTCCATGGAATTATAAATAGAATTCTCCATGGAAATAAAATTCTCTTTTCTGATGAAATCGATTCTTTCGCAATTAATTTTGACGCTAATGAGGTCCCAACGGATTTACGTACTGTGTAGAATGAAGAGGAAAATTCAAAAGAGACGGACGAGAAGTTAATCGATATTGCATGGGTACTAGGAGCGTATATTGATATCATTATATCATTAATAATCCGCGATAGGCAAATCATTAATTATCATCATTGTTGATGATGTCTTTCGTAAAACAAGCCGGATAGTCGAAAGAATTGTCGTCGGTATCACTAAGCCGGCCGGTTTTTACCACCTCGGGGCTGTTGTCAGGGGCTATGGTACATGCATGTATGTATATGTGTGTGTGTATGTGTGTGTACGTGTGTATACACGCATGTATATCCGTCTCTCTTTTTCTCCCCTTTGGAGCACACGCTATTCGTACAGCCGTAACCCCTTTCAACATGGCAGAGGGACGGTTATCGATTCTCGCAGCCTCCCTTCTCCCCGACTTCCGGATAAAAAAGTGTCGGCAGAGATATAGAAGAGCGCTCTCTTTCTATTTCTCTTTCTTTCTCATTTTCTATCGGTGAAATAGGATATATTTTTCTGTTTTCGGCGATACGTCGAAGAACTAGGGGACTCAAATTTACACGGAAAAGGCAATATTAACAAGATTGAAAGAGCGTGTGAAAGAAAGAAAGAGAAAGAGAGAGAGAGAGAGAGAACTAAAAAAAAAGCAGAATAATCAATAATAAATCATTTCTAAAAATTCTAAAGCAAAGATTCAAATCCACCTTGATTATATTTTTATCTACATTTATTATGTTCAACTTGTACTTTTTGTGATTTTTTTAAAGGGCTTATAAATAATTCTAATAATTCTAATCTTGGAAGAAAGATAATTAAAGGCTCAAACTGCTGCATCGATATAATAAATACAGATTGACTTTAAGCTATTTGATAGAATAAATTGGAGAAAAAAAAACCGCGTTAATAAAAGTGGATCAATCCAAAATTATCAGTGCAAGAATGAAGAGAATCATTTCTAAAGATTCTAAAGCAAAGATTCAAATCCACCTTGATTATATTTTTATCTACATTTATTATGTTCAACTTGTACTTTTTGTGATTTTTTTAAAGGGCTTATAAATAATTCTAATAATTCTAATCTTGGAAGAAAGATAATTAAAGGCTCAAACTGCTGCATCGATATAATAAATACAGATTGACTTTAAGTTTTTTAATAGAATAAATTGGAGAAAAAAAAACCGCGTTAATAAAAGTGGATCAATCCAAAATTATCAGTGCAAGAATGAAGAGAATCATTTCTAAAGATTCTAAAGCAAAGATTCAAATCCACCTTGATTATATTTTTATCTACATTTATTATGTTCAACTTGTACTTTTTGTGATTTTTTTAAAGGGCTTATAAATAATTCTAATAATTCTAATCTTGGAAGAAAGATAATTAAAGGCTCAAACTGCTGCATCGATATAATAAATACAGATTGACTTTAAGTTTTTTAATAGAATAAATTGGAGAAAAAAAAACCGCGTTAATAAAAGTGGATCAATCCAAAATTATCAGTGCAAGAATGAAGAGAATCAATTAAACTAATATTAAAATTAAATAGCATTGATGAAACTAATATTAAAATTAAACAGCATTGATGAAACAGATTCGGCGTCGAAATTAGGTGAAATTTCACCGCATGCGGCCAGCTCTAATTAAATAAACAGCCATTTTACTTTGATTATTTCTCAATGGCAACGATTTCTCACCTCGTCATGTTCGTTTCTTAAACAATCGTCTTTGTAATCTGTAAAAATAAATTATACGCTATATATATCGAAGAGTTTTTGAATGAAAAAATTCCCGAAAACTTTTGACGATTGTAAATGCAAAATAATAAATGGTACTCTGGCTTGTAACAAAGTACGCTTTGCATAAACAACTACGATTACAATAAAGGATCTCTTTTAGAGGCGGCCTTAGCTGGTAGTGAGATACCGAACGACGACACGATCGAGGCTTATCGTATAGCCAAGTTACCTGGTATCTCTTTGGCATCCGACGCGACGTCATCCTCCGACAGAATGGTGGCATCGATGCAGAGTTTAGAGGATCTGGCCGTCAATCACCCTGCTAACGCGACAGGTAGCAATGGCGATCGTCAACAGCAACAGCAAGAACGATACGGTCACGCTTACAAATCGTCGACGCAGACCGCTCAGGATAAGCGATCACGGCTAAGCAATGTTATCAACAACCTACTCAAGAAGGTACCTGACGGTACTGCTAAAGGAAATGCAGAATCGCCGAGGAAAGAAGAGGACGATCGCAATAGTGTGGAAAGAAATCTAGAGACGCTTGAGAAGTACGTGATGACAGTGCTGAATGGTGTGATCAAAGATAATGAGGAGGAGGACAAGGGAAAGAATACTGAAAAAACGCTAGAGCCGCCGGAAAGGCGACGAAAAGACGCTGAAGAGGAGGAGAATCCGACTGGTACGACGGCCAAGTCTGAACCTTCGAAGGAAAGTGATATCGAAGCTGCCGTGGCACCATCTTTGGAGGATTCTTCCACGATAGAAAATAATGACTCTTGCAAGATTACAGATTGTTTGAATACGAAGGAAGAGATAGAAGAGAGTATACAAGTTTCGGAGGTAAAAATTAGTCAGGATTCGAAGGAGCTGTCTTCGAGAAGGGAGGAAGAACGTCATCAAGACGTGGAAAAGGAAGAGTCATCCGAAAATGATCGAGATGTTTTGAGAGAGAAGATGGAAAATCGAACGCTGGGTACAATTATAATGGACAGGTTAAGCGAGCATCAAGTTGAGGAGAGAGCAAATGTCGACGACGGCAGAGGGGGAGACCAACGTGATGAACGCATGGTTTCGGAAAACGTAGAAGTGCGAGCGATCTGCATAGAGTTACTGGACGAGTTGTTAAACGATGTTTATTTATCGATCGATAACCAAAAGAGTCAACAGAGGGTCAAAGAATGCGAGAAAATGAAGGAACTTATCGACACGACTGAGTCAAGGGTAAAAGAGATCAAAGAGTCGAGCAAGAATGTTCAGGAAGTGAAGAGCTTGCACTGTAGTTTACCCTTGGACAAGATCTCGTTCGTATTTCAAAATTGTCAGACTAGCGAATCGGTGACCTCGCGGCTCTCTTCAGGATCGCCTTCGAATCCTTCGTCGACGCAAAAGTCAAAGACATCGTCCTGCGCTACTCCACCGGTTAGACTCCTCTGTCTCTACTGCGATAGGAAGTTCTTGTCTATATCCTTGCGACAGCGACACACGGAAAGAGTGCATCAATTTGGTGGTAGAAGATCGGAGAGAAATTCCCGCAAACCTTCTCAGAATTGTCAGTATTGTTCGGAGAAGTGCGCCGATACGCTGGAGACGCTCTTCCAACACATGATTACCAACCATGGAGACAAGTATCACGCGTGCGTTCAATGTTTAACAAGGTATCCCACTCGGGAAGTTCTGATGGGGCACATGAGCGAAATGCATAGCGGAAATGCCGAGAGGACCACCGGTCAAGCTCAGGTAAATATCATGGAAAATCAATGAGCAACGCGGCTTCTATTTCACATGTTCTAGAACAAAACCTTCGTTTAAGCTTTGCTCGCTGTTTATTTTGCTGAAGGTTACTTAAATCTTATCTTAAAGTTTGTTAGTCTTCTGTTCCCCTTCTGTTGATCTACTCTTGGCTTAGGTACTATAAACACATTATTGATATTATTCTACACTGTAATTATATGTAATTATTTTCAAAAATTGTTTTTAAGCTTTCTTTTATTTTGGATTATTTTTTTCCTTTTTCTGTTTCATATGCTTGTGCTAAATCATTGTGTTTCACAATTGTCGTTGCAACTTTTTCATCATTTTATAATAGATTGTATAATTATTAATATAATTTTTTATTATACATATATGTAACTGTATAATAGACTGTATAATTATCTTGTTTGTAAATCTTAAGATTTAATAATTTCTGAATATCTGTATTATTAGTTTTTTTTTTTTTTTTTTTTTTTTTTTTTTTTTTAATTGAATACATCAAAAAATTAATATTCAATTTGAACCTTCAAATCAAATAATTTTTTTTTATCATTTTCAAACAAACACTTTTTGCAGTTAGAGAAAATCAAAGAAGACTCGCCCTGCAAGGAATTTTGTAACCGCGAGATGATAAAAATGTCATCAGTTAGAGAGAGAAGATCCGAAGAAAAAGAATTAGAGACAAGTCAAGGTGATAGTCGACAAACAGATAGCAGCCGGACAAAACTCATCGTGACACGGGATTCCATCGATAACCCGGCCAGTCCTGAGTTTGATAGTTCTTTTTACAGCAATGTGAGCTGTAATATCCGCGAGAACCTGCTACACCATTTGGATGGCAAGCTGCAGACGATTGGCAGCAGCGGCTCATCATCGTACACACCATCGATCACTGTTTCTAGCGCAACGACGACGTCGACAGAATCAAAATCTCAGCAACAACCGCCACAACAATCGTATTACGAGCATAGCGTCAATCAGATTCAATTTCCCATCGACATCTCGCTAACCGCGGCGACGCCAGTTTACAGCAAGGATTACTCGGCCGGCGAAGAGTATGAAAACTCGAGCGAATATGCGCGCAAGGCTGGTAAAACTAGCAGTGGTTCACGGCCACGTAGAGTCTCCTTCGAGAAGTATAACTTTCCACGTAAATATGACGGCAGGGAACAGTGGACGTGCTCGATTAAAGACCTTAGCAAATTTGACATCTCTACGCAGCTATCACTTCGAAAGAAGCAGCAGCTGATCAAGGAACGCCTCACTATTAGCAGGCTAAATCAAATTCCGTTGTCGTCCTGCGAGATCACTGAAGTGTCTCTTCGTGATCAAGAACAGGTTGAATCTGTCGTCGAAACGGCAACCAATAGTCAAGATAATGTCGATGGGAGTTATAATGTCGTCGACACAGCTTCCACGAGTCTCGATGTTGCCTGTTGCGATCCTGGCGAACCGCCCCCAAACGAGATTAAGAAGGAGACGACGACGGAAGAATCGTCCATGACTTCGTCATCGTGTCTAACAAAATCATCTAGCGCTACAGAATTCACCACGGAATTTGCAGATTTTATGAGACTGAGGAGGCGGGAACAAAACGGAAATGAAGCCGCCAATATTGAAGAAATCATTTACGCAGAGCTGAGTGGCGAATGGTCACGAACACGAATTTATATATGCGGCGCATGTGGTTCCAAACACGTAAGTATATTATATATACAGTGTATGTATATATACAGGGTGTCCCATTTGAATTCCTCTAGTGAAATATCTCGAAAAATATGGAAAATTCGAAAAAATGTTTCAGACAAAAGTTGTATGGTTTCTAGGGGGACATAAGATGGTGCCATTAATTTGACCTTGAAGAGTCACATGAAGGTCACGTGAAGATCATTTTGAATTTCTTAAATGGAACACCCTACATATTTTTGCATATTCTTGTAGCTTATCTTGAGAGCTTTCCAAAACACTATGATAAAATGTTTTTTTATTAAACACTTTTCGAGTTATAAGGCTTCAAAGTTGCAATATTTTGACATAAAACACAAGATATCTCGTAAACTATTTATTTTTCGATTATCTTACCCTAATACTTTTATGCACAGAATAACGAGACAAATTAATTGGCGTAATTAAAACACACAATTATGTTAAAGTAAAAATGTGTAACTGCTAGTTGCAAATTCAAAGTTTTTCTTAAAGATAACTAGGTGTTTTCTTTACACCAATTGATTCGTCTCATTATTCTGTGCATAAAAGTATTAGGATAAGATAATCGAGAAATAAATATTTTACGAGATATCTTGTGTTTTATGTCAAAATATTGCAACTTTGAAGCCTTATAATTTGAAAAGTGTTTAATGAAAAAACATTTTATCATACTTTTTCTTTTTTTTTTTTAAAGGACCCCACAATCACATCGTTATATAACACATAATAATTTAAGTTTTAGCTTTTATTTCCGGTATAAATATTACTTTTATTACCTGCCTTTTGTTCTCAGTGTCTTTTGTGATAATCAAAACATCAGCTGGAGCAATAATATAAAGACTGTTTTATACTGTAGAATAATTTATTATAAATATGTAAAATATATCTCTTTTCCTCTATGTTGTTTTTATATACGCATTTAAAAAAATTACTTTTATCAAACAAATAAATAGAAATTTTAATTGATAAATTTAATTAATTTGTTTCATTACAATAATAAAAATATATATGTCGAAGATAATTTGCGAGTCGAGTTTAATGCGAGATACTCCAACAATGTTTAAAAAAGTATAAAATTACGGATATAGCGATTAAACAAAATGTGATACTCACTATAAATGGTAAATTATAGTTTTTTTGCATTGCAAGTTTGTACACAATCCTTTAAGATGGTTTCAGATATTGCTGTCACGTGGCGAACGGTGCATTTCAATTGGTGCGAATGATGTAGATAATGTATCAAGTAGCGTACTTGATCTTTGACATTCACGCGATACATTCGGACTGAATGGTATAAGCGCTCGCGGCGATTCGACTAAATCGCCAACTCATTCGTGCAACTTTGTTTTTACAGTGGCTTATTAAGTATATGCACAAGTCACTGGAATGAATAGTGCAATTTGTAATGCTAAACCAAAACAAAATTTTTCACTTGTATGTAATCTCAGTAACATAAAAATAATGTCTATGCGGGCTTTCGCATTGTTGTAAACGTAAGTGACTCATACATATATAATAAAAATGAAAAAGAAAAAAAAGGCAAGAAATCGTTCTATGTCGCGTTAATCCCATTTGCATCGATTGAAACACCTTCGAGAAGCAAACGAACCAATCAGGTCCAGTTGAATATGAAGCATTGAATATTGTTATCGCGTTGCAGATTACGCTAAAGGAGATGGAGGATCACAAAGCTTCTACGCACCCGCGCGTCCTGTGCTCGCACTTTGAGCTGACTGGCGACCAGCGCGAGCATTACAAACATCTGTATCTTCCGGGACAAGACGCGCCTACCGACGAAGCGCGCGATGCCACGCTCGTGGAAACGGTGTGCACCAAGTGCTCCAAGAGTTGCTTGAACGTGGCCGAGCTGCACCGTCATATGCTGGAATGCGGCGGCGACCACGCCTGGCTGCTCGGCCTCCTCGGCAGCGGCAAAAGGAAGTGCAAGTGGCGGCCGTTCGGCAGTCGCAGCCGTCGGCGACGTCAGCGCGGCATGAAGAGAAACATACAAAATTCGCAGACCCAGCCGCGGATCGTCAACCCGGAACGGCCCAAGGAGAAGCAGGCTCCAACTGGACCTAGAGTCCGACCGAGCGACCGTAAGACTTTTTTTTTTCCTACTATGTTGACGCAAGAAGATTTTGCAAACTTGTATGCGATATTAGCTTCTGGTGCAGACTTTTATATTATATTCCATATAATATAAAATAGGTTCTCACAAGTGGATAAATGAAACGCAAGAAATATATCATCTTTTAGTAAAAAAAGTAGACTATATCTTTGATTTAATAGAGATTTTAAACTGAATTTATAAGAATAATATTTAAGGATGTTTAGCACCTACAATCGGAGCAAAAAGTAGTCGGAATTGACGAATATAAATATACTTTTCTCATATATCTTAGTATATGATTATTATAAAAATTGCATAAAATCTTATTATTTATTCATAGCTAGAGTGTAGAAATGTATTTTCCAACTTCTGTTGCTTTTTTTTTCGGAGAATTTTCGTGTTTCTTAAATTATAATGAGAAACTTTTATCATTGACGGTACCTCGATTTTAACATTATAGCACAAAATTTGAATTATAAAAATAAAAAAATTTATTTGTACAGAGTAATTTAAAATGTCAGAATAAAAATTATAATAGTGAGTAATGACAAAATATAGAAGATTTTTAACTATTTTTTTGATAATTTTAATAATTTGTCATTTCTCCGAGAAGAAAGAAACGCGGCAACATGGTAATTTTTCATAAATTGGTCAAATTGCAAATTTACATATGAGGCCTAGTCGCTTCTCGCTTACACGTTTGTATATAGAGGCTTCTTCACATGAAAAGATAGGTTATTTAAAATGACAAAAGAAGGCTCAGCTGAATGCTATGTTGCCACGTTTTCACAATAAATAATATGTCATTTCGGATAATAGGACGAAGTTGAAAAAATTATATTCAATATCTTTTGAACTAGTCAGTACTTGACCAAAATTATGTGATCAAATATTTCCTCTATATTTAAACTATATTTTTGCAAATTTTGATTAAATTCCTATTATTATTTCTATCTATTTTAGCTCTTAAATCAACACGATCACAGGTTTTTTATAAGATAGAAAATCTGTAATCGTATCAATTTAAGGGCTAAAAAGGACAGAAATAATTATATTTATACTTATTTATATAAATAATTATATTTATAATAATATCGACGGGTAAATTCATTGCACATTAAAATCCTTATAATTTTTGATTGCTTCAGTGAATCAACTCGAGGTTTTTTTTATAAGTCTCTGAACATGTATCAGAACAATCTGTGCAAATTTTATTAAATTCCTATATTTTTAAAAATAAGTACTAAACATCCTTAAATATATCGTCTTTGAGAATTTTTATGACCATTTCATATGTAACATTGCAATCAATAATCACTTGTTCTCAGGCGAGAGTATTCAAAAAATGTTAGCCAATCTACCGGCTAAGAGGGCTACGAGGAAAGTTATGCAGGACAATGCGATGCGATCGCACAGCAAGCTACGTAACGTAAGTAACTTAATCGTGCGGAACAATGAGTCTACCTCGTCTCAGTAATATATTCGATCAAAATTGGATCGATATTAGAATCGTAAAGGGTATTAGTGGCGTCGATTATAATTGTCAACTGATTTAATTAAGATATTAATGGCGTAATGTCTATTCTCAATAGACTTTCTATATAAAACTTTTGCATAATATGATTAAATCTTTCTAACCATTTCGATGGAGAAATCGCTTAATAAAATGTTTTCATTAATATATCTTAAATAATTGCTTCTTTTTTTATTTGTACAAATTATCAAAAAGAAAATGACATAATATATTATTTTTTTATTTTTTACAGTACTTTGAGTAGAGAAATCAACATTGACAAAAAATAATAAATGAGATTAATCGAAATTATAAAAACATAAGCATATAATATATACTATCAGGACAGTGATGTAAGTAAAATGTCATTGTGATGTTAACCCGACACAAATATCCCAAATAATAGCGACAAGGAAGAGTCACTAAAAAAATCGAGACTCAAAATGATGATAAAGCGTTATTGCCTTGCGCGCCTCGTCGCACATGAGCGGAGGCATCGATTAGTTGACATACATGCTCATCACAAATACACGTTCACACAATCCCAAGCAGATTGAGCGATTTTTATATTATCGTATAACGTTCAATTCTTTAGAAAAACGATTTAAAAAACATTTTTTTTGCCTCAATCAACATGTTCCTTTTACTTTGTCTTGTTTATTAAATTGTCATTATAAAATATATAAACGTAAAGTTATTAAATTTAAATTTTTGTTTCAATGAAATGAAAGTTTATTAGAAAGATATGCATCGATATGATCGTTATAGCAATATGTTTGAATTTTATTGAAACAGGTGCAGACCAGAACGAGGCCACGCATAATCGGCGACAATTCGTCCGTTTCACGAATCTCGCGTAACAAAGCCGCTCTGAGGAATAAGTTGCTGAAGAATGCCAAGTCGATTCAACGGAATCGCTGTCGAAGCGACAACATAACCGCGGTGATCGAGAGCGTCGTGAAGAAGTGTCACGAGACCGGGAAGAGAACGGACGATAACAGCAACAAAAATGTCGACGCCGAGGACGAAGTTAAGAGGGATGCCAAAGAGATCAACGAGGGTTTCTTAGCCAGCAAGGCTTCGAGTTCGGATGATAAAATCGTTCGTCCGAGAGTAGTTGGACGACCTAGACTTTTTGGCAAAAAGGGGAACATGAAGACGAAAACGAGTAACTCGATCAACAGCTCTCAATTTCGAGGTAAAGCTGGAGATAAGCTGGCGAATTTAAAAACAAAGGGCAAATCCATGAAGTTGAAAAGTTCTAGTTCAAAGAACGATGCAAAAGGCGAGGAAACGTCCTCTCCAAAGAATACACCAAAGAATTCGAAGACACTGCCAAGAACGGCCGATAAAGATAACATCGGTCCTAGCAAAAGAATATCAACGGTTCTTGGAATAAGGAATAAGAGTAAATTAATGCAAGGCACATTGAAGAGGAAACGCCCCGTGGATCCGGTGGCGTCCTTGAACGCCTCCCTCAAAGCGAAGTTACAGTTACGAACGCAAGACGGAAAGTTCGCTCGCAATCCAAATAAAAACTCATCGGCGAAATTGTCAGAGGTAAAAATGGACGACGGGAAACCTAAGGCTGTCAATTCGGTTGAAACTAAATTGCTGAAGTCGAAGACAATTCAAAAATTGAAGAAAGCCGCGATACAGCTGCCACGAAGAATCACGCGGCTATCGTCGGACAGCGACAAGATGCCGACTTTAGAACCAGTAGTGCAAGTTGTGTCCTCCAACGAAGAATATGCCGATAAATCGACGAACGACCTACCCATCTTATCGCCAGTCACATCATCGGGATCTATTCAGGATCAAAAAACCCTTCGAACTTCCGCAAAGTACATTTCAAAAGAGAAAGAGGATAATATCGAGGTTAATACTGATCGCGAGATTGCATTAGAGAAAAGTACGAAGGAACAGAAATCGACGCGGGGACGAAAGCCGAAACAACGGCCGAAAGACACGACGAAACGGAAGGAGGTCGAGATGGTAGAAGAAAATGAGCTCTCTAAAAATAGCTCGATGACGCTGAAGGAAAAAAGAGCGAAAAATAGGAAAAGTTTGAACATCAAAAATGCTAATAATGGCGAAAACAGCAAAGAAGAAACATCAAAGAGTGAAATAATCGCTAAAAAGGATTCAAAACCAAAGAAGGAAGAAACGACGAAAGAAACTCGAAGCACCTCGAAAACCAGAGTAGAAAAAGATTCTGTGAAACTACCAGCAGACATCCCGTTTGAAGTAAAGAAACTCTTGGGTTCAGCTAGCAAAGAAGATCTCTTGAATACGTTAGAGCTGGCGTCTAACGATACTGGTTCGAAACGCAATCTAAGACAATCGACGCCAAGATCGAAAATACTCCAAGCGAGCGACAAGATTCCGCGAGAACTTGATGACGAATTGGACAATTCGACCGGGGCTAATAGTAAGAAGGAGAAGATAGAACCAACTAGGAAATCGTCTAGGAAAAACGAGAAAAAGAGCGACGACAAGATGATGAAGACGATTAATCTAGAGAAGCATTCGGTTAACAACGCAATGACGAAAGACGCGACTGACAATGTTGCGCAAAACGAAAAAAGTCAACAAAGCAAAAGAGATAACCGAGCAAACGCAAAGACGAAGGAAATCGATAGCGTCGATATCGAGGATAAGGTCGACAGTAGACAGACAAGAAGATCATTAATTGACGCAAGGAGTGAGTCGTCTTTGGAAAGTGCAAGCAACTCTCAAAAGGGCAGCGGTTTATTTGGGAAGCGCCGTCGCAATAAATCGGTTGACGAGGCTGAAGAACTCGACGCACGTGTGGTGGAAAAACAGAATAACAGTGAAAATATCACGAACGAGAAAAAAGCCCAGAAGAAAGAGGACTTTGAAGAGGCCGACAAAAATGAAAGTGAAGGCGATAGTAATACTAATTCCGACGATCGCGACTCGACAATGGTAAATCTTAGTCTGAGTCACTTGCAATCCGAAACGAGCAACTTATCTGTCGATAGTGGCAAGGAGAACTCTTTGGAGACTTCTGTAAACGTTCACAACAAATTGAAAGTAACGAGGCCCAAAAAAACATGGGGCGCCCGTCGAGAAAGATCATCGAGGAAGAGATCTTTGAACAATGTCATCGGCATTTTGACGGAAGGCATAAACATTCCCGTGGAGCAGAGCGTGCAGGTGTTGACGGTTCAAACCAGTCTAGACAATCCAGACAGAATTGCGCGTAATGGAAGCACGCAACAACCCGGTGGCGGTGAGGACAATGTAATCGCGGTGGACTCGGCGTTTAGTGAACTATCGGTTCTCTCTAGGAGTGAGCAAGAATCCGCGGAAGATGAAATCATAGCGACGAATGCAAACGACAATCATCACGCGGATGATGAAAAGAATGCTCGTCCTTGTATTGATAAAGCGCAGGATAATAATGCTTTTGCAGATCAGATCGATTTATCGTCTAAAGTCTCGACTGCCAAAGTACATTCACCAGCCAATGACATCATCCTCGATTTATCCAGGAGAAAACCCAAAGGTAAGGGTTCTTACCTGGAAAAGATTGTGTCGAAGATAGCCAAGCAAAAGGACGCTCTGTTGGAAGGTGAGGTAGGTTCCCTTCTGGATAACGCCGCCGATGAGTTGACTAGCATTCTCGACGAAGTTGGACCTGCTTTGGCAGATAATACAGAGAGCGTGAATTTTAGCGAGGTAAGCTATGTCTCGAAGAATGAAAATAATGAAAATATAACGAGTACATCTACTGATGAAAAATCAGTAATTGCCACTTCTGAAATTCGATCGTTAGAAGATGATATAATTGACATCAAGAATGCGGCTTCCGAACGTTTAACGGATTTGTTGATGATTCAAGATGATCTTGAAGAAAATTTAGCGACGAAGATTGAAATGCAGGTTCAGAGTAAGAATCAAACTAAGGTAAATGATATGTCAGATATTGAAACGAAAGATAATGATTATATCGTGAATAGACAAATGAGCGATACCATGCGTTCCGTTGAGGAATTGCAGGCTGAATCTTGCGAGAATAAATCTGCAACGAATGAAGAAGCAATTATTCCGATGGAAATTCCGGATGAAAGTCCATCATCATTGACGGATACTTTAACGGAAATTTCCATTTCGTCAATTACGACACAAAAATTAAATGTAGAAACACTCGAAAAGAAGGAAAGTGACGTAAAATCTAGAAGAAAATCTAGCAAGAGATTATTAAAGAACGCAAGCTGGCCGAAGAAAAGCAAAAGAAGATCATTAGGAGTCGTTGAAGAGGTTGCCGAAAAAAATATGCAGAAAGATCTTCAGTTTGATGTTATCCATTCGGCGTCTAACCCTAAGCAAGATGTTGAGCAAGACGTTGAGCAAGACGTTGAACAGCTTGTTGAAAAAGAAAACGAAAGCATTTTGAAAACAGATCCTGAAGTTGAGAAACTTGAACGTAGCGAAAGCAAAAATATCAAAGATACGGAGCTAGCGAATTTAGAAAAGATTTTTACCGAAGATGAATCAAATTTGGAGAAATGTGCCAGTCTTCCAGAAGCGGCTTATGAAGAAGCGAATGAGTTAACAGCAAGCCTTGAAAGAGCCGTTGATAAAATAATTTCTGACGAACCTGTCGAAGACAATGCTCGATCGATAGAATCGATCGAGGAAAGTGTCGAATCCTCTGCATTATCTTTGAAAAAGAATATTAAAAATGGAAAATCTATGGATAGAACTCAAAAGAAAAATCAAACAGACGATGCAAATGAATCTTCACATCGGCGTACATCGAAGAGGAAATCACAGTCTCTTTCAAATGTTCTTCAAACTTCTGTGAAGCCAGTTAATGAGGAAAAACATTTATTATCTTCATCATCCAAAGCAGATTCTATGAAACTTACTGATGGGAAATCGATGAAAGTCGAGACTTGTAACGAAAACTTGGACGCTTCTTTAGACAAGTCCTTCTGTTCAGAATCCAAGAAATGTGAAGAAACTCAAAATGCAGATTCGAGCTTTGTTAATTTGATGTCTTCAAAAACAACAAAGAAATCTGGTAAAAAGAAAAAGTCATTAGCAGATGAACATTTAGATTTACCAAAAGACGAGCCTGTCAAAGTCGCTTCGAAATTTAATGAGGAACTTAACATTACAGATTCTAACGAGCAATTATCTGCCAGTTTAGAGCATTTCAAGGTACCAGAAGTGAAGGATCTATTGCAAAGCGTGAAGAAACGGAGTCCGAAAAAGAAGTTGATGTCTGAAGATGATCGCTGCAATAGCGAAAGTATTATCGAAGAGCCTAGGATAAACGAAGAACTTGCAGAAGTTGGCGAGATGTCTAATTTGATTGAAAAAATCGAAGAGCAAATAGAATGTAAGAAACATATTGTGCGAGAACAACCAAATACGAAGAAGTTGGAAAAGTCAAGTTCTTCAGGTTCGATCGGGTTTATTCCATCTCTAGTTAAGACAAGATCCATGTTCAAAAAGAAGACACAGCTATCAAGTGAAGATCTCGCCGTATCCAGCATTCGCAGTCAAGACACTGAAAGTATGGATGACCTATCTGAAAGCTCGTGTGTCAGCGAGTCCAGTTATTTCAGGAAGAAACGATTCGCTAGGAGAAAAAAGAAGGAAGAGAGTATAACTGGCGATAATGAACGAGCAGAATCGATAGTTTCAAAGAGCGATGAAGAAAATTTGAAGAAGACGCAAAACGCTCAATCATTGCTCGATGAACATCTTGATCTCTCTGATGTGGACGATATCGATATTCCGATGGATATCCAAGCTTCATTAGAAAACGCAAAAGCTTTAGAGAACATTGAGCGAGAGTTTGAAATGGCTGAGAAATCTTTAGCTTTACAAAATGAGGACACAGATGATAAACCAATAACAGATGAATCAGTAAACAAAGATGCCTCCACGGAACAATTAGTATCAAGTAATTACGATTCTCCGGATGATCCGATCACCCCGAAGAAACGTGCGGCTGGTAACTTTACTGTAGGGCACACAAAAACTGGCCAAATTTTGATAGTGGAAAAACAGAAGAAATTAACAAAAGAGGCGGCTAGGTTTTTTTGTGACGTATGTGCCACTAGTTTTACTCGTAAAAGTTCCCTGAAGAAGCATACACTTTCGCAGTCCCACCTGTCGCAGATGGCGAAATCTACCAAGGACAAAATTGAACCTGTTGACAATAGCACGTTTGAAAATGCTAAAGAAGTTGACGACAAAAGGAAAAGTAATCAAGCAAACGACCGAGAAGCGAAGAGCGACGATGCTCAATCTCATGAAGTCATTCAGAAGTCCTTGGAATCGAACAAAAATTATGATCCTTACAGAACTAGCACGGAATCTCTAGTAGATTTAGGAATAACGAGACAGGAAACGTTGGAGGATAAATTGCTAGACGAGGAGATCTGCAAAATCACCGAAAATATGAGCCACGACGAATATGTTCTGACCGATCAAGTGACGCCAGAGGAACCAGTGTCATCGTCCACTCCCATCAATCAAATTCAGAAGAAACAAGAAGAATCAGGACGAAACAAGAATGGCGAAAAGAAGCGTAATAAGTCGAAGAAGAGGAACCTAGCGGAGGAACATTTGATCTTGGATTCTCCCGAGTTGGAAGGATCGAAATTTATTTCGGAAGAACCTCTGAATTCGGTTAATGATCTTGAATGGAATTCGCAATCTTGCGAGCATAGTTCGACAAAAGAAGCGATACAAACAGTAAAGGAAACCGAAGACGTACCTGAAGAAATTCAACATGCGGATTCAACCGAAACGAAGAACCATGTAGAATCGATTGTTAAATCTTTGAATGACGAAACAAACTGTTCAAAATTATCATCATGTGATACCGATTTAAAGGACGAACAACATATAGAATCTACGAGGAATACAAGAAGCAGCACGTCGAAGAAATTCTGCAAGATAGATATTGATAAAAAGGAAAAAAATCAAATTTCAAATGAAATTAATCGTTTCAATTTTAGACCAAAAAGATGTCAGTATTACGAAGACTTGATATATGAAGCGTTAATTGAGAAACATAGGAAGGAAAATAAAATTTCTTACAATTTGGAGCTAGAGTTCGAAGAGGTGGTACGGAGGATTTGCAACGAAAGGTTAGAATATAGCCGCTTTCTGCAAAACGGAGCGGAAGAAGATATGACTAAGAACGGGTTACAAGAAATGGCGCATTCTGATACTAAAAAGAAAAAACGTGGCAGACCGAGACTTAAAGATCGTATGATTTCGAATTCGAGTGCTACTTCAGCTGACGTGGAGTTTGAAGTTAATGAGAATAATGTTGTCGCTACGAATAGTTTAGAAGAATCAAAAACTAAGGATCAAAAGTTAATTTCTCATACCAAAGAGCATCTTGACGAGGTCGGCAAGGAGCCATATATTGATGCAAATATCCAGCCTTCTAAACGAAGTAGAGGCAGACCTAGAAAGAATCCTGTACAAGCCACAAACAATTTTTTTATACAGACAGATAATTCTAGTAGTGTCTCCGAATCGATAAAATCAAAATACAACGAAGTAGAAGAAAAAACAGAACAGGTTGAGTCCGAAATGCTGTTAATTGAAAAAGCTGCTTCGATCACTCTGGTAGATTCTTCGACATCGAATGTTGAGTCTGTGCCTGCCGTTGAAGATCACATTCGAGACTCGAAGAAGGAGGAATTAAAAGTTGAAGAAGACGAGATTTCATTCAGCAAGGTAAATAATTCTGAAAATCAATCGGAGCAAAAAGTAGAAACTAGGAACATCAAGATAGTTGATACCATACTCGCAAAGAATTGTGACACGCTTGCTTTCAACATTTCATTAGAACAGAATAAAGCCGTCGATACATCGATGCTATCGGAGATGAATGTATGTGCTGACGATGCAAAATATCAACCAGAAACTGAATCTGATTATAATGATACTACCGCAAATGTTTCAATCAAGTCAACAGTCGAATCTTTAACCGAATTTTCGTCGCAAATTATTGAAAAAGTATCAACTACAATTGATGATTTGAAAACGGTCGAATCCATTAGAGCAATCGGACTTGATGAGAATTTTGAGATTCAGAAATTACCGAATATTTCGGAAGAGAAACCAAGCAAATCGGCAGAGGAACTTCCGGAGATAGAAATATTCCAAGAAGAAACAAAGCTATCGGAATCGGAAGACAGCGAGCACAAAGTCACTGAGGATAAATTTCTTCCCATCACAAATTCCTGTGAGTTGTTAGCTGAGAAGATGATAAACGATTTAGAGAAGGACAATATCCGCGATAAAAAAACAACTCGACTGGAATTGTCTAACAAGAGATTATCCGGGAGTTCCCAGTCGACTAGCAAAGAACGAGAAACTCGTAGGAAATCAAAAGCCTCTCGAGGTAGGAGGAAAAAGGTTCCTGTAGCCAAGATTGCTCAACTATCGAGCGACAGCGAGAACGAAGTTGACGGAATCGAATCTGCTTCCTCGAGCAAAAGCAAGATCGTGAAGAGCGTATTTGGTAGAGTATTCGGCGGCGAGAAAGCAGACAAGGTGAAGGAGGTACTGAATGATTGGGTATCGCGGTCAGAAGACGACTCTGATATATCCAGAAGCGCTTCCGAAGCGAGATCCTGTTTGCGCGGATCGACCAAAATCTCCGAAAACGGACACAAGAAAGACAAGAAACGTCATTCGGGAATTGTTACTGGTTCCGACACGAAGAAGGATACCGAGCTATCTCCCAGAAAAAATGGAAACGACAAAGGCAGTAATATTGAAGTTCACGGAAAATTAAAGAACCGAAAAAAACGAGAAAGGGATTTTAATTCGATACCCGAGAATCATAGTGAATCATTGTCACCTATTAATCCAGCCAAGCGGAGACACCGAGAGTGCAAGATCAGAGCGGATGAGAAAATACTCAGAAGCTTCGATGACGAATCGCTAACTCTTTGGGAAGGTGATGAAAATGTAAACGAGATTAAAGAAACGAGTAAGCAACTTGATGATTATTATTTGAGCAACAAAGATGACGAACCAGGAAAATATTACGAGGAAGAATGGAATGAGAAACGAACGAAAGGTAGGAACTTGATTTCTACAGAGAATCTTCAAATCGCTCACGACGCCTATGAAAAATCGAAGAATAGTTCCAGTTACCGTAAAAAGCAGGATGCTAACGCGAAGAACGAGCGTCGTTCTCCTTTGTCTTCACAGTTCAACATGTTCAAATGCAGACGGAGAGAAAGTAAGATTAAATCCGGCGAGAAGATCTGGAAAACTCTTGATAATGAGATTTCATCGTACCTTTCCGACGATCAGGATCTCAACGAAACGCATAAGAATTTCAAGGAGCAAGAAAGTGTATTTCATGAATCTGTAGACGTAGATTATTCGAATAATTCAAAGAGTGTCAAATATAAAGATGACGATATTTGGAAAAATACCAGTTTAATAAGTCAAGAACAGATTGAAGCGCAAAATGCACGCGGAAGATCAAAAAGGGACTCGAATAATCGTAAGAAGCAGAACTCTTCAAATTTCAATGCAATTGGAATCGATAAGACAACAACAGATAATATGATTTCAAAAAATTCCGCTAATAACTCATCGATTGCTTTAAAAAATCAAAAAACGAAGGATGAAACGCAAAACGAGGAAACGACTCGATTTACAAGTGAATCGAGGAACCGGTCGAAGAATCTGACTATCAAGGATACTTACGAATCTTTCGCGGATATGAATCATCAGCCAGCGAATTCTAAGAAGAACAAAAAGGGAACTGCCAGTGAAGACTGGAAATGTTCAATAAAAAGTTTGGAATTCGACCAAAATGATCTCGCGAAGGACAATCAGCCGATGGAGAAGGAAATTAGACACAAGCAGGAGATATCTATGATGTCACGCAACTGCAGCAATTTGACGAAACCAACTGTGAAGGATCAATTCGCCAATCTTGATGGAAATTCTCAGACGATTCGGGAATCTGATAATGACGATAACAATGACGAGGGGGAAGAGCAGGAAGAGGACGATGACGATGATGACAACGATCTCGGACGTCGAAGAATATCGCCATTCTACGCTTGCGAGACCCCCGATAGCTCGATAGAGAGTAGCTCTAACAACGAAGAGGACGAGGAGGAAGACGGCGATGAGGACGAAGAAGAAAAGATGACGCACGAGGATACTTCCAGAAAGACGAACCCCAGCGAGTTTTCCGGGGAAAAGATCATTATCAGGTCGCCGTCATCGGGTCACAGATCGGATGTGGTAACGATCGCGCCCACGGACGCAATCGAGGATAACGCTTTGGATGTGCCAAGAGAGATCGAGTCGACCACGGAGCCGCGGCAGGGAAAAATTCTAAACTTTGACGAGGAGCTCTTCGTAGAGTGTTGCTCGAGATTGAAAGCTACCAGCGAGAATGAGCTGAGGGGCGCGAAGAAAATCAAGCTGGACCACACGGAGTCTTATCACAGGCGAGACGATCAACCGCAAGGATTTAGAGTTAATAGAGACAGATGGAGGGACGTAGAAAGTCAAAACAGTCTCGGCAGTCTTCTGGAATCCGTGAATCAAGTGAGTGCCCAATTTTTCATATATTTTTCATTTAAATATATAAACCGTTTAAATATAAAACCGATGAATATTATATAATTTAATATATAAATAATATATAATTATCCTGATTTATATAAAAAAGTGTTACGCGATATAAAAACAATCTGTATCTCTTATTTAAAAATTCTAGTTGCTCGGCGAGGAGATGTGCAACAGCCATGACAAAAACTATCGAACGCGTGGCAGCGAGCAATCGAGCAGATCTGTCAGTCCAGATACATTGCGAGTCGATAATCTCGGCTACGAAGACAGTCTGGACGTAGCCTTTGAGCATAATAACAAGCTGCGAGACAAGATTCAACAACGCATGAGAGAGAGCGAGAATCTGATAGCCAGCACATTCGGTCAGAAGACCAACGACAATGATCATCCTAACGACGACAAGCGAGACAGTGTCGGAAACTCGTATTCTTCAAGTATGCACGAACACCAACAGCAATCTACCTCAATCGTGTCGAATAGAGACGGAGTATCGTCACCGGGACAAAAGAATAAAGTGAATTCGACTCTAGGTCTGCTAGACAAGGCCTTATCCAACTTGTTGCACAGCAACGGCAAACATGATCATAAGTGAGTATCTCGATTATCAAATCCATGCATTTTATTCGTACATTATTAGTTATAATAATAAAACACGTGCGTAATGAATATGTTACTTTGCCTAGAATATTCAGTTTTCAGAGAAAAAACCCTAATTATTAATGTTTCATCAGTGTGATAATGAACCTTGATGTGAATAATACTTTGACGTAATAAACTTTCAAACTTAGGAGAAACGAAGGTGCTTAAGACTTTATAAATACTTCATGAATAAACTTGCAGAATTTTCCTGGCTACGGGGCTGTTTAACGATTTATTAATGCCATAAAATTTTCTTCCTCACACCAAAAGGCGCAGACTTTAATTTATTTTTCTTATAGACTAGAATGATTTTAAGGATGTTTAGCACCTACAATCGGAGCAAAAAGTAGTCGAAATTCACGAATATATACTTTTCTCATATATCTTAGTATATGATTATTATAAAGATTGCATTAAATCTTATGATTTATTCCTAGTTAGAGTGTAGAAATGTATTTTCCAACTTTTGTTGCTTTTTTTCGGAGAATTTTCGTGTTTCTTAAATTATAATGAGAAACTTTTATCATTGACGGTACCTCGATTTCAACATTACAGCACAAAATTTGAATTATAAAAATAAAAGAATTTACTCGTACAGAGTAATTTAAAATGTCAGAATAAAAATTATAATAGTGAGTAATGACAAAATATAGAAGATTTTTAACTATTTTTTTGATAATTTTAATAATTGTCATTTCTCCGAGAAGAAAGAAACGTGGCAACATGGTAATTTTTCATAAGTTGGTCAAATTGCAAATTGACATATGAGGCCTAGTCGCTTCTCGCTTACACGTTTGTATATATAGGCTTCTTCACATGAAAAGATAGGTTATTTAAAATGGCAAAAGAAGGCTCAGCTGAATGCTATGTTGCCACGTTTTCACAATAAATAATATGTCATCTCGGATAATAGGACGAAATTGAGAAAATTATATTCAATATCTTTTGAACTAGTCAGTACTTGACCAAAATTATGTGATCAAATATTTCCTCTATATTTAAACTATATTTTTGCAAATTTTGATTAAATTCCTATTATTATTTCTATCTATTTTAGCTCTTAAATCAACACGATCACAGGTTTTTTTATAAGATAGAAAATCTGTAATCGTATCAATTTAAGGGCTAAAAAGGACAGAAATAATTATATTTATACTTATTTATATAAATAATTATATTTATAATAATATCGACGGGTAAATTCATTGCAAATTAAAATCCTTATAACTTTTGATTGTTTCAGTGAATCAACTCGAGGTTTTTTTTTATAAGTTTCTGAACATGTATCAGAACAATCTGTGCAAATTTTATTAAATTCCTATATTTTTTAAAAATAGGTACTAAACATTCTTAATTTGTGTCTACAAAATTCGAATATAGAAGCGTAACAAGTTTTCAAGATCGACAGAATACATATACAGCGAAATATGTCGATCTGGGTGATTAAATATATATTTGATTGTGTTTTATATAGAACGGATATTACATGTCAAAGCACATTTTTCAGCTATGCTTTCGGCTCAACACCTGTTGATCACTCGGTTTATTCGCGGCTATACGTTTTGTTCTCATTCCACTCTTCGATTACGCTAAACCAAATGTAGCGCATGCATGATCAGCGTAAATGAAATATAAAAAAATCATGTTTCAGAAAAAAAAAATAATAATCCATATAATCTCCGAGCGTAATAATTCTCGACAAAAATTCGCTTCCCGAGAATCGAAATCGAATTTTGCCGAAGGACATTAAAACGTAATCTTGGTAAATAGTTGTGTGTCGGTACCCTCTTTTTTTTCTCAATTCGCGCTGGAATTATCGGATCGTGTCGAGTTCTCAAAGGTTTTCGCAAAGGACGGTCGTAAAGACCGTCTCTCCCCCAACGATACCCATTCGTTCGTTGCGTATTGATCCGCTCTCGTCACTCCATTTTATACGTGATGAGCGATCTTTCCCGCAATAGCATCAATATAGGTTTTTTTTTTTTTTTTTTTTTTTTTTTTTTTTTTTTTTTTTTTTTAAGAAGATGGAAAGAAGGATTTTGTTTGAAGGAAAGGAATTTTTGTTCGTAAGTGTGAATTGAAAAATAGTGTATCCTTTTTTATAAATTTCAAAGATTAAAGGGATGCCACTTTATAATATCGATTACTTTAAATTTTAATATGAGAATTAATATTCTCAACAATACATAATACTATATAATTGTCACAAATTTTGTAAAATTTATTTATATAGTTTTACAATTTTATTTAAAAAATATATTAAAAGATTAATTTAAATAAAAGTATATAAAATAATAAAAGATTACAGATTAATTAGATATTATTAAAAAGAATTTTATGAGAGCATTACATTTATACTTTATGCTTAAGATATATATATTTTAAATTTTGCTATTATAACTACAGTAACGTTTTTTTATTAAATCTAAAAAATTATGACTTAACTAATTAAAATTTTATAATAAATTATATAATATACTTAGAATTAATTTAATTAGAAACAAAAAATAGTTTATTTTATAACAATATTTTCTTATTTATTTACTGTATTTGACTTTATTTTTTTACTCTACTCGTATTTGTTCGCGGAACAATGAGCAATTTTATTGGAAATTTAATTACTATTAAAGACCTTTTTAATTCTATACATGTTCTTGACATATTGTTGAAAAATACGTAATATTATTGAAAAATATTTCTCGTTTATTTTCTCTAGCGCTGTACAATAATAAAAATTTAATAACAAACTATTAAGGATACAGAAGCTTTTAATAGATGATTATAATTACCTACACACACGACCATATTTTCTATCTCAATTAACAGTGTGATTACATACAAGTTTAATAACTAATCTTGCTATTGTCGACGCATGAATCTCTCGTCGTATATACATAACTTATAAACTAATTTCATTCCACAGCGGATCCGCTCCAATGAAGCTGCTGGCGGAACTGGCCTGTGCACGAGCTCCTACTTCCACATCACCGGAAGATACCACGAACAGCGGCAAGAATCATCAATCGGTGAAGATGGTCGCTGTGGCGGTAGCGGCGGCAGCTGCAGCCGCAGCGACAGCGAGCAAGGATACCTCGGATTTGTCGAAGAAATCGATGAAGGGATCGGCGGTAGCATCGAAAACATCTTTAACAAAGAAAACAAGAAACCCTATCAAAGAGTTATTTGAACGCAAAAAGGAGATAAACGACAGAAAGGAACAGGAACGTTCAAAGGTTACACTGATGGAGTTAAACGTGCAGAAACCACGCAAATCGAAGAAGGGTAAAAAGCAACAGCAGCAAGAGTTTCCACTGATTCGTAGAAACCAACTACATGGTGGTCTGATGGAGAAGAAGAAGCGTCGCGATTCCTTTGACCGAAAAAGGGAATCGGAAAGGATAAAAGACGTGTATGAATTTGACGAGGAGGAGAGCCAAACAGCGCCTACTTTGGGTAGCGTGATGTCCTACAGGAATCAAGCCGATAAGAATTATGAGACCAACTGGATGAAGAAGGATATTGACGAGGACCTTGGTACCGCTTTGGAGAACGACAAGGCTATCACGGACACAAAGTTAGGCGTTATAGTCGACCGTAAGTTTCAAGAGCTGGAGAAGTTTGCGCCCAAGACGAAAGGCGCTTTGAAGTCGTTCCAGAGTGAAGAACAACAGCAGCAGCAGCAGCAGCAGCGAGTTGTCGATTCAATTACCGGACCGATGGACGACTTTGTAGAAAGAAAACAGCAGCAACGCGTGAAACGACTTGAGCAGAACGTCAAGCAGCCCAGCAAACTCAAGAAACGAGGTAAAAGTTCGAAAAAACGGGCGAGAAACGCGTGGTATGAGAATGATAGCTCGGACGAGTTTAGAACGGCTGCGAAAGCAGAAGACGTTGGCGTCGGCATTTCGAAGAGTCAACGTGCATGCTCGAAGGGTAAGCAGAATCTCTTTGCGGAGTTGTCGACGTCATCCGAAAGTGAATACGAACGGGAAGATGACGTTGATTACGTAATTACGAACGAGCAACAATCTCTGTCGAGATCGAAAAAGGGCCTAAAGAAACAGTTCGACGTCGACGTCGACGTCGACGTCGATGTCGATGTCGGCGGGATGAATTGTGATCAACATATAATCAACGAATCTAAATTCGATAACGAGAATCAAATTGTAAATTGCAATTGGCAGAATCAAGTGACGCAGAAAAGTACTTTAAAAAAGGATTACGATACCGCAAAATCAGAATCGGAAATGTCGGATCGTTCGTTGGTGATAGATGAAAGAAAAGCGACTGATGAAGCGAGGAACAGTGATGACGACGTGGACAATCAATACGAGGGAACGTTTGAACTAGACGATCTATACAGAGAGGATAGTTCGGAAACGGAAACAGAGATCGAAGGAAATGAAGAACCGGCTGAGAAAACAAAGGACAGAGCACAACCGTTGGACGATGAGAACGCAACTTTGCAAACGAAAGGTACTACGAATGAGAAAGATGACTATGCAGCGGAGAACGAATTAATTCCCTTGGAAGAAGCTTTAGATTTCTTGGATCGGAACGAGGATCTTGAGTTGAAATCTGAGAATATATGTTCGAAAGCCCAAACCGAGAATGATAGTGTCAATGGCACTCTGGATACAGTGAACGAAGTTTCTAATGATGAAATTATTAACATGGAGAAGGAAAATAAACATGTGGATAATACGGAGACACAAGATGAGAAGGAAGAACCAGATGACGAACCAGATGTTCCAGCTTTGCCCGAGAAACTGTCCAGCAACGAGAAACCGCAAAAAGAATCCGATAACAATCTTCCTCTTCACGTGTTCCTCAGTAGAAAGGTGCAAGAATCGAAGAAGAGAAAGCAACAACAATTAGACAAATTACGAGAGGAACAGGAGAGGATACTCATGGACTTCCAGCCGACTAGAAGACAAAGAAAGTGCGCGATAGGCAAGCAAGGATTGCTAGCGGAAATAAGTAGTTCAGACGATGAATCGTATGCTAGAGATAACAGCAAGAAAGGAAACGATCATGAAAAATCGCGTAAGAAGCGAGAATCGAAAGAAAAAAAGAAGGAGAGATATCTCGAGAAAAAGCACGAACAAATGATCGCCAAAGAACAGAAAGCGATCGAGGAAGAGATTTTGCGGGAGGTCGGCAAGAGAAAAGAGATTCTCGCACAAAGCATAGACGTAGATAACGCGTTGGATGACGACATGGTAGAAACAAAAGTTGTTTCCGGACAGGCTCATAAAAAGAAATCGAAAGAGAAGCAAAAGAAAAACGACGACGAGAATATCGAGAAGAATACGCAACGTAATACTGATAATCAGTCTCTTAATAGCTCAGAGGACATTCATAACAATTTAGAACATGCTTTTTCCTCTGCAGAGAGTATCATAGAGAACAACGGCCACTTATCGACTCCATCTAAGCGAAAGAAACCCTCGAAATCACCGGCGAAAAAAAGTCCCAGATCCGGCGAGAACGGAAAGATCTCACCGAGCAAAAAGAATAAAGAGTCACCCGTGGAGAAATCCAAGAAAACATCTGCGAGCAATAACAAGGATTCGAAAGAGCGAAAATCGTCTAATGCCGGAAAACACGACTCTGACGACGAAGAGCTAAAGACCACCAAGTCATGGAACAAGGTCGAGGAGGGCGTCGGAGTGGCGATCGGCAGGCGAAAACGCACTGCCGCTCTTCAACTGTACTATTGGTCCAGCTCGAGTGACGAAGAAGAGGCACCGGAGCCGGTCCTGGTACCTGAGGAGGAAGAAGACGATCGACAGGAACAGCATGGATGGATAGTGGGTGACTCCCACAAGCGAATGATAACGATGTTGGCGATGGAGAAACAGCAGAAAGAAAAGCGACGCAGGAGCGAGGACGAATTTGATTCCGGCAAATCGAAGAATAAGAAACATCGGAACAGTACCTCTTGATACGTGTTTCACGATTAAATCTGCACCGCGTGACGGACGCAATGTTGACGATTGCGTCATCTCGATTTTTTTTTCTAACAATAAGAAACGTGAACTATGGAGACAAAAGAGTGCAACTAGAAGAATTTGTAATTTTAATTAAAATTATATTTTATTTCGTGGCGGGTATCCGCAGGCAATTCTATTTAGATAATTGTGTATAAGAATGATGCGAAGTTGTTTGTTGTGTTCGATCTTTTCCTCCTTTTTTTTTTTTCTTTTTTTTCTTTTTTTCTTTTTTTCTTCATATTAGATGATTAATATCGAACGAATGAAAGTGATTCGACGAATGAAAAGCGACGTATAAAAAAGCGAAAAAAGAGATATAAAATGTATATAACTGCTTGACATTAGAGTAAAAGAGAATAGAAATTAGAAAAGTATCCTCCCGTTGCACTAAAAGTGTGTTATGTGTGTGTGTAAACATATACACATAACTTGAGATCTTATATAAATAATGCAAGTACGCGATATATAGACTGAACGTGAGAAGTAGAGAATTAAGAGGGCACCCTTAGACAATACTAGGACATTTGTAACATTTAGTTACGTAGGGGAGTTTCCCATACTCGATGCGAGAAAAAGAAAAGAAAGGGAAAAGAAGAGAGAAATCAGTCACAGCCGCTTATTTAGAAAAGGACGACGTATAAAACCGGGTCCAATCAAGTTTTAGCGCTTCTATGCAGCTTTTCGTGATTCGTAAAATGTATTTCTCCGTGTATTCTTGCATATTCTTATATATTCGTACGTATTCTTACATATCGCAGAATGAAATTTAAAAAAAATATATATATATATATAAAATTTGAAGACAATTCTTGAAAAGACCACGTCTTGAAGAGCTTAAATGCTTTTAAGTGTGAATGCAAGAAGCGAATTTGTTTTGATTTTTATTTTTTATGAATTTTTGTCGATCTCAATCTTGCACGACACGAAATAAGGCCACGCGTATGTTCGAAGAAAGACAAATGCTTGTTTATACATGAAACGCGGACATAATTTTTTTTTCGTACTCACATCGTGCACATAAGACATAAGATATATAGATTTTCATATATTACGAAAAAATGTTATATATGTTACACAAATGACAGAAAAAAAAGCAAAAAACGATTATAGACTTTAATGTAAATGTACTGCCATAATCATATATATTATATTATATGACAAAAAGCCTATGCGAGAGAAAAAAATATAGTAATTAATATTATTCCTCTGTAAAGATTTAAAAAAATCTCTAGCACAAAACTATAGGCGACGATCCAATGTAAATAGAGCATATTTTCAATGTGTCTGGAAAAAGTATGTTTTGTAATATAAGGATTACAAAGAAAAATAAAATTATTCAACAATATATTTCTTTTTCGGTTTATAATATAATTTATAACATATTAAATAAACTGCTTATAAAATTAAAAAAAAAATAAAAATATATTTTTGTCCACGTAATTTGCATTGCATCTAAAAATATAATACAATTTTTTGAAAAAAAGATTTTCTTTTTTCTAAATACGAATCAAATTTGGCGCGTAAACTTTTATATTACACGCAATGCTGTCGTATGTAAAAATGTCCCTTTAGTTTCAAAACAACACATTTAGGGAAATAATAAAATAATCGGTTGGTATGATTGGAATATGGAAAGTGCAGAGTGCAAACCATAGACATAGTAAGAATAGACTGGCCTTTTTTACCCGAACTTACCTCCGAACAATACTCCGACTATGGCCAGTCTATTCTTACTATGTCTATGGTGCAAACAAAATGAACACATCTACATTTTTAACGGTGGTGTCTATAGTTATTTATCGACGACGGGTAACGATCTCCCCAAAAAAATGCTTCAAATTATATACGGCAAATTTGGGTAAGATTAATATAATTATCAGTAAAATGTGAAGCAAGATGATAAATCTGTTTACTCTACATTCTTTTGGACATTATGTCATAATTTATTAGAATAAATACAATTCATACTTTACGTATGCATGTGCGGTATAAGAGTTTGAGGTTACAATACATATTTCTTGACCAAAAATTGACTAAAAATTAATACTTTACTCGCGTTAAAAGTGCTCTTTTTTATTTGTGACTTGTTTAATAAATATACTTTAACTTTATTGTCTTTCCTCTTTTCTATCTGAAATATTCTCCATTATTTAAATCTTGATAAATTATACAATTTGTATTAGTTGTAATAATTTATGATTTTTTTCTAAGTGAATGAATATATATATTTAATATATATTTTTTCTTTTCCAGTCATGGCATTTTACTAGTCAACAAAACCTCTAGATATCCAGTAACAGTTATTAATACTCGGAAACTAATATCTGGAAAATTTAATAGGCACTGTAAACCATTACTAGCATCACCACAATTAAGATGCTTTGCAAATCCGTATCGTGGATATGCTATGGTGGTAGCGAAAATCTTAAGGGGAGCATTAAAAATTCGATATCTTCTTTTGGGAGGTGCAATCGGTGGTGGTGTTACTTTACAGAAGGTAAGCAGACTTTGTGTTTACTTTTTTATATTATATGTATTTTTTAATTGTATATATTATATTTTATTAATTACTAAATATTAATATCAAATATGTAACGTCAGTTATATAATGTAATAACAATCATTAATAATTATATGAAATTATATAACACATATAATACAATTATATTTTTATATAAATAGAAATATGAACAGTGGAAAGATGGATTACCAGATTTGGAATGGATACAAAATTTGATGCCTAATAACAAGCAATGGCAAGATTTTCGAGAATCACTTATAACAATTAAGAATAATGTAGGCGATAAGATTGAGATTGGTAAGTATGACAAATGTATAATCATTTATGTTTAAAAACATGAGGCAAAACAAAACGCGAACTGCAGCACACGATAAAACATTGTCAAACACAAACAGATCCACGTATAAAGGAGTTTGGACTAACTAAATATCGAGAATACAGGGTATGGTTTGATAAAAGACTGGATGACGCTATTAAAGCAGCAGAAAGTCGACAAAAAGACTATCAAGAAAATAATTCGATACAGAGTGAGTGATTAGTGCATGAAGTTTTTTTTTCTATTTGTATGTCATGTATGTTATAATTTTGTCTAATAATTTTATTTATCATATGTCCCATACTGTGATCCATTCCTCAATTATCACAAACTCCTTTATTTGCCTGATGTTTTCCTATATGAATAACAATCATTACAAAATATGGATTAATAATTGAATGATTGTTATTATAATTCGTTTAATTGCTCCAATTTCTTTATATGTAATTTCTATTTAAATTTATCATCTGCATACCAAAATTTACATGACAATGCATTTATGTATATTTGCTATTATTTTTGAATATTGATTAAAAATAATTAAAATTTTTTTGAACACATGTGTGCATATTATATAAATTTAATAATATAATTTATTATACTGCAAGGCACTGTTCCACATGCATTTGTATTATAGATTTATTGTGGTCTGTTCTGTTCAGGTGCATTTGATACCATCTCATTGGTAGCTAAACAAGCTTATTCAGGTGTGTAAAGAAAATTTGAATTCATAATTTCATACATATTCTGTCCATTCAGCATTTTTGTGTCAAATGACTCGCAAAGGAAGATTCAAATGTATATTTTTTAATAATATAGAAGCCATAAATAAGCTCTTTGTTTGTATAAATATAATTCCAACATATATATAATACCAATGAATTCCTATTTTAATTTTTAAATACTGAATGGGACAGCCATCATTTATCGCTTTTGTTATTTTATATTTGCACACTTATGTGTAATTTTATATACATGTATAATTTTTATATATATGTATATATATGTACTTATGTTGTACATTTGTTTTTATTATTATTTTTTAAATTTAATTTTATCATATATATAAAATTGCTTATGCATAAAATAGCTTCATTAATTTTTTACATTAATCGATACTAGCTTTCTTGCACATTTAAGCACGCGGAATAAATTAGAAATTGTCATATAATTTAGATAAATATATGACATAATTTATAAATATGATATCTTTATTTTTAAGCAGAAACAAAAGATCAATTGTCCAAAAATGTGATTGCTTTTGCACGACCATTGGCTTATGATAGTACCGAAGAGGAACGTAAGAAAGCTCGTATGTACTCATTATAGATTAGACATTTTTTTATTTTTGAAAACTGGTTTAACATTCTTGTTTTTTTTTTTTCTATTGAAGAATCATCGCAACAGAGAATGAATGCTATGCAAGACGAGTTGATGCAGATGCAATTAAAATATCAACGGGAAATAGAAAGATTAGAAAGGGAGAACAAAGAATTACGCAAACAGATACTTTTACGAGGGAATCAGAAATTTAACAATAAAAAGATAAAAGTAAGTAAATTACATATACATATACATGCTTGACATGTACAGTATTAATCTTATTTTGATTGCATTTTTTAAATAATTCTTTATAGAAATCATTAATCGACATGTATAGCGATGTCTTGGATGAACTTAATGACTATGATAGTGCTTATTCCACTGCTGATCATTTACCTAGAGTAATAGTCGTTGGTGACCAAAGCTCTGGCAAAACATCCGTTCTTGAAATGATAGCTCAAGCAAGGATTTTCCCGAGGTATGCTTTTCTGTGTGATTTTGTATATCGCACAATCGCGAACAGTATTGATATACAACAAAAATAGTATTCATTGCTGTTTTTGCTATAATATAGAGGTGGAGGTGAAATGATGACAAGAGCACCAGTCAAAGTCACATTGAGTGAAGGCCCCTATCATATAGCACAATTCAAGGACAGTTCTAGAGAATTTGATCTTACGAAAGAATCGGAATTAGCCGAGCTTAGACGAGAAGTGGAACTGCGAATGAAAAATAGTGTTAAAAATGGAAAGACAGTCAGTCCGGATGTTATATCTATGACTGTTAAAGGCCCAGGCCTTCAACGTATGGTTTTAGTCGATTTACCTGGTATTATCAGCGTATGTAATAATAATAATAATATATAAATTTAATAAGGTTTTAAGAAAAAATTCCTGTAATATTGTTTATGAAATTTCGGATTTTGCTTTGAGACAGACGGTAACCGTCGATATGGCGGAAGACACTCGCGAGGCTATTAGACAGATGAGCCAACAGTATATGAGTAATCCTAACGCGATTATTCTCTGCATACAAGATGGATCTGTCGATGCGGAAAGAAGTAACGTAACCGATCTTGTTGCCCAAATGGATCCATCGGGTAAAAGAACAATTTTCGTCTTGACAAAAGTATGGGGAATATTTGTCTTCTTACATTAATTAAATTTAACGAATAGAGACAGACATGTGTAAGTGCTGTTATCTTGCTACAGGTTGACATGGCGGAAGAGAATTTGGCTAATCCTGATAGATTGCGGAAAATATTATCCGGCAAATTGTTTCCCATGAAAGCATTAGGCTATTTTGCTGTAGTTACTGGTCGAGGCAAACAAGAGGATAGTATACAAACTATCAAAGATTATGAAGAACAGTTTTTTAGAAACTCTAAGCTCTTCAAGTAAGTATAAAAGCGTAAAAATAGTCTTAAAACATTTACAAGAATTAATATTACATTAAATGCAGTTCTTAACGAGTTTTAAATTTTCAGAGATGGTTTAGTAATGTCAGGTCAAGTAACTACGAAAAATTTAAGCTTGGCGGTAGCCGAATGTTTCTGGAAGATGGTTCGTGAGACAGTGGAACAACAAGCAGATGCGTTTAAAGCTACGAGATTTAATCTAGAAACAGAATGGAAAAATAATTTTCCGAGGTAAATATATAGTCTTACATATTAGAGAAAGTTTTATATTCAATTATAGTTTTATCAACTGATTCCACGCTATATTATCTGTTTAGGTTAAGGGAATTAGATAGAGACGAGCTTTTCGAAAAAGCACGAGGTGAAATCTTAGACGAAATTGTCAATTTGTCGCAAGTATCGCCGAGACATTGGGAGGAAGTGCTAATGGCTCGAAGTTGGGATAAAGTCAGCATGCACGTTTTTGAAAATATCTACTTGCCTGCTGCTCAAAGTGGAAATCCAAGTTGGTATATTGATGCACTGTTCTTTCTCTCGAATAAGCAGAAAATTTCATAAAGATAACATTTTCATGTCACAGATACATTTAATACAACTGTTGATATCAAATTGAGACAATGGACTGAACAACAATTACCTGCGCGTAGTGTTGAAAGTGGTTGGGAATGTTTACAGCAAGAATTCCAGAACTTCATGATGCAAGCGCGACTTAGTCAGGATCATGATGATATCTTTGATAATCTCAAGAATGCCGTCGTGAATGAGGCAATGCGACGTCATTCGTGGGAAGAGAAGGTAATATCAATAATAAAAGATAAATACTATTTTTTTTATTCTTTATTTCTTCTTATTTAACAAAAACATGATACATAATGTGACACATAAATTAGTAAATTAGATATTAAGAAAGCATATTTTAGGCATCAGAAATGTTACGCGTTATTCAACTTAACATCTTGGAAGACAGAAGCGTGAATGACAAACGTGAATGGGATCAAGCAGTAAGATTCTTAGAAACTTCAGTTAAGGACAAGCTGCAAAGTACAGAACAGATCCTGCGCGATATGCTGGGTCCTAATCGCAAAGAACGATGGCTCTACTGGCAAAGTCAGACAGAAGATCAACAGAAACGTATGGCGGTTAAAAATGAATTAGACAAAATTCTTTATGTCGACAAGGTACTTATACATCAATAAATTACAACTAAATAATATTTTTTTGCATAACTTCTTTTTACAATATCTAAGTCATATATTTTTAAATGTGCAGAAACACGCTCCTACACTGACACATGACGAGCTTACAGCTATTAGAAAGAATTTACAACGAAATGGATTGGAGGTCGATAACGAATTCATTCGAGAAACGTGGCATCCTGTATATAGAAGATTTTTCTTACAACAGAGTTTAGCAAGAGCATACGATTGCAGGAAAGGCTACTATCTATATCATACTGGACATGAAAATGAAGTACGTTAAAATATTTTTAAAAATAAAATGCGATGACAATAAAAAAAAAAGCTATTGCACGCTTTACATAGCCGCTGGTCGGCCTAACTCGGACATTTTGCAAATAGAATGTTTTCAGATGGAATGCAATGACGTAGTGCTTTTCTGGCGAATTCAGCAAATGCTGAAAGTTACTTCAAATGCTCTTCGACAACAAATCATGAACAGAGAAGCTAGAAGATTGGATAAAGAGATTAAAGAAGTACTGGAGGATTATAGTCAAGACAATGAAGTCAAAGAGAAACTGCTCACAGGCAGACGAGTCACATTAGCAGAGGAACTCAGTATGTATTGCAATATTTTTTAATCACTATTCATTATTCATTATACATTATACACTATTCTTTTAATTTATAAAAGTAAATAATAAATCAATATTAAATAAATATGTAAATATCTTATTATTGCTAAATTATTGTCTGATTTTTATTTTCAGAACGAGTTAGGCAGATTCAAGAGAAATTAGAAGAATTTATTCAAGCACTAAATAAAGAGAAATGATCATATTAAATCCATTATCATTGAAATTGGGCACTTAACGAATCTCTGACATCACTTGCGATTGAATAGATGAAAAACGAGTCTTCAGAGATTAATATTTTGTGAAACGTCAGAACATGTTCTTGCAGATTTTTTTTCTACAATTTGATCGGGAAAATAATTCGTCCCCTGGCAGAATCCACCAAGAGCAAATATTGATGTAGACATATAACAAGCCCACACTTGGCTTACTCAAGTTTGTGTGATATAAATAATAAACCAAAATCTCTATGCACTTTGATACGATTCAGATTTGTAAATATGAGACTGATGTATGGCTAAAACATTGTTATGTGAAATTATTCTCATTGTATGAGGATTACTTCATGTAAGAATATTACAATCGATATAATATGATGAAATAAATTACAATATCACATTTATTTCACAAATGAACATATTAATATAAAAATGCAATGGTATAATACAATCTTTTATTATAAATTCATTATTATGAGTGATAAACGTAGCAAATAATGATTGAAATTGTTATCGTAATATGCTGCAGAACATATGTAGAAATTAAAGAAAATATAGACTGTTCCTCGACAATAAACTAGTAATTATTTTATGTATTTTGTCAATTTAATGAATCAAATTTTTTTTAAACGCAAAAATAATTCTATATAATACATAATAATCTATTTAAGCTTTTGCTATTATATATTTTTTCAGCTAATTAATACACTTCTAGTAAAAGAACAAAGCAAAAGTTTCTTTAATTTTTTGCCATTTTCATAAAGAAACAAATATCAATTATAAATGAAACAAAATTAAATTATCAATGAATTGCTAAAAAGAGATATTAAAAATAGATAAAAAGGTAATAAAAACGTATAATAGGAGTATTTTTTATTTCTCTATTTTTTAATTCGTTTTCTTTATCTAATTAATATTTAAAAAAACAAACAATTTTTGTACACAGTTCTTCAGCAAGTTATAAGATTGTTTCGATTAAAGTACTTTATGCATTATATTTCGTAATCGCGTTTCACATACACGCTTTAAAACCCGTAGAATGTATCGAATTTTACATGTATTTTAGAATCGCTTGATGTAATATTTTAACGCGTTGCTCTAAACATGTTCAGGAATACTAGATATATATTCTACATCTTCGTTGGTTATCGTAAATGGACTTTTCAAAACTTGTAGGCATTTTGTTCTCTTCTGACAACACAGTATCCCTTGAAGATTCTTGCGTTGTCGTACAAGGTCTGGTTTCTTTTCTACATATCTCTGCGCTTTTATTCACAAATAATCTGCTCCATCTGCATACAAAGAAGACCTTTAGAATTTTATAAATTTAAATCTTTTAGACAAAACTTTATATTAAAGTTTAATTAATCTTAGTATTACATGTTTTAAATATTTATTATACTTTAATTTGTAATTAAAATTTACACATACATTTTTATCAATTTAGACAATAATAACTATTGATTTTCCTTTCTAATATTATAAAAATGTATAAAATTCTTGACTAGTATGCTTTGTTAGAGCTATGTCGTTTACGTAAATGTATACATTACACAGATATTATATCTGTGAAAATTAGAATTTCAATACGTTCAAACAAGTAGCCTTGCAATCGATAATTGATGTACGATAATATTGTAAGATAAATTTTTTTCTTTTGACAAAAACTGTTTCTTCTGCATGAAAGTTTACTTCTTTTGTTGACCACTCCGCACGCACGAGGTAAGTATTAAAGGTAAACTCTCGAGGAACAGTCAAGGTGCTTGGAATCAGGACTCTTCGCGACGGAGCGAGGAGAACGGAAAAGGAGAACCGGAGAAGCGCAGCCGTGAAGATAAGTAATTTGTCCAGTAGATTATTTTATCACAAACAGTTTAATCAGGATCGTTACTACGACCGGAGCTGAGGATCACGCTCGCTTAAAGTACGCTCGTACACGCAAATCGCACGTCTCGTCTCAATCGTGTCTCGAGCTCAACTCAACGCTCTTCTTCGCTGCGCTCTTTGAGCTCCTTGCTGGGTACTGAAGTGGCAACCGCGCTCGTTTTTTGCTTGTTTTGCTTCGATAAGCTGTTGGAGCTCGGACGATATTTTGAAATAATTCGATATCTCGCAGCGCTTTCGCCTCGCATCTTACAGTCGGCCAGCCTGACGGTTATTCGTCTTCGAATGTACCTCTGCTGCTTGTTATGTTAAAGCGCTTTTCAATTACCTGTACAGAGACAATACTAACTTGGAGTGTGCGTACATTGATGCTTTGGGATTACATTCATTTAGCCACTTATTAGAATACTTTCACATTTTTTTTTTTCTTACACCTAAATTTCTTAATTCTAACGACATATTATTTACATATTTGTAATAGGCTTAATCCAAGGCTTAAGTTTATCCGACGAGGCAATAGTATTCGTGGTCTCGCGGTGACATTGAACCCTGGA